>NC_057864.1:230316226-230938059 GCF_019393635.1 Dromiciops gliroides
GTGGATCAGTTGGTGGGCCAGAAAACCATTTCTTTTGCAGGTTGTACTGCCCAGCACTTCCTCTACTTGACTCTGGCAGGTGCTGAATTCTTCCTCTTGGGGCTAATGTCCTATGACCGTTATGTGGCCATCTGCAACCCTCTTCGTTACCCTATCTTGATGAGCCGCAAAGTGTGCCTGCTGATTGTGGCTGCAGCATGGCTAGGTGGTTCTGTGGATGGTTTCCTGTTGACCCCAGTGACCATGCAGTTTCCTTTTTGTGCTTCAAGAGAGATCAACCACTTCTTCTGTGAAGTCCCTGCCTTACTGAAGTTGTCTTGTACAGACACCTCAGCCTATGAGACAGCTATGTATGTCTGCTGTATCATGATGCTCCTAATCCCCTTTTCAGTCATTTCTGCTTCTTATGCCCGCATCCTCATAACTGTCTACCGGATGAGTGAGGCTGAGGGGAGGCGGAAAGCAGTGGCTACTTGTTCTTCACACATGGTTGTTGTCAGTCTGTTTTATGGAGCTGCCATGTACACATATGTTCTTCCCCACTCTTACCACACCCCTGAGCAAGATAAAGCTGTGTCAGCCTTCTATACTATTCTTACACCCATGCTCAACCCTCTCATCTATAGTCTCAGAAACAAAGATGTTACTGGGGCTCTAAAGAAGGCATTGGGTCGGTGTTCCTCAAGAAGGATAAGTGCCTTCTGAGTATTCAATGGAGATGTTTCGGTTTTTTGTTGTTTTTTTGTTTTTGCGGGGCAATGGGGGTTAAGTGACTTGCCCAGGGTCACACAGCTAGTAAGTGTCAAGTGTCTGAGGCTGGATTTGAACTCAGGTACTCCTGACTCCAGAGCCGGTGCTTTATCCACTGCGCCACCTAGCTGCCCCAATGGAGATGTTTCTAAGTACCTTAAGGTAAGGTACTTATAACATCAGGTAAACTAGAAGACTGGGAAAATTCTGAACACATTAGTAGAACTTCTTTGGAATTAGATTTCTACTCTGGGTCATTCCTCAATCTTTAAGTAAAGTTATTGTGGAAAAGAAGTTAAAGATTCAAGTTGCTTTAAGTAAAAGGAAAAAAAAAACTGATCTGAAATTATTTTGAGTTTGTGAAGATGATGTAAACCATTAAGTATTATTAAATCCCTTCTCCCCTTCTTCACTTACAGATAGGGAAAAAAAAAGGAGAACCAGATTTTTTTTCCTTCATTTTTATCATTGCAATGTAATGCTATGGGAAAACATTTTTTAGGGTTGCCAGCTTTAAAGGAACTATATGAGGGCATATGTAGGAAAAAAAGACTTTAAGACTGTGTGAAAGCTCTAATTCCACTTTTCTCACACATCCTGGTTTTGAGAATAATACTTCCTCCAAAAGTGCATTTAGTATGTAATATGACCTGATTAACTATGACTACTTTCTAATCATGGTCCTACCTATCCCATGGTTTCCCTGTGGGAGCTCAGGAGACCTTTTATTGATTCTCTCCCTTGTCTCAAGGATGGAGAAAAGTAGATCCAATTTCTACTGGGAGGACAATCCACAGACACTAGACACTAGTGTTTAATCCATACTTTATTCCTTTTCAAAATTAAGTGATTGCCAGTGGTCAAGGACTGATTCTAGAGATTCAAAGAGTGTAGTGAATTGTTAGAAGTCATAGTGTCAAAGACTAATCTAAGACCTCAGTTATTCTGACTTCCAGCCCAGTGCTTTATACTGGGGTAAAGACAGTTTATGTCACTTGAGTCAAGAAATGGTAGCTGAGGCAATTGATGCTACACTCAATTTCTCCTTTATCACTATCCCCCTAGTACTCAAAACCCAGGAATGCTCAGATTTAAAGAGATTGTTGATCCCTACACTAAATAAGCTATACTATAAAGATTGGAGGTAGAGAGCAAGTTGTGTTACAGAGTGCATATCATGGAGGGAAGATGAAGAGGCAATATTTGTCTAAAGGAGAAATGTCTTACAATTTTAAAAGGTTTGGCCTTAGTTTATTATACATTTTTTGGTTTGTTTTTCTTTCCATTTTCCTGTCAGAATCTGGCTTTATAGGTATTGATGTAATCCTGGCCAAGAAGAAGCGATATATATACATATATATATATATACATATATATATATGAATGGAACTAGAGACTCCTTTGCTTTGATGTAGTAACCTAGATTCAATTTAAGAGGGAAAGGGGAAGAATTAAAGCCCTCTTCTGAAAATGAAGTAAAAGTCCCACAGCTTTTTAATGGGACAATAGGTAATAGAGTTGAGGGATTATAGGATTCCCCATTCAATCAGCTACCCATATAAACCTTTATTTCTGCCCCCTCTCCAAAAAGAGGAGGAAAAACAAAGGTGAAAGAAATAGAAGATGGAAGGAATGAAAATTAAAAAGAGCATTGGGACCTGTTAAAAATGTTCTGGGGGGTGGAGCCAAGATGGCAGAGAGGAAGCAGCAAGCTGCCTGAGCTCTCCTGTTCCCTCAAAAAGAACATTAAATCAAGCCTCTGGACAGATTCTGAAACTACAGAACCTGCAAAGGGACAGAGAGACACAGTCTTCCAACCAGAGATCATTTAGAA
This sequence comes from Dromiciops gliroides, assembly GCF_019393635.1. Lineage (NCBI taxonomy): Eukaryota > Metazoa > Chordata > Mammalia > Microbiotheria > Microbiotheriidae > Dromiciops > Dromiciops gliroides. Next base: position 230,318,811 of record NC_057864.1, read on the forward strand.
GACTTCAGGAAAAGGTCGGTCTGACTCGGGCAAAAGGGAGGCCCAGCACAGGGCAGCAACCCAGCACTGAGGGGGTCAGGGCAAGTCAGCAGGAGCTGTAGGCCACAGCCGAACAACTGAGGCCCCTGGAACCTGGCTCAAAAATCTGGTGGCCAAGAAGGACAGTGGAAAAACCTATCTGCACTGGCCGGGAGGGCCACAAACTGGACAGGCGGGATCGGGTGCCGGGATCGGGCGCCTGGCCGAGCGCACTCAGACAGGAAGTGCAGGGGGGGCGAACTGCACACACTTTAAAGGCCTCAGAGTAAAAAGCCGGTCACAGAGCACCTATACCCCTGCACAAGAAGCCCAAAACAGGGACCCTGGTGCCCCCAGAGCAGACCTCAACTCAACTTAAAAAATAAATAAATAAGCTGCAATAATGAGTAAGAAGCAAAAAAGAGCACTCTCCATTGAGAGCTTCTGTATCAATAGGGAAGAAACCAACGCAAACTCAGATGAGGACAATACCCTCAAATTGCCTACATATGAAGCCTCACGAGGGAAGGTGAATTGGTCTCAAGAACAAAAAGCCTTCCTGGAAGAGCTCAAAAAGGATTTAAAAAATCAATTGAGAGGGGGCAGCTAGGTGGTGCAGTGGATAGAGCACTGGAGTCAGGAGTACCTGAGTTCAAATTCGGCCTCAGACACTTAACACTAGCTGTGTGACCCTGGGCAAGTCACTTAACCCCAATTGCCTCACTTAAAAAAAATTTTTTTTTAATCAATTGAGAAGGGGGAAAGGGACCCACATGTACAAAAATATTTATAGCCGCTCTTTACGTGGTAGCAAGGAATTGGAAGTTGAGGGGGTGCCCATCAATTGGGGAATGGCTGGACAAGTTGTGGTATATGAATACAATGGAATACTATTGTGCTGTAAGAAATGATGAGCAGGAGGAGTTCAGAGAAACCTGGAGGGTCTTACGTGAGCTGATGATGAGTGAGATGAGCAGAACCAGAAGAACATTGTACACAGTATCATCAACATTGAGTGTTGACCTACTGTATTGGGCTATATTCTTCTCACCAATGCAATGGTACAGAAGAGTTCCAGGGAACTCATGATAGAAGAGGATCTCCAAATCCAAGAAAAAAAAAAGAACTGTGGAGTATAGATGATGATTGAACCATACTATTTCTTTTGTTTTGGGTGCTATTGGTTTTTTTTCTATTTTGAGGTTTTGCATTACTGCTCTGATTTTTTCTCTTATAACAGGATTAATGCAGAAATAGGATTGGTGTTATTATGTGTGTGTGTGTATATATATATATATATATATGTATATGTATATAGATATATGGATGTATAGATATAACCTATATCAGATTACCTACTGTCTAGGGGAGGGGGGAGGGAGGGGAGGGAGAAAAATCTGAAATTGTGGGGCTTGTGTAGGCAGGGGTTGAGAACTATCTTTACATGTAAAGGAAGAAGTAAAATACCTTATATATAAAAAAATAAAAATAAAATCAATTGAGAGAGGTAGAAGAAAAAATGGGTAGAGAAATGAAAGCAAAACAAGAAAACTATGAAAAAAGAAACAGCAGCTTGGAAAAGGAAGCACAAAGATTGACTGGCCAAATGGAAAAAAATGTGCATAATTTCACTGAAGAAAACAATGCCTTAAAAAATTCATCTGGCCAAATGGAAAAAAAGGTGCATAATCTCATTGAAGAAAACACTGCCTTAAAAAATTCACTTGGCCAAATGGAAAAAAAGGTACATAATCTTACTGAAGAAAACAATGCCTTAAAAATTAAAATTGGACAGTTGGAAGATAAGGAATCCATGAGACACCAGGAATCAGTCAAGCAGAATCAAAAGAATGAAAAAATAGAAGAAAATGTGAAATACCTCATTGGAAAGACAACTGATCTGGAAAACAGATCCAGGAGAGAGAATTTGAGAATCATTGGACTGCCTGAAAGCCATGACCAGAAAAAGAATCTAGACACCATACTCCAGGAAATTATTGAGAACTGCCCTGATATCATAGAATCAGAGGATAAAATCATCATTGAAAGAATCCACCAATCACCTCCTGAAAGAGACCCCAAAAGGAAAACTCCAAGGAATATTGTAGCCAAATTCCAGAATTATCAGGTGAAGGAGAAAATACTCCAAGCAGCCAGAAAGAAGCAATTTAAATATCATGGAGCCACAGTCAGGATTGCTCAGGACCTGGCAGCTTCAACATTAAAGGACCGCAAGGCTTGGAATATGATATTCTGGAAGTCAAAGGAGCTTGGATTGCAGCCAAGAATCTATTACCCAGCAAAAATGTGCATTTTCTTTCAGTGGAAAAGATGGACATTTAATGACATTGTGGACTTTCAATCTTTCCTGGTGAAAAGACCAGAACTGAATAGAAAATTCAATCTCAACATACAAGACTCAAGAGAAGTTTAAAAAGGTAAACAGAGGAGGGGGAAAAAGAAGGTTACCCTATTAGGTTAAACTGTTTACATCCCTACACGGGAAGATAATACTCATAACTCTTAAGAATTGTAAATGTATTTGGGCAGAGAGAAGGACTTTACACAGAGGGCATAAATATAAATTGTCTTTGAGGTGATGATACAAAAAAGAATTAAGGGGTTAAAAAGGGAATTTATGGGGAGGAGAGGAAAGGGGAGGTGGGATGGGATGAATTATATCATATGAAGAGGTGAAAAAAAAACCTATTACAACAGACAGAAAGAAAGGAGGGGTGAACGTTATTTCAACCCTATTCTTATTAGATTTGATTCAAAGAGGGAATAACATACATTCATTGGGATAAAGAAACTTAACTCATTCTTTAGGGAAACAAAAGGGGAAGGGAAGGGGGGGACTAATAGAAGGGAGGACAAAAGCAAGGGAGAAAAGGGTAAAGAAAAGAGGGGGGTGATAAAAAGGGAGGGCAGATTGGGGGAGGCAGGGGTAAGAAGTAAAACGTCGGTGAGGAAGAATAGGGTGAAAGAAGGGGGGAAAAGTACAAAGGGGGTAAATAGAATGGAGGGGAATAGACAGTCAGTAATGATAACTGTGAATGTGAATGGGATGAACTCTGCTATAAAACGGAAACGAATTGCAGAGTGGATTAAAAACCAGAATCCTACAATATGGTGTTTACAAGAAACACATTTGAAGCAGAGAGATACATACAGAGTAAAGGTAAAAGACTGGAGCAGAATATATTATGCTTCAGCTAAAGTAAAAAAAGCAGGGGTAGCAATCCTTATCTCAGACTAAGTGCAGGCAAAAATAGATCTCATTAAAAGAGATAAGGAAGGAAATTACATCTTGCTTAAAGGTACTATAGATAATGAAGTAATATCAATATTAAATATGTATGTGCCAAGTGGTATAGCATCCAAGTTCTTAGAGGAGAAGTTAAATGAGCTATAAGAGGAATTAGACAGTAATACTATACTAGTGGGGGATCTGAATCTCCCCCTCTCAGAATTAGATAAATCTAGCCAAAACATAAATAAGAAAGAAGTGAAAGAGGTGAATAGATTACTAGAAAAGTTTGACATGATAGATGTCTGGAGAAAATTGAATGGGGATAGAAAGGAATATAACTTCTCAGCAGTACAATCCACATTTTCAAAAATTGACCATGTATTAGGGCACAAAAACATCATAGTCAAATTTAGAAAGGCAGAAATAGTAAATGCATCCTTCTCAGATCATGATGCAATAAAAATTACATGTAAGAAAGAGCCAGGGAAAAGTAGAATGAAAATCAATTGGAAACTAAATAATTTCATTCTAAAGAATGAATGGGTCAAACAACAAATCATAGAAACAATCAATAACTATATCCAAGAGAATGACAATAATGAGACAACATACCAAAATCTATGGGAGGCAGCCAAAGCAATGCTTAGGGGAAAATTTATAGCTCTAAATGCTTACATGAATAAAAAAGAGAAAGAGGAGATTAATGAATTGGGCATGCAACTAAAAAAGCTAGAAAAAGAACAAATTAGAAATCCCCAATTAGATACTAAATTAGAGATCCTGAAAATCAAAGGAGAAATTAATAAGATTGAAAGCAAAAAAACTATAGAATTAATCAATAAAACTAAGAGCTGGTATAGTGAAAAAAACAATAAAATAGATAAAATATTGGTTAATTTGATTTAAAAAAAGAAAGAAGAAAACCAAATTACCAGTATCAAAAATGAAAAGGGTGATGTTACCACCAATGAAGTGGAAATTAAAGCAATAATTAGGAATTATTTTGCCCAATTGTATGCCAATAAATTTGACAATCTAAATGAAATGGATGAATATTTACAAAAATACAAACTGCCCAGGTTAACTGAAGAGGAAATAAAATCCTTAAATAAACCCATATTAGAAAAAGAAATTGAACAAGCCATTAATGAACTCCCTAAGAAAAGATCCCCAGGGCCAGATGGGTTTACAGGTGAATTTTAACAAACATTTAAAGAACAATTAATTCCAATATTATACAAATTATTTGGAAAAATAGGTGAAGAAGGAGTTCTACCAAATTCGTTTTATGACACAAATATGGTGGTGATACCAAAACCAGGCAAAGCAAAAAAAGAGAAAGAAAATTATAGACCAATTTCCCTAATGAATATTGATGCTAAAATCTTAAACAAGATATTAGCAAGGAGATTACAGCAAGTGATCACCAGGATAATACACTATGACCAGGTGGGATTTATACCAGGAATGCAGGGCTGGTTCAACATTAGGAAAACTATTAACATAATCAACCACATCAATAAGAAAACCAACCAAAATCATGATTATCTCAATAGATGCAGAGAAAGCTTTTGACAAAATACAGCACCCATTCCTAATAAAAACACTGGAGAGTTTAGGAATAGGTGGAGCTTTCCTTAAAATAATAAACAGTATCTACCTAAAGCCATCAGCAAGTATTATATACTATGGAGATAAATTAGAGGCCTTCCCAATAAGATCAAGGGTGAAACAGGGATGTCCATTATCACCTCTATTATTTAATATTGTCCTAGAAATGTTAGCTTTAGCAATCAGAGAAGAGAAAGGAATTAAAGGAATTAGAATAGGCAAGGAGGAAATAAAACTATCACTCTTTGCAGATGACATGATGGTATACTTAAAGAATCCTAGAGAATCAACTCAAAAATTACTTGAAACAATTAACAACTTTAGCAAAGTAGCAGGATATAAAATAAATCCACATAAAACATCAGCATATCTATACATGACCAACAAAGTCCAGCAACAAGAGATAGAGAAATCCCATTTAAAGTAACAGTAGATAATATAAAATACTTGGGAGTCTACTTGCCAAGACAAACCCAGGAACTCTATGTACGCAACTACCAAACACTCTTCACACAAATCAAATCATATCTAAATAATTGGAAAGATATCAATTGCTCATGGATAGGCAGAGCTAATATAGTAAAAACGACAATACTGCCTAAATTAATTTACTTATTCAGTGCCATACCAATCAGACTACCTAAAAATTATTTTATAGAGCTAGAAAAAATAATAACAAAATTCATCTGGAAAAACAAAAAATCAAGAATATCCAGGGAAATAATGAAAAAAAATTGACAGGAAGGTGGGTTAGCGGTACCAAACCTGGAGCTTTACTATAAAGCGGCAGTCGTCAAAACTATCTGGTATTGGCTAAAAAATAGAGTGGTAGATCAATGGAATAGGCTAGGCTCAGGAAATGCAGTAGTAAGTGACACTAGTAATGTAGTGTTTGATAAACCCAAAGACTCCAGCTTCTGGGATAGGAACTCAGTATTTGACAAAAACTGCTGGGAAAACTGGAAGATAATATGGCAGAAATTAGGCATAGACCAACATCTTACACCTTATACTAAAATAAGGTCAAAATGGATACACGATTTAGACATAAGAGGTGATACCATAGGTAAATTAGGAGAGAAAGGAATAGTCTACCTATCAGACCTTTGGAAAGGAAAACAGTTTATGACCAAACAAGAGATAGAGTATATTATAAAATGCAAAATGGATGATTTTGATTACATTAAATTAAAAAATTTTTGTACAAACAGAAGCAATGCATCCAAAATTAGAAGGTAGGCAGAAAGCTGGGAAACAATTTTTGTGGCCAGTACTTCTGATAAAGGCCTCATCTCCAAAATATATAGGGAACTAAATCAAATTTATAAGAATCCGAGTCATTCCCCAATTGAGAAATGGTCAAAGGATATGAACAGGCAGTTTTCTGATGAAGAAACCAAAGCTATCTATTCCCATATGAAAAAATGCTCTAAATCTCTAATGATTAGAGAGATGCAAATTAAAACAACTCTGGGGTACCACCTGACACCTATCAGATTGGCTAAAATGACAAAAAAGGAAAATAATAAATGTTGGAGAAGCTGTGGGAAAATTGGAACACTAATTCATTGTTGGTGGAGCTGTGAACTGATCCAACCATTCTGGAGAGCAATTTGGAATTATGCCCAAAGGGCAATAAAGCTGTGCATACCCTTTGACCCAGCCATACCACTTTTGGGTCTTTTTCCCAAAGAAATCATGGAAGGGGGAAAGGGACCTACATGTACAAAAATATTTATAGCTGCTCTTTATGTGGTGGCAAGGAATTGGAAGTTGAGGGGGTGTCCATCAATTGGGGAATGGCTGGACAAGTTGTGGTATATGAATACAATGGAATACTATTGTGCTGTAAGAAATGATGAGCAGGAGGAGTTCAGAGAAACCTGGAGGGTCTTGCGTGAGCTGTTGATGAGTGAGATGAGCAGAACCAGAAGAACATTGTATCATCATCATTGAGTGTTGATCTACTGTGATGGACTGTACTTCTTCTCACCAATCCAATGGTACAGAAGAGTTCCAGGGAACTCAGGAAAAAAAAAGAACTGTGGAGTATAGATGCTGAATGAACCATACTATTTCTTTTGTTTTTGGTGCTGTTGTTTTTTTCTATTTTGAGGTTTTTCATCAGTGCTCTGATTTTTTTTCTCTTATAACATGACTAATGCAGAAATAGGATTAATGTTAATATATATATATATATATATATATATATATAACCTATATCAGATTACTTGCTGTCTAGGGGAGGGGGAAGGGAGGGGAGGGAGGGAGAAAAATCTGAAATTGTAAAACTTGTATAAACAAAAGATGAGAAGATGTAATGGAAAAAAATAAAATACTTTATTAATTAAAAAAAATAATAAATAAAAATGTTCTGGAGCTATTATAACCTATTTAGGAAAGGAGTTGTCACATGCATACATACATACATACATACATTTAAGAATAGATATATTAATCTTTTTCACTGCATTTCAAATATTATGTAGTTTCCACATTTAAATAGTTATCTCTTCAGAAGGGATACCCAAAGTAGGGATAAGTTATTAGAATTTTACTTTCCTTTGTTCCCACCTTCCTTATTTTCTAGAATCACAGAATTGGGAGGCACTTCAAAGGCATTTATTTCAAGCTGGGAATACTGTACATAAAAACCTCAACAGACCCTCAGTGAGGGAAAACACAACAGGTTTTTTTTTGGGGGGGGGTAGTTCTGTTTGTTAGAAAGTCTTTCAAACTTACAGCATAAATTTTAAGTTTCATCTACATAATAACATTTTATATAATTTTCTCAAGTCTAGAAAATCAACAAAACCAATTCTTGATTTGTAGAATTTACCAATTCCATGGTATAAATATTCACACTGAAGGGCATAACATGTAGTCTGACAAGTTGTAGTTACAGAAATTCTGTCACTTCTCTTGCTCTGAACCCAATTTCTTTCCCTTGTGACCTAAGACATTAGCCTTATGGGCTATCATATCACTTTGTATCACATTATCATATTGAGATTATAGTCTACTTCAAGTCAGATGTAGAAAGAACTTTAGAAGACCTCCTAATTCAACACATACTTGAAAATGAATGCATCTATGGAATCCCTAATAAGTCCTCATCCAAACTTTACTTGAATAAGAATCTTCTGCCTAAGATTGTGGCCTTTTTCATGTTTGGTTATCTCTACTTGTTTAAAAAAATTCTTATATTAAGTCTAAATCTGAATGTTTAAAATATCCATGCATTTTCTAAAGTATGACAACTCCTCCTCCCCCTTTGTTTTGCCCTCTGGAGCCAAGCAGAATATGTGCAATCCCTCTTTCACATGAAAAAAACTTCAAATATTTAAGAGCAACCATCATGCTTGCACTAGTTATTCTCTTACTTAGGATAAACATCCTCTTAATTATAATTGTCAAGCCAAGATATTACTTGCTTTTGTTATAGAATAGAGTATACTCAACACTAAAATATTCAAATGGATCTGTCATTTCAATGATGTAGGAATTCCCTCTGATTATACATATCACAGCCTGCTTAATCTGGGCTACACTTGTTTATATCTTTCCAACAAGGAAAAACCAACCTGCTGGCAGGACCTTCCTCAGGAGGAAGACAGTGAAACACATGGGCTATCCATTTGTTAGTCCTCAGACATCTTTCCCCACTATTTCTTCCTTTGCTACCATCTCACAAAGAGGTAGCCCTTCTTGCCAAGAAAAATTTCTTCATATGTAACCTAAATCTTCTCTCCAGTCTTCTCTAGCAGATTGTAGCCTCTATCATTTCCATCCCCACTCTCTGTAATCTTTAATTTTTCCCTATCTTCTGGATCTTTGTCTATCACCTACAACATGTCAATATCTCTCCTATCTTTTTTAAAGAGCTGTCACTTGATCTGACTATCATACTTTATTTCTTCTCTACATCATGGTTAAACTCCTAGAGAAAGCTATCTATACTTGGTTCCTCTATTTCCTCTCCTCTCACTTGCTTCAAAGCTCTCTTCAGTCTGGTTACAAACTTCAGAAGTCAATTGATAATACTCTTTCCAAAGTGACTAATAGGGGGTGGCTAGGTAGCACAGTGGATAAAGCACCGGCCCTGGATTCAGGAGTACCTGATTTCAAATTTGGCCTCAGACACTTGACACTTACTAGCTTTGTGACCCTGAGCAAATCACTTAACCCCCATTGCCCTGCAAAAAAAACCCAAAAAACCAAAAAAACAAAGTGACTAATGATCTCTTTAATCACTAACCTAATTTTTTTTTTCCCCAGTCCCCAGGCTTCTTGAGCTCTCTTTAGCTGCTGACATTGTTAATCATCCTCTTCTGCAGTATACTTTCTCCTATTTGGATTTTGTGATACTGCTCACTCATGATTCTCTTTCTACTGTTCTGGGTCTTCTCTTCCCTTATAAACTGTTGTACTTGGTGACCTTATCAGAGTTTATGTGCTTATTACTATTATTCAAAAGAATCCCACAACCTGCCCATCTCTCTTGACCTCTAGTCTCACAACACCAACTGCCTTTTAGACATCTCAAACTGAATGTAATCTCAAATTCAATCTGTCCAAAATAGAACTCATTTCTCCCCCACCCCAAACCTTCACCTCTTCCCAACTTTCCTATTACTGTCTAGGCTGCCACCATTCTCCTAGTCACCCATGTTCAAAATTTTTGCATCATTCTTAACTCCTCATACTCCTTCACCTCCTAAATCAAATTTGTTATCAAATCTCATCATTTCTGCCTTAACATCACTTCCCATATATGCCCTATTCTCTTTACTCACACAATTACCATCTTGGAGCAGGTCCTCATTATCTCATGCATTCTGACTGGTTTCCAAGTTTTCATACCTCAAGTCTCTCCCTTCCAATCCATTCTCCAATGATCTGCTGAAGTGATTTTCTTTTTTTTTAATTTTTTATTGAATATTAATTTTATTTTCCAAAATATATGTAAAAATGAATTTTGACATCAATTTTTAAAAAAATTTGTGTTCCAACTTCTCTTTCTCCTCCATTCCCACCCCCATCCACTAGAACTCAAGCATTTCAAAATAAGTTATACATGAGTAGTCATGGAAAACATTCCCACATTAAGCTAGGCTGTGAGAGAAAACAGTCAAAAAAAACCCCAAAACTTCAGATTGAGGAATTGTCAAAGAGGAAAAAAATTTTTTTAAAAATGTGTTTCCATCTGTTTTCAGATACTATCAGTTCTTTCTCTATAGATGGGTTGTCATTTTCAGAAGTCCTTCAGGGTTATATTGGATCATTGCCTTGCTGAAAATAACTACATGCTTCCCAGCAAATCATCTTACACTACTGTTGTTATTTTGTATACAGTACATTTCACTCTACTTCAGTTCATGTAGGTCTTTCCAGGTTTTTCTGATAGTATCCTGTTCATCATAACCTGAATAAAATGCTTTAAACTTGACGAAGAATTTTCTTCATATTAGCCCAGCAAAGTAGGTACCATATGTTTTGCCATTATAATCAATCATCACAACTATTTCCCTCCATCCTATTCCCTTTCCATGATATTTACTCTATTTTCTATCTTCTCTTAACCTATTTCTCCTCAAAACTGTTTTACTTCTGACTGTCCCCTCCCCTACTCTGCACTCCCTTTTTTCACCCTTCCTTCCTTATCCTCTTCCCCTCATACTTTCCTGTAGGGTTAAACAGATTACTCTTCCCAACTGGGTGTGAATGTTATTCCCCCCATGAGCTCACTCTGATGAGTTTAAGGTCTTTGAGCTAATTCTGTGTTCTAAATTTTCTTCCTCCCTCTCTCCTCAACCCTCCCTATGAAATCAATCAATTCAATATGTCATACTTGTGCAGTTAGGCAGAACATCTTCACCTTCCTTCAAAGTGTTCTGCTTTTTACTGCTCTCTCCTCCAATCTGCCCTTCCCTCCTTCCGCTCCCCTTATCTCCCTCCCCTCCCTCAGGGCAAAAATATATTACTATATCTACTTGAGTATGTATGTTAGTCCTTCTTTGAGCCAATTCTGATATTAAGCTTCACTCACTCCCCAACTCCTTCCCTCTGTTCCCCTCCCCTCCATAAATTTTTTTCTTGTTTCCTTCATGGGAACTACCTCTCCCCAGACCATCTCTCCCCTTCTCCCTCCCCCAGTCTATTTCTCCTACACCTCAACCCTATTTTAAAGATGTCATCATGTGTTAGTTAGGTGGCACAATGGACAATGCACCAGCTCTGGATCCAGGAGGCCCCAAACCCAGATCCAGCCCCAGACATAAGACACCCCCACCCTGTCTGCCCCACAAAGAACAAAACATAAATGCTTTACAGATATCATCCCTTTGTATTCAGTTCAGACCTGTGTCCACTGGGAATTCCTTACTGAGATAGTTTTTATGAGTTTGAAGTATTATCTTCCCATGTAGGAATATAAACAGTTTGAACTTTTAATATCCCTCATGAAGTCTTTTTCCTGTTTACCTTTATATGCTTCTCCAGGGTCTTGTATTTGAAAGTCAAATTTGCTATTAAGTTCAGGTCTTTTCATAACAAATGCCTGAAAGTCCTTTTTCTCATTGAAAATCCATCTTTTCCTCTGAAAGATGATTCTTAGTTTTGCCGGATACGTGATTTTTGGCTGTAGTCCCAGTTCCTTTGCCCTCTGGAATATCATATTCCATGCCCTTTGGTCCTTTCATGTAGAAACTGCTAGATCTTGCTTTATCCTTATTGGAGCTTCACAGTATTTGAATTCCTTTTTTCTAACTGCTTGCAATATTTTCTCCTTGACCTGGGAGTTCTGGAATTTGGCTATAATATTCCTGGAGGTTTTCCTTTGGGGATTTCTTTCAGGAGGTGATAGGTGGATTCTTTCAATTTCTATTTTATCTTCTGCTTCTAGAATATCAAGGCAAGTTTCCCTCACAATCTCTTGGAGGATGGTGTCTAAGCTTTTGTTTTGGTCATGGTTTTCAGGTAGTCCAATGATTTTCAAATTATCTCTCATGGATTTTATTTTCCAGGTCAGCTTTTTTTCCAAGAAGATATTTCACATTGCCCTCTCTTTTTTTATTCATTTGGATTTGCTTTACTGTGTCTTGGTTTCTCATAAGGTCACTAGCTTCCATTTGTTCAATCCTAATTCTTAGGCAATTATTTTCAACAGGTTTTTTTGTTTTGTTTTGTTTTGTTTTGTGTTTGTTTGTTTGTTTTTTAGTGAGGCAATTGGGGTTAAGTGACTTGCCCTGAGTCACACAGCTAGTAAGTGTTAAGTGTCTGAGGCCGGATTTGAACTCAGGTACTCCTGACTCCAGGGCCGGTGCTCTATCTACTGCGCCACCTAGCTGCACCCCCCCCCCCCACCCCCAGACAGTTTTTTAATCTCCTTTTCCATTTGGTTTTTCAAACTGTTGACTTTTTTCTCATGACTCTCCTGCATTGCTCTCATTGATCTTTCCATTCCTTCCTCTTTTTCTCTACATCTTCATTCTATCTCTCCTACTCTCTCTTCAAAGTCCCTTTTGAGAGCTTCCATGGCCTGAGACCAGTTCATATTTTTCTTGAGAACTTTGGATGTTGGAGCTTTGATCCTGTTATTATCTTCTTCTTCTGAGGTTGTATTGTGGTCTACCTTTCCCCCAAAGAAATTTTTGATGGTCTTCTGCTTTCTTTGCCTGCTCATCCTGGCTTACTATTTCTTGGCTTTTTACTCCTTCTTAAAGTGTAGCGCTGCTTCCAGGACACACTGTTCATGCTACAGCATGGACCAGGGGGTGATTGGGCTTCTTTTCAGCCTGCCTGACTTGTGAGTAATCATGGCCGCTTTCTCTTTGACCTGGAAACAGAAGTCTGATTGAACTCTGATTCTCTATGGTCAGAAATTTGGCGTGCCTGTGCCCCTCCCCCACTGGGCCACCACCATTCAATTCAGCCCACTGGTTCAGACCCAGGGTGCTTTGCCCCAACTCCAGTAGATACTGCCTCCACTTCACCCTGGCCTACTGCCGAACCCCCTCACCAGTCCATGATAGGAGCCTCAGAAGCTGCTGGTGCAGACTCTGATGGGTGCTGGAAGCACTGTCCCTGACTGGGTCTGGACTACACACTGAGCTGTTCAGCCTGATCAATAGGTGATTGAAATTGCCCTCTTTTGCGGAGAAATAGTCTCACTCGTTCTTATGTGTATTAGGCTGTTCTGTTTTTTTTTTTTTAACCACATTATTTGGGCGTGAGTGGATGGGTTTATTTGGAGCTTGTGAGAGTCACAGCCTCTCCTCCCCCATCTTGGCTCCCTGAAGTGATTTTCTTAAAGTAAAGGTCTGACCATGTCACTTTCCCTCACCCCACTCCATTCAAAAATTTTTGGGTGGATGATATCTATTTCCTCCAAGATCAAATATAAAGTTGTCTGTTTTGGCATTCCCATTTTTCTGGTCTTGTTAAATTTTATTTCTATATACACTATTATCCAGGGATACTAGTTTGCTTGCTGTTCTTTACATAGGGCTTCTCTCATTCCCTTCAAGACTTAGCATAGCTTCCTTCCCACCACCCCTCAAGCATTTGCTTTAATAGTTCTGAATTTAATAGGTTCTCTTACATCACAGAAAGAACTTCAGTCTTTTAAACCCAAAGAACTTGCTGAGAAAGTCCCATGATATCAATATACCTAGAAAGGAATATCAAGAAAGGAAAGTCTGTCTTTCCTGGCTCAGTATGCAAGAACCCAAGCTTTATCTTTGTAATGTTTCTGTCCATTTCATTTTGGTAATGCAGTCACTAGGTCAACATTTATTTTGCCTCCTTGACAGGGTCTTTTTACTGAAGCCTTTCCCTCCTCCAGTGACTTCACTCTTAGATTCTAACTTTCATTCATACTATATTTATACATAGTTATTTTTGAATTGTCTTTTCCATTACAAAATGGAATTAGAAAATGCTCTTGAGAACATGGAATGTGCTTTTGTCTTTCTTTGTATCCCCAGTGCTTAGCACGGTCCCTGACACATAGTAAGTGCTTAATGACCTTTTCCTATTCAAAGATCTAAAAAACACATCTTGATGAATTCTGGTAAAAAAATTGAGGAAAAAATCTCAGTGAGTCATTATCCAAGGCCAGGGAGGTTTGGGGAGAAAGGCAGAGTGGTCTGCACATAGTGGGTCTGGGGTTCCACATCCTGCACATTGAGCATTCCAGTGCCTAGAACTGAGAATATGGGCACCAGAACAGTAAGTTCAGGAAAAGTAAGAAATCTTGAATTAATACAGAGTGCAGGAATGGGTGCCATTGGACAGCTCTATCACCTACTACCCTGATCCAGGGTGAACTGAGAAGAGACCTATGGGTGGTGGAGAGGAATAGTCACTATCCTGGGCCCTAGATGCATACTGAGTGAAGAACACACTCAGAAGTAAACTATAGCTGCATAGTTCTGATCCCAAGAACAAAGCAGGGGCTCAGTTCTAGCTTTCAGCCCAGGCTGAAGCCTGCAATAAAATAACCAGAGTAGGAGCCCCAGATCAGAGGAGTCTGAAATTCAACTGTTATGATGCTGCAGTGTTTCCCTGCTGCATAGTTCAGCAGCAGTTTCCAGAAATTTCTAATCAAGGACAAGTTAACATATAGGATCACATCAATTTAAAAACACTGAAAGTTTGCAGGTTCCCATCCTGAGCTGTGAAAGCAACAGAAAGGCATAAGAGGATAGACACTCAGCCTAAGATTACCCTCCCACCCCCCACCACAAAGTTCACAAAGTTCAAATCTGAAGTCAGAAAATAAGTTGGAAGGACAAACAAATAAACAAATGAACAAAATCCCACAATAAAGAGCTAAGATGGTTTAGGAAACAAATTCAGAGGAAAGAATGACTATAAAACACCTACAAGCAAAGCCTCAGAGAAAAATGCAGCCTAGGCACAGGACTAACTAGAATTCAACTCAACTTTCACATTTGGCTGTTGCCTTTGTTTTTTCTTCTTCAGTAACCCAGGCTAATTTTAACCTTATTATTTAAACTCATCAAGGGCACCCTGGTGCTTGCTTTATTACGTTCCTACTTTCATTTAGTATCATTTCCCTTTTAGGAATATTTGTTTTTCTTATATTGGTTTCAGGAAGTTTGATTCCTATCTTTGATAACTATATTGAACAAGTTGGAACCTCTCTGACATGTACAATAACAACAATAATATTGGTAGTACTTAACCATATATTTAATAGAAAGAGTTTGGTAAAATACCCTTTTTCTCAATATTTTAAAAACTATTTTGCAACCTAGGTATTAATTGCTTCTTAAATGTTTGAAAGAATTCACTTATAAAACTATCTAAAGCAAAGATCATATTCTTTGCTCATTTATTTTTTTTTTTTAGTGAGGCAATTGGGGTTAAGTGACTTGCCCAGGGTCACACAGCTAGTTAGTGTTGTGTCTGAGGCTGGATTTGAACTCAGGTACTCCTGACTCCAAGGCCAGTGCTCTATCCACTGTGCTATCTAGCTGTCCCTTCTTTGCTCATTTAAAGTTGACCTCTTTCTCTTTCTGAGATTCATTTCCTTCAAATTCTGTTTTTATTCCCATATTCCCAGTTATAGTAGTTTCTAATAATTTTTTTCATGAGTTCTCTGTGGGTTGTGTAGTTACCTCACTAATTTTTGAATTGATAATTGGACTTTTCCTTTTGGAAAAATCAAATTAGCTACTGATTAGACAGTCTTTTCAAAAGGCCAGTTTGAATTTGATCAATTCTATAATTTTTATATTAAATTGTATGTTTCTTCTCTAACTTCCAAAATTTCTTCAGTTGTGCTTGTTTTGGGGTTATTAATTTGTTTTTTATTTTTAAAATTAAATATAACCATAAATATATAAAGAAAACTAACATTTAAAGACATCAGACCCCCAATTGATAAATGATCAAAAGATATGAACAGGCAGTTTTCTCACAAAGAAATCAAAAATATCTATAATCATATGAAAAAATTCTCTAGATTGCTATTGATTAGAGAAATGCAAATTAACTCTAAGGTATCACCTTACAACTATCAGAGTGGCAAATATAATAAAACCAGAAAATATTGGAGGGGATATGGGAAAGCTGAGATGCTAATCCACTGTTGGTGGAGTTGTGAAAAGATCCAACCATTCTGAAGAGCAATCTGGAACTTTGCCCAAAGGGCTATAGAACAGAACTATACATATCCTTTGATCCAGCAATACCACTGCTAGGTTTATATCCCAAAGACATCCCAAAAAATAGCTCTTTTTGCGGTGGCTAAGAATTGGAAATCAAAGGAATGCCCATCAATTGGAGAATTGCTAAACAAGATGTGGTATATGATGGTGATATAATATTATTGTGCTATAAGAAATGACAAGCAGGATAATTTCAGGAAGACCTGGAAAGACTTGTATGAAATGAGGTGTATTGAAGTGAGCTGAATCAAGAGAACACTGTGCACAGAGACAACAATATTGTTTGATGAAGAACTGTGAATGATTTAACTATTTTCAACAATACAATGATTCAAGACAATCCCAAAGGACTATTGAGGGAACATCCTATCCACTGCCAAAGAAAGAACTGATATGGATGGAACACAGACTGAAGCATGCTATTTTTCACTTTCATTTTTTCTTTTATTCAAGTTTTCTTGAACAAAATGACTAATGTGGTAATGTTTTACATAATTGTATGTGTATAACCCATATCTGATTGCTTACTTCCTTAGGGAAGGGTTAGGGGAGGGAGGGAAGGAGGCATAAAAATTGGAACACAAAACTATAAATGAAAAATTTTTATTACTTAAAAAAAAGAAGAGGATGCCTGTGAAAAAAACAAACAACACAAACAAGCAAATATGGAGGGGGGGGAAGACATCAGAACTCTGGCAATGAAGTAACTAATCATGGCATCAGTTTAATAATGAGAAATAATAATGGAAGTGTTATGGGCCCAGATCACCACAGAAGTTCTCTGGGGCACATCAAATAACCTTCTCCTTGAGAAACTAAACCAGAGGACGGACATGCCTAGAGACATAAGTGGAACCAGTTCAGACTGAGCTAGGTCCAGGACCCCCACCCTTCATTCCAGTCTCCCTCACCCCTAGGGAGATAAGTTTGGGTGTGGCTGCTGCCTTTGTGGCCTAGGAAGAGATAGATGGCTTGAGAGATCCACAGCCACCCCTCACCCAACTCCTCCAGCCACCACCTGTGGGGGATAGTCCTCCCTCACTAAGGGAACTTTCCAGTCAGATGATTGCCCTCATCAGTCCTCTATAAAAGTATCTACCTGTCTCCTGCTCAAGGAGATTGGTATCTCAGAGCCATGCTCTGTGCCATACCTTTCTCCCCATGAGAAGTCCAATGATTTCTTTCTTGCTTTCCCTTCCCTTCCCCTTCCTCTAAATAAATGACTCTCTTATTCTAACTGCTTTTGTGTGCAAGAGGATGTAGTTCTTTAAAGAGGAATTCCTAAGGACTCCAAACCCCTAACCCCTATCCTGACCCCCCTACCCCATTTTTGCTACAACAGAAGCAGACTATCAAAGAGTCTGGGATTCAGGGTCCAGGTTCAGGTGTAGGCATATTGTTGGTGAAGCATGCCACCCTTCTCTTGGCAGAGAGGTGAGAAATGAGATATATACTAACAGACAATGACCAATGTATTTATTTGTTTTGTTTACCTTTATTTCTCTGTTTTCATAAATGATTCTATTGGTTTGTGTTTGGGGAATCCTTATGAAGTAAAAGCAATGTTTAAAAATAAATTAATAAAGTATTTTAGCTAATAATGAAATTAAAAACTTCCATCAAAGCCAAAACCATTTTTCATGTATTCTTAGGGTGTCTAGATGACAAAGTATAGGAATGCTAGCCAAAGTGATGCACTATAGGGAGTCTATGTGTCTTCAGACTACTATAGTAGCTGTGAAGGTCTGGTAGAATCCTTGAAACAGTCACCAATAGGGCTTTGAAGATATCACTGGTGGGGTTGGCATCCTAACCAGTTTGATGAAGCTATTCCTATGAATCTAATATAGTTCTGAAAAAAACATAGGCTTTACAAAAACCCATTATGTTTTAATTGAAGCTACTTGACTAGTCTTTAAACACAAATCTTTCTGGCTTCCAATGAATAGCCAGTCACAGCCCCAGCCCAAGTTTCTGTGGTTCATTCTGTTCTGACCAGAAACTGAGTCTTCCCCTTCCAGACTGATACCTTTTTTATGCTAATAGGGTCATGTTTTGTTTCAATTCTTACCTAGCCCTTAGTCATTGAATGGGTATGGCCTCAGAAAAACTGAGACCTAGAAAAGACCAAGGAAGGCCAAGGTTGCCCACTGCATCCTGGGCCATCACCAGTTATCTTGACCATTGTCTTGCCATTGGAATCTGATGACTCTAAAAAGCAACAATTAGGAGTTATTTTGCCCAACTGTATGCCAATAAATTTGACAATCTAAAGGAGATGAATGAATATTTACAAAAATGTAAACTGCCCAGATTAACTGAAGAGGAAATAAAAAACTTGAATAGCCCCATTTTAGAAAAAGAAATTGAACAAGCTATCAATGAACTACCTAAGAAAAAAATCTCCAGGTCCAGATGGGTTTACAAGTGAATTCTACAAAACATTTAAAGAATAATTAATTCCAATACTGTATAAATTATTTGGAAAAATAAGTGGAGTTCTATCAATTTCCTTTTATTTCAGAAATATGGTGTTGATACCTAAACCAGGCAGAGCCTAAACAGAGAAAGAAAATTATAGACCAATTTGCAAAAATTTTAAATAAAATATTAGTGAGATTACAGCAATTTATCACACTGTGGTGAAGTAGGATATACCAGGAATGCAGGGCTGGTTTAACATTAGGAAAACTATCAATATAATTGACCACATTAATAACAAAACTCACCAAAATCATATGATTATCTTAATATATGCAGAGAAAGTTTTTGACAAAATACAGCACCCATTCTTATTAAAAACACTATAGAGCATAAGAATAAACAGTACCTATCTTAAACCATCAGCAAGCATTATATGCACTGGGTTAGGGGCATTCCCAATAAGCCCAGGGGTGAAACAGGGATGTCCTTTATCACCTCTATTCAATATTGTACTATAAATGTCAGTTTTAGAAATAAGAGAAGAAAAAGGTATCGAAGGAGTTAGAATAGCCAAGGAAGAAACAAAACCATTACTCTTTGCAGAATCCTAGAGAATCAGCTAAAAACTACTTGGAACAATTGATAACTTTGGCAAAGTTGCAGAATATAAAATAAATCCACATAAATCATCAGCATTTCTATATATGACCAACAAAGTCCAGCAGCAAGAGATAGAAAGAAAAAATACATTTAAAATAATTGTAGACAATCTAAAATATTTGGGAGTCTACCTGCCAAGATGTCATGAAAATTTCTAAGTCCAACAATGAAAAAGATAGCAAAGTCTCCAAGCCATAAAAAATTAGGTTTATTGAGAGAGCGCCTATCTCACAATAAAGCCGGTCAGTCAGGGGTAGGACTCCTAAGTATACACTATTAATTTTAGATAAACTCCTCCCATTATACAATCTAAATGATACAGAAAAGAGAAATTGAGACACAGTAGTCATGAACAAGGGTGTCCACATGGCTCATGGGGACAGGGACGGGACAGGAACATGGGCCACAGCTTTGCTCGGCAAACTGCCAAGTTGGGGATTTGGTCAAGTCAGCCAACCAAACAGGGTTATGTTTAGGGTTCTCAGTGTTGATTGGCTACTCCAGGCTAGAAGATAGTATTGTGGTTAACCACAATGTACCTTAGAACCACCATGGAGAGGGACATCAGTTAAGGACAAGTTAACTAAAGAATATACATATCTATGCTCTGAACTATATTATTATTAACCTAAATGATTAGAGAATACTCAAAATTAAGTAAATCATCATTTGTAGTCTATAATACTCATTACTACCATAATTAAATCACTTATATCTAAGGGTTAGGGAAAATCTCACAGAGACAAACCCAGGAACCATATGAACACAATAAAAAAATGCTTTTGACACAAATAAAATCAGATCTAATAATTTGAAAAATATCAATTGGTCATCAATAGACTGAGGCAATATAACAAAAAATGACTTCTATCTAAATTAATTTACTTATTCAGCACCGTGCCAATCAGACTACCTAAAATTTATTTTATAGAGTTTGTAAAAATAATATAACTGCCCATTTAGAAGAAAAGTTCAAGAATATCAAGGAAACTAATGAAAAAATGCACAGGAAGATAGACTAGCCATACCAAATCTAAAGCTATATTATAAAGTGACAGTCATCAAAACTATTTGGTACTGTCTAAGAAATAGAGTGGTGGATCAGTGGAATAGGTTAGGCCCAGGAGACACAGTAGTGAATTACAATAGTAATCTACTATTTGATAAACTCAAACACTCCAGCTTCTGGGATAACAACTCACTGTTTAACAAAAACTGCTGGAAAAACTGGAAGATAGTATGGCAAAAACTAGGCAGAGATGAACATCTTACACCGTGTACCAAAATAAGGTCAAAATGGATACGTGATTTAGACATAAGAAGTCGTACTATAGGTAAATTAGGAGAGGAAACTTATCTCTCTGATCTATGGAGAGGATAAGAATTTATGACCAAACAAGATACAGAGAATATTATGAAATGCAAAATGGATGATTCTGATTACAATAAATTTAAAAGTTTTTGTACATTTGAAATATTTTCATCAATATTCATTAGTGAAATTGGTCTATAATTCTATTTTTTTTGCTTTGTCTAGCCCAAGTTAGGGTACTAGTCCTTATATAGATTCCTAAAAGGAGTTTGGTAGATGTTTTCTCTATATTTGAGAATTATTTTTGTAGCATATTTAAAATATTTTGATAGTTCGCCTCCCTCCCACTCCCCTTCCTTCCTTCCTTCCTTCCTTCCTTCCTTCCTTCCTTCCTTCCTTCCTTCCTTCCTTCCTCCCTCCCTCCCTCCCTCCACATTAGTCAGGCTGTGAAAGAAAACATACAAAAAATACTTCAGAAAAAGGAAATAACCAAAAAATTATGCTTCAATCTGTACTCAGATATGATCAGTTCTTTCTCTATAGATGGATTGCATTTTTCCCAAGTCCTTCAGACTTTTTTTGGATAATTTTATTGGTGAAAATAACTAAGCCATTCATGGCTGATCATCTCACAATAATGCTCTTATTTTGTATACAGTGCATTTGACTTTGCATCAGCATGTAAGTCTTTCCTGGTTTTTCTGGTAGCATCATGCTCATCATTTTTTAAAATAGGAAACTGTATTTATATAATACTTTAAAGAGAAATTTCCTTACAATAAACCCATGAGGTTGATTATTGCAACAACAGTAATAGATAACATTTATATAGTACATTATAACTGATGAAAGATTTTTTTTCACAACAGTCCAGCACAGTAAGTACCATATATTTTATCATTATCTTCATCAATCAATCCTCCTCCTCATCAATGAAACCTCATCAATCAATCATCATCATCTTACCTATTGCCTCTACTTCAAAATTTTTTCACAGTTTCTATTTCTGTGTTTCCCTCTGTAAGGGGCTAAAATTCTAGTTACACTGTCTATCTATACTATCTAATGAGGGGTCACCAATAAATTAGAAGCTTTAGCAAGAGTATTTAAGTATTTATTAAAGAGCATTAGGATCTAATGATCAGAGAGAAAGGTAAAAGTCTAACTATTTTTAAGAGACCCCATCATCCAACCTCCCATGACGAGGTAAGGAACCAAAAGGACCCAACGTTTCCTTCTTCCTCCCAGAAGCCTCCTGTGAAACTGGGGAACATCCCATCCACACGCACACACAGCTCCAAGCTAATTGGCTGGTAGGTTTGATAGACAGTACCCATGAGCAAACGTCTCTTTCTGATGCCAAGGAAAAGCCTTATGGCTTGCCCTCAGACTCCTTCTCCTCTTGACGGAGCTTTAGGTGGCATCACTCCAATCATTACACCTCCATCCTATTACCTCCCCATGATATTTACTCTATTTTCTATCTTCTTTTACCCTATCCCTCCTCAAAAGTGTTTTGCTTCTTACTGCCCCCTCCCCCAATCTGCCCTCTCTTATTTCACCCCTCCCCCCTTACCCCTTTCCCTTCTTACTTTCCTGTAAAGTTAGATAGATTACTCTCTCTCTCTCTCTCTCTCTCTCTCTCTCTCTCTCTCTATATATATATATATATATATATATATATATATATATATATATATATGTTATTCCCTCTTTGAGCCAATTATGATGAGAGTAAGGCTCACTCACTCCCCCAAACTTCCCCATCTTCCCTTCCACTCCATAAGCTTTTTCTTGCTTCTTTTACCCCATTCCACCTCTCCTTTTCCCTTTCTCCCAGTCCATTCCTCTCCCCCCTTAATTTTATTTATTTTAAGATATCAGCATGGGGGGGCAGCAAGGTGGCAGAGTGGATAAAACATTGGCCTTGAATTCAGAAGGAGCTGACTTCAAATCTGGCCACAGACACCTGACACTTACCAGCTACTCAACCCTGGGCAAGCCACCCAACCCTGACCACCCCCCCAAAAAAACAATAAAGAAAATAAGTGCTTTAAAGAAATCATCCCTTCATAATCAACTTACACCTGTGCCCTCTAAGTATACCCAGCTACACTAATGAGTCAGTTCTTATGAGTAAGAAGTATCATCTTCCCATGTAGGAATGTAAACAGTTTAATCTTTTAATATCCCTCATGATTTCTTTTCCATGTTTACCTTTTTATGCTTCTCTAGGTCTTGTATTTGAAAGTCAAATTTTCTATTCAGTTCAGGTCAAGAATGCCTGAAAGTCCTCTCTTTCATTGAATTCCCATTTTCCCTTCTGAAAGATTATATTCAATTTTGTTGATTAGGTGATTCTTGGTTGTAATTCCGGTTCCTTTGACCTCTGAAATATCATATTCCATGCACTCTGATCCTTTAATGTAAAAGCTGCTAAATCTTGTGTTATCCTGATTGTAGCTCCATAGTACCTGAATTGTTTCTTTCTGGATGATTGTGATATTTTCTTCTTGACCTGGGAGCTCTGGAATTGGGCTATAATATTCCTGCAAGTTTTCATTTTGGGATCTCTTTCAGGAGGTGATCAGTAGATTCTTTCAGTTTCTATTTTCTATTTCTAGATTATCAGGGCAATTTTTCAGGATGGTGTCTAAGCTCTTTTTTTCTTTTTTTTGGGGGGGGGGTGTGAGGCAATTGGGGTTAAGTGATTTGCCCAGGGTCACACAGCTAGTACCTGTCAAATGTCTGAGGCTGGATTTGAACTCAGGTACTCCTGACTCCAGGGCCGATGTTCTATCCACTGCACCATCTAGCTGCCCCTAAGCTCTTTTTTTTTTATCATGGTTTTCAGGTAGTTCAATTATTTTCAAGTTTTTTCTCCTGAATCTATTTTCTAGGTGAGTTGTTTTTATTTTCCAGTCACATGTAGAGATAATTTTCAACATTTGTTTCTATAAGATTTCTAGTTTCAAATTTTTCTCCCTTCCTCATCTCCCTCCCCCCTCCCCAAGACAGCAAGCAATCTGACATAGGTTATATATGTACAATCACATTAAACCCATTTCCGTATCAGTCATGCTGTGAAAGAATAATCAGAGCAAAAGGGAAAAATCTCAAAAAAGTAAAACAAGAACAAAAAAATAGAAATAGTATGGTTCAATCTACATCCAGATTCCATAGTTCCCTTTTTCTGGATTTGGAGAGCATTTTCCATCCTGAGTCCCCTGGAACTATCTTGCTGAGAAGAGTCAAGTCTATCACAGTTGATCAACACACAATGTTGTTGATACTGCGTACGATGTTCGCTTGGTTCTGCTCATCTCACTCAGCATCAGTTCATGTAAGTCCTTCCAGGTTTCTCTGAAATCTGCCTGCTCATCGTTTCTTACAGCACAATAGTATTCCATTACATTCTTGTAATGGTACTTGTTCAGCCATTCCCCAATTGATGGGCACCCCCTCAATTTCCAATTCCTTGCCACCACAAAAAGAGGAGCTATATTGGGGGCAGCTAGGTGGTGCAGTGGATAGGACACCGGCCCTGGAGTCAGGAGTACCTGAGTTCAAATCCGACCTCAGACACTTAACACTTACTAGTTGTGTGACCCTGGGCAAGTCACTTAACCCCAATTGCCTCACAAAACAAAAACAAACAAACAAACAAAAAGAGGAGCTATAAATCTTTTTGTACATGTAGGTTCTTTTCCTCTTTTTTAAAGATCTCTTTGGGGTGTGAGATTAAAATTGGATATTAGATCATAAATCTCCCCTACTTAACTTTTCCCTAATTTATCTCCCAGACTAGTAAATGGAAGAAGCTTCTGGTTTTCTAGATAGAGCCTTTATTGTATGGTAGTCACAAGGTGATGTTGATTAGAAGGATAGGAAAATAGAAATACAATACAAATCGTCTTAAGTCTAGGCTTAGTCTATATTCCTTATAAAAACTCACCAAACCGAAAAGGCCACCTTTGGAGAGAGAGAGACCGTCTGTGCCGCGCCGTCAGGAGTCCCGCCAAGCAGGCAAAAAGGGCTACTCCCGTTCTCTCCACCCCGGAAGTCAAAAACCCGGCAGGCAGTCTGACATGCGCAGCAGGCGGACTGTTCATCTCCTCCCCAAAAGGGTGGTCCTTGAAAAACTGGCGTCTTTCAGGGGGAAAGACCTAACAGTGGTATTGCTGGGTCAAAGGGTATCCACAGCTTTATAGCCCTTTTGGCATAGTATATGAGCATTTTCAATTGCTGTCAGATAAAAATTGCTCAGGGTCCTGAGGGTATAAAAGCATAACAGATGGCAATTTTTATGTCATTTTTAATTAATAAAATCATATCAGTTTTTGATATTGAGCCATTTGAAAGTGGCAAGGACTTGGGTGGGGTGGCAAGATCTATTTTGGTTCTTTAGTAGCTATGGCTGTAGTACTATCAGGAACAGTTTCAGGCTACATCTTCATAGGTATTACTTCCTAGGATGATGCCTGTAGGCACTGGACTGGAAGCATTTCATATGTTCTTGAGTTCAGGATCGTGGGCTATCGTGAATGATCTAAGGGATCATGATGGTCAATGTGGTTGTTATGGTTTGATTTTTCTGGAACATGTTGCTTTGTGCTCTCTCAGAGTGCCTTGCTATTTCAGCCAGACTGACTTGCCTGACCTATAGGCAGGTGGTGGGGATGGCTGGCCCTTTTCCCACAGGAATTATTTCCCTGGATGATGCCCTGGAAACAGGACCAGTGGTCTGAGTTGGGATGGACTTTGGCCTCCCCAGGGCTCTTGTGCCTCTTGGTGCCAAGTTGTTCAGCAGTTGTTGCTAGTGGGGATGAGGAAGATAGACCTTTTCTCCACAATGATTTTAGCCTCAATGATGCTTGTGTGATAGGCTGGAAGCAAGTCTGGTAACTTGAGAGCACTGCTAACCCCAAGGTTCTTGAGTTGAGGATTCTGGACTTTCTCTACTGGCATCTGAGGGGATACAATGATAAAGGTGGTTTTGGTGGTTTGACTTGTCTGGAAAATGCTGCATTTATTAAACTCTTGTGTGCCAAGCATTATGCTAAGTGTTGGGGATAAACAGAAAGGCCAAAAAACCGGGTCTCTGTACTAAAGAACCTCACATCCTATTGTGGGAAACAAAATACAAGCAACTGTGTTCAAACAACATATAAAGGACATATAAAAGATAAATTGGGGGAGAAAGCCTTCTTATAGGTAGAACTTTATTTGAAATTTGAAGGAATCCAGGGAAGCCAGGAGGAGAAAGTTTCAAGAAAGAAGAGTCAGTGAAAATGCCTGGAGTCAAGAAATATAGTGTCAAATTTGAGGGATAGCAAGGAGGCAGTGTTATGCCATGCCATGTCTCTTTTCCACTGTTTCACCAGGGAATGAGTGAAGGGGAGTATTATATTTTAAAAAACCTGGAAAGGGAGCATCAACTAATTGTTTCCTATGATCATAGGATCATAGATTTAGACCTGGAAGAGAACTTAAGGGTCATCTATTTCCAGATGAATAAACTGAGTCCCAGAGTGACTAAGTGACTTGATCGAAGTCATATAGATAATAACTTGCAGAACAGAAATTTGAACCTAGGTCCTTTGATTTCAAAACCAGTGCTCTATAAGTTATAGTATGGAGCAGGGTCCATTCATTCATTCATTCATTCATTCATTCATTCATTCATTCATTCAATCAATCAATCAACCAATCAACAATCGTTTATTAAATGCCTATGTTATGCAAAGCCCTGTGACAGAGTTTCTGGAAGTTATAATTTCCTGAATCTACACAACTGTACTAACATTTAATTCATAATCTTCCTAACTTGTCCATAAGAATTACATAAGGGACATTTTAAAAATGCTTTGGCAAAAAAGTTGGTAAACTTTATTATGCCATTCTTAATATGTAATAAATATATTACAACGATAAAAAGGATGTGAGTTTAGTCTGATATGATGTATTTTGATGATTTGAAATGTTTATTAACTACCTCTTTAATAAATATATCCTAGAATTTTTCTAAGAATTAAACTTAAGCTAGTTGCATGCTCCATTCTCTTCCGACTTTTTGAAAGAATTAATCCAACCCACATCTAGAATACTACTACTGAGGTGAACCCAATGATCATGAAAGAAGCCCTTAACACTTTGGGATCACTTTGATGATTTTCCTGACATCATGCTTAAGTTTGTTTCTTTGCTATAAATTACTCCTACTTCTGTCTTCTGGTGCCAAACAGAACAAGTCCAATCCATCTTCTATATGACAACCCTCCAAGGACTTGAACACACCTCTGAGTCTTTACTATTCCAGTTGTTCTTCTCTACATGTTCACCAGCTTAAAATTATTGTTCTTAAACTGGAGTACTAAGAACCAAGCAAAATTCTCCTGATGTAATCAGACTAGGTTAGATTATAGAGCAACCTTTATCTATTTATTCCTATAAGCCATGACTCTCAATGCTGTCCAAATTTGACTAATTCTTTTGGCATTTCTATCATGTTTTTTGTCTCATATTAAGTTTGTAATTCACCATAACCACTAGATGTTTTTCATATAAAATGTTGTCCAACCATACCTACTCCATCTTATATTTGTGAAGTTAATATTTTAAATCTGTGTGAGCCTTTTGATTTACCCCTAATAAATTTAATTTTATTAGATTCATCCCATTGTTCTAACCTGTTAAGATCTTTTTAGATCCTATCATCTAGTGTGTTTTGAGATTTACATTTTGTGCAAATCACAGATAAAAATGGTAAACCACACTGGGCCAAGCACAAATTCCTAAGGAATTCCACTGTAGTTCACCTTCCAGGCTGACCTTGAACCTCTAATGACTACTTTTTTAATCAAGCCATTCAATTAGTTCCAAGTCCCTCTAATTATGCATACAGTCTGCATCTTTGTCATAAAGAATAGCATGAGATACTTTATCAGAATACTTTGCTAAAATCTGTATCTATCATATCCCCCTTATCCATTAGCTTAAATAACACTTTCAAAACAGGAAATAAGCTTATGCTTACTTACATGACTTTTTTTTTTTCAATGAAACTTTACTGGCTTTTTGGAATCAGTTTCCTTTTTTTAGATGTTCACTTGATATTTTTTAATAAATTCTAGATTTTTGACATATAACAATTAATGCTCATCAGCTTATAGTTTTCAGACATATTCTTTCCTTTTTTGAAAATCAGATCAACACATTGCCTTTACAAAATCCTGTAGTTCCTCTTCAAAATCTTTCAGATATTACTGACTTGGCAATATTATACTCTTTCAGACATTCAGCAATATTTATAATTTCTTTCAGTTCTCAAGGATGTAGTTAATCTGAAGACTTGAATTATGCATGTTCAATTAAGTAATCTCTTACAATCTCCTTAATTGAATACTAATTCCTTCTTAGGCAGACTTGATGTCTTCCCCAGTTCAAAGGTCATTCTTTGCCCTAGAAAACAAAAGTGAAATTTTAGGAATATACAGTTTTTGCCTCCTACTTTTAGTTATTATTGTTCCATTCTTTCTGATTGGTGGTCTTATCCCTACTCCCAAAATAGACATAAAAACCCAGCTTTTGTTATCATTAGCATCCTTCTCTATTCTCACCTCTTAAACTGTTACTTTCTTTTTATTTGTTTTTTGTTTTTTTCCATATAAATTTTTTATTATTTTCTAGTAACTTTTTTGGGGTGGGGCAATGAGGGTTAAGTGACTTGCCCAGGGTCACACAGCTAGTGTCAAGTGTCTGAAGCCAGACACTTGAACTCAGGTCCTCCTGAATCCAGGGTCAGTGCTTTATCCACTGCACCACCTAGCTGCCCCATCCAGTTACATTTAGAGATAGTTTTCAACATTCGATTTTATAAGATTTCTAGTTTCAAATTTTTCTCCTTCCCTCCCTTCCCTCCCCCCTCCCCAAGACAGCAAGTAATCTGATATAGGTTATATATGTAGTAGTTATTTTCATGTATTTTGACATATATTTGTATGTATTTACATATATATTTTAGCAATCTAAGTGAGATGTGTAACTTTTTCAGTTTCTTCAGACAAAATGCACTTTTCTTCCTCATTAGAATTATTTCATTTTGTATTTTCAGAATTTAGTTTATGAGATCTGTTCATTTCATCTAGGCTAAATGCCCCAGTATAATCTCAGTACATATGAGTTGGCTCTCCATAGAACACTTTGAAATTAGCCCTCCCTCAAATGGAGAGTTCACGATAGACTTTGCTCATCTTTCCCTGCACTATCACAAATTTTAAAAGGCAACGATCAAATCCTCCTCCCATTCTTTTTCCATGGGAATTTGACTTGCACACACACACACACACACACACACACACAGAAAATTAAGAGGCAAGTAGTTCTATCTTCTCTCTTTTGTCTTTATAAACTGAATAACAGTCTTATTCCTTCCATTTTCACCCAAATAATTATAAAAAACCTTTTGTTTTCCTTCTTTAGCTTTCCTTACCAGATTTTAACTCATCATCAGCTTTAGTAATTCTGACCCTCTTCTTTCAGGACCGTACCACGATTTTATAGTCATCTTCCTTTCTGTCAGTGTGTGGATTCTTTCCTTTCTCAGTTCATCACCCTTCTGTAGACAGTCTTTAGTCGTAAGCTATTCTGATTGTGAGCTCTTTTGAACTCAGACATGTCTTTGGACAACACACATGCAATCTATCACTTTGCCCAGACTCAAAGTCTTATTAACCAAAGCTTTTACTTCATTAGTATAAAGTAAGGTAAGAAAAGACATAGGAAAAAGAAGAGGAAGATGAGAAGGAAGGAAGGAAGGAGGGAAGGAAGGAAAGAAGAAAGAAAGAAAGAAAGAAAGAAAGAAAGAAAGAAAGAAAGAAAGAAAGAAAAAAGAAAGAAAAAGAAAAAGAAAAAGAAAGAAAAGAAGATATTAGAAATAAATTTAGGACCATCCAGTTCAACTCAAACTTAATCAATATTTGCCTTCATAACACATGTGAACAAATAGTCATATAGACTTTTCCTGAAGACTTCCAGTGCCTCCTGAGAATCCTGACCTGACTGTAGCATAGAGTATATAAGGCAGAATAATGGACAGTAAGATTTGAACAAACACTAGAGGGATGAAAAAAATGAATTGGAATATAACTTAGAAATATTCTTTTTATTTTTATTTTACTATAAAGATCTTTTTTTAAATGTAAAAAACATTTTATGGACCACCATATGTTAATAAGAGGCAGCTAGATAGTTCAGTGGATAGAGCACTGGGCCTAGAGTCAGGAAGAACTGAGTTCAGATACAGTCTCAGGAATTAGCTGTATGACCCTGGACAACTCCACTGGAAAAGGAAATGGCAAGCCACTCCCATATCTTTGCCAAGAAAACCCCTTGGAAGATATGGTCTATAGGGCTGGAGAAAACTGAACAGCAACATATGTTAATAATGAAAATAATAATGGTTCTCACTTTAGTGCTATATGATTTTAAAAGTCCATTACATACATTGCCTTACTTGACCAATAGTAGTTATAATAGAAGTATGCATTCATTAAAACATATGACAAGAGTTAAAATGAAATTTGCAAAATATTTAAATTAATTTCTATTTTATCAGTTTCTGTAGCATTTATATCCATTTTAAAGTTTCAATACATGTGTGTGAAATATAATTTCTTAGGTCTATTAAAGATAAATTGGCTTTCTTATTTATATTGAGTCACATGAGGGCTTGGTGGTCTCTTCCAGCTTTCAGAGATTGGGGTCTGGTTGAAGCAATGAAAGTTTCAGCTTTATGGTAGGGATTCTCAGTCCCTGAAGTGTCCAGTTCTAATGGGTTGGGAAACACTGATCAAGCCCAATTTCTTTTGTTAGAAAGAAGGAAGGTGAGGTTCAGAAATACAAAGTGATTTTCTCTAGCTTAGCACCTTGGGGGAAGAATCAAAATTAGGTTAAAATGTTCTCATTCATTATAATACTTTGCTATCTTCTTAAAACAAGTATAAATTAAGTGTTTGATATGTTTGGTTTGAGTTTCAGGTGGACATACAAAGCATACAGGAGGAAGAACTAGGTCTTAAGGCAGAAATTATAGAAGAGACTGAAAAATTGGGGAGCATTACATAGACTTCTGAGCAATCTTCATAGTTATGAGAGTGCATGGAATTGTCAAGGAGAAATTATATGCAGAGGCTAGAAAAGGACATATGTCAAAATCTTGAAGGATATTCATATCTTGAGGCTTAGATCAGGACAAGGTATCAGAAAGAGAACAGTCACACAAGGTAGAAGAACCTGGACAGAACAGTGTCAATGGGATGCAAGAGACAGAGTATTCATAAGGAAAAGGACAGTAAGCAATATAAAATATATTTTAAAATGTCAAGGAGAATCAATATTGTGGGAAAGTTCATGGATTTGCTAAATAAGAGGTCGCTGTTGACATTAGAGATAGTAGTTTCAGTAAAATTGTGGAACTCAAATTCATATTACTAAAGCCTTAAAAGTCATAAGGAAATGGAGAAAGTGACTATAGACTATACTTTAAAGTTTAGTAGTGAATGGGAAGGAGTGATAAAGAATGATCACTTGAGAATACAGGGTGAAGGACAGTTTTTAAAAATTGTGTTTAGAAAGGAAAAGACTCAATATTTGAGGCAAAGAATCAATAGTCCTTGGAACAATCAATCAACAACATTTATTAAGCATTTATTATGTACCAGGGACTGTGCTATGAACTGGAGATACAAACAAAAGCCAAAAGCAGTACATGCCTTCAAACTTACCTTGTATTGAGGGATGTACAAAGTATGTACATACTTTGGTATGTATGCACCATACATAGTAGCTGGGATTTGGAAAAGAACACACTAGCAGCTGAGATAGTATCTCAGCTGAGTGTTGAAGGAATCCAAAGAATTTGAGAGTCAGAGATTAGGAAGAAAACCATTCCAAGCCTGGGGAATAGCCATTATAAAGACATGAAGGCAGGAGATGTAGTTTTGAGTGTGAGGAAAAGCAAGTGGGATAGCATCACTAAAGCACAGAGTATGTGTTGAGGGACAGTAATGTGAAAGGAGGCTAGAAAGATAGGAATGTATCAGATTGTAAAGAGATTTAAATGCCAAACAGAGGAGCTAATATTTGATCCCAGAGTTAATAAGGAGCCATTGAAGTTTACTGAGTAAGGGAGAAGACATGGTCAGATATGCATTTTAGGAAAATCACTTTGGCAGTTGTGTGAAGGATGCATTGGAGTTGGGAGACAATTAAAAGAAGTCCAATTAGAAGTCTATTGCAATAGTCCTGGTAAGAAGTTATGAAGACCTAAAGTAGAGTAGTTGCTGTATGAGTGGATAAAAGGAAATGTATTGAGATATTGTGAAGGTAGAAATAGCAAGATCTGGCAATTGATTGCATATTATAGGATAAGATTGAGGAGTGATCCCAAAGTGGCAAGACTGGGTAACTGGAAGGATATTAGGACCCTCAATAATAATAAAGAAATTCAGAAAAGCAGAGAATTTAGGGGTTGAGTTGGTTTTGAATATGCTGATTTTTACATGTCTCTAAGATGTTTAATTTGAAATGTTCAATAAATATCTGGTGATGTGGGACATTAGTTCAGCATTAGAGCAAGAAGAATCATCTGAAGAGGGGTGATAATTTAACCCATGGGAGCTAGTGGTATTACCAAATTAGAAATCATAAGAAGAAAAAAGAGAAGGACCTAAGACAAAGTCTTAGGGTGGGATACTTGTAGTTAGTGGATGTTATGATATTGAAGGGGAACAAAAAAAAATTGATCAGTCTGGAGAACCAAGAGAGAAAGGGGTATAATTAAAATCCAGAGATGAGAGAATATTAAGGATAATAAGCTGGTCAACTATGTTAAAGGCTATGAGAGGTCAAGAAGACTGAAGATTGAGAAGAGAATATTAAATTTGATAATTAAGAGATCATTAGTAATTTTTGAGAGAGTAGCTTCAAATGAATGATGAGATCAGAAGCCATTTAAAGAGTTTAGAAGGGAATGAGATGAGAGGAACTGGAGACTTTTTTCAAGTAGTTTAGTTAATAATGTCCCAGAAGAAGGCTTAGGTGGAAGAGTTAGTCTTGACAAAAACTCAAATTTCATCTGAAACTTGAGCAAAGAAAAGTTCAGGACTCCTGGAAAGGGTGTTTTTATTAAGTCAATAACACAATACTGAGAATTTTTTTCCAGATTATTTATTTCCTTTGGTAGCTGGGCTAGTAAGCTTGATTGTCTGAAAATGAAAAGTGGGTTCTGAATTGGTCAAGAGAAAGAACACTAAAAATCAAGATTGCCTGATAAGGAAAAACTTCACCTGCTTAACAATTTTTATGGGTGATATTTAAAAATTTTCCTAACGGCAAAGTGTCTGGATTCATAGAAGATATTAGTGAAGAATTTGTGCCCTTGGATGGAGCCTCTTTCATTATCTTCCCTGATTTCTATGTCCTTGTATCCTTAGGGCATTGGTCCATCAGAGGCAATGAAACCAGAGAATCAAACTTCATCCTCAGACTTCATCTTGTTGGGCCTCCTTGTGGACAAGAAGGTCACAGGAGTGGTCTTTGCTATAATCTTTTCCATCTTTGTGGTGGCTCTAACAGCCAATATGGTTATGATATTCCTAATTCAAGTGGACTCCCATCTACATACCCCCATGTACTTCCTGCTTAGCCAGCTCTCTATTATGGATACCCTCTTCATTTGCACCACTGTGCCTAAGCTCCTGGTAGACATGGTATCTGAGGAAAAAACAATTTCCTTTGTGGGTTGTGGAATTCAGATTTTTCTTTATCTGACCATGATTGGTTCTGAGTTTTTTCTCCTGGGGCTCATGGCTTATGACCGTTATGTGGCTGTCTGTAATCCCTTGAGATACCCAGTCCTCATGAACCGTAGAATGTGTCTTCTTTTGGCTGCAGGTTCCTGGTTTGGTGGTTCCTTGGATGGTTTCCTCCTCACACCCATCACAATGAATGTCCCTTACTGTGACTCTCAAACCATCAATCATTTCTTCTGTGAGATCCCTGCAATCCTCAAACTAGCCTGTGCAGACACATCCCTCTATGAAACCCTCATGTATATATGTTGTGTGTTAATGCTGCTCATTCCCATCTCTATCATCTCTACCTCCTACTCTCTCATCTTGCTCACAGTACACCGTATGCATTCATCAGAAAGTCAAAAGAAAGCCTTTACCACATGTTCTTCCCACCTGACTGTGGTCAGCATCATCTATGGAGCTGCATTCTATACATATGTGCTGCCTATATCCTACCATACCCCTGAGAAGGACAAGGTGGTATCAGCCTTTTATACCATCGTTACACCCATGCTTAACCCTTTGATCTATAGTCTCAGGAACAAGGATGTCATGGGAGCACTGAAGAAAGTCTTATTAAAATGTTCCCCCATACAGAAAATTACAGCAAGTGATGCTTAACATCAGTGACCACTTTATAGTGTTCACAGTTTCAGACCACATAAAGATGGCAGGGTGGGTATAACCACCAGTGATGATGCCTTTTGCCTTCCAGTCACTCTTTCCCCAAAAAACCCTGTAGCACTAGATCCCATGGCAGGAAAAATTATAAGAAGGAGTATCTTTCTTGATTATCTTCTCTTTGCTTCTTCTTGACCCTGGAAGGTGCCTGATAGGAATAATAACTTGTATATTCACACTGCCATGAGCTCAGAGTAATCGATTATAAGCTTTCATGACTACCATGATTTACCATATGTGTCACAACTTCATACTAACATCTTCTGGGTCCTACCATATGCCCTGTTCATATGCCTGGGCACTGTCACCTGACCTGCTTTTAAACCCTAAGGAACTTTTTCATTTGCCCAAATATTCACCCTTAGGATTTCTGGGCCTTTTCATCTGTCTTGTAGCTAAAGTCTTTAATATGTGTTATCCTCTCTAATTAGCATGAACTCCTTTGGAATATCTAATTTTTAAAAGTTGTATTCCCAGCACTTAGCAGAGTACTTAACAAGCTAGCACTTAATAAATTATTTTGTGTTCATTCTTTCAGTCATAGATTCCATCAGCACCATCATCACTATTGCTAGTCACAAAACTACCGAATGATCAAAATCATCTCAAACAACTTCAAGTGTGCCTCAGCTTCATCAAAGATGCAGGAAGAGTTTGAGTGGTTGACAATTACTTGGGGTTTTTTTTGTTGTTGTTTTGGTTTGGTTTTTTACTGCTTGAGTATAAGAATATTTGTCCCATCTGGAATCTTTAAACCCAGAAATGATCAGGCTATTCATAATTAATGTGTCCAGGGTGGCATCCCTTCACCATAAAAAGAAAGAAAAGTTTCAGTAGGTATAGATGTGTGTGTGTGTGTGTGTGTGTGTGTGTGTGATATCTAATCCAGGGACAAGTGATGATGATGTATGCAAATACACAGAAGTGGGAAAGGCTAAAATGAGGCTAAAAAGTTGTGAGTATACCAATTTGACTGAAGTATGGGGCTATTGAAGGGTAGAGCCAGAATGGTAGATTGGAGCCAAAATGTTTCCTTTTTTTCTTTTTTTGTGTGGCATTGAGGGTTAAGTGACTTGCCCAGGTTCACACAGCTAATAAGTGGTAAGTGTTGGAGGCCAGACCTGAACTCAGGTCCTCCTTATCCACTGCACCACCTAGCTGCCCCTGAATGTTTCCTTTTTTTAGGTAATAGATAGCTGGAAGTTGATGAGGAAATGAATGACATAGTCATATTATGCAGTAGGAAATTGACAATCAGATGGCAGATGAGACCGGATTGGTGAGAGAGAAGCTAAAATTGAGGTTTTAAGACTAGGTGAGATGACATTGATGGCATCAATAGAATTAAGGAAACTAGGAAATGAGATAGGTTTAGATGGAAGTGCTTAGAAGGAGATTCCTGAGTATTGCAAATAGCTCATTTTGGAAGCTTTAGAGATAGAGAGAAGCTACAAGAAAAATACAGGGGAATCTCCATTGTACATCTGGCATTTACACTTTTGCTAAATAAAAAAAAAATCTGTTTGGAGAATGGAAAACTGAAACAACATTCTTCAGTTGCAGCTTTTAAGAAACTAGGTTTCCTAAAGGGATGAAATGAATTGGCAGCATTAGGGATTTTCCCTTTGCCTCAGTATTTTTGGTTGTATTCATTTGTGCAGATGGACACCTTCTTAATTATATCTTTAGCCATTTTCTTACCTATGTCCTCTTCATCCCTCCAAATAAACCTCAGAGACACAACAACAACAAAACAGGAAAACTGCGACTACATCTTATAAAGAAAAGCTAGAGAAGAAGGAAAAGCACTGGCACTGCAATTCTATGTTCCTTTGACATGGGGAGGAATTGGTTTTTTTTTACCATTTTATCTACTCTCTGCCATCTTGTGGCCATATAGTAGTATAACATTGGCCAGATAATTGGTGCTTGTGTAGGTTGCTTTCTATAACCTTGTAGGATTTAATATTGGAAGCTTCAAGAATGTCATGTTGAATGATTCTCCAAAGTTCATGTCCCAAGTTCAAGATATTACCCAAATTCAATAGCGTATAGCAAAAAAAAAAAAAAAATGTTGGGCTAGCAAATATATTGGGAGGGAAATATAGCTGGAGGAGAAATACCTCAAGGCACAGTAGAATAAACCTTCATTTTTGAGAGTTTTCCACTCCTGCTGGCTGAATACCATAGTAAAACTTCAATCCATGGGATCCTATCTAGCCTTTCACAAAACCCTGCGAAAACTGTTCTCCCCAAATGTACATGTAAGACATAACTTGGGAAGTTTATCATTAGGACTCCTATACTCTAATAGACTCAGGTGGTGTATCCATCTGACTAATCTGTCAGACTGGACTAGAAAACCTGGATTTTAGCCCTAGGACAATGGTTCTAAATTAGTCCAACCCCCTAATATTGTAGATGAGGAAATTGAGGCTTATAGAGATTAAAAGCTTTGTTCATATAGATAATAAGTGAGTGACAGAATTTGCAGAATAAGTGAGATATAGAATTTATAAGGGGGAAGTGTTCAGTCTTGTTTGCCACCAGCCTAATAGAATTGGAGATTGATTCTTTTGTCTACCTAAATTGGATTGATAGGATTAAACCACACCTGTACTTCACCTTTGCCCTTCAGTGATTGTCTTTTGCACACTTTCCCCTTATGTCATCTGTAGAGCTCATTTTATTTTGGAACACCTTCAGGTCATGTCAACCAATGGAATTGAATGATACTAACCAATTAGATTTGATCAATGCCTCTATCAAAAGAAGATAAAAAGTCTTGACTACATGAGGGTTGCCATCTTGCCTCCATCTTGGCTTGTGCTCTTGTCTCAGAATGTGGTTGCTTGGTGTGCACTCTTCTTCTTAGGCCTTGAGACCATGGGCTGTCTCTCTGAGAGACAAAATGGGTCTGGGGCTTTCCTCCTGCCTGTTCTAAATGCCACACTATCAATTCTTTACTGGTATATATGTTATTAATTAATAATAAAGGTTTACTGCCAAAATGGATGCAATAGCTATTGATATATAAGTAGCAATAATTTTATAAAACCCAGTTTAGCACAAATATTTTTTAAAACACAATATCTACATTGAACATTTTTTAAATCTTTTAAAAAAATGTATTTTCATGGACTTCTCTATTCCCTAGAATCTTCTCATATCATTATCTAGAACCTAACAGAGGTTTTTGCACTTAAGTAAAGTTGTTAGATAAAAGATCTAGAATTGGAAGACCTCAGAGACCGCCTAAAACAATACTATTATATGATAGATGAGGAAACTGAACACCAGGGAAGTTGTTATTGCTGTTGTTGTTGTTGTTGTTGTTGTTGTTGTTCTCAGACAAGACTAATGACATAAGGAGAGTGATGTCTTGACTTGCAAGTGGAATTGGAATTAAGTGAGGTAGAGTTGCACATCAGCCTCAACCTCTTCTCCAGAGTTATTGGGGAAGAATTGGAAGGAAGTTATTGGGGAAGAAAGGAAGAAATGGAAAATGACACTGAGGTTTGAAACCTGGGTGCTGGGAGGACAGCAGGAGAGAGGTTTGGAAGAGAGGTAAGGTTTTTGGTTTTGTTTGTTGGGGTTGGGTGTGGTTGGGAAAGGAAATGAGTTCAGTTAAGGTAGTTGGTGTACATGTAGGACTGCAATCCAAGAAAGAGAACAGGCCTTAATATAAAGTTATTGGAATAGAGATGATAGCTGAACTCATGGGAGCTGATGTAGTCATCAAGTGAAAGTATAGATAAAAAAAGGGTCCAGGACAGTATACTCATAGTTTTATAGGCATGACACAGATGATGAATCATCAAAAGAGAAGTACAGGTCAATGAACCAGGAAATAATATTGTACTGAAAACCTAGAGAGAAGAATATGCAGGAGAAGAGCTTGGTCAACAGTTTCAAATATAGCAGAGAGGCTATTCCTCTCTATATTCCCAAGGGCTATTCCTGCTATTAGGTCTGTATCCCAAAAGGGATAAAATAAAAAAGAGAGAGGACATAGACGTACAAAAATATTTATAGCAACTCTTTTTTGTAGTGGCAAAGAATTGGAAATTGAGGGGATGCAAATCAATTGGGAAATGGCTGAACAAGTTGTAGTATAAGTTAGTGATTGAATACTATTATGCTGTAAGAAATGGTGAAGGGGATGGTTTCAGAAAAACCTGGGAAGAATTATATGAACAAATACAAAGTGAAGTGAGTAGAACTAAGACTACACTGTACATAGTAACAGCAATATTGTAATAATAATTGACTGTGAAAGACTTAGCTATCCTGATTAACACAATGATCTATGAGATTTCCAAAGGACTCATGATGAAAAATATCATCCACCTCCAGAGAGAACTGGCAAACTCTGAGGCAAGATTGAAAAATATTTTTTCACTTTATTTTTATAGTTTTGTGTTTTTTTAAAAATTATAACATGACTATGATGGAACTATGTTTTGCATGAATTCACATTGTGAGAAAATAATTATTAATGGTGGATCTCTGAGGGAGACCAATAGATCAGTTTCAGTCCTTTTTTCCCCTCACTCCAGAAAGTTTAACTCCTCCCCAAGGGAACAAAGGAAATAGAGATTGTTTATTTTGTTTAGAAACACACTTATATGCTGGAATTTACCCTTTTGTATACTCTTTAGACTACTCTCAAGTCATGTCAATCAATGGAACTGAATGATGCTATAACCAATTAGCTTAGATCAATGCCTCTATCTGAGAATAAAACCCTTGGTCACACCAGGGGCAGCCTCTTTGCTATCTTTTTGCCCTCTCTTGCCCCTGTCTCTGGCCTCTCTTGCAGCATGCTCTTAGAATTATGTAGCTATGAACGCCTGAGATTATGAAAAGTTAGGAAGACACACTGTCAATTCTTACCTGTTATATAAGATATTAATTAAATTAATTAAATGTTTACTGCCAAAATGGGTGCAATAGCCATTAATATATAAATAGTAATCAATAATTTTAGAAAATGCCATTT
Organism: Dromiciops gliroides; assembly: GCF_019393635.1. Classification (NCBI taxonomy): domain Eukaryota; kingdom Metazoa; phylum Chordata; class Mammalia; order Microbiotheria; family Microbiotheriidae; genus Dromiciops; species Dromiciops gliroides. Next base: position 230,357,824 of record NC_057864.1, read on the forward strand.
AGCACAATATTTTAGAAAACACAACATATAATGGATATGATTTTGCTTTCCTTCTCAATGGGTAGAGGAGTGAGGAAGATAATTTAGAAATGGAAATAAAAGGGGGAAATTATAGTTCAGTTCAGAAATGTTTGCAGGATGTTGTGGGAGAAATTAATGGGGACTTGGAGTAGGGGTCCTTAGGAATTCCTCTTTAAAAATTCTGCTCTCTTGCACACAAATCCAATTAGAATAAAACAATATTTTATTTAGGGGCTAGGCAAAGGAAACCAAGAGAGAAGTCCTTGGACTCCTCATGGGGTGAAGGCATGACACAGAGGAATGGCTCTCTGAGATACCTATCTCCCCGAGCAGGAGACGGGCAAATCCTTTTATAGAGGACTGATGGTGGTGGTTCTATGGGGTGATCATCTGACTGTGGAAAATTCCTTTTTTGGGGGAGGCCCATCCCCAACTGTTGGTGGCTGGGGAAAGTTGGGTGAGGGGTGGCTCTGGATCATCTCTCTTCCCCTCAGGCGACAAAGGCACCACCCACACCTAATCTTATTTTCCTGAGGGATGGGGGAGACTGGTGGTAGTCCTGGAGCTAACTCAGTCTCGATCTGGTACCATTTATCTCTTCAGGTGTATCTGTTCTTTGGTTTAGTTTCTCAAGGAGAAGGTTCTTTGATTTACTCAAGAAAACTTCTGAGGTACCCCAGCCCCATAACAAGATTAGTTGCTATGATTTCTTTGAAAAACATTCCATTAAAAAAAAAGAAATCTAGGGGCAGCTAGGTGGCCCAGTGGATAAAGCATCAGCCCTGGAGTCAGGAGTACCTGAGTTCAAATCTGGCCTCAGACATTTAACACTTACTAGCTGTGTGACCCTGGGGAAGTCACTTAACCCCAATTGCCTCACTGAAAAAAAATAAAAAAAGAAATCTATACTGTTCTCTATCCTTGAATTTTTTGACGCCTTGTTTAATTTTGATCAGAACTTTCAAAGCTCTGACCCTAGATTTTACTCACCCTATCTTCTTATTCTTTTCTACAGAGGAGGGCAGAAAGTGTGATAGAACTGTATGAAAACAGGCAAGACACTTATCATAGGAAGCCAGGAAGTACAGTGCTTATAGAGGACTAAGCCTGGAATCAGGAGCACCTGAATTCACATTCAGCCATTCACTAGCTGTATGACTCTGGGCAAGTCACTTCAAGTCTGCCTTTTTTCAATTTCTTCAACTGTAAAAGGTGGATAATAATAGCACCTACCATTCTGGGTTGTTGTGAAGATCAGGTGAAATAATACTTATAAAGTGCTTAGCACAGTGCTTGGAACATGGTGTAAAGGCTAAAATTCTAGCTATACTGTCTAAAATATCTAATGAGTGGTCACCAATAAATTATAAGCTTTAGCAAGAGTTAGGCTTTTAAGCATTTATTAAGGAGAATAAGAATTTGGTAAAGAGAGCGAGAAAGGCCTAGATTCCTATCTATTAAAGGGAGAGTGCATTTATAGCTCCCTTCTCCACCAGAGTCCTCAGGAAAGAGAGTGAGTCAGAGCGCCAGCCTCCCCCTTCCTCCTCCCACAAGCAAACGTCACTTCCTGATGCCAAAGAAAAGATGCATGGTCTTGCCCTCAGAGACCTTCACCTCATGGCTTTCTACAGTAAGTCTCCAGCAGGTGGCGTCATTCCAATTGTTACAATAGTAGATATGTGCTTCCCCCCCTTTTTTTTTCTTTCTCAGTTTCTGCACCTGTAAGATAAGGTGGTTTGATTAGATGACATTTAAATTCCCTTTCAGCTCTAAATGTATTATCTATACAAATGTTTCTGAACACTGATGGAGTCCATAATACAATGACTATTTAATGATTCAACAACCAATTTACATATCAGCTGGTCCCTTATTGCTTCACACTAATCCTTTTATACTTCCCATATTAACTATTCCACTTCCCTCAGTATTTTTCTTAATATTTTCTCTCCTTAAAACATACCATCAGCTCTGTACACCTTTTCCATAGAGAACTTCATATAATACTTAATTTTTCAAAAATGAGGCTTCCCTAGTCCTTACATTTACATTTTTAATTACAATACATAGTCCATCACTCTTTACTCTTTTGTTCCAGTTACAGAGGAAAGGGAGAATCTTCTTGCAAAGGCTAATTTCTCCATCTGTACTTTTGGTCTTTTCTTCTCCAAGAATTTCCTTCTTCAATTTCCAATCTCCATTCTCCACTTATTCTTTCTTTTGCTTCTTCCTAGTAACTGAAAGGGTTTGAACACCAATTTTATGACTCCATTAGTTTATGGTAATCTAATAAATAGAACTGATGCTGGGCATGAGGGGTTGGGGCTCTTCATTCACTCCATTCAAGAAGTCTGGGCCTACATACACAAGTGTGTGTTTAGAATCCCAACCCTCTTTGCCCCCTGAGGCCATATAGCCCCTGGAAAACAGGTCTTCCTTGTCCTTTTCATTTATTCCTTTCCATTCTAGGTAAAAGGGGGTTTAAAAAATTATGAGGGAGAGCAGCTAGGTGGCACAGTGGATAGAGCACTGGCCCTGGATTCAGGAGTACCTGAGTTCAAATACAGCCTCAGGCACTTGACACTTACTAGCTGTGTGACCTTGGACAAGTCACTTAACCCTCATTGCCCAACCAAAAAAAAAATTATGAGGGGAAGCCACAGGAATCCTAGAATTGGAATCTAAGCCAGATTTTTATATCCATTGAAGCAACTATGCCCCAAGGAGATAGGGGTGATCTTTGGGACCTTAGACCTTAGGGACCCTAGTCAAAAAAAAAAAATTCATCTGAACAGTTATGATGAATATGACCATGGCAGGATTAGTGCTATGTAGGAACTGAGCTAAATTTTGAGTTTCCTCCTGCAGTATCCAAGGTGATGCAGGGGACAGTATGCCCCTTGCATGGAAGAAAAACCTTCTTATTGCTGTGTCATTTAAGACCCCTTTGTAAAATCTGCCCAATGTTAAGTTGTAAATAGAATAGGGGTGCTAGTTATTGGGTCCTATAAATGGCAGAAAAATAGTCAGTGAGGAGTTGAGACAACAGAGGGAAAAGAAATCTGTAAACTTCTCAGGATATCCTCAAATCCTGGGATGGAGAGACATAGCCACTTAAATCTGGAAGAGAGGGACAAAACCTATATAAATACATGTGGGGTCTGATCTGAGATAAAGTTTAACTCTTCACCTTTGAGGGGACAGCAATAGAGATTCTCCACCCAGGGCTTTAATTTTTTATATATTTTAGATTGTGGAGTCCTCTAAAAATTGACAACATTTTTTAGGCTGAAATTGTCTTTTTTTTTCTGGTGTATGTTTCTACACAAGTCAGTATTTATCTGGTAGACTGCTGAACTTATTGATTAGTTGAATACTTAATAACTAATACTTTATTCTGAAACAATTGAGATTTAGTCTAATGTGAGAAATATGGCATTTGCATCATTATAATGCCAGTGCCTAGATGAAAAATGTTCATCTTTTTCTTTTTGTGTTAAAGCTAAACTGTTTACCATATTAAGAGATCCTTTTACTCTGAAAATTCATAGGGTTAAGTAAGCATTATTTTATGTTGTTATTTCTTGCTTTGATAACTTGAGTACTTTATATTTATGTAGATACCAATAAATTTTATTTGAATTGCCAGTGTACAATGTTCTCATGGTTCTGCTCACTTCACTTTGCATGATATTTTTCTCTTTTTAAATTATTTAATTTATGGAATAAAACAAACATGTTCATAACATGTTTTTATGTTCATAAAGAAGATAATTGCCTGCAAAACTGCCAATCTACTATGCTGTTCCTTTCAAATGTACAATAAAATTATTATGTAAATTTCTTTATTTTCCCCTTCTCCCCCGTCCCCACCCTGTTGAGATGGCTACCAATAGACACAAATAGGTGTATATATGTAAAATTATTCTCTCTCTCTCTCTATATATATATAATGGGCCAAAAGTCACAAATGGGTTTCAATATTTAATAATTCCTTTATTTTTGTTTTTAATTTATAATACCATAGCATCACATACATTATATATATAAGAAATGAATTTACATCATGTGTGAAAAATCAAATATCATAAATTGTGAAAAATAAATTAAAAATAGTTATTAAAACATCATGACCGGGGCAGCTAGATGGCGCAGTAGATAAAGCACTGGCCCTGGATTCAGGAGTACCTGAGTTCAAATCCGGCCTCAGACATTTAACACTTACTAGCTGTGTGACCCTGGGCAAGTCACTTAACCCCAATTGCCTCACCAAAAAAAACATTAAAAAAAAAACAAACAAACATCATGACCTTTGGCCTATTCTGTTCTTTTATTTATCAATTCTTTCTCTGGATGCAGATAGTGTCCTGCTTCTTATGTCCTTTGTGGTTAATTTGGATATTTATAATAGTCAAAATAATATATTCATTCAAAGTTATTCTTAAAACAATATTGCTATTCCTGTATACAATGTTCTCTTGGTTCTACTTATTTCACTGTTCATTATTTTGTGTGTCTTTTCATGTTTTCTAAAATCTTTGAGCTCATCATTTCTTATATCACAATAGTATTCCATCACAATCATATACTTGTTCATTCATTCCACAACTGATACATCCCCACAATTTCCAGCTATTTTGCCACCACAAAGAGCTGCTATAAACATTTTAGAATATATAAATTATTTTTCTTTTCCCTAATTATTTTTGGAAATAGACTAAGTAGTGGAATTGCTGGATCACAGTGTACAAGCAGTTCACTATCTCTATGGAAATAATTCCAGACTGTTTTCCAAAATGTTTGGATGAGTTTACAATTCTACCAACAATGAAGTAGTATTCTAATTTTTCAACATCCCTCCAAATATTTGTCATTTTAGTCAATCTGGTAGGTGTAAAATGTAGTTGTTTTAATTTGAATTGTTCTAATCAATAATGACTTTTTCATATAAAATTGTTTTGGTTTCTTCATCATAAGACTGTTCATATCCTTTGATCATTTACTAACTAATGAATGACTTGTGTTCTTACAGATTTCTACTTTACCTTCTTGTTCTAGAATTTCATGTCAATTTTCCTTAATATTTTCTTGTAATATTTATTATGGTTAAAATGATTGTGAGGGACACAGTTAAGTTTATCATCAGTTTATCAAACACTGATAAGAAAAGGGGCTCTTAAGCCTCTTGTCCAAAGAGGTCAAGTGGCTCCTTTTTCAGGTTTTTATCCACTTTTGATAAGAGGTGGATCATTATATATCATTCAAATCTAATTGATTCATGTGGATTATGTCAGAGGGACTGAGAATCCTTTTGATTGGTGACAAAAATCTCTGTACAAGGTAATCAATTCAAGGAATTCACATCCCACTTAGACTGAGCCAGAATGCTTACTTCTATCTGGGTGTGGTCTTGAGAGGGACAGAGAGTCTGATTTAGAGCATTTAATAAAAAAGGGGATCTGAAATTCCCAATGAAATTGGCCATTAATAATTATTTATCACCTATTGTTTCCAGATTCTTTTTTTTATCATAACTTTCAGGTAGCCTGACAATTCTTACTTTGTCTCTCCTCAATCTGTTCTCCAGATCAGTTGTTTTTCTAATGAGATGTTTCATATTCTCTGCTATTTTTTCTAATTTTATTATATTTTGGTGTCTTATGTCAATTAATCCCATTTGCCCAATTCTAGTTTTCAATGATTTATTTTCTTCCTTTAGATTTTGTATCTCCTTTTCTAACTGGTTAACTTTCTTTACATAATTTTCTTAGATTGCTTTTATTTTTTCTAACTTTTCCTCATTTTTCTGTTTTCCTTGTTCTTTCTTATTTTATTTTTAAATTCCTTTTTTAGAATTTTCTTGAATTGCTTTCCCCCAAAATTTTTCATTGTTCTCTCTTATCTGATTTTTAATGCCTTTATAAATTTTTCCAAGATTTCTTTTTGAGCTTGTGACCAAATGATATTACTGTTTAGTGTAGTCGTGGCTTTTATTTAACCTCACTATCTTCCTCTGAACATGAACCCAGATCTTCTTTTACACCAAAGTAGCCATCAATGTTTGGGTTCTTTTTACTTTGCTTACTTGTTTTTATTTTTAATTTGTCTTATTTTTTAGCAGTTTAATATTTTAATCTCAAGTTGTGGATAATGTTGTCTTAGGCTTCACCTAATAACACCTTAGTGTTATTCTCTGAATTCTATCTGGGGGCTCAAGTGCAGCAATTCCTCTCTTCCTCCCCTAAGCTCCAGCCACATGGTCCCAAAAATATTGTTGTTCCTTGTGGTACATGCTCCTCCTTGCCCATAGCCACACCCTGGGATCACATCTGATCAGCACTACTAGTCCTGACTTTTGGAAACAGCAGGTGGTCCTTCAATCTTCCCTCACTCAGCTGTCTGCTATTCTGTATTTTTATTTATTTATTTTTTTGCAACAAACATTTATTTTAGTTTTTCTAGTTACATGTAAGGGTAGTTTTCAACATTCATTTTCATAAGATTTAGAGTTCCAAGTTTTTCTCCTTCCCTCCCATTCTTCCCCACTCCACAAGACGGCAACCAGGTTATATATGTATAGTCCACAAGTATTTTTTTTATCAGTTCTTTCTATGGGGGCAGATAGTATGCTTCATCATCAGTCCCTTGGGATTGTCTTGGATCATTGTATTACTGACAGTAGTTAAGTCATTCACAATTGCTCATTAAAAAATAATGTTGTCACTACGCACAATGTCCTCCCAGTTCTGTTCACTTCACTATAAATCAGTTCATGAGCCTTTCCAGGTTTTTCTGGGATCATCCTGTTTGTCACTTTCTATAACGCAATACCATTCCACTACAATCATATACTACAGCTTCTTCCATCATTCCTCAATTGATGGACATTCCCTTGATTCTCAATTCTTAGCCACTACACAGAGTTGCTATAAATATATTTTGTACAATTTTTCCCCCTTTTCTCTTTTTCATGATTACTATTAACTGTTTCCCTCCCATCCTATTCCCTTCCCCATGGTATTTATTCTATTGTCCACCTTCTTTCATCCTATCCCTCTTCAAAAGGGATTTGCTCGGGGAGGCTAGGTAGCGCAGTGGATAAAGCACCGGCCCTGGATTCAGGAGTACCTGATTTCAAATTTGGCCTCAGACACTTGACACTTACTAGCTGTGTGACCCTGGGCAAGTCACTTAACCCCCATTGTCCCACAAAAAAAAAAAGGGATTTACTTCTGTCTGTCCCCTCCCCCAATCTGCCCTTCCTTCTTTTACCCCTCTCTCTTTATCCCCTTTCCCTCCTATTTTCCTGCTGGGTTAGAGATTACTCCACCCAACTGAGTGTGTATGTTATTCCCTCCTTGAGCCAATTCTGATGAATGTTAGGCTCATTTACTGCCCAGATTAAATAGATTAGTCCACCCAGTTGGGTGTGTATGTTAATCCCTCCTTGAGGAAACTCTGATGAGTTTAAGGTCTTTGAACTTTTTCTGATGAGTGTAAAATTCATTTACTGCCTTGCTACTCCCCTATCTCTTCCCCCACTCCATAAGCCCTTTCCTTGTTTCTTTCATGTAGGATTTTACCTCATGCTACCTTTGTCCTTCCCCCTCCCCCAGTGCATTCCTCTCACCCCTCAATTTAAACCTAAAGATGTCATCCTGGGGTAGCTAGGTGACACAGTGGACAAAGCATCCACCCTGGACCCAGGGGGATCCCAGCCAAAACCTGGCCTCAGACACAAGACAGTAACCCACTGCATGACCCTAGGTATGTCCCCTAAACTCCAATTTTTTATGGTTCTCTACGGTCTTGTATTTGAAAGTCAAATTTGCCATTCAGTTCAGGTCTTTTCATCTCAAATACCTGAAAGTCCTCTTTTTTTTTTTTATTAAAGTCCCATTTTTTCCTCTGAAAGATTTCAATCAGTTTTGCTGGGTAGGTGATTCTTGGTTGTAATCCCATTTCCTTTGCCCTCTGGAATATCATATTCCATGCCCTCCAGTCCTTTAATGTAGAAGCTGCTAGATCTTGTGCTATCCTGACTGGGGCTCCACAGTACTTGAATTCTTTCTTTTTGGCAGCTTGCAATATTTTCTCCTTGACCTGAGAGCTCTGGAATTTGGCTATAATATTCCTAGGAGTTTTCCTTTTGGGGTCTCTTTCTGGAGGTGATCGGTGGATTCTTTCGATTTCTATTTTACCTTCTGCTTCTAGAATATTAGAACAATTTTCCTTGACAATTTCTTGGAAGATGATGTCTTAAGGTCTTTCCTTGATCATGGTTTCCAGGTAGACCAATAATTTTCAAATTATCTCTCCTGGACCTATTTTCCAGGTCAGCAGTTTTCCCCAGAAGATATTTCACATTGCCCTCTCTTTTTTTATTCATTTGGATTTGCTTTATTGTGTCTTGGTTTCTCATTTGTTCAATCCTAATTATGAGGCAATTATTTTCATCAGAGAGCTTTTGTACCTCCTTTTCCATTTGGCCAATTTGGCTTTCCAAGCTATTGATTTTTTTCTCATGTCTTTCCTGCATCACCCTCATTTCTCTTTCCATTTTTTCCTCTACCTCTCTAACTTTATCTTCAAAGTCTTTTTTCAGCACCTCTATGGCCTGAGACCAATTAATATTTTTCTTGGAAGCTTTAAATATAGGAGCCCTGATGTTGACATCTTCCTCTGAGGGTGCACCTCGTTCTTCCTTGTCACTGAAGAAACTTTCTATGGTCTTCACCTTTCTCTGTTGGCTCATCTTGCCTTTCTTTTACTAGACTTTTATCTCCTTAAAGTGGGGCACTGTTTCCAGGCTGCAGTATCCCAAGCTTCAGAAGTCCCAGGTGGTATGATTTAAGGAAGAGCAGGTTCTTCACTCACCTGGCCTGTTTCCTGGTCCATAGATGACCCCAGAACAACTTGCTCATCAACCAGCTTTGTGTGCTGTGGTTGTCAGCTCTGATGAGCCTGTGCCCTTCCCCAACCTGGGTCACTGCTACTCAAGCCTACCTTTTGGTTCCCAGCAGGGGTGAAAAACCCAAGTTCTACCTCAGCATCAGCATAGATCCCTGTAGTTTCTCCCCTGCCAAGGGTTCAGCCCACTCACCAGACTGTGAGACAACACTGGCACTTCAGCTGATTCAGAGGCTCTGGGGATCTCCTTCTCTGGTGAGGCCTTCCTGGGACTGGATCTGTGTCAGGGTGACTGTGGGGTTGGGCTCCACTCCTGTCTCAGCACAGCAGCTCCCTCCTTCTGACCTTCCAAGCTGTTCTTGGTTAGAAGATGATATCAGCACTTTCTTCTGTGGGTTTTGCTCTGACTGCTGTTCTTTAAATGAAAGTTCATGAGGGAAGAGTTCATGAGGTTAAAGTTACTGAGGCTGCGAGGTAAAAGTTGTTGAGGTAAAATTTCTTTAGGCAGTGAGTGAAGTGAAAGTTGAGGTGAAATTTCCTGAGGCCTAAATGCTTTCCTACTCTCTAAAAATCTTCCCATGTCTTCCCCTTCTTCAAAAAACTTTCACTTGACTCATCCATCCCTACCAAATATAGTTCTTTTAAAAAATATTTAGGTAGTATTTTATTTTATTTTCTAATTACATGTAAAGATTATTTTCAACATACAATTTTTAGTTCCAATCCTCTCCCCCCCACCTTCCCCACTCACCAAGATGGCAAGCAATCAGATATGTTTGATAGCTAGATGATAGATACATACATAAATACATACACAATCATGTTATACATATTTCCATATTAGTCATGTTGTAAAAGAAAAATCAAAATAAAAGGGAAAAACACAAGAAAGAAAATAATAACAATAAAGTGAAAATAGTATATTTTGATCTGCAGTCAGACTCCACAGTTCTTGCAAATATGAAGAGCATTTTCTATCATAAGTCTTTTGGAATTGCCATGGATCATTTTATTGCCAGGAAGAGCTAAGTCTTTCACAGTTGATCATCACACAATGTTGCTGTTACTGTGTACAGTGTTCTCTTGGTTCTGCTCATTTCACTCATTTAAGTCTTTCCAGGATTTTCTGAAATCTGCCTGCTCATTGTTTCTTATAGCACAATAATATTCCATCATATTCATATACCACAACTTATTTAGTCATTCCCCAATTAATGGGCATCCCCTCAGTTTCCAATTCTTTGCCACCACAAAAAGGGTTGCTATAAATATTTTTGTACATGTGGGTCCTTTCCTCCTTTTTATGATCTCCTTGTTATATAGACCTAGTAGTGGTATTGCTGAGTCAGAGGATATGCACAGTTTTATATCCCTTTGGGCATAATTCCAAATTGTTCTTCAGAATGGTTGGATCAGTTCACAACTCCACCAACAAGGCATTAATTAGTATTCCAATGTTCCCACATCTCCTCCAATATTTATTATTTTCCTTTTTTGTCATATTAGCCAATCTGACATGTGTGAGGTGGTACCTTAGAGTTATTTTAATTTGCATTTCTCTAATCAATTGTGATTTAGAGCATTTTTTCATGCCTATATATTCATGCCTATTGTTCTTTATCTCTTCTCCCTTTCTTGGTTAAATTCTTTGAGAATGATGAGATGCTGGGCAGCTAGGTGGCACAGTGGATAAAGCACTGGCCTTGGATTCAGGAGGACCTGAGTTCAAATCCAGCCTCAGACACTTGACACTTACTAGCTCTGTGACCCTGAGCAAGTCACTTAACCCCCACCCCCCAAAAAAGAGAGAATGATGAGAAGTCTTTGCTTTCTTTTCTCTCATTTGCTTCTTAATTCTCCAATGAGGTATTTCACATTTTCTTCTGTATTTTTCATTCTTTTGATTCTGCTAGACTTCCAACTGTCCAATTCTAATTTTTAAGGCATTGTTTTCTTCAGTGAGATTATGCACTTTTTTTTCCATTTGGCCAGATGAATTTTTTAAGGCATTGTTTTCTTCAGTGAAATTAATCACCTTTTTTTCCATTTGGCCAGATGAATTTTTTAAAGAATTGTTTTTTGCAGTCAATCTTTGTGCTTCCTTTTGCAAGCTGCTGATTCTTTTTTCATAGTTTTCTTGTTTTGCTTTCATTTCTCTCCCCATTTTTTCTTCTACCTCTCTCAATTGATTTTTAAAATCCTTTTTGAGCTCTTCCAGGAAGGCTTTTTGTTTTTGAGTCCAATTCACCTTCCCTCTTGAGGCTTCACATGTAGGCAATTTGAGAGTATTTTCCTCATCTGAGTTCGTGTTTGCCTCTTCCCTGTTGATACAGAAGCTCTCAATGGAGAGGGTTCTTTTTTGCTTCTTACTCATTATTGCAGCTTATTTATTTATTTTTTAAGTTGAGTTGAGGTCTGCTCTGGGGGCACCAGGGTCCCTGTTTTGGGCTTCTTGTGCAGGTGTATAGGTGCTGTGTGACTGGTTTTTTACACTGAGGCCTTTATGGTGTGTGCTGTTCGCCCGCCCTGCACTTCCTGTCTGAGTGTGCTAGGATCAGTGGGTCTAGTCGTGTCAATCCTGTTCGTGGCCCTCCACCTGGCAACTTGCCCTCTCGGCTGGTGCAGGTAGGTTTTTCCACTGTCCTGCTGGGGCACCAGATTTTTGAGCCAGGATCCAGGGGCCTCAGTTGCTTGGCTGTGGCCCACAGCTTCCTGCTGACTTGCCCTGACCCCCTCGGCGCTGGGCTGCTTGCTGCCCTGCGCTGCGCCTCCCTTTTGCCCGAGTCAGACTGACCTTTCCTGAAGTCTTCCAAATTATCTCTGGTTGGAAGACTGTGTCTCTCTGTCTCTTTGCAGGTTCTGCAGTTTCAGAATCCATCCAGAGGCTTGATTTAATGTTCTTTTTGAGGGAATAGAAGGAGAGCTCAGGCAGCTTGCTGATTCCTCTCCACCATCTTGGAGTTTACCTGCTTCTTAATTCTCAACAGTACAATGTCTGACCTCATCATTCAACTGAAACTATTCTCTCCAAAGTTGTCAGTGATCTCATAATAACCCAATCCAATGGCTTTTCTCATTCCTCATCATTGTTGACCTTTCTGCAGCTTTTTACACTATTCTTCACTCCCTTCTAGATACCCTCTTGTAGGTTTTTGGGACTCTTCTGGTTTTCCTCCTACCTGTTTGACTTCTCCTCCTCAGTCTTCTTTGCTGCATCTTCATCTTCATCTAGTTCTTGCCTGTTAATGATATGTGTTACACAAGTTTTTGTCTTTTTCCTCTTTTATGTCACTTGGTGATCTCATCAGCTCTAATGAATTAAACAATCATATTTATTTAGATGATTCTTAAGTTCTAATTGCCCAGGCTTAACCCTCTTTCATGACCTTGAGTCTTGTATCTCCAACTGCCTGCTGGTCACCTTGAACTAAATAGTCTCATAGCTATCTCAAACTCAACATCTTCAAAATCCCCTCTCAGTCACCTTGGGCTTACAACATAAGTGTCACATCCTTAGTACCTCACCATTTCTTATGCCATATTCAAATAGTTTCAAAGTCCTGTTTCTTTTGTAACATTTTCCATGTATACCCCTTCACCTCTTCCAGGCTCTCATCATCATGGCACCTACATTATTGCAATACTCGGCCGTAAGTCTACAGTGCATCCTTTACTTAGAGGTGCATGGGGTGTTGAGAGAAGACTAGCATCTCTGGTGTGAAGGTTTTCAGGTCATTTTCAGAGCTGTTCATTCAGCTTTGGTGTCCACCTGTCTCACAACTCTCAAATGTAGCTTCAAGAAACTGTAGCATGCACAGTGGCCATATTCCAGTAAAACCATCTCAGCAGATGGATTAAACCAAGTTGAGGGTAACTGACAGAACTCAAAACCATTGAGGAGTTAGGGGAATGTTTAACCCAAATGTGAAAATTTCCCCTGGCAGACTGGGTGAATGAGAACAACTTTTTTCCAAAGACGGTGGCTGACGTAGGAGCCATAGAACATTTAGAGCTTGGGCAGATGCTGAAGAGATCATGGATATCCACTGCATGCTATGATATCACCATTCATCTTTATTTTTGTCTTGCCACTGGATTTTGATGACTCTTGTAGAATAAAGCTGAAAACTTTGTTCAACTCTGCTTCACTTAAATCCAATTCAAGCTGGAGTCAAGATATCACCAGTGATGTCATCAAGAACAAAGGGTGTACAACAACAACAATTCAACTTTAAAATAATCTTCCCAAAGCACAAATATGACCATATCACCCTCTTCACTCCCACTCAATAAACTCCAGTGGCTCATCACCTCTAGTATTAAATAAAAAAAGCCTATTTGGCATTTTATGCCTTTCTTTGTATCCTCCCTAATTTCTTTCCATTCTTCCTTCTTAAACCCACCTAGAACACTCCTGAAAGAGGCAGAAAGAAATGGATATGAGGTATAGGATGTTGGGTTGATTGTAGAGATTAGTAAGCCAAACTCTCCATCTGTGAAAAAGGGAAAGGAAAAAAGAGAGTAATGATGCTGATGTTTGAGCAATAGAAAATGAGAGATGGCCTCAGTCATCTTAGTGAAGAAAGAAACTGGTCATCTGCTGTAATTCTGGGAGGTGAGTGTAAGGTAGGAGAAGAGAAAAGAAAAAAAAATTGGAATTGAAGAAATAAGACAAAAATTTAATAAGCATAAAGTGGATGAATTATTAAGCAGCAACTTTGAAGCAGGGAAAAAACCTTTAGAAACCATAATACAGCTATGTGACCCTGGGCAAGTCACTTAACCCTCATTCCCCCTCCACCCCCCTCCAAGAGCAACAATAGTAGAGACCTTTTCATTGTGTGGATGAAGAAACCAAGCACAAATATCTAGAATAAGAACCAGTATTCAAAATGTCATACTCAGATTCCAAATCTAGTCCTCTTTCCATTACCATAGCATAGGGGTATCCCAGTAAATGTTTAACAACCAATTCCCCAGAAATAGTTTAAAATTGTGTGTTAGTAGGGCAGCTAGGTGGTGCAGTGGATAGAGCATTGGCCCTGGATTCAGGAGGACTTGAGTTCAAATCCAGTCTCAGACACTTGACACTTGCTAGCTGTGTGACCCTGGGCAAATCACTTAACCCCAACTGCCTCACCAAAAAACCCAAAAAACTAAAAACAAAAACAAAATAAAATTGTGTGTTAGTAACATTTTATCTATTACTTCTTTAAGACTAGACAATCAACAAAACAATAAATCAAGCCCCAATTTGTAGCACTTGCCAATCTCCCGGGTGTAATTGCTTACATTGACAATTTAACAATTGGTTCTTGGAAGCTGGTTTGAATGAGTTGTCACATACCCCTTCTATAATATGAATGTTTAGTATATGAATTCAGCTTGATTTTGTGAATTTCTCCAGGAATGAAAAAAAAAACTGAGGAGATTTAATGAAGAAACTAGATCATAGGATCATATATTTAGACCTGAAAGGGACTTTAGAGATAAAAATGTAAATTTAGCCTCATTTTACAGATGAAGAAACTGAGGCCTTGGCAGGTTAAATGATCCATCTAAGATTATAAAGGCGATATTACTTATCTGACATGGATGGGACAACAATTTATGAATAAACAAGAGATAGAGAAGAGTGAGGTATAAAATGGATAATTTCTATTACATTAAATTTAAGAAGTTTTGTACAAATAAAACAACTGTAGCCAAGATCAGAAGAAAAGCAGGGAACAGGGCTAGGGGAGGCGGGGACTACAGACAGTTACTCAGATAAAAGTCTCATATCTCAGATATATAAAGAACTTTGTAAAATATATAAGAATACAAGTAATTCCCCAAATAATAAATGGTCAAAGGATATGAATGGACAGTTCATATCCTTTATTGACAATTTATAGTCATATGTAAAAAGCTTTAAATCATTATTGATTAGAGAAATCAAATTAACAACTTTGAGATATCATGTTACACCTATCAGATTGGCTAATATGATTGAAGGGGAAAGTAACAAATGTTGTAGGGGATGTGAAAAACTGGGACACTAATTAATTGTTGGTGTAATTGTGAATTCATACAACTATCTGGAATTATACCCAAAGAGTTATTGGTAGTCCAATTATTTTCAAATTTTCTCTCCTGGATCTGTTTTCTAGGTCAGTTGTTTTTCCAAGGAGATATTTCATATTGCCTTCTATTTTATTCGTTCTTTTGGTTTTATTTTGTTGTGTCTTGATTTCTCATAAAGTCATTAGCTTCCATTTGCTCAATCCTAATTTTAAGCAATTATTTTATTCAGAGAGCTTTTGTACCTCCTTTTCCATTTGGCTAATTTGGCTTTACAAGCTGTTGACTTTTT
The DNA here is from genome assembly GCF_019393635.1 of Dromiciops gliroides. Taxonomy (NCBI): domain Eukaryota; kingdom Metazoa; phylum Chordata; class Mammalia; order Microbiotheria; family Microbiotheriidae; genus Dromiciops; species Dromiciops gliroides. The sequence continues at coordinate 230,373,110 of NC_057864.1, forward strand.
TCCATGACTTTCCTGCATCTCTCTCATTTCTCTTTCCATTTTTCCCTCTATCTCTCTTATTTTATTTTCAGTCCTTTTTGAGTGCTTCTATAGCATGAGACCAAATCATATTTTTCTTGGAAGCATTAGATACATCCTTTGATTTTGTTATCTTCTTCTGAGGGTGTATTTTAATCTTCCTTGTCACCAAAGAAACTTTCGAGGGTCAGCATTTTTTTTCTGTCTGCTCATTTTCCTAGCTTATTTCTTGACTTTTAACTCCTTCTTAAAGTGGGGCACTGCTTCCAGGACAAACTGTCCCAAGCTTCAGTGGGTCCAAGGTGGTACAATTTAAGGAGAGGCATGTTCTCCACTACCCTGGCCTGTGCTCTGGTCTGTAAGTAACCACAGACCCGCCTGCTCTTTAACCCAGGAACAGAATCCTGTTTCACTGTGGTTGCAAGCTCTGGTGTGCCTGCACCCCTCCCCTACCTGGGCCCCCACTCAAGCCTGCTTCCTGGTTCTGAGCATGGGCAACACAATAGAATTCTGCCTCAGTGCCAGCAGAGACCCCTGCAATGTTCCCCTGGTCAAACACTCAACCCCCTCACTGTCTGTGAGCTGAGTTCCAGAAGTAGCCACTGCTGTAGCTGATTCCAAAGCTCTGGAGGCCTGTCTCTGGTGAGGCCTGTCTGGGGCTGTATCTGTGCTGGTGCAGCATGGGTCTGCACTCTACTTTCACCTGGTACAACAGACCTTTCCTGCTTATCTCCTAAGCCATCTTTGGCTGGAAAATGATCTTACCCCATCCTTTTGTGGGTTCTGCTGCTCCAGGACCAAAGAGTTATTAAACTTCCTATACCCTTTAATGCCTGGAGCAGCAAAACCCACAGAAGAATGTGCTGAAATCATCTTCTAACCAAGAACAGCTTGGAAGGTCAGAAGGAGGGAGCTGCTGTGCTGAGACAGGAGTGGAGCCCAACCCCACAGTTACCCTGACACAGATCCAGTCCCAGGAAGGCCTCACCAGAGAAGGAGATCCCCAGAGCCTCTGAATCAGCTGAAGTGCCAGTGTTGTCTGGAACTAAGCTCACAGTCTGGTGAGAGGGCTGAACCCTTGGCAGGGGAGAAACTACAGGGATCTATGCTGATGCTGAGGTAGAACTTGGGTTTTTCACCCCTGCTGGGAACCAAGAGGTAGGCTTGAGTAGCAGTGGCTCAGGTTGGGGAAGGGCACAGGCTCATCAGAGCTGACAACCACAGCACACAAAGCTGGTTGATGAGCAAGTTGTTCTGGGGTCATCTATGGACCAGGAAACAGGCCAGGTGAGTGAAGAACCTGCTCTTCCTTAAATAATACCACCTGGGACTTCTGAAGCTTGGGATACTGCAGCCTGGAAACAGTGCCCCACTTTAAGGAGATAAAAGTCTAGTAAAAGAAAGGCAAGATGAGCCAACAGAGAAAGGTGAAGACCATAGAAAGTTTCTTCAGTGACAAGGAAGAACGAGGTGCACCCTCAGAGGAAGATGTCAACATCAGGGCTCCTATATTTAAAGCTTCCAAGAAAAATATTAATTGGTCTCAGGCCATAGAGGTGCTGAAAAAAGACTTTGAAGATAAAGTTAGAGAGGTAGAGGAAAAAATGGAAAGAGAAATGAGGGTGATGCAGGAAAGACATGAGAAAAAAATCAATAGCTTGGAAAGCCAAATTGGCCAAATGGAAAAGGAGGTACAAAAGCTCTCTGATGAAAATAATTGCCTCATAATTAGGATTGAACAAATGGAAGCCAGTGACTTTATGAGAAACCAAGACACAATAAAGCAAATCCAAATGAATAAAAAAAGAGAGGGCAATGTGAAATATCTTCTGGGGAAAACTGCTGACCTGGAAAATAGGTCCAGGAGAGATAATTTGAAAATTATTGGTCTACCTGAAAACCATGATCAAGGAAAGACCTTAGACATCATCTTCCAAGAAATTGTCAGGGAAAATTGCTCTGATATTCTAGAAACAGAAGGTAAAATAGAAATCAAAAGAATCCACCGATCACCTCCAGAAAGAGACCCCAAAAGGAAAACTAGGAATATTATAGCCAAATTCCAGAGCTCTCAGGTCAAGGAGAAAATATTGCAAGCTGCCAAAAAGAAAGAATTCAAGTACTGTGGAGCCCCAGTCAGGATAGCACAAGATCTAGCAGCTTCTACATTAAAAGACCAGAGGGCATGGAATATGATATTCCAGAGGGCAAAGGAAATGGGATTACAACCAAGAATCACCTACCCAGCAAAACTGATTGAAATCTTTCAGAGGAAAAAATGGGACTTTAATAAAAAAAAAAAAAGAGGACTTTCAGGTATTTGAGATGAAAAGACCTGAACTGAATGGCAAATTTTGACTTTCAAATACAAGACCATAGAGAACCATAAAAAATTGGAGTTAGGGGACATACCTGGGGTCATGCAGTGGGTGAATGTCTTGTGTCTGAGGCCAGGTTTTGGCTGGGATCCCCCTGGGTCCAGGGTGGATGCTTTGTCCACTGTGTCACCTAGCTACCCCAGGATGACATCTTTAGGTTTAAATTGGGGGTGAGGGGAATGCACTGGGGGAGGGGGAAGGACAAAGGTAGCATGAGGTAAAATCCTACATGAAAGAAACAAGGAAAGGGCTTATGGAGTGGGGGAAGAGATAGGGGAGTAGCAAGGCAGTAAATGAATTTTACACTCATCAGAAAAAGTTCAAACCAAGGAGGGATTAACATATACACCCAACTGGGTGGACTAATCTATTTAATCTGGGCAGTAAATGAGCCTAACACTCATTAGAATTGGCTCAAATACTTCAATATCATCAGAATTGGCTCAAGGAGGGAATAATGTACACACTCAATTGGGTGGAGTAATCTCTCTAACCCTGCAGGAAAATAGGAGGGGAAGGGGATAAAGAGAGAGGGGTAAAAGAAGAAAGGGCAGATTGGGGGAGAGGACAGACAGAAGCAAATCCCTTTTGAAGAGGGATAGGATGAAAGAAGATGGAAAATAGAATAAATATCATGGGGAAGGGAATAGGATGGAAGGGAAACAGTTAACAATAGTAATCATGAAAAAGAGAAAGGCAGGCAAGTTGTACAAAATATATTTACAGCAACTCTTTGTGGTGGCTAAGAATTGAGAATCAAGGGAATGTCCATCAACTGAGGAATGACTGAAGAAGCTGTGGTATATGATTGTGGTGAAATGGTATTGTGTTATAGAAAATGACAAACAGGATGATCCCAGAAAAACCTGGAAAGATTCATGAACTGATTTATACTGAAGTGAGCAGAGCTGGGAGGACATTGTGCAGTATTTTTCAATAAGCAATTGTGAATGACTCAACTACTCTCCGGATTGCAATGATCCAAGACAATCCCAAGGGACTAATGAAGAAGCTTACTATCCCCCCCCCATAGAAAGAACTGATTAAAAAAAAAATCACTTGTGGATTGTACATATGTAACCTGATTGCTGTCTTGTGCAGGGGGGAGGAAAGGGAGGGAAGGAGAAAAATTTGGAACTCTAAATCTTATGAAAATGAATGTTGAAAACTACCCTTACATGTAACTGGAAAAAATAAAATGAATGTTTGTTGCTAAAATTAAAAAAATCAAAATTAAAATTAAAATTAAAAAAATTAAGGAAGTGAGACCAAGAGAGGTGAAATGACTGGCTTGAGGTTACTTAAATGGGCTGAATATATAAGTGGATAGAAAATTCATGATAGCTTATGGTATATTTGAAATGTTTGAGCTTAGATAATAATAACTCCTTTTTCTTTGTTGTTGGTGAGGCAATTGGGATTAAGTGACTTGCCCAGGGTCACACAGCTAGTAAGTGTTAAGTGTCTGAGGCCAGATTTGAACTCAGGTCCTCCTGACTCCAGGGTCAGTGCTCTATCCACTGCATCACCTAGCTGCCCCAAGTAATAATAACTCTAAACAATAATTTGTATTCTAATAGTATGCTAATAATTCTAAAGCATTTTAAGGGAGGCACTGTGATAAAATGGAAAGAACATTGACTCTGACCCTACATTCATAACAACAACCACAAGAGATTAAAATTCTGTCTCTGATTAATGCTTGTGTGACCTTAGAGATGTCACTTAGCTTCCCTGAGCTTCAGTTTCCTTTTATCTAAAATGAGGAGATTGAATATAATGGTCTCTGAATTACTTTCCAGTAATAAATCAATTATAGTCTAAATTACTGAACTTTTAGAACAATGTCTTCCCATAAAATGTCCTTTAATACAATACTTAGATATTGATCTTACTCAAGATAATATTTCTTATATTCATGTTTTCACCTGTATTGTACTGTGGAATATTAAGAAAGTTTATGCAAGCCCCTGGGGTAAAGATAGTTAAAAGAGTACATTTCATGAATCCACCAGGATTTAGTTTTTTATTTTCCTAGAGACCCAGATATACTACTTCAGTCCCTTTAGTTCTTTGATTCTAGAGTTCTATAATAACAATCAGTATGATTGCCAATATGTGCAAGAAAACTTTTTATTTTGCTCTCTCTCCAAGTATCTGCCACAAATATAATTGGTCTAAACCATTACTTGATATACAAGTCTTGAAGGGCTAATTAAATGAAGTGTCTCTGATGACATGAGCAAACTTTTAATGAGCCTTCAGAGAGTTGAGAACATGCATTTTTCTTTCTTTTACTAATTTGTCTGTTAATTGGAAAATTATAAAACTTTACTATGTCCCTGTGGGTGTAGAGAAGGTAATTACTTCATCACTCCAGTAGATGAATGTTGAGAGAGCTTTAAAAGATATCTATGGAAACAGAGCTATGATATATACATGGATGTTTCCAAGTTCTGCCTTGGTGACTTACACAAGGGAGTTGAGGTCTCAAAGCAATGAATTCACTAATTCATCTAACCTCATTACCAGCACAAATCTCTCCAAAGCAACATACAATTTCCTATTGTTATGGTACCTGAGTTTTGCCAAAACAAAGTTTAACTCTCATATTTTCATAAAAAGAAATACATTCTGATAAAATTAAAAAAATTTAATGAGTAATTGTGACATTTTATGGACAAAATTAAGCACAATGGGCAAAGACAACTATATAATAAAGACAACTCCTGGACTGGATGAAAGAGGATGGTGTGGTAGAAAAACTGTTAGATTTGGAGTCAGATGAGTTGTGTGAAATGGTTCTTTCACTTCAAAGTAAGAGATTCAGAAAGTCATTTTAACATCTCTTAACCTCAGCTTCTCAACTGGAAAATATGAAATAATGTTACTTTCACTACCTACCTTACTTACCTTAATTGTTAAGAAAGTGCCATGTAAATGGTCAAATGTTATATCAGAGACAACCTTGGGAGAATAAGAACTAATATATACTATGCTATTTATTAATTCACTCCAATATTCTCAAGTATAAGAAGTTAAATCCTATGCTAGGACAAAAGAGGCAGCAGAAAGATAGCATGCAAAGTAGATAGAAACCCTTCCTCTGGCTCAATGGCCCTGGGCAGGTTCATATAATGACAGCAACCCTCCAGCAATTATTTAGCACTTCAAAGTATGTAAAGAACTTCACTTACTAGCTGTGTTACCTTAGGCAAGTCACTTAACCCCCAATTGCCTCACTAAAAAAAAAAAAAAGTATGTAAAGAACTTTACACACATTATCTCCTTTGACATTCACAACAGCCCAGTAAAATAGGTGCTATTATTATCATCTCTATTTTACAAATGAAAAAACTGAGGTTGGCAGAGGTTAAATGACTTGCAAAGGGACATAGAGCTAAGAATTCAGAACTTCTACATTATAGGTCTCCTATTCTAGCCATTGTTCCAGTAAACTTCTTTAACTCTTAGTGGCCCAAACAACTCTCTAAAAGTATGTTGCAGGAAGGTGTCTAGTAAAGGAAGTTTCATTTGCACGTTAGGAATTTCCTATACCAATGAATCAGAAGTCCAATCCTATCTATACTAGAGGAGTAGAAAGGAGTAGAGCTTTTTGTGGTGGTTAATAATTGGAAATCAAAGGAATACCCATGAATTTGGGAATGACTAAACAAACTGTGGTATATGATGGTTATGGAATATTATTGTGCTATAATAAATGACAAGTGGGATGATTTCAGAAAGGCCTGGAAAGACATGTGTTAAATGATGTATAGTGAAGTGAGCAGAACCAAGAGAACATTGTGCACAAACATAGCAATATTACTTGATGAAGAATTGTGAATGACTTAACTGTTCTCAGCAATAAAATGATCCAAGACAATCTCAAAGGACTAATGATAAAGCATTCTGCTCATCTCCAAAGAACTGATATTGATTTAACACAGACTGAAGCATGATATTTTTCACTTTTTTCTTTTTCTTTTATTCAAGTTTCCTTATACAAAGTTACTAATGTGGTAATGTTTTCCATGGTTGTACATGTATAACCCATAGATTGCTTACCACTTCAGGGAGGGGTTAGGGGAAAGAAGGAAGGAGGGATAAATTTGGAACTCAAAACTATAAATAAAATTATTATTATTATATTAGAAAAAAAAGAAAGGAGTAGAATTATGATGAATAATCTTGCCTTAAGTAATCTACTATCTCATTTGGAGAAATTAGATAATAAGTATTCAAGTCACTATAATATAGGGTAGAATTTCATTAGTATTATGAGAGTGGTACAAAGCGAAATAAGAATGTACAAGAAGAAAACACTCATATGATGAATCTGTGAAATTATCATGATAGTACATTTAAGATGATCTTAGAAGGCTTGCCAAAATCTTAAAATGCATAAATAGTGGAAAAGCATACCACATAATGAAGATTGTGAACAAAAATGTGAAGATGAGGAAGTTCTGAGCATGCTTAGTGAATAGTGAGTAGTCAAGTTTTGCTGGGGTATAGTAAATATGAAAGGGAATAGTGGAAGATGAAGCTAGGAAATAATGTTAGAAAACATTGTTTTGTGAGTCTTGAATGCTGGTTTAAGAAGGTTGGAATTGGAGTAGGTGAGCCAAGATGGTGGAGAAAGGCAGTGACTCACCTGAGCTTTCCCAAATCCCTTTGAACACCTTCAAATAAAGCCATAAAACAATTACTGGAATAGCAGAACATACAAAAGGACAGGGTGAAATAATTTTCTAGTCAAAAACATCCTAGAAAGTCAACAGGAAATGTCTGCCCCACATGGGTAAGAGTAGAGCACAGGCCAGTGCAGGCCAGTGCAGGCCATAGTAGCATAGAGCAGTCCTCAGAAAACCAGGAGCAATCCTTGGGAGCCACTGAATCAACAGTAGCAGTGGCTGCTTCTGGAACTCTCAGCTCACAGAAGGTAAGGTGGTTGAACAACTGAACAGAAGGAGATCACAGGGGTCTCTTTGCTGACACTGGGGGGTAGGACTATGTTTCTTTGTCCATATTCAGATCTTTGTGGAAGTTCTGGGTAGCAGTCCCAGGGCAAGGAAAAGCACTAGCACACCAGACCTTATGGCTGCAGTGGAGCATGGCCCCTAGTCACAGTTCCAAGACAGAAAAGAGTGCTTGTGGTAGCTCACAAAACAGAGTATAGGCCAGGAAACACACCTTTCCTGTACATCATACACAATGAACTGAAAACCTGCAGGCTCCTACTAGTGTCTCTGAAAACAGCTACACAAAAACCCTGAAGCATCGGACAGTGCACTCTCCACCCTGGAAGGAGAACTGCACTTTAATAAAGAGTTAAAAGTCAAGAAATAGACTAGAAAAATGAGAAAATAACAGAAAAATTCTGACCATAGAAAGTTACTATGGTGACAAGGAAGATCAAAACACATACTCGGAGGGAGATTGCAAAGTCAAAACTCCTACACCCAAAGTCTCCAAGAAAAATATGAATTGGTCTCAGGCCATGGAAGGGCTCAAAAAGAACTTTGAAAATCAAGTAACAGAAGTGGAGGAAAAATTGGGGAGAGAAATGAGAGTGATGCAAGGAAGTCACGAAAAAAGAGTCAACAGCTTAGTAAAAGGAAATAAAAAAAATACTGACGAAAATAACACCTTAAAAAACAGATGAGGAGGACTTGGCGGAACCAAGATGGCGGAGGAAAGGCTTCCGAACTCATGATACGATCACTCCAAAAAACATCCAAATGAGGTCACAGGAAAAGGCCCAGAGCAGCAAAACTCACAGAAGAATGTGCTGAAATCATCTTCTAACCAAGAACGGCTTGGAAGGTCAGAAGGAGGGAGCTGCTGTGCTGATACAGGAGTCGGGCCCAACCCCACAGTCACCCTGACACAGATCCAGTCTCAGGAAGTCCTCACCAGAGAAGGAGACCCCCAAGAGCCTCTGAATCAGCTGAAGCACCAGTGTCATCTGGAACTGGTGAGTGAATAGAGAGGCATACCTGGTGATAGAATTTCTGGGGAAGAAGTGACAACTTCTGGAGACACCCAGACTCCATTGATCTGTTTTGCCTTAAATTTCTTTCCCCATTTTTCCACTTCTGAATCATCATAAGTCAGATTGGGAGGAACATCCTCAGAAGGTGAGAGGTTAAATACATGTTCAGGAGCTTCTAAAGCAGTGAGCTTGGCTGCAGAATCAGTTCGTGCAATCACCTTTGAATCAGGATCATTATTCCCTGTGTGGGCGGGGCAATGTACAATGGCTAGGGCAGAGGGGAGTTTCAGGGCATCTAGGAAGTCCTTGATAAGGTCCCCATTAGCAATGGCCTTGCCCGAGAATGTCAGAAAACCCCTGTGTAGCCAAAGCATACCCACCAAGTGACATATTCCAAAAGAAAATTTTGAGTCAGTAAAAATGGTGGCACTCTTCCCTTTGGCTGTATTACAGGCTGTTGTAACACAAGTTCAGCAGCTTGCACACTAAAATGGGAAGGCAGAGAAGCTGCCCAGACAGTGTCATAATCAGAAACTACAGCAGCCCCAATGAAACGGGTCCCATCTTTCATATATGAAGAACCATCTGTATAGAAGACAATATCAGGGTTTTCTAAAAGTGTATCCAAAAGATCATCACGGGGTTTCTCAGCCATATCAACTAAAGAAGCACATTCATGCAACGGCTCCCCTGAGAGTGGTAAGTTAGGGAGTAGTGTTGCTGGGTTAAGGACTGTGCAACGTTTTAGAGTGATATTCTCATTACCTAACAGGACTACTTCATACTTAGCCAGCCTTTGATCTGAAAAGGCTTGTGTCCTATGACGTAGTAAGAGAGGCTCTACTTCATGAGGGCATTGCATGATTAGAGGGTTACCTAGGACCAAATCAGAGGCTTTTTCTACCAAAAGGGCTGTGGCTGCCACTGCCCTAAGGCAAGATGGTGCCCCAGATGCTATAGGGTCCAGTTGGGTTAAATAGTAGACTATGGGACATTGGTTAGGCCTCAGTGATTAAGTCAGAACTGTTCATGCACAAAGAGAGTGAAGGGCTTAGTGTAATCTGGGAGGCCTAGGACAGGTGTTGATAATAGGGCCTGTTTCAATTCTCTTATAGCTGAGAGATGCTAGGAATCCAGCTTAAATGTTCTGGGATGGAATTTTTTGTTAAGGATACCAGGGGTTTAGTGAGCTCCCCAAAAGAAGGGATCCACTGTCTACAGAACCCTGTAGCTCCCAAAATAGCTCTTAACTGCTTCTTAGTAGTGGGGGCAGAAAGTTGTTGAATGGCCTGGACTTGCTTAGGAGAGACAGAGTGAGTTCCAGGAGCCAGAATAAATCCTAAATATTCTACCTGGGGCAAACACCATTTTACCTTTGACTTGGATACCTTGTGGCCTCTCTTGTGTAGCTCTAGTACAGTGATACTGACAGCTATCACAGAAGATAGTGACAGCTATCTTCCTGACAGATTTCAGCATTAGGGGAGGCTAAAAGTAAGTCATCAACATATTGTACTAAGGTGGAGCTTTTAACGGTAATGGAGGCCAGATCCTGCTGTAAAATTTGGGAAAATAATGTAGGACTGTCTACAAATCCCTGTAGGAGTCTAGTCCAGGTCCACTGTGTATTTTTCCAGGTGAAAGCAAATAAATACTGGAAGTCCTTATGCACTGGTATGGAGAAAAAGACAGAGCAAAGGTCTACCACTGTGAAGCATGTAGCCTCACATGGAATGGAAGACACTATCGTGACAGGATTAGGGACTATAGTATGTCTAGGAATAACATAATTGTTAATAGCTCTAAGATCTTGTTCAAAATGATAAACAGGTTTACCATCTGGGCCAGCTTGGGTTTTTTAACTGGCATAAGAATGGTGGCATGGAACAATAATACCCTGGCTTTTCAAAGCCTCAATTATAGGGATGATTCCTTCTATAGCTTCTTTAGACAATGGATACTGTGGAATAGGTGGGAGTGGTCCCTCTTTAACTTTAAAGGTAATAGGCATGGCAGATTTAAGGAGCCCCACCTCAATAGGGGATGAGGCCCATAAGGATTCAGGAATGTCAGAGGGGATTTTGGATGTATCCCCTACTGTTACTTGAGCTTCTGTAAGCAAAATTGGTAATAAATGAACAGTATCCTCTGGCAATTGTAGGGAGACAGCCCCATCTGGAGTACAAGATATGGTTGCTCTGAGCTTGCATAGGAGATCACGACCTAATAAATTCACAGAGGCATCAGGCATAAGTAAGAATGAATGTTCCACTGTTAAAGGCCCCGTAGATACCATGTGAAGGGTTAACCTTTCCACTATTTGGGCTTTTCCCAAAACTCCTACCACATTCAAAGATCCTACAGCTTTACATCCAGGGTCTGGTTTACTCACTAATACTGATTTAGAGGCTCCTGTGTCTAACAGACAATCATAATACATGTCCCCAACTTTGAGGGTCACATGAAGTTTGTTACTTTGGGGAGGTGATTGGATTGGTATAAAAGGGTTTATAATATAATCGGAGTCTGGGAATATGTAGCTTTCAGTATCTATTTTTCATCCCTCCCCCTAGTCTCATCAATCCTGTGACCCCCTCTGAGGGAGTCCTTGGTTACTCTGATTCTGGTTCTGTCCTTCTGTACCTCTCTGATAGTGTCTACAGTTATTCTGATGCTGTCTCTCTGTATCCCCCTAAAAAGATCCATTTCCATTTTGATTTTGCCTGTAATATGGCCTATAGTTACTTTGGTCCTCGTACATTATCTGTTTAAGTACTTGTTTCCAAGTCCTACAGTCCCTCAATGAGTGTCCTTGTTTATTACAGTAACCACACACCTTAGTGTCCTTGTGTTGGCCTTTAGATGCCTGACCAGAAAGCTCTGGTGCCAGAATGCTCTGTTTAGGCATATTCTCCTCATGTGACTCAAAGACATAGGTGGCAACTTCCTTAAGCCTATCTATAGTCAAAGTTCTCCAGTCTGGACATTGTGTCAGAAAATATTTGCGGACTTCTGGCAATGAATTATAAACAATATATTAAGCACAACATTATGAAATGCAAAATGGATCATTTGGATTACATGAAATTAAAATTTTTTGCACAAACAGAACTAATTCAAACAGGATTAGAAGGAAAGCAGAAAGCTGGGGAACAATTTTTGCAGCCAGTTTTTCTGATAAAGGCCTCATATCTAAAATATGTAGAGAATTCAGTACTGGCTAAAAAATAGAGTGGTAGATTAATGGAATAGGTTAGACACAGAGACATAGTAGTTAATGACTATAGTAATCTACTGTTTGACAAAAACTGCTGGGAAAACTGGAAGATAGTATGGCAAAAACTAGGCATAGACCAACATTTTACACTGTACACCAAAGTCAAAATGGGTACATTATCTAGACATAAAAGACATCAGCAAATTGGGAGAGGAAGGAATTGTTTACGTCTCAGATATACAGAAAAGAGAATTTATGACCAAACAAGAGAGGAGTTCATTTGATATTTGAATTTCTTTTTCTAAAATGGGCCAATCAATTTACATTTTAAAAAGGCAGAAATAATTCATATAGAGGAGTCATGGAGTTTTGTCTAGGGAGTCAGAAATGGTAAGTTGTGCCAAATTTGGTTACCAGTCAGATATTTTCATAAACAATGGTAATATATTGTGTGTGTTTTGCTGTTTTTTGCTTGACTATGGAACTGATGAAAGACTAGAATTTGCAGTGCTTAAGGACTAAACCCACAGAATGATCACCAAAATGTTATCTACTAGGTATTTTCATTTTGAATAATAACAGTACCAGTAATACAATAAAAAAGTTCATCACCATACAAAAGTTTAATATTGTTAAGGGCTAAAATTCTAGCTAGTCTGTCTAAAATATCTAATGAGTGGTCACCAATAAATTATAAGCTTTAGCAAGAGTTAGACTTTTGAGCATTTATTAAGGAGAATAAGAATTTGGTAAAGAGAGAGAGAGGCCTACATTCATATATCTATTAAAGGGAGAGCGCATTTCTAGCTCTGCTTTCCTCCAGAGTCCACACGAAAAAAAAGAGCCCGAGTCAGAGCGCCAGGCTCCCCCTTCTTCTTCCCACTAAGCAAATGTCACTTCCTGATGCCAAAGAAAAGACGCATGGTCTTCCCCTCAAAGACCTTCAAATCATCGTCGGAGCTCTTCTACAGTAAGTCTCCAGCAGGTGGCGTCATTCCAATCATTACAGTCCCCACTTTGTTTCTTCAAGAAACGGGGCATTTCCTTGATGAAACAGTAAAAAATAACAGAATATAATAACCCATGCTAACTAAAACTTTTTCCCCAGTTTATACATCACTGGTGGGAAGTGATACTTCTGTTGCCTCCTATATACAGGAATTACAAACTAGGCTACGTGAACTCCATGAGGCAGGAGCTATGGTCCAGGCAGGACCCTTAGACTTTTCATTGCATAATTTCAATCCAGGAGATAAAATGTATATAAAGAATTTTCAGAGAACCAGTGGAACCCAGCCCGCTTGGGAGGGACCTTTTCAGGTATTATTGACAACTCCTACTGCCATTAAAATTGGTGAAAAAGACTCTTGGATTCATTGTTCTCATGTAAAGCCTGCACCATTCACAGGTAAAGAGATTTCAGATAAAACTCAAATAGACACCGAAGAGCAAAAAACCCTAACAATAGCAACTGTTAAAGAGAATAGAGAGCCCAGGGGCAACAGGCAGTTCCCATTTGATAGTCCTACTGATCAGTTCAATGCTTTGGGACTCAGTCTTTGTAAAGTATTGGGAGATGTAAATTGCCTTTTTGGGGCTCTTGCAGGGAGGGCCACTGTAGGAATCATCTCAGACACAGACAAGAATCTGCTTCTTATATAATTAACCATAGAACTGAGTTTGAGTCTTTTAGAATAAATGACTCTTCTTTTGAAAAATATGTTGAGGACTTAAGACAACCGGGTAGGTTGGGAGGAAATGAAACGATTGTAGCCTTTGCTAGACAGAACCAGCTGAATGTGGTAGTTCATCAGTTGAATCAGCCCCTATTGAAAATCAGTGGCACAGACAAAGCTGATGCTAGAGAACTACCATAGAAAACATTATGACAGCATTAGAAAAATCGATGACGATTCAGAAACCCCTGCCACTTTGACATGCAGAGAATTGGGGAACCAGTTAAAACAATGTGGCATACCCCAAATTCTAGCAGCTTAAATACCTTAAAATTTAACAAGCATTTCCTTCTACAGGCAAACCAATGAAGCACATGGCCTGGTTTTCTTGCCTACCTCAATCTCCCCCACCCTTTTCCCTACCTGTACCTATCCTTTAATCCTGTCTTTTTTTTTTTTTTTTTGGCTTTTGAAAGGCACTGAAAAGGCCTGGAATTCACCACAACTTTAAGTTCTTTAAAGAATAAACTAGTGTGGTTGCTGCTCCTAAGAGCACAAAAGAGTGCTTAGCAAATCTTTTGCTTTTTGGTTTTGGTTTTCTTTGTTTTTTGACTTTTGTTTCTTTTTTAAATTCAATTTTGTAAACTAAGTGACTTTTCAAAGACATTTTAAGTATATGCTGTGGGTGGGGCCATTGGGCCTCAGAAGCTACCAGAATTCTTTTTTTTTTTCTCTTTAATTTTGAGAGAACCATGAGTTTAATTAGTTTTTTTTTCTCTTATGGGATTGTTTTTTTTTTTTAAAGGAGGGTTATTGAACCCTATTGTTTGATCTATCAATGAACATATTGAATATTGAATCTTGCTAATTGAAGCCTTATTTCTTTTTGATAAATTGATCACCACTTTAAGTATCTGTTACTGTTATACTAGAGAATTCATGTATAAGATGATGTGGTTTACTTGCTAAAAGAAGATAATGTAATAATGTCTAATATAATTAGCTATTTACATTCATTTATCATTTATATGTCATTATACTCTGGGTATGGTTTGGAATTATTGTATAGATTACTAGTATATCCTCAGTTATGCAGCATAACACACATTTTTACCATCATCCTGTCTTTGGTGAAATTAATGTGAGATTTATGAAGTATGGAAACTTTTCATTTCAGAGACTTAACTGACTCTTACAGTAAGCTTGATGCAGGCCCTGGAGAGAATATGTGTGCAACAAGAGGAGAGACGGGTACAAGTAAATCCATGGTTTGCTTATGATGGCGACTATGTAGAGCAGTCCAGTTCCTTCCTCTCTCCCTCCTAAAATAACCTAATTTAACTGAACTTGTTTTCTTTTTGTCTCACACAATCTAATCACCTGTGGCCTAGCACAATCACTGGCTGTCTCGAAACCATGAGATATGGTATAATAATCTTTCCATAACATTTTTCAGGTGTCATGAACACATACTAAATTTGGCTTCGATCCAAATACATGGTGGTAAGAAGTGTTATAGATTGCATAACTACCTCATGTAATTGAATTTATTAATTTGATCATTGATAATGTTATACTAAGGTGTAGTAAAAATCCAGCAATTCAAATAGTTAAAGAACAGAATCCAGCTTTCCAGATCAGAGTCCAGAATCCAGTTTTCCAGATCAGAGTCCAGAGTCCAGAGCCCAGTTTTCCAGACCAGAATTCAGTTTCCTCCTGATGACATCTTACCACTCCAAGAAGACAAGAGAACTCAGAGACTTTATATGAATAGTTTTGTTTTGTTGATTTTCTTTTCTCCTTCTGTTACTATATACTTGCAGAGGCCCTCCCTCTGCAAGACCAATGTCAAAGCATTGCGTCTATGAGGGACTGCCCCTCTGGACAAAACTTTTCTCTCTCCCTTTTCTATATTGTTATTTACATATTGTTAGTTAGCATAGGATATT
Organism: Dromiciops gliroides; assembly: GCF_019393635.1. Classification (NCBI taxonomy): domain Eukaryota; kingdom Metazoa; phylum Chordata; class Mammalia; order Microbiotheria; family Microbiotheriidae; genus Dromiciops; species Dromiciops gliroides. The sequence goes on from NC_057864.1 coordinate 230,388,346, forward strand.
ATTTTCGGTTGTTTCATTGAACAAACTCATTCATTTTTCAAATGAAACAAAAAAATGATGACACCTACTGGAGACTTACTATAGGAAAGCTCCACCATGAGGAGAATGCTTCAGAGGGCAAGGCCATGCGGCTTTTCCTTGGTGTCAAGAAGTAACATTTGTGCATGGGTACTGTCTATCAAGGCTACTAGCCAATCAACTTGAGGAGCCTCCCATTTTCTGGGAGGGGACAGGAAGGAGGAAGGAAGAAGGAGGGCCTGTGCGGAGAGCTCTGTCTCTTTTTGGTTCCTGACTTCATGGTGGTGGTGGTGGCAGCAGAGGACTTCACAGGAAAATTAAGGAAAGACAGGATTGCCATGCTGTTGGAATTCTGTTCTCAATCTTTCTCTTTCTGTCTTTCAATAAACCCTTAAAAACCTAAACTCATTTTATCAGTGATTTTAGTCAGTTTCCCCCAAAACTGGGGGAACAGATTAGAACCCACATTTAGAATCTTAAATTACACAATATGAATTAATATTTCTATAGCTTTCATTTTTTGCCTATTAAAGATATCTTTTGCATCCACTTCCTATCACAATACCTGCTTTTTTAACCATTACAACTTGTTTACTTTTTCCCCTGTTTTTATGAATTCTAATGCTAATTTTCATTCCAAAGTGTAGAAGGAATATATTTTTAATCATCCTTTGGTTTCACAAAATAGTAAAATAAATGTTTCTGAAAAAGGATAATATTAATTAAAACAGTATGTGATGTAGGAAATTTTCATTCAGTTATAAGAATGAGACACATAGAATTCCAAATAAATAGAAAGGCAAGGAGAAAACTATTTTCCTACCCAAACCTACTTAAAGTTCAACACATTTCCATTTGAAATGCAGAGAGAAGAGAAATTGATCAAACTGATGAATGAGTCCACTCAACACATTTTCTTCATTTGGATCCAAGTGTTTCAGAAATGATATTTGATGGTGTTCTGTCAATACATTTTCTTCCTAGTAATGATCATGTATATTTCTATGTATTTTCTATGCAATTTTATGTTTTCCACATTTCAAATATATTAAAGTTACTGTTTGCTCTTCAATTTCATGCAAAAAAATGGGTTTATTTTAGGATTTTATTTCCTCTTCTGCTAATCTGGACAATTTATATTTTTGTAAGTAGTCATCCATTTCATCTAAATTATCAAATTTATAGTTGAGCAAAATAGCTCCTAATTATCGCTTTAATTTCCTCTTCATTTGTGGTGAATTTGCCATTTTCATTATTAGTACTGGTTTTCTTCTTTCTTTTTAAAATCAAGTTAACCAAAGGTTTATCTATTTTATTGCTTTTTTCATAGAATCAGCTTTTAGTTTTATTTATTAATTCCCTAGTTTTCTTCCTTTCATTTTTATTAATCTCTCCTTTGATTTTTAGAATTTAATTTAACTGGGGATTTTTAATTTACTCTTTTCCTAGCTTTTTTAGTTGTATGCCCAATTCACTGATCTCCCCTTTCTCTATTTTATTCATGTAGGCATTTAGACCCAAGGAAATAACCTTTTAAGATCTTCAATATTGTTATCTAGTATGTTAGCCACCCTTCTATCTTTGTTATCTGCAAATCTTATAATTTCATCTATGACTTTATTGAAATCCTTCATAAAATATATTTGTAATGTTTTATTGATTCCCAATAGTTTTCATTATCCTACTTCAATATAACCCTTCTTTATAATAGACTTACAGTGAAGCAAAAGACTCATTACATTACATTTATTATATACATTTATTGATTCAATTTGGGACTAAGAAAAAGAAAATTGTTAGGTCTAGGGTATTTTTAAAAAGAAAGAAAGAAAACAAAGTCATTGAAACAGGTTTTAAATGCACAGAAGAGAACAGAAAGTAGAACAGCTTTGAAAGTTACATGTTGAATTTATTATATCTTTTCTTTTTCTTTTTGTAGGACAATGAGGGTTAAGTGACTTTCCCAGGGTCACACAGCTAGTGTCAAGTGCCTAAGGTTGGATTTGAACTCAGGTCCTCCTGAATCCAGGGCTGGTGCTTTATCCACTGTGCCACCAAAATCCCTTCTTAAAACAGTTTACAACTTATATTTCACAGAAATTCTCCTGCAACAATAAAAAAGAACACGTGGTATTAGAATTATTTAGGAATCTGACTTTCAGAGGGTCTTGGGCAGAATCTGACTTGGGCATAGGAGGGAGAAAGAGGGAGTGAGGAAAAGGGGGGAGAGAGAGAGAGAGAGAGAGAGAGAGAGAGAGAGAGAGAGAGAGAGAGAGAGAGAGAGAGAAGGACATGACAAACATAGAGACAGAAATAATGTATGATGTGTACCTTATCCAACAATGGTGGAGACAACAGAGATATGAAAGAAAAGTCACTGAGATGTTTCCTTTCCCAAGTCTCAAAGAAAGAAATGAAAGCCAAGGGAATAAACGTGAAATATAATACTTGTGCTTTTCAGCTATTAAGCTATTCATTTGTATGTTTGGAGCATTAATATAAATATATATTTTGTAAGGAATATAAGGAACAAATCTCAATCCTAATTCCTTTCCCCTTGATCTACTTTTTTTTTTTTTGGCAGGGCAATGAGTGTTAACTAACTTGCCCAGGCTCACACAGCTGGTAAGTGTCAAGTGTCTGAGGCCAGATTTGAACTCAGGTACTCCTGAATCCAAAGCCAGTGCTTTATTCACTGGGCCAAGCTGCCCTTCTTTGCTCTCCTTTTTTTTTTTTTTTTTTTTCCCCGGCAGGGCAATGGGGGTTAAGCGAGTGACTTGCCCAGAGTCACACAGCTAGTAAGTGTCAAGTGTCTGAGGCTGGATTTGAACTCAGGTACTCCTGAATCCAGGGCCAGTGCTTTATCCACTGCACATTCTAGCTGCCCGCCTTGCTCTACTTTTACTGGGCGTGATGGACAATTATTTTCTGAGCTCTTTCATTTGTAAGTTTTACTCAGCTAGTTTAACTTCTCATAAATATCTGCACTATATCCAGATAGATGCATTTCCTTTTATGCCTCTGATCACAGTCTGAATGTGTAGGGCCCTAGGTATTTTAGACACACAGAATGTTGATTGAGAAGTTTTGTTTTTGTTTTTCCTTTCTGGTTATAGTTTAGGACTCCCAATCTCTTCAGTTTTTTGAAAATTTATCTAATTGGGGATATTTATTATGAGATCTTGATCTGTTTTTTCCCTTTTAAAAGTTCCTCAAAGCAGAAATTTCATTTATTTCCAAAGTTTCATAAAACTGAATTTCATTCTAGATCCCTGTTTATGGCTTCCAGGTTACATTAAGGGATGAGAACTAGTCAAGATTTCAGTTTCACTTCTACTCTGACCTCCTAAATCCAGTGGCCTCTAGTGTGGGCCACACTTTTGGAAAATATCTGTCTTCCTGGAAAATTAGGCAACTTCCCTCTTTCTGTTTAGATGGTAAATAAAAGGCACACTTCTCTTTATTTAGTCTCTAATAAATAAGGCAAATGTCCTCTCCCAATTTGTTAAACAAAATGATACTACCTCCATTGAAACTTACTAGTTCTGACTTTGGCAGGAATTGAGTATATCTTCTATCTTTATATGGTTCCCATTAAAGGGATCAAATAAGATTAGGAATGCCAGTCCAAAGTTATCATAATATAAATTCTTAATTTTTTATAATATGCAAAAAGCCATGGTGTGGTATACTTGTACATGTGAATGTTTCTTCTGATGGAATATGACCATAATGATTTTGTACATGCCTAGATTACCAAAAATAGAGACACCACTGTGAGAGATAGCAGGGACTTACTTCTGGGTAAAGACAATCTATGTTATCATGTCAATAGGAACAGCTGGGCATGATCAGCTCAAACTTATGTAACTGTTACTTAAGCATCCAGAAGGCAAAGACTATCTTATTTTTATCTTTATATCTACACACAGCATAAGTGTCTGGCACATAGTAGATACTTAATAAAGGGTTTTAATTGATTAGTGTTTTATATTGATTGTAACATTGGAAGACAGCTATTATTCCCCTTCTAAGTGATAGGATCACAGATCTAGAACTGGAAAAAACTTCATATTTCATCTAGTTCAGCCTCTTCATTTTACAAGATGTGAGTTAAATGAGTTTCCCAAGGTCAAAGTCCTAGTCTTCTTTTTGTAGGATTAAAATCCCCATTTCATTTACATATACCTCATATGAAATAAACTCAAGGAACTGGCCCACCCTGACTTCTTCTGGGCACCCTTCCACCTATTAATGCCCTTCCCTAAATGTGGAAACTAGAGCTGAACACAATACTTCAAATCAGAGTTCCTAAGGATGATGACTTCTTTTTTCCCCTGCGTATTATGAGTCTCTTAATGTAGCTATATGATACTGTTGATTTGTAGTGAGTATGTAGTACACTAAAATCCATCTTGGACCTGTAAAGTTAATTTTTTTAAACAATTGTGAATCTTTACATTTTCTTTATGAGTGATCTCTTGTATACCACATTGGGAAACTCCTTACATATTGAACCAACATGATTACTTTTGGGGTTTAGATAATTAGTTTTTAATACACCTAATCACACTATCACCTATCCCATATGGCTTTATCTTTTTTATTAAGATAACATAAATGACCATGTGAAATTATTTTCTAATACTACTTAAGACAGGGGGTATTTGTTTCACATTAGAATTAAGGAATTTGCTGGAATAGCTACTTGGGAATCCTATTACTTAGTTAAGTCACCAAATCCTGTTCCAAGTACTGACCTAAAAGCTCTAGTGACTACATAGTTGTAAGTAAACATGACATAGCTTCTCTAGGATTCTTGGAGTCCCTTTAATATGTCCTCAGGTTCTTATCTAGTAGTTTGCATATTAATTTCATTATAATTTATAACTACCTTGATGCCTCCCATTCCCACATGATCTAAATCTTTTCCCTAACTTCATATCAATAACTCACATTGATTATAGATGCTGAAGACAGTAAAAAATAAAAGGTATGGCATGAACAAGGTCCAGTCACCTATGTCAGTCTGAATTTCTCAAAATTTACCCTTTTCTTTTTGCTCTCTGCCTCTTGCTGTCATCACTAAGACAAGCACTTGATAAAAGTCCTTTGCCAAAAACTGTTTGGTCTCATAATCTCTTGGGAAAAGAGAAGGAAAGAACAGCCTTTTATCATCATTTCATGTGGCCAGGACACTCCTTACCCTTCATGGGTTATTCCTAGAACTTTTATGTAAAGTATACACAAAGACCTATATACACACATACATGCATACAAATGCATGTAAATATAACATGCATATATGTATATGCACACATAAACTTTATATATAAATATAATACATAAATCAATATACATATTTATATAAGTTTACATATAAATATTATATATAATTAATATATACACACAACCTCTGCATAAATATATGTAAAACTTTATAAATAAATATTAGTATTTAAATATTACTTATTAATATGATAAATAAAACTAGAGATAGATGGTCTTTATTGGTTCTTATTGATCTCTAGAATCTTTGGTCATTAGTTTTCTCCCACTGCTGCTCTCCTTGTAACTTTTAAAAATGGTAGCACCATAGTGTAACATTGGAACAACTTCAGATATTTTGTTTACATTAGTTTCTTGTGAAACTAATTTGTCATTATTTCTGGAGGCTAGGAGATCCATAAAACTGAAGTGGGAAACCAAAGAATTTTCAAATACAAGTTACACTAAAATCTAGGCAAACTAAGTCTACAGAATTAGTCTGGCCTATACCAGTTTAATAATTCTCCTAGAAGAGAAATACTTATTCTGGTATGATATAATTTTGATGTAGCCATGATTCTTTTTGATCACATCTTCCTTTTCATATGTTCCTTCTCTGTCCTTTTAATTCCTAGAATTTTGCCAAGAAATGAAGTAAAGGTTAGTGGCCTCTGGTTTGTAGGCTCCACTTTCTTCTCTTAAAAATATAACAAAACTCAGGACATTTTCCTTTCTCCAATCTAACTATGTCTTAGAGTTTGAAAAAACACAATAGAAAGGAGGGAAGAAAGTAGAAAATCTTCCTACAGAGAAGGAAGCCAGATGCTCTGAGAAGAAAGTGGCTGCTTGTCCTTCAAGGAATAACATACAAAGGTACCCATCTAGTAATGGTCAAAAGAATAAGGGTTGAGCTTTGGTCTCTGATGACTGTAGGAAGTGAAGGTACTGAGTAAAAGATGTGACAAAAAGAATTATAAAAGAATCATCTAGCAGCTACATTCAGGTGATTCCTGTGCATATATATGATAGACCTAGACATGATCTCAAAAGCATTGCTAAAGTGTGAAGATCTAATCAAGAAATTGGAAATTTTAGGGGCATAAATTATATTTTAATAACTGATTCCTGTCTTTTCAGAGTTGGGACTTTGTGAAGGGCTATGGTAGAGGCTGTTGGTAGCATCAGGGAGTTTATTTGCAATCATTTCTTCCTTGTCCCTTTGTTCTCTCTCAGAAGCCTCCTCAATGCCCCCTTCACTTCCTTGTTTCTCAGTGTATAGATGAGTGGATTGAGGAGTGGTGTCACTATATTGTAGAAGAGGGTCAGGAACTTGCCCTGGTCCTGAGAGGCACTGTTCCCTGGTTGCATGTACATATAAATAATGTTGCCATAAAAGAGGGACACTACAATGAGATGGGAGCTGCAAGTGTTGATGGCCTTCCATCGACCTACTGCTGACCTGATCTGTAACACTGCCTGCGTGATATAGCCATAGGAGACCAGAATAAGGACTAAGGGTGTCAGTACAATGATCACTGCCAGCACAAATACAGTGCCCTCGATAACAACAGTGTTTATACAAGCCAACCGAATCAGTGCTGGCATTTCACATAAAAAGTGGTCCACCTTGCGGTGTCCACAACGGGGAAGTTTCAGAGTTATAGGGGACATAGTCAAGGAGTTGGCCACACCACCAAACCAGGCAATAGACACTAGTCCCAAGCAGAGTTTTGGATGCATAATCACCATGTAATGAAGGGGCTTACAGACAGCAACAAAACGGTCATATGCCATGACAGCCAGGAGAAGACATTCTACACCACCCAGAGCTAAGAACAAGAAAAGCTGAATAGCACAGCCTGTGTAGCTAATGGTTTTATCAGGTCCACTCAGGTTATAGAGCAGTTGTGGGATGGAGCTGGTGGTGAAGCAGAGATCTAGGAAAGAGAGGTGGGTAAGAAAGAAATACATTGGTGTATGAAGGCGAGAGTCTATTTGAGACAGTAGGATGATGGTTGTGTTACCCACTACTGTCAGGAGATAGGCAATCAAGATGATCACAAAAAGGACTGCCTCAAGCTGGGGTCTGTTGGAGAATCCTAGAAGGAGAAAACTATCTTGGATACTCTCATTGGTACCATCCATAATTCCTACTATACCTGGAGAGAAAAGGGAACAGAAATAATTATTGGATTATCACAGTCCTTTGTACTTTATATCCCAGTGCTATAAATCCCAATTACTTGAAATCTTTGTCACATTCCCCAAGAAAAATGGAACAAATTGTAAAAGCTTGATTTTTATATCATGATTCCTGCTATCAATATGAAATTGATAATAGTATATTTCTTTGTTTCTGCAGGTTTTGTTTTGTTTTGTTTTGTTTTGTTTGCAGGGCAGTGAGGGTTAAGTGACTTGCCCACAGCCCCACAGCTAGTGTCAAGTGTCTGAAGCTGGCTTTGAACTCAGGTCCTCCTGAATCCAGGGCAGGTGCTTTATCCACTGTGCCACCTAGCTGCCCTCATAGTATATTTCTTAAGCATTCAATATGTGCAAAGTGATTTTCTTATGTACTACTAGTTTCTGTGATATCACATTCTCCTGGAGTTACTCCTCTTAATCTCTCTGACTACTCTTTCCTTTGTTGATTCCTCTTGCTTCTAAAGTTGTGATGGAGTGAATCTAGGTTGGCAAATTTAATAAAATTTCCTGAATAAAACTTATTGTTGATGCTGATTTTGATTCTATTGATTAAAATTTATCTGTAGTTTTGTGTTTCCTAGCAAATAAAGTATTAATTAATTAATTAACCTAGCAATTTAGATGACAAGCAAATTTGTATCCATTCTACCTTTCTAGTCTTATCTCTCACTCTTTGGCCTCACAAATTCAATACTCCAGTCAAATTAGTCTACTTCATCAGGTCCTAAACATTTTGTTTTTATTGCTCATGACATTTTGCTTAGAATATCCTGCCACCATTACCCTTATATCCCATCTCCATAATTCTGAAATACGTCAATCTAACCATAACCTCCTATCCTTCCAATTTGACCAATTTCCACCTTCCTATGCTTCAGATCTCCTAAATCTCAGATCACTCAGATCCTCTCTCTACTCCAACCTTCAGTCTCTCCATTAAGCCCTCTTTTCCCCAGCCATCACTACTTCTCTTGTCTTCAATCACCTTCTTTCGTTATCTTGACATTATAACTAACCAGTTAAACTTTATAACATGGTTGCATGTACATATAAATAATGTTGCCATAAAAGAGGGACACTACAATGAGATGGGAGCTGCAAGTGTTGATGGCCTTCCATCGACCTACTGCTGACCTGATCTGTAACACTGCCTGCGTGATATAGCCATAGGAGACCAGAATAAGGACTAAGGGTGTCAATACAATGATCGCTGCCAGCACAAATATCCTTCCACCCCTTGACATTTTGTCCCATTGTTGTTCAGTCATTTCAATTGTGTTCAACTCTTTGTGACTCCATTTGGAGTTCTCTTGGCAAAGGTACTATAATGGTTTGCCATTTCCTTCTCTGGGTCACTTTACAGATAAGGAGCCCAAGGCAAACAGAGGAAAGTAACTTGTTCAGGATTACAGAGCCAGTACGTATGTGAGGCTGGATTTGAATTTATATCTTCCTGACTCCAGGAACCCCCCCTCCCCCCTATCCATTGTGCCAACCAGTTGCCTAACTAACTAGCTCCATAACCACTGATGTATTTTAAACCTCAATTCTGGACTGCTTCCAAATGCCTTCATAGCTGCTTCTCATAATGGATACTACTTGAGGAATTCACATAGTTGTATTCACCAGGTCCAGTACAGGAATGTAGGTTATTTTTCTCATCTTGGATTTCACAACTCCATGACACTCCATTTACCTCCCTCTTATTGACTCTATCACATTCCAAAGAGTTCTTTTTTTACAATATTTTTTCTCTCCTCAAGCTACCTACACAATCTCTTATCCCTTCACTATTGGCAAAGATACCTGAATCATGACTTCAACATCAACTTTAATATCAAAACTGCTGTTTTGTTTATGTACCATTCTGAATTTCCTTCTGTTATTTTCTGTGTATTTTTAGTTTTAAAAATTTCTCCTTTCTTTTTTGGGTATTACTATCACTACTCACACACTCCAAATAAAAACCTTGCAATGTATCAAGGAAATATGTTTAAACCAAACAAATTTACCTGCTGGGCATGTCTGAAAATGTCAAGAGGTGATGTACTTGATTCATTCATAGTCTAAAATAATGCTTAGTAATTATACTAATCTGAATTTTTAGGTTTTTCAAAGTTTTTTTCTCTAGATTATTTTAGTAATTATCCAAATTGAAGTTCTGGTTATGTTCATCTGCATAATTTCATATAAACATTTCCAGGTTTCTATGAACTCATCTCTTTAATAATTTCTTGTAGAGTAATAACATTCATTTAGATTTGTTCAACTCCTCATTTGATGGGCATACACTTTATTTCAAATTCTTTACTACAACAAAAGTACAACTCTCAATGTTTTTGTACATATAAGTTCAAAAAGTACCTTTCCCTCCATTTTTGACATCTTTGCATTATAGTGATAATGGCTAAAGGGCATACAGTTTTATTTGACTTCTTGGATACAATTCAAAGTTGCTTTAAAAAATGAATTGACCAATTTCCACCTCTGCCAACACTGCATTACTGTGGCTGCCTTCCCTTGCTATAATTCTATATCTCCTCTTGTTATCTTTGACAATCTGATGTCTATAACCTCATTGTTGTTTTAATTGGCATTTCTTTTATTTTTATTGATTTGGATTATTTTTCCAGTGGTTGTTGATAATGGAATTTTCTCTTTTGATAAATGTCTATTTAAATCTTCTGGATATTTTAGCAATTGAAGAATAGTGTTTGTTCTTATATATTTGTACAAATTACCTACATACTAATATCAAAGAAATTTGCCACTAAAGTTGTCCCCACACACCCCACTCCCAGATAGCTGTTTAAACTCTACTTCTAGCTACACTGATATTGTTTGTTCAAAAATGATTCAATTTAACGTCATTAAAATTGTTCATTTTCTTTCCTATTCTCCATAGTTGTGAAATTCACATCCTTTCTTTTGCCTCTAATTTGTTAAGGTTACAAAACTATTTGGAGCTTATTGGGTGATATTATTTGAAATGGAGAAGTGAAGTTGAAATAGTGGAGAAGTCGGTACAGTCAGCTACACTAAACAGTCCCCTAAACAGATTTAGAAAATCCTTATGGGGAAATCTAAAAAAATCCAGTGAGTTATTTGTCCATTCCAACTTGGAACAAGGAGGAAAGACAAAGATGTCTGGGGATACAGGGGCCAAGATCTGTCCAGGATCATATGGTCTCAAGAGGATATGCACTCAAGCAAGAGAAAGTCCTAGACCTATGGAATAACCTTTTGTTTGTGCATTTCCCAGTCTGAAGACTGTAGAAGAATAACCAGTGAAGGAATCACAGACCAAAGAAGGACCTGCAGGTTTGTCACTTAGAACAAGCAAAGCTTCTCAGCTGGTTCAGAGTGAAGTCTACTTTTGTTTAGACTCAAACCCAGGCAAGGATCATGTAGAGCTCATGCCAGAGGGGAAACAATCAGACTTTGCCCAGAATCACTTTGACCCTCTAACTCTTCTTCCCATCCTCCCTATCCCAATTACCTCTAGGGGAATATAATCTTTTGAAGACAAAAACTGAATGACAAAATCATTGAATCTTAGTTTTCAAAAAGAACTCAGTGGTTGTACTAATATCCAACCCTTAAGGAAGAGGAATGCCTAAGTATAATACACTAGATAAAGAATAATCCAGCCTTTATTGGAAGATATACAGGGAGAGAGAACCAACCACCTCTAGAGTGCAGCTCATTCAACTTTTAGCATGATGTTTTTTAGGACATTTATCCTGTGGTCACACCTAAATAGTGAGAAAAAAGGTAATTTAAAACAATTCTTAGGTTGCTTCTAAAGCCATAAAAATTATAAGGATAAAAAAGATATCAAAGCATTTTGGAGGCACTTTAAGGAGACAGATACACAAAAATTGAGATCTTTGGTTGAATGCTATTCTATTAATATGATTATAATTATAATTTATTATTATTCTATTCCCAATTGAACTTTTATTACCTCTTTCCCTTCCTGCATTTCCATCTTTGTATTACTCTTTGGTGATACCAAGTAGAAGTCTCACAAGTTCTCAGAAGAGTACTCCCCACTTTCTACAGGGTGAAGCATATACTGAAAAATTTGTTTTGTTCATATTGAGTTTCTCTTAAGAAGGCAGTTACAGTGAGAAGAAATTTTGAAGATTTCTTTGCAAAGATCATAAAGCTTAGTAGTCAGTGATGAATTTCATTCTCCATTATTGTATAAGATGCTGAAATTCAGGGGAAAGGGTCACAAGATTCAGATGTGGTAAGAGTACAATCTCATTGTTCCAAAGAATTTAGAACTAAGAATCCAAATTTTCCTCCCAAAGTATACTCCCAGAGTCTAAATTATCATGTCATTACCATTCTTCACGTGGCCAGCCTACAAAACAGGAAGACTTCCATTGAAAATTTTCCTCTGTAACTTGTTGGTTTGATGACTCTAGTTAAGTTACTTAACCTCTCAGTCCTTCTAGGCAACTTTCTAAGACTATAAGTTGCAAAGGAGGTGCTAACCTGCATTGACAGGGGGAAATTCCTTAACCAAGAGTTTCCTATACCAAAGAAATCACAGTTTCAGTGTGATCTTTATTCATATAGTTTGTTTTTGATGTCAATACATGTGTATTCCTTCATTTTCACAGAATCTGAAAGTTAAAAGAAACCTCAGATGCCATCTAGTCCAACATGGCCGAGAATTCTTCTATTTCTCTTGCTAAGAATTTTATTTCTGTTTCTGGAAATATTCTAGAATATATTATTAAAGAGAAAGTTAATAATGGACATGTAAAAATAAGTTGTGATCATAAAGACTTTACATGAGAAAGGGAGAAAAGAGGGAAATGCACCTTGATATATTTCCTACTATGTGCCAGGACTGTGGTAAGTGCTTCACATGGCTTCAAGAATACTTGATAACCATATATATTTAGAGCTGGAAAGGACTTCAGAAGTCACCAACACAAAAGCCCTTATTTTTTAAAATGAAACTAAAACAAAGATAGATTGAAGTGACATGCTTACACAGCTTGTAAATGTCTGGGGCTGGATTTGAATGCAGGTTTTCCTGACTCCAAGACCAGTATCCTATCTAGTACTTCATATCAGAGTAACCTTATTTACTTTTTTACTACCTTACAAGACATGAGTAGTACTGCTCTATTTAGTTTGATATAGCTAGATATAGGGGGCAGCTAGGTGGCACAGTGGATAAAGCACCGGCCCTGGGTTCAGGAAGGCCTGAGTTCAAATCTGGCCCCAGACACTTGACACTTACTAGCTGTGTGACCCTGGGCAAGTCACTTAACCCCAATAGCCTCACCAAAAAAAAAAAGAGAGAGAGAGAGATAGCAAGATATAGTTTATATCTATTTTAAAAAATCATTTGACAAAATATCAGTTGCAATTACTTTAGGAAAAGATATAGAGATGTACTCTAAATGGTAATACAATTAAGAGGATTCCATTTGATAGAAGAGAATTTAATTTATTGAATGGCTGAACTCAAAAATGGTCATCATTGTTTCAATATCAATTTGAAAATCTCCTTTGGAGTGCCTGAAGGATTTGGGTTGTTCTTGTGCCATTTAATGTTTCTCAGTAACTTGGAGAAAGATATACATATTCTATTTACCAACTTTTCAGATGCCACAAATCTAGGAGAATGAGTTTTAGCTAGCCAGATAGTAATCAAGATCTTAATTAGCTAGAACACAGAATTAAGTCAAACAAATATAAATTTAATATCAATAAATGTATTTAGGGCAAGGACTGTAAATTTATTTTTATCTCCTTTATTTACCACAGTTTCAATGCACAGTAACCATTTAAATGTTTGTTCACTGGAGGAAGTTGGTTAAAAAACCCCTCAATTATGTAACTTCATATTAATCCTATTAAATACCGTCATATTTTAGTTACACTTATAATTTTAACCTATCAAAATATTCTTGAATTCCGACTGTCACCTATGTTATTTTCCTCAGTCTCACATTATAGGATATATGACATTTATATGTATATTCCTTTAACTCAAACTATTAAATTAAAATAGTGATAAAAATATTAAAAGGTAAAGGGACAAGGACTAATTAGAGACTTTCCCTCAAGTTGTCTTTGATCAATTAGTGGATACTTTTTGGGTCAATCAGGTATAAGTTCACATAACAGTTCTATCATCTAGTCCAAATATCCCAAGCAAAGGATGATATCTAATTTAATTCAACAAGAACTTATTAGAGGCCTACATTCTGCTTAGCATCAAGGATAAAATGTCAAAAAACAAAACATTTCCTGCCTTTAAGGAGTTTACCTTCAACTGTCATGAGGGTGGATTTTGGTATGGAGAATAGAATGAAAAGCAAGTTATTACAAAATACATACCAAGTAAATTCAGAATTATTTAAAATGGAGGTAGGAAGAAAAATAGCGGTTGGGTAAATTTGAATTTGGTAATACTTCAGGAGAACCATGAAGGAAGCTAGGGAGGTACAAAAGCAGGATATGAGGAGGGAGAACATTCTAGGCATGTGGTTCAGCCTTTGCAAAGTCAGGAAAGTGTGATGGAATATATTTACGGGGAAAAGGAAGAAGGCAACTTTGGAGAGAGTATAAAGTGAATGAAGGTGTATAATGAATATCTTATAAAGATGAGTTGAAAGGCTTTAATTTCCAAGCTAAGGAATTTATACTGGATCTTAGAAGAAATAGACAGCTGCTGAAGTTTCTTGAGAAGGGAGTGAACATAATTCTGTGCTTAAGAAGATCAATTTAGCAACTGTGTGTGGAAGAAGACACTCCATTAAGAAAGATATCCAAAGTTGTGAGAGTAGAATGCACAATACTTTTCAACTGATTGGATGTGAAGGATGGGAATGAAGAGTGAAAGAGTCCCAGGTTGTGAACCTAGGTAATGAAAGGAGAGAAGAGGAGTCAGAGTGTTGGGGGAGAAAGGCAAATTCTGTATTTAACAGAATTATGGGAATTAGAGACAGATGGATTTAAGGAAGAGTTCTATTTTGAACACATAGAGTTTGAGATACCTAAGGGAAACTCCAGCAAGGGAATTGTGATTAGATTAGATTAGATTAGATTAGATTAGATTAGATTAGATTAGATTAGATTAGATTAGAATTAAATTTTAGATTAGGCATTAGTGCTGAGAAGTAACTTCCTTAATTGCTGTTTCTGTGCCTTTAGTCATGGCATCTTTCCAAGCTTCATTTTTCTTCCTGGATCTCCTTAGCCAATCTTTCCTCACAGCTTTTCTTAAGATTCACATTTTAAAAACTAAATTCATCTGGGAAGTTAAGGAAGTCTTCCTTGACCTACCCCACCCAAGTTTGGCCATCCTTCCAGCATTTATAGAACGTGCCTGCTCTCTACTTACTAACAACATTGTGAAACAGGTGGTATTAGCATTATTATCCCCACTTTAAGATGAAGAAATTAAGAATCAGAGAAGTTGTCATTTTTTAGTGTTGAAAGTACATAGTAAGCAGTGACCTAGATCTTTAACTCATATTTTCTGATTGTAAATCCAATGCTTCAGGCATTACATCACATTTCCTATAGATCTTCCTTTTCCTTGAGTACATACTACAATTAAACTCTGAGAATGTAGCTGTATACTTAGGAAACATTTAATTAGTGCTTGTTAACTAATAACCTAATAAATTGATCATTCACACCTATATGGAGTTTTAGATGACATTCTTGATTCCACATTTTAAATGGGACTTTGGTAAATTGCAGATTAGGATGTTGAAGGATTTTAAAACCATGTTCCTTCAACCATGGTTAAAAGAATTAGATTAGTTTAACATGGAGAAGTCAAAACTTAAAACACTATCATGTTTTTAAGACAAACACAAAAGACAAAGGTTTTTGTCATAAGACAAAAGTGGGTATGAAGGGGAAAGGGGACACCAATAGTCAGAAGTTAGAGGAAGACAGATTTTTTTAGGTCAGCCTAAGGAAAAGCTTCTGAAAAATCAGAGCTGTCAAAAAAGGTATGATTAAGCACAGGATGTATAATTCACTTGTTGAAGATATAAGATATTGAAATATAACATGCTACAATATAATATAAAATGCTACAATTTTTTTTAGTTAACAAAAATTTTTCTCATACCTATATTCTCATAGAAATGTAAGGAAGTATGGAACAGTTGATGGGTTGGACTACTTACCATTTCTGGAGGCAACAAAATGCCTCCAGACTTAGTAGTCAGGTGGTCAGTTGGGCTAAGGGGACTTCAGAAAGACTTCAATCATGCCAGTCTTCAACTGTGAGCAAAGAACTCCCTAACTTCTCTGTCTAAAGAGTAGTTCCCATTTGGTGCTGGTGGGTCAGTTATTAATGTGGGTTAGGGATGGGGATGCCTTTCTCTCAGAAAGCATGGAAGAGGTTGTGGGGTAAAAGGTAATGGAGGATATCTCATCCTTTGTATGACTCCTATACAAAGGACCACCATTGCTATGTAAAGGCTTTACTTATGGAGGTGATATAGAATGGACTAGGATCTCCTGAGCATAAGTCTGAAGGGAGGTTAATTAAGGACAAGGAAGCCTCTGGGACCTAAGAACCTTTGTATGTCATTAGTGTGGAAGTGGAGATGTCCTACGTGTGAGGATCCAAAGAGCAATCATTTCAGAACTTTCTGCTTTTAAAAGCATTGTAAAGTACAATATGAATCACATACTGGGAATTAGGATATCTGACATTTTTTTTCCTTGCCATAGTGTAACAATTTCATTACTTCAAAATCTTCTAGTCCCTAGGGATTGAATAATCACTTAATCCTGGTTCTCTAGCAGGACAAAAGCAGAATCATCTAGCTGAGGTCATCAATACCACCTTCTAGAGGGTAATGGTGTTTTTTATATGGGTCAAGTACAAAAACAAAAGTGGTAAAAAACCATGAGGAAAAGGGGATCAATGCTGTAGTTTTAGAAAGGATTGTCAAAAGATATGAAAAGGCAGTTCAGAAAACATCAAAACTAGGTAGCAATGACAAATTCCAGATGGGATGATGGAAACTAATTACACATGCATAATTACACAAATGAAAGGATTCTTATTTTTATACTGGTTAAAGTAGTAATGTTACTAATATCTTTTACAACTGACATTCTCTGAAGCAATTTATAACTATAGTAGTTGACTGGAGAATTGAAAAGAATATATTATCAAGACTGTAGGAGAAAGAAGTTTGAGGTAACATTTTATGAAATACTAGATTGTTGAATTCAGTTTCTCTTTTGGATTTAAAGGGAAAACAGAACTTTGGCTTACACCCCAGTTTGCAATATAGCCTATTGCTCCATTTTGGCAAAGACACTGAATTCCTATTGGCCCCCTTTTCTCTTCTATATTTACCATAGTGCTATTCCTAAAAATTAGTCTAATCATCTCATTCCTTTGATCAATAAATTCCAGTGGTTCTCTATTATTTCTAGGGTCAAATACTAATTTCTCTTCTTGACCTGTAAAGCATTTTACAACCTGATTCCAATTTGATATTCCAGTTCTTTTTATGAATTATCTGGAATAGCTAAATTAGCTTACTTGTCCCATGCACGATATTCTTTCTTCATTACTGTTGTCCATGCTTGGAATACATTAACTCCTCGTTTCTACCTCTTAGTATCCCTAGTTTCTTTTAAATCTTAACTCAAGTACCATCTTCTAAACAGGAAGCTTTTTGAGCTGCTTGTACTCTGCTCCAAATTACTATAGATGTATTTTGTGTGTCTTTGGCATATTGACTGTTCTAACAGAATGTAAGCTCCTTGAGAGCAAGGATTTGTTTGATTTTTATCTTTACATCTAGAAGACAGTCCCTGGCATAGTGTTTTATGCATTGTGGACATTAAATACTTGTTGGTTCACTGATATCCTATTATCACTTATCTCCAACTTTTTGTTTTTGTTTTTGTTTTTGCGGGGCAATGGGGGTTAAGTGACTTGCCCAGGGTCACACAGCTAGTAAGTGTCAAGTGTCTGAGGCCAGATTTGAACTCAGGTACTCCTGAATCCAGGGCCAGTGCTCTATCCACTGTGCCACCTAGCCGCCCCCTATCTCCAACTTTTAAACACATTTTGTGCCTTTGTTTTTTTATCACCATCATTTCCCAATTATACTGCTAATTGATATTAAAAGAGCATTCTCTCCTTTTTAATGAAGTAAAAGAGATAACAGTGAGCTCCAATCTTTTGATTCCTCAATTCTTTCCCAGGCTATCTGTCATGCACTAGCCATTCTCTCTTCTTTTCCTCATCTTGACCCATTGGTGAATAAATTTGACTACACATTACCTGTGTAAGGTCTAAAATTCTAGCTATACTGTCTAAAATATCTAATGCTTGGTCGCCAATAAATTATAAGCTTTAGCAAGAGTTAGACTTTTAAGCATTTATTAAAGAGAATAAGAATTTGTTAAAGAGAGAGAGAAAGGCCTAGATTCATCTATCTATTAAAGGGAGAGTGCATTTCTAGCTCCCTTCTCCACCAGAGTCCTCAGGAAAAAAAAGAGAGTCAGAGCGCCAGCCTCCCCTTTCTTCCTCCCACAAGCCAATGTCACTTCCTGATGCCTAAGAAAAACCACATGGTCCTGCCCTCAGAGGCCCTCTCCTCATGTTGGAGCTTTCCTACAGTAAGTCTACAGCAGGTGGCATCATTCCAATCGTTACACCTGCCTCTTTTGGATATCTATCCCCCTTATCATTCTGTTGATTGTACCTTGTTAAGCCTCAGCCTTGAATCACTCCCACCATTTGTTATTTTTTGCTTCTACATATGTGTTGCCAAATGAAGACAGAGAACATGACATGACCATACTGACTGGGTTCACTACAAATTTATTTTACACCACTTCAAGTGGGCCTTCACTGCTGCTAGGCAATCCTGTTTTGTCTGACTCATCAACTTACTATCCCATTCTCCACAGTGGCTCCTCCTCGTTTTTTCATCATCATCTTCTTTATTTTTTCTTTTTTTCCTCTTCCTCCTCCTCCTTTTTGTTCAATTGAACAAGTGCTTGCTCTGTGTTAAAGCATTATACTACATTATGGGATTACAAAACAAAAGCAAAAATATACCCCACCTTGGTGAGGTATCATTTTGCTTCTAAAATTTCTCCTTTCCATCTAGATCCTACTCAGGTTGCTTGCACTTTAAAAAAAATGTATTATTTTTTAAATTTAAAAAATTGAATTCCAAATTCTTTCCCTCCCTCTCACTATATTCACTCAGAAGGCAAGCAATAAGATATCAATTATACATGTGAAATCATGCAAAACATATTCCCATATTATCCATTTCATGACCAATAAAAGCAAGAATAATAAGGTGAGAAAACTACAGTTCAATTTTCACTCAGAGTTTATCAGTTCTTTCTCTGGTGGTGAATAGCTTTTTTATCATGAGTCTTTTGATATTTTCTTAGATCATTTAATTGATAAATGTAGCTAAGTTGATCATCATTACAATATTGCTTTTATTTTGTACAGTGATTTCCTGATTCTGCTCACTTCACCACATCAATCCATCTAGGACTACTCACGTTTTTCCCTAAAACTATCCCCCTTGCTATTTCTTATAGCACAATAGTACTTCATCACCATTATATGCCACATCTTGTTTGGCTATTCCCCAATTGATGGAGATCCCCTTGATTTCTAATTCTTTGCCACCAGAAAGAGTTGCTATAAATATTTTGGTATATATACATCATTTTCCTTTTCCTTTGATCTCTTTGGGGCACAGACTGTTGGGTCAAATAGTATGTGCAGTTTTATAGCCATTTAGGCATGGTTCCAAATTGTTCACTAGAATGGTTGGACCAGTTCACAACTCCACCAAGAGTTCATTTGTGTAATTAGTTTCCATCATCCCATCTGGAATTTGTCATTGCTACCTAGTTTTGATGTTTTCTGAACTGCCTTTTCATATCTTTTGACAATTCATCAATTGGCACTTAGTTTTAGAAACTTGACTCCATTCCCTCTATATTTGAGAAAAGTGGCCTTTATCAGAGAAACTTGCTACAATTTTTTTTACTTCATTGTCTGTGGTACCTTTCATCAAAAATGTAGTTTTCTTGATAATCTCTTTTAATTAGGTCTATTTTTGCTTTTACTTTGGCAGAGATCATTATTGCTATCCCTGCCTTTTTCAACTGAAGCTCTATCTCCTTATTTTAACTCTAGGTATATGTGCCCTTCTGTTTCAAGTTTTTCTCTTATAAACAACACCTTGTTGAATTCTGTTTTCAAATATATCCAGTTATCCACTTCCATTTTATGGGTGAGCTCATCCTATTCATGTTCACAGTTATAATTACTGTGTTTTTTCCCTCCATCTCATTTTCTTCTGTTTATCCTTCTCTCTCTCTCTCTCTCTCTCTCTCTCTCTCTCTCTCTTCACATTGTCCCTTCTCTTTTGCTTCTCACCACTGCTTCCCTAAATCTGCCCTCCCATTTTCACTACCCCTTCTATTATCCCCTTTTCCCTCCTATTAAACTATTGGGTAAGATAGATTTCCATACTCATCTGAGTGTGTGTGTGTTTATGTGTGTGTGTGTATATATATATATATATATATATATGTGTGTGTGTGTGTGTGTGTGTGCATGTACCAATTCCAATGAAAGTGAAGTTCAAACATAGCCTGCCACCCCCCCCATATTCTGCTCTTCCTTGTATGCCACTTTAATATGGCACAATTTTCCCCATTCTACCTCTCCCTTTTCCCTTATTCCAGTTCATCCCTCATTCTCAACTCTTCATCTTTTTGAGATCATCCCAACATAATCAACTTACCCCTGTGCCCTCTGTCCATGTAGACTGTTTCTGACTTATCTAATATTGATAACATTCATAGGAATTACATGTATTATCTTCCCATATCAGAATGTAAACAGTTTAACTTTATCGAATCTTTTATGATTGTTTCATGTTTATCTTTTTATGCTTCTCTTGTGTCTTTTGCTCTGGTCAGCTCTGGTCTTTATAACAGGAATGCTTAAAAGTCCTCTATTTCATTAAGTACCCATTTTCCCTTTGAAGGATTGTGATTTTTCTAGGTAGGTTCTTGGCTGTAATCCTAGCCTTCCAGAGTATCATATTCAAAGCCCTTTAATTCTTTCTTGTTGAAGCTGCCACATCTCGTGTGATCCTGACTGTGGCTTCCTGATATTTGAATTATTTCTTTCTGGCTGTTTGCACTATGTTCTCTTTTATTTGGATGGTCTAGAATCTGGCCATAACATTCCTGAGAATTTTCACTTTGGGATCTCTTTCAGGAGGTAATTGGTGGATTCTTTCAATTTCTATATCACTTTATGTATCTAAGATATCAGGGAAGTTTTCCTTGATAATTTCTTGAAATATGATGCCCAGGCTCTTTTTTTGCTCATGTTTTTCAGATAGTACAATAATTCTCAGATGATCTCTCCTCAATCTATTTTGCAGGTCAGTTGTTTTTCTGATCAGACATTTCATATTTTCTTCTATATTTCATTAATTTTTCTTTGCTTTATTGTTTTTTGATGTCTCATGAGGTCACTAGCTTCCACTTGCCCAATTCTATTTTTTAAGGAATTATTTTCTTCAGTGAGCTTTTGTATCTCTTTTCCTGTTTGGTCAATTCTTTATGAAGAGTTCATTTTTCAGTGAATGTTTGTGCCCCCTTTACCAATTTACTAGGCCAATTCTTGCTGTAAGGTGTTATTTTCTTCAGTATTTTTAGTGCCTCTTTTTCCAAACTTTTAATTCTCTTTGTGTATATACATACATACACACATTCACACAAATATACACACAGAGGAAGATTTAAGAGTGGTATTGAGAGAGAAAGAGAGAAGGACCCCATGTGTTGTCTTGACTGTCATAAATCCTTAAAAGCCTAAATTCTTGCTGAATTTATAAGTAAATCTTAGCTAATTTCCCCCAAAAAAACTGGGCAGGGGGGCATGTAAGGACACACATTAGATTTTATACATTAATCAGAGACGTGCAGGGCAGAGCCAAGATGGTGGAGGAAAGGCAGTGAGCTCTCAAACTCATGACACAATCACTCCAAAAAAACATCAAAACAATGCCATAGGAAAATTTCTGGAGCAGCAAAACCCATAGATGAATGTGCCAAAATCATCTTCCATCCAAGAACAGCTTGGAAGGTCAGAAGGAGGGAGCTGCTGTGCTGAGACAGGAGTGGAGCCCAACCCCACAGTCACCCTGACACAGATCCAGTCTCAGGAAGGCCTTGCCAGAGAAAGAGATCCCCAGAGCCTCTGAATCAGTTGAAGTGCCAGTGTTATCTGGAACTAAGCTCACAGTCCGGTAATAGGGCTGAGCCCTTGGCAGGAGGGAGACTACAGGGGTTTATTCTAGTGCTGAGGCAGAATTTGGGTTTTTCACCCCTGCTGGGCATCAGGAGGTAGGCTTGAGTAACAGTGGCCCAGGTGGGGGAGGGGCACAGGCTCATCAGAGCTGACAACCACAGCACACAAAGCTAGTTGATGAGCAAGTTGGTCTGGGGTCATATACAGACCAGGGAACAGGTCAGGTGAGTGAAGAACCTGCTCTTCCTTAAATCATACCACCTGGGAACTTCTGAAGTTTGGGATACTGCAGCCTGGAAACAGTGCCCCACTTTAAGGAGATAAAAGTCTAGTAAAAGAAAGGCAAGATGAGCAGACAGAAAAAGGTGATGACCATAGAAAGTTTCTTCAGTGACAAGAAAGATCAAGGTGCACCCTCAGAGGAAGATGTCAACATCAGTACTCCTATATTTAAAGCTTCCAAGAAAAATATTAATTGGTCTCAGGCCATAGAGGTGCTAAAAAAGAACTTTGAAGATAAAGTTAGAGAGGTAGAGGAAAAAATGGAAAGAGAAATGAGGGTGATGCAGGAAAGACATGAGAAAAAAATCAATAGCTTGGAAAGCCAAATTGGCCAAATGGAAAAGGAGGTACAAAAGCTCTCTGATGAAAATAATTGCCTAAGAATTAGGATTGAACAAATGGAAGCCAGTGACTTTATGAGAAACCAAGACACAATAAAGCAAATCCAAATGAATAAAAAAAAGAGAGGGCAATGTGAAATATCTTCTGGGGAAAACTGCTGACCTGGAAAATAGGTCCAGGAGAGATAATTTGAAAATTATTGGTCTACCTGAAAACCATGATCAAGGAAAGAGCTTAGACACCATCTTCCAAGATATTCTAAGGGAAAATTGCCCTGAAATTCTAGAAGAAGAAGCTAAGATAGAAATTGAAAGAATCCACCAATCACCTCCAGAAAGAGATCCCAAAAAGAAAACTCCTAGGAATATTATAGCCAAATTCCAGAGCTGTCAGGTCAAGGAGAAAATATTGCAAGCTGCCAAAAAGAAAAAATTCAAGTATTGTGGAGCCCCAGTCAAGATAGCACAAGATCTAGAAGCTTCTACATTAAAGGACCAGAGGGCATGGAATATGATATTCCAGAGGGCAAAGAAAATGGGATTACAACCAAGAATCACCTACCCAGCAAAACTGAGTATAATCTTTCAGAGGAAAAAATGGGATTTTAATAAAAAAGAGGACTTTCAGGTATTTGAGATGAAAAGACCTGAACTGAATTGCAAATTTTACTTTCAAATACAAGACCCTAGAGAACTATAAAAAATTGGAGTTAGGGGGCATATCTGGGGTCATGCAGTGGTTGACTGTCTTGTGTCTGAGGCTGGGTTTTGGCTGGGATCCCCCTGGGTTCAGGGTGGATGCTTTGTCCTCTGTGTCACCTAGCTACCCCAGGATGACATCTTTAGGTTTAAATTGAGGGAATGCACTGGGGGAGGGGGAAGGGCAGAGGTAGCATGGGGTGAAATCCTACATGAAAGAAACAGGAAAGGGCTTATGGAGTGGGGGAAGAGATGGGGGAGGAGCAGGGCAGTAGATGAATTTTACATTCATCAGAAAAGGTTCAAAGACCTTAAACTCATCAGAGTTGCCTCAAGGAGGGATTAACACACACACTCAATTGGGTGGAGTAATCCATTTAATCTGGAAAGTAAATGAGCCTAACATTCATCAGAATTGGCTCAAAGACCTCAATCTCATCAGAATTGGCTCAAGGAGGGAATAACATACACACTCAATTGGGTGGAGTAATCTCTCTAACCCTGAAGGAAAATAGGAGGGGAAGGGGATAAAGAAAAAGGGGCAAAAGAAAGGAGGGCAGATTGGGGGAAGGGACAGTCAGAAGGAAATCCCTTTTGAAGAGGGACAGAATGAAAGAAGATGGATAATAAAGTAAATATCATGGGAAAGGGAATAGGAAGGAGGGAAACAGTTAATAATAGTAATCATGAAAAAGAGAAAGAGGGGAAAATTGTACAAAAAATATTTATAGCAACTCTGTGGTGGTTAAGAATTGGGAATCAAGGGAATGTCCATCAACTGAGGAATGACTGAAGAAGCTGTGGTATATGATTGTGGTGGAATAGGAAATGCTATAGGAAATGACAAACAGGATGATACCAGAAAAATCCGGAAAGACTCATATGAACGTGAGCAGAACTGGGAGGACATTGTGCATAGTGACGGCAGTATTTTTCCATGAGCAATTGTGAATGACTTAACTACTTTCAGCAATACAATGATCTAAGACAATCTCAAGGGGCTAATGATGAAGCATACTATCCATCCCCATAGAAAGAAGTGATAAAAAGAACATATATAACCTGATTGCTGTCTTTTCAAGGGGGGATTTAAGGGAGGGAGGGAGAAAAATTTGGAACTCTAAATCTTATGAAAATGAATGTTGAAAACTACCCTTACATGTAACTGGAAAAAATTAAGTAAATGTTTGTTACAACAACAACACCAAAAAGAGTGCAGTATACTGCATCACTCTCCCTTTCTTTTACCCTTTTTTCCCTCTACCACTCTTATCTCTTTGTTAATCTCTTCTAGGATTCTTGTTGGGCTTACATTTAGTGGGGGTTTTTTTGAGGTTTTCATTTCACATTGTTACATTCTTCTGAATTTGTGTCTTGTTCTTACCTGTTATTATAGTAGCTTTTTATACTTACATTCTTTTTTTGTTGTTTGCTTATTTCCCCCAACATATATCTTGACTATGAGAATTATGTTAAAGTAGGACTTTGCTCACCTGGGTCTTGGGAGGCACTGTCTCCAGCTTCAGCCTTTATTGTGTTTTTGTTTTCAGTTAGTTTATGGTCTGCAAGTTTTTGGTGCTTCCAGTGTGGTGTGACCTAAGAATAGGTGTGATCACTACCCTCCTGGTCAGTACTCTGGTCTTTATCAAGGAAGAGCCCCAACTCCCCTTCAGCTGCAAGTGCTAGTGTTCCTCTCTGCCTTTGGAATTGTGACCAAGGCCATTGCTCCCTTGTGCCATTCCAAAGCACTCTTTTCCACCCTAGAACTGTATTCTATAACTGACCATTTGTCTGACCTCCTTACTGTCCTGAAGCTGGTGCTGCTGCCACACTTACAACTGCCTCTAAGGCCTACCACTAGTGCTGCCTCTTCATGGGCTGTGGGTTGGCTGTCACCTAGGTGTCACTGATCTATCCTGCAGACAATCTAAATTATCTTAGGCTAGAAAAACATATAACTCTGACCTTGTTTTTTGTTCTGTGGCTTCAAAATTTCATTTGACATTTTATGTTAAGGTTTTTTGGAGGGGAATGTTGGGTGAATTTAGCTGAGTTGCTCCCTCTAATCCCTTATCTTTTTTTGAAGTAATAAACATTTTTATGTATAGTTTTCTTTAGGTTACTACAGTATCTCTTTTTATCTCTTTTAAGTCTTTTTATACCTCTTCAAAACTCCCATTCCTCTGCCTTCCTATACCTTCTCAGGTGAAAATTTTATCTTGTATTTTACAGAAAGAATTAAGGCCATTTGCCTTGAGTTCCCTTTTCCTCATTTAATATCATTTACATGTTTTTTGCCTCCTCCTTCACCCCTTTCACATGATAACCTCTCTATCTGTATAATTATTCCATCCCATCTCCTCCAACAGATTGTCTCCTCTGTTTTCAATCTCTCCCCATGTACTGTCTCATTCCCTACTGGCTATAAATATGTCCATGTCCCCATCCTCAAAAAACTCCTACTTGATTCTTCCATCCCTGCTAACTAGCATCCTATATCTCTCCTACTCGTTGTGGCTAATGCCTTGAACAATCTGTCTACAATAGATGCTTCCAATTTCTTTTCCCTCACTGTTTTCTTAACCCCTCTTAATCTAGCTTCTGATTTTATCATTCTGCCAAAATTGCTCTTTCTCTAGTTACCAATGGAAAAAAGTTACAAATATTTGCCATATATATATATATATATATGCAAAGTCACCAACCAACTTTACTCTCTCCTCCAGAGCCATCTGGTGAGATATCAGGATGATTAGAGATAGCACCAGATGTTTTAAGGCAGTTGGAGTTGTGACTTGCCCAGGGTCACATAGCTAGTTAGATTTAAACTTAGTCCTCCTGACTCCAGGGTCACTACACCACCTAGCTGCTGTCTTAGGTGTGCATACGAGTATCAGGATGACAACTGCATAATTCTAAATTGTTTCCTAGAAAGGTTGGGACAAATCACAGATTCCTGTCTTATTGTAACCTCTTATTGTAACATTAACTATTTTCATCTTTTGACATCTTTGTCAATTTGCATGATGTGAGGTGAAAACACAGGGTTGTTTTAAGTTGTATGTTTTAATATTAATGATTTAACATAATTATTCATATAGTTTTTGATTGTTTAAAATTCTTCATTTGAAAACCATTCACATCCCTTGATCATTTATCTATTAGCTGTCTCAGGAGGCACTGTAGAATAGAGGAAAGACTGCTGACTCTATATGATATGGATTTCAATTCTGACTGTGATGCTTACTATCTGGGTGACTGGCCAAGTCATTTAGCCTCCATTGATCTTAGTTCTCTTATCTACAAAATAGGAAGATTGGACTATATCACTTCTTATATTCCTCCCTTCTCTATATCTATGTCTTTTGTGTAATATATTTATATTGGTTTTCTATACATCAAAGATATCAGACTTAAGACAGAGACAAGTTAAGAAAAGATTCCCCCCCCCAAAAAAAATTGAGAATTTCCCTTACTGGACTGGCTACACTGATGCTGTGCATACAAAAGTTTTTGAAATTCTATATTTCAATTATAAACTTGGCCAACAAGATGGAGGGCTGGACATATTCTGTGGTTCTGGTCTTTCAAACTTCTCCAATATAAAAATTATACACAAAAAATAAAGTAATGGTAGTTTTATCCAAGGTTTAAGATGTCAAAAACACAAAAAAGGTAAAATTCCAGTGAACTGATAAAGCTAAAAATTTCTATCTCCTAAATTGCTCACTCAGTATGCCCTCCCCTAATGTCCTCTGGCAACCCATAAATTTTCAGCAGAATTCAATTCCAACACCTCCCCCCAAATATAAATAGCAAAAGCTATTCAGATTGAGATAGAAGCATGCCAGGAATCTGTGTAAACACAGTTCAGTTTTTTGGAGGAAAGGGTCCATTAAGCCTGAGGGGAAAAGTTTAACATGCAGTTGAGGAAAGTCCTATTTGTGCCAACCCTAGAAGACACTTAGAACAGAAACAAAGGCTGGGGAGCCATGAATGCCTATTGTGGGAGACAGCTAAAGCAGCTTTGAGATCCATGCTGTAGTAGTACAAAGGATTCCTATTTTGATTCTGGCTAAAGTAAATTAAGTCCAATTTCATTTCCAACCATGTTCTCTGAACAACTTCTTCACAATATAATTGTAATTGAGGGAAAGAAGTGAACACATAACCTTGGATTGTCAAAATTGTGGGGGATAGTTGAGAGGTTTGGTTTGCTGAATTCAGCTTCCTTTGGGTTAGAAAATTTGAGCTTACTGTGCAACCTTGGAAAAGGCAGTGATGTCATGTGATTACATGTTTCTTTATTTAAAAACAAACTAAGGAAATTCAACCCTATATCTAAAAATCTCTTATAGACTATGCCTATGTAATTCAATGAAAAGATCACTGTCTCTGGAGTCAGAACACCTAGATTCAAATCCCACTTCTGAAACTTACTACCTATGTAGCCTTTGATTACTTAACCTCCCTGGAAGTAGGGTTCTTTCTCTGAAGTGTCTTCTAAAACTATCTATTGTATTCTATGCCACAAGATTTAAAAAATTCAATTACTTGAACAGTCAATTCCAATGAAGAAGTCAGGAAGACTGATTTGTGTGATTGAATTGATCTGTTAAGTCAATCAAAATGGTCTGGCTGTCAACCCTTAGTGGATACAGTGAGGACTAGAGAAGTTCATATGTAAATTCATATGAAGTTAGGCTTTGGGGGCCCTAAAAGAAAGATTTTTCTAGAACTCTAATTCACGTTTTCTGTTCATCTTCTTCATTTCCCTGTTACCCAGAATGATATGAAGAAACCACTAGAGGTTCTCCCATGATACATAAATTGACACACATGAAACATACTCTAATGGCCACCTGGAAGTAGATAGTGGGAAATGCAGCTAAATTTAATGAATCCCAGTGTTGCAAATTTCCCTCTCCCCTGAGGGTACAATGAGCTAAAATCCTTACTCTTGAGGTTGATGAGTACTTTGGCCAGTTAATTAGAAACTTTATTAGCTGTTCAATTCCTACTACCTTCCTTCTGCTCTCACAATAACTCCATACAAACACCTTATTAGTCTATATCTCCACATCCTCATGACATGGTATGATCTAGGTAATTCAGTCAAGCAGTCTCTAAATAAATGAGTTGTTACAAAAAATTTTACTTTATAACAAAAATTTTTATTTAAAATTTTGAATTGCAAATTTTATCTGTCTTTCCCCTCC
Organism: Dromiciops gliroides; assembly: GCF_019393635.1. Taxonomy (NCBI): domain Eukaryota; kingdom Metazoa; phylum Chordata; class Mammalia; order Microbiotheria; family Microbiotheriidae; genus Dromiciops; species Dromiciops gliroides. Next base: position 230,416,713 of record NC_057864.1, read on the forward strand.
CCCAGAGGAGAAGCCAGGAAGTTGACTGAGCTCTCCCAAGTTTCCCTCAAAAACAATATTAAATCAAGCCTTTAAACAGATTCTGAAACTATAGAACCTACAAAAAGACAGAGAAACACAATCTTCCAACTTGAGATAATTTAGAAGACTTCAGGAAAAGCACAGTGCAGCATGGAGGAAGTCTGGACAAAGCATCAGGAGCCTCTTGGCCACAGCACAGCAACTGAGGTCCTTTGGTCCTGGCTCAGCAGGCCAGTTGTGAGACCTGCCAGCACTGGCTGAGATGACAAACTGCCAGCTAGAGAACCACCCACAGGACACATACAACTAGCCCCGGTTCTAGGAGCAAATGCAGGTAGCAAGCCTAGGGTGATGAGGAATTCACAAGACACAGAGACCTCAGAGCAGAAAGCCAGTGACCCAGCCCTTATTCCCCAGCTTGCAACAGCTGGCCCTGTACCCCAAGAGCAGACCTCAACTTTAAAAGTTAAAAAAAATAAGCCATAATATGAGTAAGAAACAGAAATTGCCCTTACCGTTGAGGGCTTCTTTGTCAACAGGGAAGACCAAAACACAAATTCAAATGAGGATAATACTCCCAAAATGTCTACATGTGAAGCCTCAAGAGGGAAGATGAATTGGTCTCAAGACCAAAAAGCCTTCTTGGAAGAGATCAAAAATTATTTTTAAAAATGTCATGGGGAAATGGGATAAGGTAGGGGTTAGGGGTTAGGGATAGGAGTAGGGGTTTGGGGTCCTTAGGAATTCCTCTTTAAAGAATTACACCCTCTTGCACACAAAAGCAGTTACAATATTTTGGGGCTGAGGAAGGGAAAGGGAAGGGAAGGGAAACCATGAAAGAAATCCTTAGACTCCTCATGGGGAGAAAGGCATGGCACAGAGAGAATGGCTCTGAGATACCAATCTCCTTGAGCAGGAGACTGGCAGGTACTTTTATAGAGGACTGATGGGGGTGACCATCTGACTGTGGAAAGTCCCTTTAGTGAGGGAGGACCATCCCCCACTGGTGGTGGCTGGAGGAATTGGGTGAGGGGTGGCTGCAGATCTCTCAAGCCATCTCCTCAGGACACAAAGGAAGCAGTCACACCTAATCTTATTACCCCAGGGTTAAGGGAGACTAGAATTAAGGGTGGGAGTCACCGGAAGCTGGCTCAGTCTGATCTGGTTCCATTTATCTCTCTAGGTGTGTCTGTTCTCTGGTTTAGTTTCTCAAGGAGAAGGTTCTTTGATGTGTTCCAGAGAACTGCTGGGGTGCTATGGGCCCATAACAAAATGAAATGAGGGGCAGCCAGGTGGTGCAGTGGATAAAGCACTGGCCCTGGATTCAGGAGGACCTGAGTTCAAATCCAGCCTCAGACACTTGACACTTACCAGCTGTGTGACCCTGGGCAAGTCACTTAGCCCTTGTTGCCCCACAAAAAAAATCAAATGAGAGAGGTAGAAGAAAAAATGGGAAAAGAAATGAGAGAAATGAAAGCTACACAAGAAAATAATGAAAAAAGAATCAACAGCTTAGAAAAAGAAGCACACAAATTGCCTGAAGAAAACAATTCCTTAAAAAATGCAATTGGCCAAATGGGGAAAAAATTGGTCAAATGGAAAAGGAGGTACAAAAGCTTACTGAAGAATACAATGCCTTAAAATTTAGAATTGGGCAGATGGGAATTAATGACTCCATGAGACTAGAAATCAGTTAAACAGAATAAAAAGAATGAAAAATTAGAAGAAAATGTGAAATACCTCATTGTAAAGACAACTGACCTGGAAATTTGATGCTGGAAAGATAATTTGAGAATTATTGGACTACCCAAAAACCACCATCAGAAAAAGAGTCTAGACACCATATTCCAGGAAATTGTCAAGGACAATTAAAATCATCATTGAAAGAATCAACTCCTGAAAGAGATCCACACTCAGTTTGAGGGGAGTTCATGGTTGAAGCAGCCTCATGGCAGAGGACTTGAGGAAGAACCCAACCAGGCTGGAACTCTAGGCTAGATAGGCCTTTTCTTAACTTTCTGAACTCCACATGAATACCTGGCATGCTTTAATAAATGCTTAATGCCCAAAGACTGGTGGTAAAGTTTCTGATTTAAGGTGACCACACATTTAGATTTTAAACATCACACATCTTTGAACCAATTCTGATGAGAGTAAGTTGAAACAATGCTCATCCCTCCCTTCTTTTTTGTGCCTATTCATTAAATTAACCCCATTCTACCTCCCCTTTCCTCTTCTCCCTATATACTCCTTTCCCCCCTTATTTTTTATATCACCACATCAAAGACAATTTAGACCTATAACCTCTATGTATACTTCTATCTGTCCAAATAGATGCAGTTCTCAAGAATTATAAATATTATATTTCCATGAAGGGATGTAAACAGTTTAACCTTATTGAATAACTTTGTTTTCCTGTTTACCTTTTTATACTTCTCTTGCATCTTGTATTTGGAAGCTTTTTATAGGTCTGGAGCATAGGTGTTCCTTATACACTGCTTCAAGTTGATTGGTAGGTTTCATCCAAATCCATTGGTTCATGGGACTTGAAGGTGGTCTTGAGGTGGGTTCAAAGTCTTTAGCTTCTGAGAACAATACCTTCTTAAGGGCTATCCAGGTGTGGTTACAATCTAGTTAACTTGAAGTAGGCTAATCAGAAAAGTCAGATCACTCTCACTTAATTCAATCAATCAGTTTAGGTTAATCTCCAGGTGGGCCTTTGAGAATCTGCTAAATCCCATTATTTTCTCACAGATGGTATAACATATAAATGCATTTGGATAAAGAAATTTATCTTACCCATTAGAGAAATAAAAGGGTAAGGGGAAAAAGTGGGTGGAGACACTGACAGCAGGGAGGGGAGAAGGAGGAGAGGAAAGGGTGAGGAAAAGGGAGGGAGACTGATAAAAAGGATGGCAGATTGGGGGAGGCAGGGGTCAGAAGCAAGATGCTGATGAGGAGGAATTGGGTGAAATAAGAAAAAAAAGTACAAGCAAAGGGGGAAAATAGGATGGAGGGAAAGAGACAGTAATCATAATTGTGAATGTGAATGGGATGAACTTTCCCATAAAATGGAAGTGAATAGCGGAGTAGTATAGAAACCAGGATCCTACAATACATTGTTTACAAGAAACACACAGAGTAAATGTAAAAGGTTGGAAAAGAATATATTAGGCTTTGACTAAAGTTTTTAAAAAATCAGATATGACAATCTTGAAGGTCTTTGAGAATTATCCACCTCACCTATAACTAGCTTCAAATTTTCTTTGACTCAACAACTTCCTTTTCCTATGGAGTCTGAAGCTTTAAGTCTAGGATTGGGATGAGACTGAATGTACCATGGATTCTCAGGCAGAGGGAAGATCACAGAACCAATGCTTGGACTAACCTCTAAGTAAGCTGTTGAAGTCCTTTGCTGTCTTTCAACTAACTTTAATTTTTTTTATAACTCACTATTTGCTGTTGGCTCTGCTCCATGGAAGTCAGTGAGTTTAAGACTGATTAATTTTTTCTGTGAGGATTTCCTCATGTGGATTTCTTTCCTTTAATAGATCTAGTGCTGAAAGGGACCTTAATAGTCAATTAGTCTAGTCCTCCTACTTTATAGATGAACAACCTGAGGACAAGAGAATTTAAGTGATCTGCCCAACTTAAGTGGAAGTAAGTAGTGGTAGTAAGTGGAGGATGCAGGAGAAGCTGTGAAAAAATTGGAACACTAATGCCTTGTTGGTGGAGTTGTGAACTAATCCAACATTTCTGGACAGCAATATGGAACTATGTCCAAAGGGCTGTGTATACCTTTTGACCCAGTAATACCACTACTAGGTCTGTAACCCAAAGAGATCATTAAAAAGGAAAAAAGGACACACATTTACAAAAATATTTATAGCAGCTCTCTTTGTGGTGGCAAAGAATTGGAAATCAAGGGAATGCCCATTAATTGTGGAATAGCTGAACAAGTTGTGGTATAGGAATGTAATGGAATACTATTGTGTAAGAAATGATGAGCAGGCAGATTTCAGAAAAACCTTGAAGGACTTACATGAACTGATGCTGAGTGAAATGAGAACAAGGAGAACATTGTACATAGAAACAGCAACATTGTGTGATGATCAACTGTGATAGACTTAACTCTTCTCAGCAATACAATGACCCAAGATAATTCCAAAGGACTCATGATGGAAAATGTTCTCCACATCCAGAAAAAAGAACTTGGAATTTAGATGCAGATTTAACCATACTGTTGTTTTTTGGTTTTTGAGGTTTTTCCTTTGTGTTCTGATTCTTCTTTAACAACATGCCTAATGTGATTGTACATATATATATATATATATATATATATATATATATATATGCGGGTGCATATACACATATGCATATATATGCATATGTGTATGTACATACACATTATATGTGTGTATATGTATATATACATGTACATATATATATGTATATATATCAGATTGCTTTCTGTCTTGGGGAGAGGGGAGGGAAGGGAGGGAGGGAAAAATTTTGGAACTAAAAAACTTATGAAAACAAATGTTGAAAATTATCTTTACATGTAACTAACTGGAGAATAATAAAATACATTTTATGATTAAAAAAGAAGAGAAAAGAAAAAATGCTCTAGATCACTAATGATCAGAGAAATGCAAATTTAAAAAAGTAAGGTATCATTTCACACCAATCAGAGTGGCAAATATATCAAAAAAGGAAAATATTGGATGTTGGAGGGGATGTGGGAAAGCTGGATTTTGCTAATCCACTGTTGGTGGAGTTGTGAAAAGATCCCACCCCTCTGGAGAGCAATTTGGAACTATGCCCAAAGGGCTATAGAACTGTGCATACCCTTTGATCCAGCAATACCACTGCTAGGTTTATATCCCAAAGACATCTCCCCAAAGAGAAAAAGATCTATTCGTACAAAAATATTTATAGCAGCTCTTTTGTGGTGTCTAAGAATTGGAAATCAAATTCCCCATTAATTGGGGAATGGCTAAACAAGCTGTGGTATTGGATGTGGTGATGGAATATTATTGTGCTATAAGAAATAACAAGCTGGATGATTTCAGAAAGGCCTGAAAAGGCTTGTATGAACTGATGTATAGTGAAGTGAGCAGAACCAAGGGAATATTGTGCACAGAGACAGTTTGATGAAGAACTGTGAATGACAACTATTCTCAACAATACAATGATCCAGGACAATCTCAAAGGACAAAATACCTCCAAAGAAAGAACTGATATTGATTGAACACATACTAAAGTGTGCTATTTTTCACTTTCTTTAATTTTTTCTCTTTTATTCAAGTTTTCTTGTACAAAATGAATGATATGTTAATGTTTTGCATAATTGCACATGTATGGTCTATATTTGATTGCTTACCACCTTGGGAAGGGGTTAGGGTAGGAAGGGAAGGAGAGATAAAAATTGGAATTCAAAACTATAAATAAAAATAAAAAATATGAAAATGAAAGTTTGGAAGATTGCAGATAATTACAGAGATCTGCATTAGAAAGAATTCTTTGACAAAAATTCTATTAAAGATCCTGGTGACAAGAGAAGTGGAAATGGTTGGTACCCCAGCAGGATTGATTCTAATTAAGCAAGAGGAAGAATGAGCCAAACTTCAAAGAATGAGAAATTTGGAATTGTTCTTTGTATTTTAGGAATTGTTTAATATTTGTGTCAGTCAATGAATAAGTTACTGGGTTTTTTGAGTGCCCATAGCAAACATGAAAATATAATAATCCACACAATACCCCTTTGTGATAGTTGAACAAAGATAATTCTCATTTTGCAAAGAAGAAAGCTGAGCCTCATATAGGTTAACAAATTGTCCAAAGGGGTCAAAATAAGTAAGTTGTGACTTGTGACTTAAAGACCTTCTAGGTTTAAGGTTGTAACATTAATCTACAATATAACTGGAGAATATGGAAGATTAGATAGTTCCCAGTCTTTAACAATTTAGAATGTAGAACAAATGATAGAAGAAATGTGTAGAATAGAATTGAAGAAGTTAATAGATAACTAAAATAATCAAAATATATGGGTAAAGTATAGATATTAGAGGTTAAAATAGAGGAATAATCAAAATAATTATAATCATTATTTGGATATCACTTTACGGCTTTCAATGTCTTTCATGAACATCATCTCCAAATTTGCTCAGAAATAGGAAGATGAATTTAATAATTTCTTAAAACCCCATAAATTTGGAAGAATGCATAAAACTACAAAGAGAAGGGTATGTATTTAGTTTTTTTGAGTTCTTAATAAAGAAAAACTGAATATATGGGGAAAGCAGTCAGCAACAGTAATAAAGACGGGAAGAAATGGAGAGAAGATAGTGAAAAGGAGAGAGAAAGGTAGAACAGAAACATGCAAAGGAATAAGGAGAGGGAAATGAAAGATGATGTGAGGTTTAAGAGAAAGAATGCTATGGTGAGAGTGATGGCTGGGACCTGTGTCAATGTAAGATTTGTGTTGGTTAGTGAATCCATATTCAATCTAGATTCCCTCTGCCCTTTGTTCCAGGAATAATTTGAAGAAATCATACAGTAGAAATAGTTTTTGCTCTACCTGCATTTAAATCATACTTCTAATACTTCTAATGTATGATCTTGAGCAAGTTGCTTAAACTCCCTAGGCCAGTTTCCTCATCTATACAAGGTGGGGTTTAGAGTAGACAGCCTTTTTAGTCCCTTTAGCTAGTCTATATCTATAATCCTATCAATATAAACTGTTCTGTGATGAACTTAAGTGAAACACCAGGAATTAGTTGGGGCTATCAAGACAGAGCTATCAAAAGAGTCTTTTGGCAATGTCAGAAAATAATTCTTAAATATTCAGTTGCACATTTATAGCTAGAAGATTCGAAAATATAAATCATAACTATTTTAAAAAGAGGTAATGTTTTATAACCATGTACAGATACAAAAGGATGACAGACAAAAATTTATCCTTTGCTTTCTGTAATATTGGATTCCAAACTCTTTGCTCCCTCCTGGTGGTGGCTAGTAAAATGTGTTTAATTCTCATTGTATTTGAATTCTTTCTTTCAAGCTAATCGTAGTATTTTTCTTTGGGAAATTCTGGATTTTGGCTATGTTCCTGAGAGTTTAAAACTTAGGTTTTATTTTTGAGAGGTTCTTTATTTCCACTTTGCCTTTTGGTTTTAAATTTGGGGGGGGGCAATTTTTTTTTTAAGATTTCTTGAAATGTGATGTTTAGGCTCTTTTTTTGGCCATGGCTTTCAGGTAGTCTAATGACTCAAGTTTTCCATGCAAGTTGTTTATGCTATGCCATATTTTATATTTTCTTCTTAAGCAGTCTTTTGACAATGTATTTATATGTGTATATGTATACACAGACACATACAGAGATAGATTGATATGTATATGTGTATAAATATATACATATACTCACATATTATGTACATATATGTACATATATATATATATACACATATATCTTAGGTGATCTTTCTCATGAGGGGAGAGGTCCTGTGACTTCACAAAGTCTCCTTAACACTAGAACCTAATTTTCTTCTTCCATTGCCGCAAAGAAAACCTTGGGAGAGTAGAGTTTTTCTCTATTATGTTTTAGGTGGCATTCTTATTATTTTTTATTTTATTTTTTGCAGGCAATGGGGGTTAAGTGACTTGCCCAGGGTCACACAGCTAGTAAGTGTCAAGTGTCTGAGGCCGGATTTGAACTCAGGTACTCCTGAATCCAGGGCCGGTGCTTTAACCACTACGCCATCTAGCTGCCCCTTAGGTGGCATTCTTGAAGGCAGAATATATAGAAAAAGACTACTGCAGGAAAAGAACCTAATTCCTCCTTTCTATCACTGGCTTTAGGGTCAAAGGAGCTGAGTCACAAATGAAGAAATAAGGCCTGATGATCCCTGATAACACCTGGGTGAATGTATAGATGTGGTTTTCTTCTGTGATGTTGTAAAAGGACACTTCTCCAGCTTCACAGTCTAAGAAAACTCCAATTCCTTCTGGCCGTTTCTCTTGGAGGATTGGAACTGATGGGGATGCAAGAACCATGTAATCCTTCCCTTCCAGCAGCCACAGTGCCCAGATTCCATTTTCAGGTGATGGTGTAGCCTCTCCCTTTCGTGGAGCTGTTTCCAGGCAAACACCCAACCCCCACTCTGTCTTATCTCCCATAGTCACTACCCAGTAATGTTTTCCTGAGGTGAAACTCTCCATGCCCAGGACACAAGGCCATGTGTCAAATCGTTCCGAATTGTTGGGAACTTCCTGCCATACATCTCCATCCCAAATGCTTTGTTGATCCTCAGTCATGTGAAGGCTGGGGTGAGCTGTGGCAGGATCCAACCTCACATTAACTGTGGGGAGAAATATAAAAGTGATACAAAGGGACACACCTTCCCTCAGAATAGACTAGACCAAACTACTAGAGGGGCAAGAAGGCTTAGTGTCTTCATTTCTCCCTTCTTTGTCATACAGAAGAAAATGGAAAGGTGAAGTTTACTACATAGGTCACTTGGCACATTCTTGATCCATTGGATTCCTAATTTTAACTCTTTCCCCCTCCCCAAAAGTTCTGTTGTTACCATGGACATCTTTACTTTGCCCTATCCTTTCACTCTCCTACATTTCTGTAATGATGCTTCTGATCAATAATTATACATTGTTGTGGAAATATTCTAATTCCCTTATGAGCTGATGTTCCTAATAAAAATGTACCATAAGATTTAATTAATTTAGGCCCAGTTAATTTAGAATTTGTTATTTAACAACCTCTCTAAACTTCAGTTTCCTCATTTGTAAAAAATGAGGAATTGAGCTAGAACTCAGATGATCTTCAAAGGTCTGTTCCAGAAATAAATCTATGATACCATTATTACTTGGCAAATAATAAACTGAAATTTACCTATAAACTATAAAAATGTAGTTTGCTGTATTAATCTCTAATGCAAATATAATCATAGTGAGATGTTTAGCTTCCTTGCACACTCAAACTTGAAAAATGTGTAAATATATTATATATGTATGCACATGTTATCATACATAAATACACATCCCATATTCTGCAGTGTAACTCATTTGCCTATCAGGAGCTGGGTGACACATTTCTTCATTAGTCATGTAGAATCATGGTTGGTCATTACTCTGATCAGAGTTCCTAAGTCTTTCAAATTAGTTTGTCTATACAATATTGTTGCAATTGTATAAATTGTTCTCTTGGTTTTTTTCCCCAAGTCAATTCAACAAAAATTTTATTGAGTACCTGTCACATGTCCATTTTAGTAGCACATATCCATTTGCATAGAAATAATGAATGTCTTCATTGGAATTATTACGTTAGGAGTTAATGTTTATTTCTTTTTGGCAAAACCTTGCAGCCATTTGGCTGCACTTAGACGGTATCAGAAATTAATTGGAAAGTAAAAGAATCAGTTTTTTTATTTATGCAACACTAAAATAAAGTGCAGTTGGTCACCTAACTACATACTAATTTGAATGTCAACTCTTTCAGAATTGTATAATTTAAAATTTTAAAAATAAATTATATTTTTTCTATAAACAATAAAAAAATCTGCCTTCTTCTCTACCCTTCTCCAGATTGAGAATGAAAGAAAAATAAAAATCCACCTACGAACATGTATAGTCAAGCAAAAACAATTTCCATATTGGTCACGTCCAAAAGGAAGATGCATAAATATATGTCTGTATGTATGTGTGCTCATGCATGTACATATTGACATATATGCACGAGCATATATGCAGAAGTACACATACGTTGTGTTGTATATAGTCATATTATATGCCTATATTCTTGTGTGTGCATTGTACATGCATACATATATGTATATACATAGGCATATACATATTGTCATACATGCATGTATATCTCATATTCTTCAGTTTAAGTCCTTTGACTATTAGGAGGTGAGTAACATGTTTCATCATTGGATATCTGGAATTATGGTTGGCCATTATTCTGATCAGAATTCCTAAGTTTTTCAAATTTTTGTTAATAATATTGTTGTTATTTTTCTGGTTCCTTTTTACTTCACTCTGTATCAGTTTATCATAAAACATCTCCTTCACCATTTCTTATAGCTTCATAATACTCTATCATTTTTCTATACCATAACTTTAGTCATATTCTAGTTCATGTGCACTCCCTCAAATTCCCATTCCTTGACACTCTCAAAAGAGCTATATTTTTTACATCCTTATTTAGAATTTTTTTTTACTTGAGACTCATTCCTCCTTTAATCTACAGTCCCTCAAATTCCCTTTCTTCTCCTTTCCTATTTTCCTGTTGCATAAAAGGTTTTCATGCATCTAATTGTGTGTGTTCATTCTTCCCTCCTTTGTCTAGTTCAGATGAAATTGAGGTTCAAGTGTTAGGTGTTCCTCCCTTTCTTCTTCTGCTCTGATTATGTATGGTAATTTTTTTAACTTTCCTTTCCTTTCCCTCTCCCCACTGCATTCCTCTTCCCCTTCCTTTCTATTATTTCCATTCAAGGCATAATAAAGCCATTCCCAGGCCCTCTCTTTAATTGATCTCCTTCTGTGACCCCTGATAATGATAGGATTCAGAGAGGACACATCTACTGATATTAGAGTGTTAGCAGTTTATCTTTGTTTAGTTCCTTATGATTATTTATTCACCTTTGCCTTTTTATTATTTTTTTTAACTCCTGTGTTTGAACTTCTAAGTTTCTGGGCTTTTTACCAGAAGTTCTTGGAATCATTCTATTTCATTAAAAGTACCCCCCCTCATTCTCATAAAGGCCTCATTTCTAAAATATATAGGGAACTAAATCAAATTTATAAGACTGCAGTTGAGAAATGGTCAAAGGATATGAACAGGCAGTTTTCAAATGAAGAAATCAAAGCTTTCTATTGCCATATGAAAAAATGCTCTAAATCACTATTGATTGATAGAGAAATGAAAATTAAAACAACTCTGAAGTACTACTTCACACCTATCAGATTGACAAAAAAAGGAAAATAATAAATATTGGAGAAGCTGTGGAAAAATTGGAACACGAATGATTTGTTGGTGGAGCTGTGAACTGATCCAACCATTCTGGAAAGTAATTTGGAACTATGCCCAAAGGGCTATAAAGTTGTGCATACCCTTTGACCCAGCAATATCACTATTAGGTCTTTATCCCAAAGAGATCATAAAAATGGGAAAAGGACCCACATGCACAAAAATATTTATAGCTGCTCTTTTTGTGGTGGCAAAGAATTGGAAATTGAGGGATGGCCAAACAAGTTGTGGGATATGAATTTAATGGAATACAGGCAGATTTCAGAGAAACCTGAAACTGATGCTGAGTGAAATGAGTGGAACAAGGAGAACATTGTACACAGTATCAACAACATTGTGTGATGACCAATTGTTATAGACTTAACTCTTCTCAGCAATACAATGGTCCAATATAATTCCAAAGAACTCGTGATGGAAAATGCTCTCCACATCCAGAAAAAAGAACTGTGGAATCTAGATGCAGACTGAACCATACTGTTTCTACTTTTATTGTTTTTGTTTTTTTGTTTTTTGAGGTTTTTCCCTTGTGTTCTGATTCTTCTTTCATAACATGACTAATTCAGAAATATGTTTAATGTGATTGTTCATATATAACCTATATCAGAAGGGAGGGAAGGAGAAAATTTTAGAACTAGAAATCTTATAGAAACAATGTTGAAAACTATCTCTACATGGAACTAAAAATAATAAAATGCCTCTTTTTGTGGGGCAATGATAGTTAAGTGACTTACCCAGGGTCACACAGCTAGTAAGTATGTCAAGTGTCTAAGGCCAGATTTGAACTCAGGTCCTCCTGAAGTGCTTTAACCACTGAACCACCTAGCTGCCCCCATAAAATACTTTTATGATTAAAAAAAGTACCCCCCCATACCTTCCTCCCACCACATACTTATTTAGTTTGGTTTGGTAAACTATTCTTGGCTATAAGTCTAATATCTTTTTGCCTTCTAAAATATTGTACTCCCAACCCTCTGTTCCCTCCTAGTGTTGGCTGCTAAGTTATGTGTGGTTCTAATTGTGGATTCTTGGTGCTAAAAATTCTTTCATTCGGGCTATTTGCAGTATGTTTTTTTTTCCTTTGACATGAAAGTATAGGATTGGTGGTATAATATTCCTGAGAATTAAACTTGGGGTTTCTTAGAGAGGTGATGGGTAGATTCTCTTTCCACTTTGCCTTTTGGTTCTAAGAAATTTTGGCAGTTTAAAAAAAAAGATTTCCTTACATATGATGTTTAAGCTCCCCGCCCCCGCCTTGGTCATGGCTTTCAGGGAGTCCAATGACTTATTTTTTTTTCTCTTCAATCTATTTTCAAGGTCAGTTGTCTTTGTTATGATATGCCTTACGTTTTTTCTTCTTACATAGCCTTTTGACTATGTAAAATATTTGACAACATAAAATATTTCTTGTTGACTCATGTACTCATTAGCTACTATTTGGTCCATTCTATGTTTCAGGGAGTTTGTAGCTTGGGTAGGGTTTGACCTCTTATGCCTTTTCCAGTTCTTTCTTCCATAACTCTTTTTTTTATCCAGTAGCACAGTGGGTAGAGTATTGGACCTGGAGTCAGGAAGACCTGAGTTCAAATCCAGTAGTCCTTGGCTAGTTCTTTTGCTGTTTTCTCAGACTATTAAATATTGTATTGTTGTAGGATGTCAGGGACATCTCAGGCTAGGGACTTTCAATATTTCCAAATTGATCAGTTGAAGCAGAAAGTATGAATGATGTCCTCCCTGGTCTGAGGTTTGCAAATTCCTTATCTGGGTTTGGGTCTGAGCAACAATAGACTTCTGCTAGACTCAGTCAATATCTTTCTGTTCTGGTTATTCCTCTACAGGCTTCAGATTAGGCTAGAAGCTGGAAGTGAAATCCTGTTCTGCTGCTAGGGTCAGAGTCACACCACTTCTGATTGTTTATGAACTTCTTCCTTGTTCAGTGCATAGGATAGGACCCTTTACAACCCTTTTTATGTTATCTCTAAATGCTGGTACCCTCCTCAATCTTCCTGGAACTTGTCACCCAGAATTGTGTGGTGAGGAAAAAAGCTCCCTGTTGGTACCTGTTCTCACTTCTTATGCAAGGTCATGGTGCTTTTGTATGGATCTGGCACCTCCTCTTGCTCTAGTGCACAGCTTTTCCCTGTTATGTTCCAGGCACAGCATGCCCTTGGCCAGACCATACTCCCTGGTGTCTTTATATCTCTCTCTCTATCTCTCTATTCTGACCTGAAAAAATAATTACTGTGATTTTTACTGTGATTTTTCTTTCCCCATCCAGATTTGGTCTGATGTGGGAGGGAAAAGTGAGCTTTACTTCCTGCTACTTCACCATATTGGCTCCACCTTGCCACTCTTTTGGAATTGTATAAGGTCCATGACTTTTTTGGTCATATCGGACTCTTTGTGATTCCATTTGGGATTTTGAGTTTGCCATTTCCTTCTCCTAATAATTTGATACATGAGAAAACTGAGGCAAACAGGGTGAAGTGACTTGCCCAGGGTCACACAGCTAGTAAGTGTCTGAAACCAGATTTGAATGCATTAAGATGAGTCTTCCTCACTCCAGGCCCTCCACTCACCTAGCTGTGAAGTGGGGCACAGTGTGAGCCTAGGGATTAGAGTTAGGAAGACATGATGGGCTGAGACCATTTTTCAGCCAAATATAGCTTAGAAGTTCAGCAGGAGGGGTCTGCTGTACCAGGTGGGAATGGAGCCCAACCCTGCGGCCATGCTGACACACCAGAGAAAGAAACTTCAGGAGCCTTTGAATTGGCATGCCCATGCTTGAAACCAAGGTGAACAAGATTTGTTTCTGGGTTAAAGAGCAAGCAACCTGTGGTTACTTACAGACCAGAACACAGGTAAGGTGAGCTGAGAACATGCATCTCCTTAAATCTTACCACCTGGGGCCCCTGAATCTTGGGACAGTGCATGCAGGAAGCAGTGCCACACTTTAAGAAGGAGTCAAAAGTCAAGAAATACACTGACAAAAAGAGCAGGCAGAAAAAGGTGCAGACCATAGAAAGTTTCTTTGGTGACAAGGAAGATCAAGAGGAGAGCAACCTCAGGGCTCCTACATCCCAAGCTTCCAAGAAAAATATGAATTGGTCTCAAGCCATATAAGTGCTCAAAAGGGATTTTGAAGGAAAAGATGAGAGTGATGCAGGAAAGTCATGAAAAAAAGTCAACAGCTTGAAAAGTCAAATGGAAAAGCTCTCTGAAGAAAATAATTGCCTAAGAATTAGGCTTGAGCAAGTGGGAGCTGGTGACTTTATGAGAAATCAAGAAACAATAAAGCAAATCAAAATTAAAAAAAAAACAGAGGGCAATGTGAAATATCTTCTTGGAAAAACAGCTGACCTGGAAAATAGATCCAGGAGAGATAATTTGAAAATTATTGGACGACCTGAAAACCATGATCAAAAAAAAGAGCTTAGAAATCATATTCCAAGAGATTGTAAGGGAAAATTGCCTTGATATTGTAGAAACAGAAGGTAAAATAGAAATTGAAAGAATCCACTGATCACCTCCTGAAAGAAATCCATCCCAAAATGAAAACTTCCAGGAATATTATAGCCAAATTCCAGAGCTCCCAAGTCAAGGAGAAAATATTGCAAGCAGCCAGAAACAAATCAGATATTGTGGAGCCCCAGTCAGGATAGGACAAGATCTAGCAGCTTCTACATTAAAGGATCAGAGGACATGGAATATGATATTCCAGAGGGTGAAAGAACTGGGATTACAACCAAGAATCACCTACCCAGCAAAACTGAGCATAATCTTTCAGGGGAATAAATGGGACTTCAATTAAAAAAAAGAGGACTTTCAGACATTCATGATGAAAAGACCTGAATTTGACTTTCAAATACAAGACCCTAGAGAAGCATAAAAAGGTAAACAGGAAAAAGAAATCATGAGGGATGTTAAAAGGTTAAACTGTTTACATTACTACATGGGAAGATGATACATCTAACTCATAAGAACTTTCTCAGTATAAGGGCAGAATAAATTTAGACAGAGGGCACAAGTGGGAATTGATTATGAAGGAATGATATCTGCAAAGCATTTATTTTTTATAATTTTTTGTGGGGTGGTCAGGGTTAGATGGCATGCCTGGGGTTCCTGAGTTGCTGAGTGTCTTATGTCTGAGGCCGGATTTGGGATCATATCTTCCTGGGTTCAGGGTGGGTGCTTTGTCCACTGTGTCACCTAGCTTCCCCATGATGACATCTTTAGGGTGAAATTGAAAGGAGAGAGGATTACACTGGGGAAAGGGGAAGGGGAGAGGTAGAATGGGATGAAATCTCACATGAAAGAAGCAGGAAAGAGCTTATGGAGTGGGGGGGGGGAAGAGATGGGGGAGGAGTGGGACAGTGAATGAGCCTTACACTCATCAGACCTGGCTCAAAGATCTTACTCTCATCTGAATTGGCTCAAGGATGGAATAACATACACACTCATTTGGGTGTAGTAATTTATCTAACCTTGCAGGAAAGGAGGGGAAGGGAATAAAGAGGGAGGTATGAAAGAAGGGGGCAGTCAGAAGTGAAACACTTTTGAGGAGGGATAGAGTAAAAGAAGATAGAAAATAGAGTAAATATCATGTGGAGGGAATAGGATAGAGGGAAACAGTTAACAATTGTAACTGTGAAAAAATTTTTTTGAAGCAGAGGCAAGAGTAATATAAGATGATGATAATGATTGGAGGAAGATGAGGATTGATTGATGATGAGGACTGGTTGATGATTATGACAAAATTAATGGTACTTTGCTGGGCTATTGTGAAGAAAATTCTCTGTCAGGTAAAAGGTACTATATAAATATTATCTATTACTGTTGTTTCAATAATCAACCTCATGGGTTTATTGTAAGGAAATCTCTCTTTAAAATACTATATAAATGTAGTTTACTATAAAAAAATGATGAGCAGGATGCTATCAGAAAGACCAGGAAGGGCCTGCATGAGCTAATGCAAAGTGAAATGTACTGTATACAAAAGAACAGCAATAATGTGAGATGATCTGCTCTGAATGACTTGGTTATTTGCAGCAATGCAATTATCCAAGACAACTCTGAAGGTCTTATGAAAAATGCAGTACATATACAAAAAGAGAATTGATGGTATCTGAATACAGACTGAAGCATACTTTTTTTGTTAGTTCCTTTATCTGGTTTTGGTTTTGTATGCTTTCTTTCACAACCTGGCTAATGTGGAAATGTTTTGCATGACTGCTCATGTATAGCTTATATTGAATTGCTTGAGTTCTTGAAGGAGTAGGGGAGGGAGAGAGAAAGAGAATTTGGAACCCAAAGTTTTTAAAAAATTTATGTCAAAATTTGAATTTTACATGTAATTTGGGAAATAAAATCTAAATATATTTTTTAAAAGAATAGAAAAATAGAAGTGATTTATTCATTGAACTCCAGAGAGAAAAAGGAAATATAGATGAGGAACTTGGGAAATAGATCACAAGTGTGGCAGAGAGACATGATATAGTTCATATCGAACAAAAGTTAATCAGATAGTGAGAATCTAGCTGTCCTTGAGGAACCTAAGTCACCTGGTCCAGATGAAGGATAATTGGGGTTCTAAAAGAATGGGCAGCTGTTATTGATCAGCCATCGTCACATAGTTGAAAGCCACAAATCTTTGAAAAGGGTAAATGTTCTTTCAAGTTTCAAAAGAGGAAAGTCTGTAAATTATGAGCCACTGAAGTTAGCTTCAATTCCTGGGGAAAATCTAGAATACATCAGTAAAGAGATGTTTGGCAGTCCCCTAGAAAGGGAAATGGGGATCTCAAAGAGATAGTATGAGGTTTTTTTTTGTTTTTTCAGGGAATTGCTACACTAATACATAATGAGGATGCTAAAGATATAGTTTTCTTACATTTTAACAAAGCTTTGATAAACTATCTCATAATATTCTTATTGAAAAGATGGAGAGATATGGATTAGACAATAATACAATCAGATAGGTTTTGATCTGGTTGAATGGCTGGACTCAAAGTGTAGGTATTAATAGTTTAGAGTCAATGTGGTTAAGGTGTAAATGGTATGCTTGCCAAATTTGCAGATAACACAAACCTGGGAAGTAGTTATCTACACATTGGATGATAGAATCAGGATACAAAATGCAACCTAGAGCAACTGTCACACTCTAAATTTTGGTTTGGTGTCACAAACTCTCTCACTAGCTGAATCCAAATAGATGAAATTTCAAATTTATTGATAATTAGAGTTGTCCCAAAGTATAATGGGCTGCTTAGAGAAGTAGTGAGTGGTGGTCTTAAAGGAGAGGTGAGATGATTACTGGGTACATCATAGTCTAGATTCTTTTCATGTAAGCATTGCATTAGATGGTTGCTGAGTTCCCTTCCGACCACCAAAATTTTCAATCATGTGAAAAAGACACTAACCAATCAAAAAAGGAGAATACCTGGCATATTGCCCCAGTTTCCTCTAACTAAATGACATTGGTTAAGATGTATCTTCCCTGGGGCAGCTAGATGGCACAGTGGATAGAGCACCAGCCCTGGATTCAGGAGTACCTGAGTTCAAATCCAACCTCAGACACTTAATACTTACTAGCTGTGTGACCCTAGGCAAGTCACTTAACCCCAATTGCCTCACCAAAAAAAAAAAAAGATGTATCTTCCCTGAGTTTGAGCTTCTTTATAAAACAAAAGGGTTAGATTAGGTGATTTCTGAGGTTCCTTTTATCTCTAAATCAATGAACTTCCATTATTATATCTATAAATTAATTGACTGGCTAATTTAAATAACAATTAGTCAATTATTTAAAGAAAATTAAAGTGATCATGTATCTGGTCTTTGTGTTTTCCAAAACAGGTAGCAAAGGTCTAGAATGGTGAAATAAAGTGCCCACAGTTATATAGTTATTTAGAAGCAGAGCTAGAACTCCACAGAACCAGAGTCTCCTGACTCTAGTCCAATATCCTTTCCTTTCTACCACAACAAATTGATCTGGTTGACTTTTTTTTTTCTTTTTGTCTATCTGTTGATATGAAGTCCTGTGGTTCCCACTTGTATGTACTTAGGATCATTGCAACAGTCTTTAATACATTCTATGGTTTAAACATGTCTCTAGTTCCAAATAATCTGTCCCAATTTTGCTACATGAGATAATGGCTACCTTGGATGACTTCAAAATCCAGGGCCCTCCACCATCACAAAGGTATATACCTTGGAACATCTTGAGCATCATCATCATTCCAGGGACACAACACATAGTCTTCAGGTCTATGGAAATGAGTTCTGGCTCCTGGAATTTTATATTCTCACTCCTAAAAAGAAATAGTTTTTCATGACATAGATCAATGCAATCTCCTCTCCCACCTTCTTGCTATCTCCATCTAGATTCATCCATGTATCATCTCTCATGTTCTCTGAACAAAAGCAGAATTAGGACTTACCTTCTCAAGACGTCTTTAACATGCTGGAGGGGAAAGGAAGACAAAATATGGTGAGAGAAAAACCTATCAATTGTGTTGCAGCAAGAGTGATAGGGTTAAATCTATCTGAAAAGCTTTCAAAATTTCCTGAAAGGAGAAATCCTGATGCATAGAAACAAGGGAGGTTATAAAAGTTCCTTCTATGAATACACAAGAGATATTCCAATTTCTTAGTCTCCCTTGTCCTTCCATGATCTGTGAACCAGCTCCATTATATTGGAGCAAGCCTTCCTCTGGACAAAAGTTCAGGCAACTTTCTATGTTTCTAGATCAATGAACACAGCTTCTGGGGGAGGGGGAGAATAGGCCACAGCTATAAGAGACAATTTAAGCAGGGAACATGAGAGATCTAGACTGGGTCAATTTATTAATACATATGTATAGGACTGACAACATAGGTCTCTTGCTCAAGAATTTCAATGATTCTGTATTGTTTGTAGAATTAAATAGAAATTCCCATACCTGACATTTAAGGTCTTTCATAACCTGATTTTAATGCAACCTTCTAGCCTTATTTGATACTATTCCTTTTCAATTCACTCTATAATTTGATTATAGAATAGTTTTACTTCTCTATTCTGTTCTCTCCTGTCTGTAAGGATAGGCACATCCACCAAGAGTAGAATGCACTCTCAGAACATACATTTCTGTTCATTGAAGTTATTTCCTTTCTTCAAGGCTCAACTCAGTAGCCACCTCAATCATCAACATCATTATCAAATACATTTATATGGCATTTTACAAACATTATTATCCCCATTTGACAGTTGAGGCAAGCAAGATACACATACACACAGCTTTGCTGTTGTTCATTCATTTCAATAATGTCTGACTCTTCATGATCCCATTTGGGGTTTTCTTGGCAAAGATACTGGAGTAGTTTATCATTTCCTTCTCCAGATCATATTACAGATGAAGAAACTGAGGTCCCAGGGTTGCACAGCTAGTAAGTGTCTGAAGCTGGATTTGAATTCAGGTCTTCCTGACTCCAGGACTCTTTATCCACTGTGCCACCTAACTTCTTAGGCACGTAGCTAGTAAATTTCAAAACTAGAACCCATATTCAGGTCTTCAGGATATATTACTAGTGCCCTTTTACCAGGTTCTTTCAAGCCATGTAAAAGAATAGATGCTCCAACATCTGTCAATCTCTCATTCTACATTTGTAAGATTTTTCTGCCATCTAAATTTACTCCTGAATAATTTAATAAGTCAATTCTTTTGTGAATAGGACAATTCTAGTTGTCCCCCCTTATTAGGGGGTATTTCCATGGAAATATCATAGTTCAAAACTGGTATTTTATAGTTGTGCACTGTGTCCTTTGCTCCTCCTGTATTTCTTAATGTTATAATTGGCAGATGATGCTCTCTAGCTGACTAAATGGGGTTATAGAAGAATAAGCAGAGGTAGTCCCCAAATAAATTGGGGTGATTTCCTAACAGAAATATAAGCAGTCACTTTGGAGTTTTCTATCATCAGGAAGGTGACAAAATGTCAATTGTCATTTCATCACTTCTAAGAGCCAGAGTTGAGGAGTCAATTATACTAAAATCATGTGACTTGGTTTGACCAGAAGGGATTCTTAAGTTTTGACCACTGGGTCTCAATTTTAATCTTCTTGAGAGGAACGATTTTGTGCCATATACATTAATATCATTGCTAAGGACTATATTTTCATTATACAGAAATAATTTATAATATAGATATGTATGTTCATCAGCTAAGCATTTTACTACAGCTTATATAATAATGACTCTCATTAAGTAAATCTTTCTAGAGCAAAAATGTATAGTTATTTTGTGGGATCAGCTTTATACCTGTGTCAAGACCAAAGGCAAAATATCCCTGAACTTCTGACTCCCTGACTTAATTTGGGTGCAGAAGACTCAACAACTAGTAGAAGTAAGGCAGGTTCCTTCTCTAGGAATATAGTAAAACTAATTAGGAATTATAGTAAAACTCTCTAGCCAGCTGAAAGTAATTTCTCCCTCACTGAATTTTCTTTAAGGTGAATTTCTCCTTGTTTCTATCATATTCTTCCTTGAACTATACTTATCTGTCTATATTCAATTTAATTCAACTCAAGAAGCTTTTACTCAATATGTATTAGGAACTATAATAAGGCTCCTGGAATATGATGACAAAAATGAAATATTTTCTGCTCTCAAAATGTTTACATTCTTCTAGGGGGATGCAACATGTATATAAGTGCAAAATAGAAACAAAACAAATTCAAAGAAGTACTAATAACCTGGGGCATCAGGAAATGCCTCTTGATGGAGGTCACATTTGAGCTAAGCTTTGAATGAAACTAAAAGTTACAAGAAAAGAACTTGAAGAGAGAAAACATTCCAGATTTGGGAGAAGCTTGTGCAAAGGCACAGAGATAGAAGATAAAATGACACTTAGGGAGAACTGAAAGTGAGCCTGTTTGGCAGCACTAGACTGCAAAAGAGAATCTGGGAAAAGAATCTGAAGTTAGTTTATGAAAGGTATTTAATATCTAGCAGAAGAGTTTGTATTTTGTCCTAGAGATTATAGGAAACCACTAAATCTTCTTGAGCAAAAGAATGATATGATTGGATCTATACCTTAGGAATAACAACCCTGAAGCTATGGGCAATGGATTGAATAAGAGAGAGACTGGAACAAGGAAATCAATTTGGAGACTACTGCAATAGTCCCAGAAAAAGATAAGTGTCTGAATTAGAATGGTGACTGTGTGAGTGAAAATAAGGGGAGAGATGCAAGAGATGCAAGTTGAACATATAAAACATGGCAACTGATTAAATGTGCGGGAAGAGAAAGATTGAAGAGCTGAGGTTGACTTTGTGGTCATCTTTTAGGAGAGAGATGGATATACAGATATGGTTGTCATCTGCACAGAGATGATAGTTGGACCTATAAGTTTACCTAGTGAGAGAGTATAAACAAAGAAGAGAACCCAAGACAGACTCTTTAGAGATGCTAATGTATGGACTTAGTATGCAAATGATGATCAAGAAAAAGAGATTGAGAAGATTTCAGTGCTCAGATATCTAGTAGTAGATGAGAGAACCCAGGGAAGAGAGTGTTTATGAAGAAGGGGTGATCAAGAAAAATAACAATTGAGATAATAACATTGGATTTAGTAATTAAGAAATTATTTCCACAATACAATAAAAAGTGAATGTTAAAAATTACAAAGAAAATGTTTATAATCAAAGAAGAGATATGAAAAGACCTGCCTGTACTCCTTTTCAGAGTTTAGGACCCCTTTAGTTGTAGTATATTGCATATATTTTCAGTTTTTTAATATATTATTTAGTTTTGCAGATTTCTTCTTTTTTAATGGTTTAAAGACATTTTTAATGTTTTGAAAATATTATTTGTTATATGGGATAGCTCTTTCAGAAAGAGGATGGGAAAGGACACTGGTGATATAAAAACAAAAGATATCATAAAAACTTATTTGGGGGAAAATAAATGATGGATAATCTTGGAGGGAGATGTTTCAGTTGAATGGTAGAGCCAGAAACCATATTTCAAGGAGCTGTAATATAAATGAGATATTAGGAAGTGTATGCAAGGCATTTAGATAGCATTTTTTCTAGAAGATTGGGTAGAAAAGGAAGGTGACAGATTTGGGTCACATGAAGGTTTTTCTTTTTTAAGGAATAGGTGAGATGAGAAGATAAATACATAGCAGAAGGGTAACATTAGATAAAGAAAAAATTTTAAAATACATACAAGCCATAATTGAGGTTCAAGGTCCCTGGAAATTATAGGCAGGGATGGGATCAAGAGAACAAGTGCAGGTAGGCATTGGCAAGGGTAAGAACCACCCCTTCCCAGAGATCAGAGCAAATGAAGAGAGAACTGGGAATGAAGTAGAGAGAATTTGAATTGGAGATAAAAGAGAACTCACAAAGTATAATCTCACGTTTCTTGATAAAGTATGAAATGAAATCCCATGGTGTCAAATGTGTATGATTGGTAATATTGAAATAAAAAATATTCTCACATCTTGCAAGAAGATAATTCTTTTTTGAACTTCTGGAATTTAAGTTACTGGACCTCAATGTAGAAACTTAGAGGATTATTGAATGAAAATCCCTTCCAGATTTCCAATTTCCTAAATTTACCCTTTGGTTATTAGTCATTAAAGTGTGCATTTTAAGAGTTACAACTTTTTCATGGGTTTAGGGAGTAAAATATGACTCCAACACTTTATGGAGAAAGATAATATGTTATATCTCTCTTTTAGCCCCTAGGATTCCATGTTTATGTTTATATCTCCTATTCCTCCCTCTAGAATTCACCTCCTGTAGGTCCCAAGCTATGCACTGACTACATTCCTCTAACTCCAAAGTTAAATCCCTCAGGGTTCGACTCTGCTGAACCAGTTTGGCCTTGCTGTCCTTCAATTTTTGTATGATCACTCTCTCCTCCTCTTCTAGTCTCCGCAGCTGTTTCTGCTCCTCCTGAGCCAGAAATCCATGCTGTTTCTGAAACTCCAACATGAATCGCTGTTTCCATAGCTCCACCTTTTCCTGTAGGGACAAAATTGATAGAGGATAAGCAAATGCTGTATATTAAAGGATATGGACTAGAATGAATACACTCAGAGCAGAAACACAGAGATGATTAAAAAATAATGAGTCCATCATAGAAGAGCCTTCAACTTTTGAAACAAGATGTCATAAGGGGGATCATATGTTCTTCATTTCTAATGAGGAGAGAACAAGAAAAGAAGAGTATAAACTATAGCTTGAAGACAAAAAGAATTTTCTGAATCATTGATTTCGTAATAGGTGATTAAAGGAGATTGATAATGACTATCTTTGAAGGACAAAGAAACCTGAATATTATTCCTATATGATTTGGATATTTCAAGTCTGGATCAAAAGAATGACAAATAAGACTTTTAACCATCCCATCTACTCATGTTTTCACACTCAATATTATAAATTTTTCACAATGATGAAAGAGGCATTTCATTTAGTGATGACTTTCTACTGGGGAAGATGCTGGATTGGGTACTTAGTGCCTCTGTAATATTAGACAAGTCACTTAAACTTCCTGGGGCTCATATTCATAAAACTACAGATTTAGAACTGTAAGGGATTTCAGAAGTCATCTAGTCCAAACTCCTCATTTTTATTGATAAAGACAATGTGGCCCAGAAAAAATCAATGTCTTGCTCAGTAGCAATATAGAAAATGGCAGAGACAGAATTAGAACCAGCTCCTGTGACTCCAAAATTTTTGCTACAACAAGATGAATCTCACTGAATTCAACAGTTTACCATTAATTAACCAATTAATTGATTGATTGATTGAGCACCCATTATGTGTTAAGCACCATTAATTAGCACCCATTATGTATTAAACATTGTTAAACAAAAAGAAACAAAGAAAAAAATGAAATACTCTCTGTCTTCTAAAATACTCCCCATGGGCATCAATGTGGGCCACACCATTATGATAGGATATATATGTATATATATATATATTTTTTTTTGCAGGACAATGGGGGTTAAGTGACTTGCCCAGGGTCACACAGCTAGTAAGTGTCAAGTGTCTGAGGCCGGATTTGAACTCAGGTCCTCCTGAATCCAGGACCGGTGCTTTATCCGCTGCACCACCTAGCTGCCCCATGATAGGATATTAAAATGCCTGCTTGTGTCCTCAGTAAGACTTTCTGAGAAACCTTCAAAATAAGAATTCCTTTTACCTTCCAAATGACGATTTTCTTTCCCACATTGGTTTCCTGGTTCAACACTTCTTCCATCTCCTTCTTCACATGTTCTAAAGCTGACTGGACTTTTACCTATAGTAGAAAACAGCTGATAGCTCCCTTGGCAATGCCCAGAGACTAGGTTGAAACCCTAAGTCAGGGAGTGGTTCCCAAGTACAGGCCATAGTCCCTGGGGAGTCATGGGGCGGGGTGGGGGGGGGGATGGGGGTTGGGTTGAAAGAGATCCATGAATTGATATGAAAACTATAAATAAGCAAACACATCTCTATAAGAAAGTATAAATCAAGCCATTGATAAGCATTTGTTATGTGCCTATTATGTGCCAGACACTGTTTTTATTCCTGGGGATACAAAGAAAATCCTTGAACTCACAATGTGATAGGAGAGACAATTTGCAAATAACTATGTACAAATTCTACGCAGGATAATTAGTGAGCTCCCGAACTCACGACACAATCGCTCCAAAAAACATCCAAATAAGGTCTTAGGAAAATGCCCAGAGCAGCAAAACTCACAGAAGAATGTGCTGAAATCATCTTCTAACCAAGAACAGCTTGGAAGGTCAGAAAGAGGGAGCTGCTGTGCTCTGATACAGGAGTCGGGCCCAACCACACAGTCACCCTGATACAGATCCAGTCTCAGGAAGTCCTCACCAGAGAAGGAGACCCCCAGAGCCTCTGAATCAGCTGAAGCGCCAGTGTCATCTGGAACTAAGCTCACAGTCTGGTGAGTGGGCTGAGCCCTGGGCAGGAGAGAGACTACAGGGGTCTATGCTGGTGCTAAGGTAGAACTTGGATTTTACACCCCTGCTGAGAACCAGGTGGTAGGCTCCAGTAGCAGTGGCCCAGGTTGGGGAGGGGCACAGGCTCATCAGAGCTAACAACCACAACACACAAAGCTGGTTGATTGGCAAGTTGGTCTGGGGTCATCTAGGACCAGGAAACAGGCTGGGTGAGGGAAGAACCTGATTCTCCTTAAATCATACCACCTGGGACTTCTTAAGCAGCCTGGAAACAATGCCCCACTTTAAGGAGATAAAAGTCTAGTAAAAGAAAGGCAAGATGAGCCCACAGAGAAAGGTGAGGAACATAGAAAATTTCTTCAGAAACAAGGAAGACCAACGGGCACCCTTAGAGGAAGATGTCAACATCAGGGCCCCTATATCTAAAGCTTCCAAGAAAAATATTAATTGGTCTCAGGCCATAGAGGTGCTGAAAAAGAACTTTGAAGATAAAGTTAGAGAGGTAGAAGTAAAAAATGGAAAGAGAAATGAGGGTGATGCAGGAAAGACATGAGAAAAAGTCAACAGCTTGAAAAGTCAAATGGAAAAGGAGGTACAAAAGCTCTCTGATGAAAATAATTGCCTCATAATTAGGATTGAACAAATGGAAGCCAGTGACTTTATGAGAAACCAAGACACAATAAAGCAAATCCAAATGAATAAAAAAAGAGAGGGCAATGTGAAATATCTTCTGGGGAAAACTGCTGACCTGGAAAATAGGTCCAGGAGAGTTAATTTGAAAATTATTGGTCTACCTGAAAACCATGATCAAGGAAAGAGCTTAGACACCATCTTCCAAGATATTCTAAGGGAAAATTGCCCTGAAATTCTAGAAGAAGAAGCTAAAATAGAAATTGAAAGAATCCACTGATCACCTCCAGAAAGAGATCCCCAAAAGAAAACTCCTAGGAATATTATAGCCAAATTCCAGAGCTCTCAGGTCAGGGAGAAAATATTGCAAGCTGCCAAAAAGAAAGAATTCAAGCACAGTGGAGCCCCAGTCAGGTTAGCACAAGATCTAGCAGGACCAGAGGGCATGGAATATGATATTCCAGAGGGCAAAGGAATTGGGATTACAACCAAAAAGCACCTACCTAGCAAAACTGATTGAAATCTTTCAGAGGAAAAAATGGGACTTTAATAAAAAAGAGGACTTTCAGGTATTTGAGAAGAAAAGACCTGAACTGAATGGCAAATTTGACTTTCAAATACAAGACCCTAGAGAACCAAAAAAAAAAAAAAATCGGAGCTGGGGTCGTATAGTGTCTGAGGCCAGGTTGTGACTGGGATTCCCCTGGTCCAGGGCAGATGCTTTGTCCACTGTGTCACTTAGCTAGATGATAACATCTTTAGGGTTAAATTGAGGGGTGAAGGGAATTCATTGTGGGAGGGGGAAGAGCAGAAGCAAAATCCTACATGAAAGTAACAGGAAAAGACTTATGGAGTGGGGGAAGAGATAGGAGAGGAGCAGGGCAGTAAATGAATTTTACACTCATCAGAAAAGGCTCAAAGATCTTAAACTCATCAGAGCTGCCTCAAGGAGGGACTAACAGACACACCCAACTGGGTGGAGTAATCTATTTAATCTGGGCAGTAAATGAGCCTAACACTCATCAAAATTGGCTCAAAGACCTCAACCTCATTAGAATTAGCTCAAGGAGGGAATGGTGTACACACTCAATTGGGTGGAATAATCTCTAACCCTGCAGGAAAAATAGGAGGGGAAAGGGATAAAGAGAGAGGGGCAAAAGGAGGAAGGGCAGAGTAGGGGAGCGGACAGATAGAAGCACATCCCTTTTGAAGAGTGATAGGATGAAAGAAGATGGATAATAGAATAAATATCATGGGGAAGGGAATGGGATGGAAAGGAAACAGTTAACAATAGTAATCATGAAAAAGAGAAAAGGGGGAAAAATTGTACAAAAAATTTTTTAAAAAGAAAACAACAACAACAACAAACAACATTATGACTTGGCCCACCCTGATGTAATAAAGTGCTAAATATATGTTAAAGAATGTAAAAATTAGAGAGGAGAGGAGAGTTATTTCCTCCTGATACCTTTTCCATTTCTCTTTCCATCCCCTCCTACCACTACTGAATGCTTTGTAGTAGCAAAGACATTTTTTAATAAAAATATTTTATTATTTTCCAGTTATATATAGAGATGGTTTTCAACATTTGTTTTTATAAGATTTCCAATTTCAAATTTTTCTCTCTCCCTCCCCTCTCCCCCATCCCCAAGACAGTACGTAATCTGATAAAGGTTATATATGTACAATAACATTAAACATATTTTTGCATTAGTCATGTTATAAGAGAAGAATCAGAGCAGAAAGGAAAAACCTCAAAAAAGGAAAACAACAGCACCAAAACCAAAAGAAATAGTATGGTTCGATCAGCATCCATATTCTACAGTTCTTTTTTTTTTTTTTTCTAGATTTGGAGAACCTTTTCCATCATGAGTCCTTTGGAACTTTTTTGTACCGTTGTATTGGTGAGAAGAATCCAGTCTATCACAGTTGATCCACACACAATGTTGATGATACTGTGTACAATGTTCTTCTGGTTCTGCTCATCTCACTCATCATCAGTTCATGCAAGTCCTTCCAGGTTTCTCTGAACTCCTCTTGCTCATCATTTCTTACAACACAATAGAATTCCATTACATTCATATACCACATCTTGTTCAGCCATTCCCCAATTGATGGGCAGCCCCTCAATTTCCAATTTCTTGCCACCACAAAAAGAGCAGCTATAATATTTTTGTACATGTGGGTCCTTTTCCCTTTTTTATGATCTCTTTGGGAAAAATACCCAAAAGTGGTATTGCTGGATCAAAGGGTATGCACAGCATACAGAATGGTTGGATCAGTTCACAGCTCCACCAACAATGCATTAGTGTTCCAATTTTTCCACAGCTTCTCCAACATTTATTATTTTCCTTTTTTGTCATATTAGCCAATCTGATAGGTGCCAGATGGTTCCTCAGAGTTGTTTTAATTTGCATCTCTCTAATCATTAGAGATTTAGAGCATTTTTTCATATGGGAATAGATAGCTTTGGTTTCTTCATCAGAAAACTGCCTGTTCATATCCTTTGACCATTTCTCAATTGGGGAATGACTTGGATTCTTATAAATTTGATTTAGTTCCCAATATATTTTAGAAATGAGGCCTTTATCAGAAGTACTGGCCATAAAAATTGTTTCCCAGCTTTCTGCCTCCCTTCTAATTTTGGATGCATTGCTTCTGTTTATGCAAAACCTTTTAAATTTAATGTAATCAAAATCATCCATTTTGCATTTCATAATATTCTCTCTCTTGCTTGGTTCTCCTTTCCAAAGATCTGAAAGGTAGACTATTCCTTCCTCTCCTAATTTACCTATGGTATCACCTTTTATGTCTAAATCATGTATCCATTTTGACCTTATTTTAGTATAAAGTGTAAGATGTTGGTCTATGCATAATTTCTGCCATACTATATTCCAGTGTTCCCAGCAGTTTTTGTCAAATACTGAGTTCCCATCCCAGAAGCTGGAGTCTTTGGGCTTATTAAACAATACATTACTAAAGTAATTTAGTACTGTGACTCCTGTGCCTAGCCAATTCCAATGATCCTCCACTCTATTTCTTAGCCAGTACCAAATAGTTTTGATGACTGCCACTTCAGATTCAGATTTGGTACAACAAGCCCACCTTCCTATGCATTTTTTTTCATCATTTCCCTTGATATTCTTGACCTTTTGCTTTTCCAGATGAATTTTGTTATTGTTTTTTCTAGCTCTATAAAATAATTTGTAGGTAGTCTGATTAGTATGGCACTGAATAAGTAAATTAATTTAGGTAGAATTCTCATTTTTACTATATTAGCTCGGCCTATTCATGAGCAATTGATATTTTTCCAATTATTTAGATCTGATTTGATTTGTGTGAAAAGTGTTTGGTAATTGTGTTCATAGAGTTCCTGGGTTTGTCTTGGCCAGTAGACTCCCAAGCATTTTATATTGTCTACTGTTACTTTAAATGGAATTTCTCTTTCTATCTCTTGCTGCTGGACTTTGTTGGTCATGTATAGAAATGCTGATGATTTATGTGGCTTTATTTTATATCCTGCTACTTTGCTAAAGTTGTTCATTGTTTCTTTTTCTTTTTTGGTGAGGCAATTTGGGTTAAATGACTTGCCCAAGGTCACACAGCTAGTAAGTGTTAAGTGTCTGAGGCTGGATTTGAACTCAGGTACTCCTGACTCCAGGGCAGGTGCTCTATCCACTGCGCCATCTAGCTGCCCCGGTTCATTGTTTCAAGTAATTTTTGAGTTGATTCTCTAAGATTCTCTAAGTATACTATGGTAAAAAATGGAAGTTTTAGCTGAATCATTTGAGAGTTGAGCGCATGCTACTGAAGCGGCTTTTGAAGGACCTCCCTTTTGGCTACGAACTTCCAGCACGCCAGCTTAAAACTGAGGGAGGAATGGAAGTTCTCTCTCTCTCTGGCTTTTCAACTTAGCCGTGGCGGCACATGCATTTTTGTGTTCGGCTTTTGGGTGGGCTGGTTCTCAGCCTGACAGGCAGTTTAGGATTCGGTGAGTTTTATAAAGGAATATAGACTAAGCTTAGATCTAAGATTATTCATTTGTATTTCTACTTTCCTATTTCCCTAATTGGTATCACCTTTTGTTGTCTAATTAATTCCCAAGCAATAAAAACTAATCCCTCACTGATTAAAGCTCAGAGGCTTCTTTTTCTTAGTGGTCTCGGAGATATATAAGGGAAAAGTTAAAAGGGGGAGTTTAATGCTCGTATATCCAATTTTAAATCTCACAATACCATCACATCATCTGCAAAGAGTCATAGTTTTGTTTCCTCCTTGCCTATTCTAATTCCTTTAATTCCTTTTTCTTCTCTGATTGCTAAAGCTAACATTTCTAGTACAATATTAAATAATAGGGGTGATAATGGACATCCTTGTTTCACCCCTGATCTTATTGGGAAGGTCTCTCTAACTTATCTCCATTACATATAATGCTTGCTGATGAGTTTAGGTAGATACTGCTTATTATTTTAAGGAAAGCTCCACCTATTCCTAAGTTCTCTAGTGTTTTTATTGGAATGGGTGCTATATTTTGTCAAAAGCTTTCTCTGCATCTATTGAGATAATCATACGATTTTGGTTAGTTTTCTTATTGATGTGGTTGATTATGTTAATAGTTTTCATAATGTTGAATCCCACCTGGTCATACTGTATTATCCTGGTGATCACTTGCTGTAATCTCCTTGCTAATATCTTATTTAAGATTTTTACATCAATATTCATTAAGGAAATTGGTCTATAATTTTCTTTCTCTGTTTTTTTCTCTGCCTGGTTTTGGTATCACCACCATATTTGTGTCATAAAATGAATTTGGTAGAACTCCTTCTTCACCTATTTTTCCAAATAATTTGTATAATATTGGAATTAATTGTTCTTTAAATGTTTGGTAGAATTCACTTGTAAACCCATCTGGTCCTGGAGATTTTTTCTTAGGGAATTTATTAATGGTTTGTTCAATTTCTTTTTCTAATATGGGCTTATTAAAGGATTTTATTTCCTCTTCAGTTAACCTGGGCAGCATGTATTTTTGTAAATATTTATCCATTTCATTTACATTGTCAAATTTATTGGCATACAGTTGGGCAAAATGGTTCCTAATTATCGCTTTAATTTCTACTTCATTGGTGGTAATTTTTGATAGTGGTAATTTGGTTTTCTTCTTTCTTTTTTTAATAAAATTAACCAATGGCTTATCTATTTTTTTTATAAAACCAGCTCTTAGTTTTATTTATTAATTCTATAGCTTTCTTGCTTTCAATTTCATTAATTTCTCCTTTAATTTTAAGGATTTCTAATTTAGTATCTAATTGGGAATTTCTAATTTGTTCTTTTTCTAGCTTTTAAGTTGCATGCCCAATTCATTAATCTCCTCTTTCTCTTTTTTTTTTCATGTAAGCAGTTAGAGCTATAAAATTTCCCCTAAGCACTGCTTTGGCTGCATCCCATAGATTTTGGTATGTTGTCTCATTATTGTCATTCTCTTGGGCATAGTTATTTATTGTTTCTATGATTTGTTGTTTGACCCACTCATTCTTTAGAATGAAATTATTTAGTTTTCAATTGATTTTCAGTCTACCTTTCCATGGCTCTTTATTACATGTAATTTTTATTGCATCATGATCGGAGAAGCATGCATTTACTATTTCTGCCTTTCTACATTTGACTATGATGTTTTTGTGCCCTAATACATGGTCAATTTTTGAAAATGTGCCATGTACTACTGAGAAAAATATATATTCCTTTCTATCCCCATTTAGTTTTCTCTAGACATTTATCATGTCTAACTTTTCTAGTATTCTGTTCACCTCTTTCACTTCTTTCTTATTTATTTTGTGGCCAGATTTATCTAATTCTGAGATGGGAAGATTCAGATTCCCCCACAAGCATAGTTTTACTGCCTATTTCCTCTTGTAACTCATTTAACTTCTCCTCTAAGAATTTGGTATACACTTGGCACATACATGTTTAATATTGATATTGCTTAATTATCTATAGTGCCTTTTAGCAAGATGTAGTTTCCTTCCTTATCTCTTTTAATTAGATCTACTTTTGCCTTTGCTTTGTCTGAGATAAGGATTGGTACCCCTGCTTTTTTTTATTTCAGCTGAAGCATAATATATTCTGCTCCAACCTTTTACCATTGCTTTGTGTGTATCTCTCTGCTTAATATGTGTTTCTTGTATACAGCATATTGTAGTATTCTGGTTTTTAATCCACTCTGCTATTCACTTCTGTTTTATGGCAGAGTTCACCCCATTCACATTCACAGTTGTTATTACTAACTGTCTATTCCCCTCCATTCTATTTAGCCCCTTGGTACTTTTCCCCACTTCTTTCACCCTATTCCTCCTCACCAACATTTTGCATCTTACCCCTGCCTCCCCCAATTTGCCCTCCCTTTTATCACCCCTCCCTTTTCTTTACCCTTTTCTCCCTTGCTTCTGCCCTCACTTTTATCAGTCCCCCCTTTTCTCCTTCTCCTTTTACTTCCCTAAAGAATGAGCTAAGTTTCTTTATCCAAATGAACATATGTTATTTCCTCTTTAAATCAAATCTAGTGAGAGTAAGGTTGAAACAGTGTTCACCCCTCCCTTCTTTCCCTCTATTGTAATAGGTTTTCTTGTACCTCTTCATATGATGTAATTCATCCCATTCCACCTCCCCTTTCCTCTCCTACCCATAGACTCCCTTTTTAACCCCTCAATTTTCTTTATATCATTACATTAAAGACAATTTATATTTATAACCTTCTGTGTATAATCCTTCTGTCTGCCCAAATATATATATATATATATATATATATATATATATAAAATTTTATATTTATATATGTATGTATGTATAATATAGTTCTCAAGAGTTATAAGTATTATTGAGTATCCTTTTTTCCCCCTTGTTTACCTTTTTAAACTTCTCTTGAGTCTTGTATGTTAAGATCAAATTTTCTATTTAGTTCTGGTCTTTTCATCAGGAAACCTTGAAAGTCCCCAATTTCATTGAATGTCCATCTCTTCCCCTGAAAGAGAATGATCAGTTTTCCTGGCTGCAATCCAAGCTCCTTTGCCTTCCAGAATATCATATTCTAAGCCTTGTGATCCTTTAATGTTGAAGCTGCCAGGTCTTGAGCAATCCTGACTGTGGCTCCATGATATTTAAATTGCTTCTTTCTGGCTGCTTTCAGAATATTCCAGTAATTCTGGTATTTGGCTACAATATTCCTTGGAGTTTTCCTTTAGGGGTCTCTTTCAGGAGGTGATCGATGGATTCTTTCAATGACAATTTTATCCTCTGATTCTATAATATCAGGGTAGTTCTTCTGGAATATGGTGTCTATACTCTTTTTCTTATCATGGCTTTCAGGCAGTCCAATGATTCTCAAATTGTCTCTCCTGGATCTGTTTTCCAGGTCAGTAGTCTTTCCAATGAGGTATTTCACATTTTCTTCTATTTTTTTCATTCTTTTGATTCTGCTTGACTGATTCCTGGTGTCTCATTGAGTTATTATCTTCCAACTGTCCAATTTTAATTTTTAAGTCATTCAGTGAGATTATGCACCTTTTTTTCCATTTGGCCACATGAATTTTTTAAGGAATTGTTTACTTCAGTCAATTTTTGTGCTTCCTTTCCCAAGCTGCTGATTCTTTTTTCATAATTTTCTTGTGTTGCTTTCATTTCTCTCCCCATTTTTTCTTCTACCTCTCTCAATTGGTATTTCAAATCCTTTTTGAGCTCTTCCAAGAAGGCTTTTTGTTCTTGAGACCAATTCATCTTCCCTCTTGAGGCTTCACATGTATGCAATTTGAGAGTATTGTCCTCATCTGAGTTTGTGTTTGGCTCTTCCCTGTTGACACAGAAGCTCTCAATGGAGAGGGCTCTTTTTTGCTTCTTACTCTTATTGCAGCTTATTTATTTATTTTTTTAAGTTGAGGTCTGCTCTGGGGGCACCGGGGTCCTTGTTTCAAGCTTCTTGTGCTGAGGTATAGGCACTGTGTCACTGACTTTCTACACTGAGGCCTCTATGGCTTGTGGATTTCTCATTGCCCTGGGCTTGCTGGAGGCATGTGCTGGGATTGCCAGGCTTGGTTGCACCTGTCCTGTGGGTGGCCCTCTCAGCTGGTACAGGTGGGTTTTGTCACTGTCCTGCTGTGCCACCAGCTTGTTGAGCCAGGATCTAGGGTCCTCAGTTACTCACCTGTGGCCTACAGCTTCCTGATGACTTGCCCCAACCCCCTCCATGCTGCACTGTGCTGCACTGTGGTGCGTTGTGCCTCCCTTTTGCCCAAGTGAGACTGACCTTTCCTGAAGTCTTTTTAATTATCTCTAGTTGGAAGACTATGTCTCTTTGTATCTTTGCAGGTTCTGTAGTTTCAGAATTTGTCCAGAGGCTTGATTTAATGTTCCTTTTGAGGGAACAGAAGGCAACTTGCTGGCTTCTCTCTGCCATCTTGGCTCTGCCCCACAAAGATTTTTTTTAAATGCTTCCTTTATGAAATAAAGCCAATCTGCTATCTCTAGATTTGTTTGTGCATCTCTACACTGTTCAAAAGTGTTATGCCCATGATGTTAAGACAATCACTGAAAGCTTTCATAAAGTAGAAGATTAAAGTGAGTATTATGTTTCTTTCATACCTGTTACCCATTTCACATACAAACAACCTATCTCTATAGGAAATTAATGTCTCCCCATGTTCCAAAGTAAACATCTGCTTAATGATCTTCCATAGCTTACAGTACTAGAAGTAGGATAGTTCTGAAGAATACACAATTCAAGTTATCACAAGCCCCCTAGCTTGTCAATATAATGTTCTGTTGCCTTCATTGATAAACCAAGTTACTGCAGAGCTAGAATTTGTTTTGTGTCATAGCCTGATGTAACATAAAGATAATCTACAACCACCCCAGAATGCATTGTGATTTCCAGGCTGAGAGATTTTTTTTTTCATCAGAACAAAGTCTCACAGCTAGTGAATAGAAGAACTTTACCACAGGTTTGAGGAGTTGCTTCCTGTGTTCTATGTGCTTTAAATAGTGCTTTGAAAGGTTAGCTTTTACTACTTGTGTACATAATTTTTAGGCATTCTTAATAAAGAATTAACTGTTAAAGGGAAGATAGCCTGATTTGACTTACTACTGTATTTAGTGGATTATACTGGTTTTAGAATTTGAGGAGAAATGCTTTGCATTCATTCAAACCTTTAAAACCAGTTTTTATTTAGCTCAAGGAAGGTTTCTAGGTTTCTTTTGTTTTGTTTTTTAAAAAACCAGGCCTAAATTGCCATCAGATTATGAACAACATGGTAATCAAAGGAAAGACAGTAACTATAAAAGTTACAAAAATGCCTATTTATTCATCATTCTATCCTTATGGGCATTTTGGGGGGTGGCTAATTGTGTAATTAAAAACTCTGATCTTAAACAATAATCTTAAAGCCAACTTTCCAAATAGACTGTCAGACAGTAAAAATTTAATTTACAACCAATGAAACTTTAAACTTTAGATTTATTTAGGGTTATTTTATACAGGTTTATATAATGTCTAATTTAATCTAGAACAAGAAAGCTCCCCCTCAGTGAAACCCTGACCTAAGTATATTCGTTTTACCTATTTAGCAAGACATGGAAACTTTTCAACTTGTGGCACTGAATGATCATCTACAAAGGACTTCCTTCAAAAACTACAATTAAGGCCCCTCCTAGTTTCTCAGCAATACAATCCTTGGAGCTTGCATAGATCACTTTACACTTGAGAGGCACTAGTTCTGGTGCACATAGAAAAAACATCAACTCTTCTTTTCTTTATTCCTTTGTTTCAAAGCTTGCATCATATAGTGGCAATCCTTTTCAGGAGGCATTCCTACAAAATGCTTGAAAAGACCAGTAATGGTTACACCAATGTCTTCCACTGAGATCTCTTTGCCTTCTTCCACAGTGATGCATTTTTTGTCAGCACTGAGACAAAAGATAACTGCCTGGAGTGAGGGTAATTTTTGGTTCTTACATCTCTATCACTTCCTTCATCTAATTATTTATCAAGCTCTTTTAATTCCAATTGCAATATTTCTAACATTTGACCCATTCCCTCTCTTTTCACTGCTGTCCCATATTCCATCCACCTCAACTATTGCAATAGTTTCCTAACAGGTCTTTCCATCTTTATACTTTCTCTTTTCCAGTTTTTATTTAGTGATGTTTGCAGAATAATGTTTCCTGTATACATATTTGGTCATGTTTGCTCAAAAGTGGCACAAGTAAGTGCCTATTATCTCCAACATGAAGTTAAAATTTATAGGAAAATGGAGTAACTTACCATGAACATCTCTGAAATGGGACATTCTCCTTAAAAAGTAATTGGCAGGGGGCAGCTAGGTGGCACAGTGGATAAAGCACCAGCCCTGGATTCAGGAGGACCTGAGTTCAAATCCGGCCTCAGACACTTGACACTTACTAGCTGTGTGACCCTGGGCAAGTCACTTAACCCCCATTGCCCTGCCCCCCCAAAAAAAAGTAATTGGCATGGGCAGCTAGGTGGCACAGTGGATAAAGCACTGACCCTGGATTCAGGAGGACCTGAGTTCAAATCCAACCTCAGACACTTAACACTCACTAGCTGTGTGACCCTGGGCAAGTCACTTAACCCCAATTGCCTCACAAAAAAAAAAAGAGTAATTGGCAAGTTCCCAGGATACTATACACCTAAGCAGAAATTTCAGGAACTTTGACCATTGTGGTTCCTCCCTCTTTTCAACAAAATATTAAAAGTGAAGACCGAGGGTAGTTGGGTGGCACAGTGGATAAAGCCACAGCCCTGGATTCAGGAGGAATTGAGTTCAAATCCGACCAAAGACACTTGACCCGTACTAGCTGTGTGACCCTGGGCAAGTTACTTAACCTTCATTACCCCACAAAAACAAACAAACAAAGTGAAGACCATTTCACAAGACACAGTCAAAGCTCTTTCATTCAAGTGAGCAATTCAAGATATAAAAAATAATTGGTAATTCCAGTGTATGTTCGTGGAGAATAGGTGAGTCCACAGATGGGGTTATAGAACTAACTTGAGGGATCCTACCTAGGAAAAGTGAGTCAGTCAGAAATAATGCTGCCAGAATGAATTAGAAGAGGAAAATGACATCAACTTTACAATTAACCTCACAGAGGGGAATTAGAGAATCATAGAGTTTTAGAAATGAAATAACTTGCATTTCTATGCTACTTTAAAGTTTTCAGGGCATTTTCCTCACAAAAACAATCCTGAAAAATTAATTTAGCATGAATATCATCTTCATTTTATAGATGAGAAAACTGAGGCTGAAAAAGGTCAAAATAACTTGTTTAAGCTAAATAAACATCAGAAATAGAACTTGAAGCCAGGTTTTCTTGTCTTGGCTCAAGAACTCCCCCCCTCCCCCACATAGAACAAATTGTCTCTCAGGACAAGTTCCCTAACAGGTCCCCTTTAATAAGGGAAATAAGGGCTAGGCTTTATCAATGTTAGTAATACCCTGCTTATCTGGAGGCCAGAATTTGGGTGGCCTCAACCATTTGGAATGCATCCAAGAACCAGGATACAAATGACAACGTTTTCTGTTGAACCAAAATAGCTTCAGGAAACCAATAAAATGAGGAGATGCTTGAATCTTTACTGAAAAAAACAAATGGTCTTATATTATACACAATTCTAATCTTCCAGGCTAAAGAATCACATATTATAGAGCCAAACAGATGGAGGATGACAGGATTGCTATAGTCTGGGACACTGAGACCAAAAAGAAGTGAAGGTTAACCATAAGTAAAGTAAAACAGAAAAAAAAATATTAAAAGCAGATTAAAGCATGAAACTATCTATGTTAGATGAAAAAAGTCCTATACTCTCCACAGATCCTGAGGACATAATATCAAAATGAAAAAAAAAATTATGCATTGATGGCTTTGAGTCACTAAGAAAAAGTTCAAAACCTAAATGAGAAGGGAGGGGACAAAATGGAACAAAGTTTAAAATTTTTTTATCAAAATGGTTATAAAAAATAAATCCATCAATAAGCATCAGTTGGCTACAATATTCCATTTACTGTATCAGGTGCTGGAGATTTGACATAAAAGTTAGGAACAGCATGCGTTGAAGAGGGAAAACATTCCAGAGATATGGATAACTACACAAAGGCAAGCTGGAATATCATGCACAGGAATAAATAGACCAGTCTGGCTGAATTGTAGAGTATGTAATGAAGAATAATGTGTAACCAGCCTAAAAAAATAATAGTCTGGAACCAAATGGAGAAAGCCTTTAAATACCAAGTAAACAAGGTCTGCATTTTTTCTTAAAGAAAAAGGAGAGCTTTTTTAAATAGAGAAACGATGTTGTCAGACATGTGTATGAGAAATGCCAATTTGGCTTCTCTGAGAAAGATGAATTTGAGAGGTAAGGTCTAGGCAAGGGGTATTTATTTTGCAGCCAAAGGTGGAAAAATTCTATACAGTCAGTTAAAACAAGACCTGGAGCTGATTGTGGCTTAGATCATGAACTTCTTATTGTAAAATTCAGACAAATTGAAGAAAGTAGAAAAAACCATCAGACTATATAGCTATGACCTAAGTAACATCCTTTATGAATATGAAGTGGAAGTTATGAATAGATTTAAGGGATTAGCTCTGGTAGATAGAGTGTCTGAATAACTATGGACAGAGGTTCGCAATATTGTATAAGAGGCAGCAACAAAAATCTCTCCAAAGGAAAAAAAAAGCAAGAAAGCAAAATAGATATCTGATGAGGCCTTACAAATAGCTGAGGAAAGAACAAAAGGGAAAGCAAAAAGAAAAAGGGAAAGATATACCCAAATGAATATAGAATTCAAGAAAATAGTAAAGAGATAAGAAAGGTTTCTTAGCAATGTAAGGAAATAGTAGAAAACAATAAGATGGGAAAGATAAGATTTCTTCAAGAAAATTAGAGATATCAAGGTTTTATGCAAAAATGGGCATGATAAAAGACAAGAATGGTAGGGAATTAACAGAAGTAGAAGAGATGAAGAATAGGTAGCAAGAATATACATAAAATATATACAATATACAAGAAAAATTTTAATATTACCAATAACCTGTAACGATTGGAATAACGCCATCTGCTGGAGACTTACTGTAGAAGAGTTCTGCCCATGAAGCGAAGGTCTTTGAGGGCAAGACCAGGAGTCTTTTCTTTGGCATCAGGAAGTGACGCGGACTAGTGGGAGGAGGAAGGAAGAGACTGGCGCTCACTCTCGCGCTCTTTCCTCTGGACTCTGGCGGAGAAGGGAGCTAGAAATGTGCTCTCCCTTTAATAGATAGGAATCTAGGCCTTTCTCTCTCTTTACCAAATTCTTATTCTCCTTAATAAATGCTTAAAAGTCTAACTCTTGCTAAAGCTTATAATTTATTGGCGACCACTCATTAGATATTTTAGACAGTTTAGCTAGAATTTTAGACCTTAACAAACCACAATGGTGTGGTTAATGATCATGGGCCAGATATCCTGGAGAATAAATTTAAGTGAGCCATAGGAAACATTGCTAATGATAAGACTAGTGGAGGTGATAGAATTCTGGTTGAGCTATTTAAAACCCTAAAAGGATGATGCTGTTAAAGTGCCAGGAAATGTGGAAAACTCAGCATCCTGGATTGGATTGGAAAAGACTAATTAATGCCCTAATCCTAAAGAAGGACAATGCCAAAGAATGTTCAAATTACCAAACAATTGCACTCATTTCACACACCAGCAAAATTATGCTTAAGATTCTTCAAGCTAGGTTTCAGCAATATGTAAACTGAGAATTCAGAAGAGCAGACTGATTTTTGAAGAGGCAGAGGAGCTAAAGACCAAATTGCCAACATTTGCTGGATTGTGGAGAAAGCAAGGGAGATACAGGAAAAAAAAAGTCTACTTCTGCTTGATTGACTACACTAAAGCCTTTGTGTACATCACAACAAAATATGGCAAGTCCTCAAAGAGATGGAAGTACCAGATCATCTTATCCTGAGGAATCTGTATGTGGATCAAGAAACAACAGTTAGAGCCTAACATGAAACAACTGATAAGTTTAAGTTTGAAAAGAAGTATGACAAGGTTATTAATTTATTATTTATTATTATTTATTTAACTTATATTCAGAGCACATAATGCAAAATGCCAGGGTGGATGAATCAAAAGCCAAAATTAATGTTGCCAGGAGAAGTATAAACTATCTCAGATATGCAGATGGCATAAAATTAAGAAGAATTAAGAAGCCTGTTGATGAGAGTGAGAGAGGAGAGTGTAAAAGCTGGTTTGAAGTTTCATAAAAGAAATTAAGATCATGACAACTGGTCCTATCACTTCCTGAAAAATAGAGAGAGAAAAAATGAAAGCAGTGTCAGATTTTATATTTTGGGGCTCAAAAATCAGTCTAGATGCCTACTGCAGGCATGAAATTAAAAGATGCTTGCTCCTTGGAAGGAAACCTATGGCAAATATAAATAGCATACTAAAAAGCAGAGCCATCAACTTGCCAGTATAGTTAAAGCTATGGTTCTTCCAGTATCAATGTATGGTTGTGAGAGCTGGACTGTGAAAACTGAGCACCATAGAATTGACACTTATGGTGCTGGAGAAGACTTTTGAAAATCAAGGAGATCAAATCAGTCAATACTTAAAAATATTGTTCATTGGAAGGTCAAATACTGAAGCTGATGTTCTGGCCACAAAAGAATACAGGATTCATTTGAAAAGATCCTGATTGTTGGAAAGGCATGAACATAAAGAGAGAAGGGTGTAGCAGAGCATGAGATGGATAGATAGTGTTGATATGGGATGGAATTAGGGGTCAAATTGATCATGTGTCATCCCAAAAGAATTACAAGACTCAGTGACTCAGTTTTCCAAGTTTTATTGCAATACTGTGGATGACCACAGGGAGAGAACCAGAATATTGGAAAGGTATCTCTCCAATTAGGAAAGATAGAAAGTTATATTTATAGTATGGATAAATTGATTATCAGTCTCATTATAATTATCTCCACCTTAGGGAGGTACAGGGGATGGCTTATCCTAATTTGGAGTTCCTGGGCGCCCAAGTCAACTCCCGAGGTGGATACCTTTTTCTGTGGAGGTGTGTTTTGGGGGTTTACATGTCATACGGTGAATCTGGGGACAAATTTGGCTTTTTTTTTGCATATGTCTCTTTCTGATTCCCATGCTTAGTTTCAAAACATCTTCATTTTTCATTTATTCTTAGTTTGAGTTTCTATAGCCTGTCAATGTATCATTGTTATAGTCTAAGGTCTTCATGGCCTGCCTGATCTATATGGGTAAGAGAACTTAGCATCCTAACTTGTAAGTTATCCATTAACTGGGGTCTGAATCCCTCTTAGAGCTCATATCTGAATTAGAGCTTGGGTCTTGGGTTTTTCTGTTAACCCCTTTTTTGCCTCCTACATCAGTGTCATGGAAGCAATGAACATAAGCTTGGGCAGCCTTTGGGAGATAGTGGAGGATTGTGCATGCTATGGTTCATGAAGTCACAAAGAGTTGGACATGACTGAATGAGTGAATAACAACAAAGTCAAGAGGAGATGTAAGCCTGGACTAGGGTGATTGTGGTTTGAGGAGAAAGAAGAGGAAAGTTGTGAGAAATGTTGAGGAGATAGAATTGGTAACACTTGGCAACTGATTGGGTATGTGGGTGGGGGAAGGGGTGGTAAGAGAATGAAGTATCAAGAATAACTTCTAGATTACAGATATGTGAAAAATGGTAAAGTCCTCTGTGAAAAAAAGTTATAAGGAGAAGGGGAAGGATAATGAATTTTGTTTTAGACATGTTGAGTTTTAACTACCTGTGGAACATCTAGAGATAGATGTTCAGCACTCAGAAGATAGATGAGGCCAGAAAATATAGAGCTGTATGTATATATATACATGTATATGTACATATATATGCATATATGTATATATGTATATCCATTGGAAACTCATGACATCTCCAAATAGAGCAGAGTGTTGAGGTACATGTATAGAGGGTGGGACATTGATGATGTGCCTTCAGAGAATATTGAAAAGGAAAGGTCCAACAGAGAAAAAGAGAATTATGACAAAATGATAATGATATCACAAAAACCAAGCAGGTAAGAATACTTGGAAGGAGGTGATCAAAGGTATAAAATGTAGCAGAGTAATCAAAAAGGATGAGAGCTAAAACAAAAACAAACAAAAAAAGCCACAAAAAACCCACCTCACTGTATTTAGCAATGAGGAAATACTTGGTCATCTTGGAGAAAGTGGCTTCAGTGGAATAAAAGCGAGAATAAAAGGACTGGAGAAATGAGTGAGAAGTGAAAAAGTGAAGCCAATGAGTATATTTTTATCCCCTAGAAGTCTGTAAGTGAAAGGGAGAAAGAATATAGGGATAATAGCTTGATGAGTTAGTGAAGGGTTTTTATTTATTCTTTAAAAATATGGGGGAATAGGGAGCAGATAGGTGGTACAGAGTATAAAACACCAGCCTTGGATTCAGGAGGACTTGAATTCAAATCTGGCCTCCGACACTTGACTCTTCCTAGCTGTGTGACTTTGGGCAAGTCACTTAATCCTCATTGTGCCACAACTCCACCCCCCCAAAACCCAAAAAACAACAACAAAAAACCATGGGGGAATTCTGGGCATGTTTGTAGCCAGTGACTAAGGAAAAGTTGAAAATTAGGGCAAGAGAGATGAATGAATGGGCAAGTTCCTCAAGATTGCAGGGGATGGGAACAAGAGCAAAAAGAAAAGAGGAAGAAAAAAAAGGAGTGCAAATAAAAGAAGTAGATTCTAGGCTGGAACCAAATGTATAACTATAGTATATGGAGATATGTTGACAAACAAAATCAGAAATTAAATCAAAGAAGAGAAACAACATGGTGGTGTTCAGACTCAGGAACTCAGGTTTGAATCACTTAACTTCTTTAAGCCTGTTTCTATATATTGTGGATAATAACTTATTCACCTTAGAGACTTCTTGTGAGGAAAGCAGTTTGTAATCTTTGTATGTGATGTTATGGAAAGGTCACTTACTGACTTCCCCACTTCCCTTGGTTTTGGGATGTAACATTGGAAAAAAAAAATTAACCACTCTCACCAAAAGCAATGCGGGGGTTATGCTGAAACCCATATCTACAAGAAATCTATTAGTTTGAACTATAAACCACATCAAAAATGCTGATTTTTCCCCTAGGAAATCCCTTCCCAACTCATAGTAATACAGCGCACACTTTTTTCCTCCAGCTACACTGGAATTTTCTTTGACCATAGAGCATGTCCTCTGATTTCCTGCCTTGGTCTCTGCTTATGCCTTCTTTTCTTTCTATAGTATCTACCTTTACCTCCCCTATTAAATGCTTACCCCATGTCAAATTAAATGCCACCAAACCCAGTAAGCCTTTCCTTATTTCCCCTAAGAGTAATAAACTCCTTTGTATCTCACATAGCATTTTGTTTTCTACCTTTCTAATACATTTTTGCAATGTTGTATATAATAAGCACCTACATATTATATATACTACCAGTACAGTGTAAACTCCATGAGGGCAAGAGATACAATATCAAATAAAAAAAAAAAAACACAACTCCTCTGCACTCACCAAAGTTTATATATATATAAACACACACACACACATACACACACACACACACACACACACATATATATGGTATATTACATTGAAGTCTTCTCTCCAATCCTGATCATGTCTGAGGGAGAGTGATATATTTCTTACCTTATAGCTTCTGGTAGCTTCCTCGAGAGGAATGGTCTTGTGAGTTCTGTGCTCTGGGGAGGTGTCACAGATCCAGCACAATGGAATTTGGTCTTCTTCACAGAAGTAGTTCAACTCTTCTTTATGAATCTCACACAACCAGGTTTTCTTTGTACTGGAGCTTAAGCCCAACTGCTTGATGCTCTCCACCATGCTGGCCAGCTGTCTATTGGGACGGAAGCTCTTCTGATAAAACTGACTCCGGCACTGGGGGCAGGAGTAGACACTCCCTTGAGAGCTGTTTGATTTCTCACAGAATTCGGTGATGCACGGGAGGCAGAAACTGTGGCCGCAATCCACACTGACTGGATCCTGTAAGAAATCCAGGCAGATTGGACATTTTGCTTCTTCCTTCAGTCTCTCTACTGGAAAACCTGTAGCCATGGCTACTGCTTTCCCTAGCATCAACACACCCACTGACTGGCTTTTCTGATAGCAGCTGCTATTTCTTACCAACCTGACTTTACTGGTCCCTCCCTTATTTTGAATAAAGGAGGAGTGTGACCCAATGAGCATAAGAACAGGGTTATCTGGAAATTTGAGTAATGTGTTTCTTTCCCTGACCCCTAGACAAATACCAAATTAAATAATACCAATGAGAAATCTATTCTGTTCCTTTTTTTCAGGGGGGGGGTCGGGACAGGGCAATGAGGGTTAAGTGACTTGCCCAGGGTCACACAGCTAGTAAGTGTCAAGTGTCTGAGGCCAGATTTGAACTCAGGTACTCCTGAACCCAAGGCACTGAACCACCTAACTGCCCCCAATTCTGTTTATTTTTAAAGACTTCCCATTTATCTCCTCTGGCCATTCATTATCAGTACTTCATATTTGACTAGATAGGCTCAGTGCAACTTGTTTAAACCTAAAGGATATTGTTCTATTCTTGGTGGAGATGAAGAACTGACTACAATCTTTTCTATAATAAATACAGTGTGCTGTAATGGACAGAACACTAGATCAAGTCCCAGACTGACACAAACTTGCTG
Source organism: Dromiciops gliroides (assembly GCF_019393635.1). Classification (NCBI taxonomy): domain Eukaryota; kingdom Metazoa; phylum Chordata; class Mammalia; order Microbiotheria; family Microbiotheriidae; genus Dromiciops; species Dromiciops gliroides. Next base: position 230,461,144 of record NC_057864.1, read on the forward strand.
TTGCTATTATTGTTAGAGAATTCATCAGCCTTCTTAAACTTGGACAGACAAATACCTTTAACCTTTCTCCAGTCTGAGGACTTGACTTTGTTATCTAAATAGCTAAAAGTAGGCTAAAGGGGCAAGAGTAAAAAGTGTCAGTAAATAGAGGTAAAACATGATGGACCACCTAAGAAGCTCCTAGTTCCAGAGGCCCATTCCCACATATGCTCCATGTGGTATATTCCAATTCAACCCCTGTTTTGATGTGGGATGGAATTAGGGTCAAATTGATTATGAGTCATCCCAAAAGAATTACAAGACTCAGTGATTCAGTTTCACAAATTTTATTGCAATACTGTGAGTGACCACAGGGAGAGAACCAGAATAGTGGAAAGGTATCTTTCCAGTTATATTTATAGTATGGATAAATACTATATAATAATCTCCACCTTTGGGAGATACAGGGGAGGGCCTATCCTGATTTGGAGTTCCTGGGGTCCTAAGCCAACCCCCAAGGCGGGTACCTTTTTCCATGGATGTATGTTTTGGGGGTTTACACGTCATAAGGAGAATCTGGGGACAAATTTGGCCTTTTCTGCGCATGTCTCTTTCTGGTTTCAAAACACCTTCATTTATCATTTATTCCTAGTCTAAAGTTCTATAGCCTGTCTTTAGTCTAAGGTCTTCATGGTCTCTCTCCCTCTGTTCCTGTTATGGGTATTGATTTATGTGGCTAAGAGAACTTAGCATCCTGACTTGTAAGTTATCCATTAACTGGGGTTTGAATCCCTTTTAGAACTTATATTTGAATTAGAGCTTGGAACTTAGGTTTTTCTATTAACCCTTTTTTGCTTCCTACATCATTATCATAACAAATGCCATTTTAACAAACTAGGATAATCCCTGGGGTTTTATATTCTAGTTGTGAAAAAAGACCCCATTCATAAAAAAAAAGAACAATAAAAAGCAATATATAGCAAATTTAAAGTTTCATAGATGTCAGTGGTTTCATGCCTAGTGGGACAGAGAGCGAGGTGATCAGGCACATTCAGAGATATCTAGAGCCTCAATGAGAAGAGAACAGTAGAGAGTAGAGATGAGTAATGAAATTTATTCCAGCCTTAACGACAAGGGTTGTTGTTAGGATCAAATAAAGATAATGTTTATAAAATGATTAACATCATGAATGACACATAGACACGTTTGTTTGTTTGTTTCCTCCCTTGCTATGTCAAATAGAAGTGATGACAATGGATATCCTCATTTAAGGTCTGAATTTATGGAAAGGATACTAGTATTTCTGTTAAATATAATGTAACTCTTGATTTAAGATCTATACTATAAATTATTTTTAATGACAGGTACATTTATTTCTGCTTTTTTCTAGTCTTTTATCAGAAATGACTATTGTAGGGGCAGCTAGGTGGTGCAGTGGATAGAGCACTGGCCTTGAATTCAGGAGGACCTGAGTTCAAATCAGACCTCAGACACACTAGCTGTGTGACTTTAGGCCTCACCAAAAAAAAAGTGATAAGGCTGGATATGGAGAAGGAGATAAATGTGAGAAATGTTAGTGAAGATAAAAATTACAAGATTGCACACATGGATAAATATATTGGGCGAATGAGAGTGAGACATCCAGGATGATACTGAAGTTGTGAATCTGGGTGACTGGAAGGATGATGGTGCTTTCATCAGTAGTGAGAAAGTTCAGAAGAGTTCAGAAAATTATGTGGGAAGGAGAAGAAAATGGGTTCTATTTTAGAAATGCTGAATTTGAAATGTGTATGGTACATTTAATTCAAAATATCCTGTAGGTAGATGGTAGTGTAGGATTGGGGTGTCATCTCTACAGAAATCCCCACAGAGGTAATAAAGTATTCTAGTGAGAGAATGTTTCACTTTGTGATAGAGAGATGTTGGGCTATAAAATGCTGAGTACATTTTTGCAAATAGACAATGTGGGGATTTGTGTTGTTTGATTGGAATATTTGTTGCATTTTTTTTTGATGGGGGAGTATAGGAGAGAAAAGGAGAATAGACTTAGAAATTATATAGGGAATTTCATTGGTATTATTTCATTGTTATAGGGAATTTTCTGATGAAAAACTCCTTTCACCAATGTGGGTCAGCACCTTCTCTGCAATTTATAGTTTTAGAGAGTTTGAGTATTTAAGAGTACTGAGAGGTAACTTACTCAAAGTCACATACCTAGAATGGACCCTGACTTTGAGGCCTGCTCATAGTTTACTATGCAGCATTGCCTCAGAAATAAAAGAAGATCTAAATAATTGTAAGAAAAGGAAATCTTCATACCCAGGCCAAAGAGTATCTAAATAATTGGAAAGATGATTACAGAGAACTCATGTTAAAAATGCTTTCTACTTCCTGACAGAAAGATGATGGAATCAGAGAACATATTTTTTTTAATATGATGAATAGGGGTTTTTTTGTGGTGTGTGTGTGTGTGTGTGTGTGTGTGTGTGTGTGTGTGTGTATTTTATTTTTCCTCAATTGCAGACAGTGGAGATGGAAGGGAGAGAAGGGAGATTTTAGTTGATTCGAAAAATAAATTCAATTTAAAATAAATAATTAGAAAGATGTTAAATGCTTATGCCTGGGACATACTAAGATTTTAAAAAATGATGTTACCTTCTGGAGTCGCAAAAGAGTCATCCATAAGAGACAAAGTTTAATCACAGAGTGCTCAGTATATATACAGAGAGGTAAAATGCAGCTGGTCAGTGTGTCCATTCAGTAGAACAAACTCAAACAATGTAACATTAGAACTTTCACAATGATGAATACAGGAACAAAATATTCTTTATGGGGAATAGCTAGTTTTAATGCATTCTATTTGATTTATGTTTGTTACTTCATGTATATGGTGACCCCGAGGTCATTGTTCAGGTGTAGTAATCATGCTATATTTTGTTAACCCATTCCAATCTAGCCCCCCAAATTACCAACTTATTTTACAAATTTAGTGCTATATTAATCAGAGTAACAAATACTATAAAAGTAGGCAAAATAATAAAATTCATTTTGAAGAAAAAAGTCAGTAATATTATGGGATATGATCTTTAAAAGGTAGAAGGAAAGGGGTTTGACACCAGATTTCAAATTATTCTTTAGAGAAGTAAATATCAAAATTATCAGCTTCTGTACTGTTAAAAAGTAGAATAGATTGAATAGCAATGGAATATAAATGAATATTCATATTACTCTACTGTTTGAGCCTAAGAAAACAAAAACCAGGGAAAGTATTACTTAATCATCAAGACCTATTAGGAAACTGGTTAAACAAGTTGTCAAAAATTAAATTTAGATTAGCACCAATGGCATGGATGGCATCTGTTTTATTTAGGCTGGCCTGGTTTCCTTTCAAGGGGTCAATAGGGCTACCTTTGAGATTTGGTTAGGTTCCTGTTTGCCCTATAAGGGAACAGTTTAGTCTTATAAATTTGAATCAGTTTCTTATATATCTTGGACATCAAATAAGACTTTTATAAGAAAAATTTGTTGCAAAGATATTTCCCAATTATCTGTTCAGTCATTTCAGTCATGTCCAGCTCTTTGTGACCCCATTTGGGATTTTCTTACCAAGGATACTAGAGTGGTTTGCTATTTCCTTCTCCAGCTCATTTAACAGATAAGGAATTGAGGCAAACAGGGTTAAGTCACTTTCCCAGGATCACACAGCTATTAAGTGTCTGAGGCCAGATTTGAACTCAGTGTGGTAAAAATTATTTGTGGTATAGGCAGCTTTTTTGAAAGACCTCCCCTTTTGGGGGAGAAAAGATTGAACACTCCCTGAAGGGAGGTTAGAGGGCATTTCCAGAACACTAGCTCTGGAGTCACTTCGGGAACTCTAGTTCTCTCTCTCTGTCTGAGCTGTCTCTGGTGGCTGCTGACTGCTGGCACAAGCAATTGTAAACAGTCTGGGGTTGGTGAGTTAATTACAGAAAACCCTAATAGGCTAAGTTTAGAGTTAAGAACATCTCTCTGTATTTCTATTTTCCTTTTTCCTTATCTTTGATTTTTTATGTTTCACCTTTGCTGTTTAATTAATTCCCAAGCAATAAAATCTGATCCTTTTGTGAACTAAAGCTTAGAGGCTCCTTTCTTATTGGCCTGAAAGAAATATCTAAAAAGGGCAGTTCAGAGGGGAGGTTAAACCTAAAAGGTCCCTCATATTTCCGGCTCTCACATCAGGAAGTCTTCCTAACTCCAGGCCTGGCAATGTATCCACTGTGCCTTCTAGCTGCCCTTGGAAATGAGTAGGTGGGAGATTATGAAGTTAAGGATGACACCTAGGTTGTCATCCTGCAGGACTAGAAGGATGGTGCTCTTGACAGTAATAAAAAGTTTGGAACAGGGGAGATTGATGGTAGGACTTGAGGGAGAGAAAAATTATTTTGGTTTTCCACATGTGATTTTATGCCTATAGTAATCAAGCTTAAAATATCTAATAAGCAGGGGAGCAGCTAGGTGGAGCAGTGGATAAAGCACCGGCCCTGGATTCAGGAAGACCTGAGTTCAAATCTGGTCTCAGACACTTGACACTTACTAGCTGTGTGACCCTGCACAAGTAACTTAACCCTCATTGCCCTGCCTCCCCCCAAAAAAGATGTCTAATAAGTAATTGAAAGCATGAGAAAGGAGATTTTAGAAATAATTGAATCCATGGGAACTGTTGGAAATAAATGAGATTGGAGAGAAGAAAGGACAGCCCAAGACAAAGTATCCACAGTTAGTGGGTATGGCCTAAATGAAGATCCAGAAAAAGAGACTAAGGAAAGGTTAGATAGGTAGGAGAACTTAGAGAAAGTCATGTCTTGAAAACCTAGAGAGAAGAGAGTCTCAGGAAAAGAAAGTGATCAACAGTGTTAAAGGCTGCAGAGAGGTCAAGAAAGATAAGAATTAAGAAAAAATACCACTGGGTTTGGTAATAAAGATATCTTTGAAGAAGTTTCAGTTGAATGAAGTTGGAAGCCAGATGGCAGAAAGTTAAGTGAGAGTAGAAGAAGTAGATGCTTTTTATTATAATAATAAATGGTCTTCTAGAAGGGGAAAGAGAGGGGGAGTGAGTGAACCTCAAAGAGGGAGCAACATACATACTTAAGTGGGTATAGTAATATATTTTTGCCCTGAGGGGGAAAGTGGGAGGGGAAGGATATGGGTGGGGGGGGAGAGGGGAAGGAGGGAATGGCAAATTGGGGGAGGGAGCAGTAAAAAGGAAAACACCTTCAAGGAAGGTGAAGATGTTCTGCATGACTGTACATGTATGACTTATATTGAATTGCTTGATTTCATAGGGAGGGTTGAGGAAGGAGGGAGGAAGAAAAATTTAGAACACAGAAGCTCAAAGACCTTAAACTCATCAGAGTGGGCTCATGGGGGGAATAACATACACACCCAATTGAGAGGAGTAATCTATTTAACCCTACAGGAAAGTAGGAGGGGAAGAAGATAAGGAGGGAAGGGTGAAAGAAGGGAGGGCAGAGCAGGGGAGCAGTCAGAAGTAAAACACTTTGGAGGAGGAATAGGGTAAAAGAAGATAGAAAATAGAGTAAATATCATGGGAAGGGAATAGGATGGAGGGAAATAGTTATGATGATTGACTATAATGGCAAAACATGTGGTACCTACTCTATTGGGCTATTGTGAAGAAAATTCTTTGTCAAGTTTAAGGTACTATATAAAAGTTATGATGAAGATGATGCTATCAGAAAAACCTAGAAAGACCTACATGAACTGAAGCAGAGTGAAATGTACTGTATACAAAATAATGGGCAGCTAGGTAGAGCAGTAGATAGAGCACTGGCCCTGGAGTCAGGAGTACCTGAGTTCAAATCTGGCCTCAGACACTTAACACTTACTAGCTTAACCCCAATTGCATTAGCAATTGTGTACAGCAATAGTGTAAGATGATCTGCTGGGAAGCAAGTGGTTATTTTCAGCAAGGGAGTGATCCAATATAACTCCAAAGGACTTAAGAAAATTTCAATCCATCTACAGAGAAAGAACTGATGGTATCTGAAAACAGATTGAAACATATTTTTTTTCACAATTCCTTAATCTGAAATTTTGTTTTTATCTGTTTTCTCTCACAACCTAGCTAATGTGGAGATGTTTTCCATGATTACTTATGTATAACTTATGCGGAATTGCTTGAGTTCTTGGGGTGGGGGTGGGGGGGGTGGGAAGGGAGGGAGGAAGAGAAGTTGGAACAAAAAGTTTTAAAAATTTGATGTCAAAATTTGTTTTTACATGAATTTGGAAAATAAAATTCTAAACAGAAAAAAAAAAAGACATGACGAGCAGGTAGATTTGAGAAAAACCTGAAAAAATTTACATGGATTGATGCTGAGTGAAGTGAGCAGAGCCAGGAGAACATTATATACAATAACAGCAACATCAGATCAACTATGATAGACAACTCTTTCCAGCAATACAGTGATCCAAGACAATTCCAAAAGTGTCATCATGGAAAATACTATCCACATTCAGAGAAAAAACTATGGAGCCTGAAGGCAGATTGAGGAATACTGTTTTCACTTTTTTTGTTTTTTGTTTTTTTGTTTTTCTTTTTCATGATCTTTGCCTTTTGTTCTTATTTTTCTTTCACAATGTGGCTAATATAGAAATATGTTTAATATGATTGTACTATATAACCTATGTCAGAATGTTTGCTGTCTTGGGGAAGGGGGAAGGAAGGGAAGGAGGCAAAACAATTTAGAACTCAAAATCTTACAAAAATGAATGTTGAAAACTATCTTGACATGTAATTTGGAAAATAAAATACTATGAAATGAATAAAAAAATATTATAAATGGCCTCAAAGAGTTTAGTCACAAAAGGCAAAAGAGGTATGGAATGATAATTAGCAAGGATGGAAGGATCTAGTAAGGATTTTTTGAGAATGGAGGAGATTTGGATAAGTTTTAGGCAATAAGGAATGAGTCAATGTTCAGGGAGAGATTGAAGATAAGTGAGAGAAGATGGAATCAAGATGGCAGAGTGAAATAGTTTTGAAGACCTCTCCCAGCCCAGTCCTCTAAACAACTTTAAAAAGTATGTCAAACTGAATTCTGAGTGAGATAACCAACACAAAGTTACAAAGAATAATTTTTCCAACCCAATGCAGCTTAGAAGGACTGAAAGAGGGATCTATGAACACTGGTGTGAGAGCTGGCCCAGAGTCGATAGAAGCAGAGTGGATGGTTGTTGGCCTTGGAAGAGGGAATGGCAGCAGCATTCATAAGAGCCCTGAGAGCATATAATGCCCAGGGTCCATAAGGAGACTGAATATCTGGCCAAAGAAATTCTAGGAGGACTTTTCTGTTAGCACTGAGTGAAAGCTCCAGCACTATTACCTATAACACAGTACTATGTCACAGTTCCAGGGAGTAGAGGAGTGGTTGAGGTCCTGAGGGAGTGATGGCCCTACCTGGATACAATTTGTAGTTCTAGGATGGAGAAGAGTGGTTGTAGTTGTAAGGGAGCAAGGATACTGCCAGGTAAGGACCAGGATACAGACCAGAAGGGCAGTGACCATACCATACCCTGGATCAGACCACTCTGGAATCATCAATAACTTACAGCTCCCTGCCCTATGACCCACACCTAGCTGTGAAAACAGCAAGACATAAAAGTATAAAGTTCAGGACAGTCACTCACCCCAAAGGTAAGCAGAATTCAACTGTAACATAAAGTCCAAAGTAAAGAAATAGGTTGGAAAAATAAGCAAAAAACAATAAAAAGCTACAATGGCATCAGAGAAGCTCAAGACACAAACTCAGAAGACATTTGAAAACATTTTGTAAGCAAAGCTTAAAAGAAAAATGCAGATTGGACATAAGCCCAGCAAGAATTCTAAAACTTTAAGAGAAATTAGTAAAACTGAAGGTAAAAAAACCATTAAATTAATAAATCAAAGTAGGAGCTAGTTTTATAAAACAAGTAAATAAATAAAATAGATAAAGCATTAATTTAAAAAATAGAAAACCAAATTACCAGCATCAAAAATGAAAAGCATGAATGCACTACCAATTATATTACTTTTTTAAAAATGTAATAAATATTTTTATTTATAGTTTTGGGTTCCAATTTTTACCCCTCCTTCCCTTCTTCCCCTCCCCCTCCCTGAGGAGGCAAGCAATCAGATATGGATTATACATGTATGATTATGTAAAACATTACTATATTTGTCATTTTGTACAAGAAAACTTGATTAAAAGAAAAAATGAAAGTGAAAAATAGCATGCTCCAGTCTATTACATCAATATCAGTTCTTTCTTATGTTTCATTAACTGTCCTTTGGGATCATCTTGGATCATTGTATTGCTGAGAATAGTTGTTATTCTTTATTTCTGTCACTGTGCAAAATACTCTCCTGGTTCTTCTCACTTCAGTATACATCAGTTTATACAAGTCTCTCCAGGCCTTTCTGAAATCATCCTGCTTGTCATTTCTTATAGCACAATGATATTACATCACCACATCCAGTACTACAGCTTGTTTAACCATTCCCCAATTGATGGGCATTCCCCTTAATTTCCAATTCTTAGCCACCACAAAAAGAGCTGCTATAAATATTTTTGTACAAATAGGTCTTTTTCTCTTTTGAGAGACGTCTTTGAGATATGAACAGAGCAATAGTATTGCTGGATCAAAGTATATGTAAAATTCTAAAGCCCTTTGGGTATAGTTCCAAATTGCTCTCCAGAATGGTTGGATCTTTTCACAACTCCACCAACAGTAGATTAACATCCTAGTTTTCCCACATCCCCTCCAACATCCAATACTTTCCTTTTGTTGTTATATTTGCCACTCTGATAGGTGTGAGGTGATACTTCAGAGTTTTCTAATTTGCATTTCTCTAATCAATAGTGATCTAGAGCATTTTTTCATATGACTATAGATAGCTTTGGTTTCCTTGTCTGAAAATTTCCTGTTCAAATCTTTTGACCATTTATCAATTGGGAAATGACTTGTATTTTTATAAATTTGACTCAGTTCTCTATATATTTGAGAAATGAGGCCTTTATCAGAGATACTTGTTTCAAAAATTCTTTTTTAAGTTTTCTGCTTCCCTTATAATCTTTGTTACATTAGTTTTGTTTGTGCAAAACCTTTTTAATTTTATATAATCAAAATTATCTATTTTACATTTTACATTGCTCTCTATATTTTCTTTGATCCTAAATTCTTCTCCTGTCAATAAATCTGAGAGATAAACTATTCCATGCTCTCTTAATTTGCTTATGATAAGACCCTTTATCTGTAAATCATGTACCCATTTTGACCTTATTTTAGTATACAGAGTGAGATGTTGGTCTATACCTAGATGCTGCCATATTGTTTTCCAGTTTTCCCAGCAATTTTTGTCAAATAATGAGTTTTAGTTCCAAAAGCTTGGATCTTTGGGTTTACTAGATTACTATAGTCATTTAGTACAGTATAATTTGTACCTATTCTAGTCCACTGATCCACCTCTCTATTTCTAGATTGTTTTGATTAGACCACCTTCTTTTGCACTTTTTCATTGATTCCTTTGACATTCTTGACCTTTTTTTCTTCCAGATGAATTTTGTTATTCTTTTTTCTAGATCTATAAAAATTTTTTGGATAGTTTGATTGGTATAGCACTAAATCATTTTTATTGTATTGGCTCAGCCTACCCATGAGCAATTAATATTTTCCCAATTGTTTAGATCTGACTTTATTTGTGTGAAAAGTGTTTTATAATTCTGGTGACATAGCTCCTGAGTTTGTCTTGGCACATAGACTCCCAAGTATTTCTCTTTCTATCTGTTGTTGCTGGGCTTTTTTGGTAATATATAGATGTGCTGATGATTTATGTGGGTTCATTTTATATCCTGTAACACCTAAAGTTGAATAATTTCAAATAGATTTGTACTTGATTTTCTAGGATTTTATAAGTATAACATCACATTATCTGCAAAGAGTGATAGTTTTGTTTCCCCATTGCCTATTCTAATTCCTTTAATTTCATTTTTTTCTCTTTCTGCTATGGCTAATATTTCTGGTATAATAGTAAATAATAAAAGTGATTTTTTTTTTAAATTACATGCCTGAGAGCAGTGGCCTCCTTCTGAGGCCAGCTACGAAGGTTCAGAACCTGAAGCTGCTACAGGAAGATGCAGAAACAAAGAGAGCTGGGATCAGAAAGGCATTTTTTGCTGATGGCAAAGAAGGCATTTTAATGAGAGTATACATGTTACTTATATACTAGAGGGCTATGTGAGTGATACTGCATTCGCAGCAATTCTAGGACAATGGTGTTTAATCAAGTCGGGCAGGGGTTTGGGAAAACAGGATGTATAAAGAGTAGGAATGTAAAAATAACAAAGAGGAAGGGGAATGTTTGTGTAAGCCTTGCTTAAGCACAAAGGTTGAGGGGCCCTTAAGGGGTTCTGCAAGCCTTGCTTCAACAACATCCTCGAGGGCCCCTGACACATGCCAATAAAACTAATGATCTAAATGAAATGGCTGAATATTTATAAAAAATTCAATTGTCAAGAATATTTGAATAACATTATCTTAGAAAAAGAAATTGAACAAGCTATAGCCCAGAACTACATGGACTTTGTAACAATTGGAATAACGCCACCTGCTGGATACTTACTGTAGAAGAGTTCTGCCCATGAAGCAAAGGTCTTTGAGGGCAAGACCAGGAGTCTTTTCTTTGGCATCAGGAAGTGACGTGGACTAGTGGGAGGAGGAAGGAAGAGACTGGCGCTCAGTCTCGCTCTTTTTCCTCTGGACTCTGGTGGAGAGCGGAGCTAGAAATGTGCTCTCCCTTTAATAGATAGGAATCTAGGCTTTTCTCTCTCTTTACCAAATTCTTATTCTCCTTAATAAATGCTTAAAAGTCTAACTCTTGCTGAAGCTTATAATTTATTGGCGACCACTCATTAGATATTTTAGACAGACTAGCTAGAATTTTAGCCCTTAACAGATGGCTGACCACGAAGAGGAAAGCTAAACCTCAGTCTTCTGATCTTCTGGTTGGGTAAGAAATTTCCCCTACGCTCTCCCTTTAACTGCTAAGTACTGGCGTACTGGCTGTGTTTTCCCTTTAAATTTTTTCCAATGGACCTTTTAAACTCCCTAATTACCCTATTTTTGATTTATGGGAGATAAGATCATGTTAATGCTTTGTTTTTGTGGATTTTCTATTTTTCTTTTTATTTTTGTTAAAAGAGCCAGCAACTTACTCACACAAGGAAATATCTCTCCCTCTCCCAACCATGCTTTTCAGAGAAACCTGAAGAGATTCCTGCAGCTTTTCCCAATTCTAACACTAATTGTTGCTCTAATTTTGCATGCCTGGAGGCAATGACCCACCCTCTAGAAGCTTTTAATCCCCTGGAGGCAAAGTGGGGGAAGAGGAATCCAGGCCTGAGTTCAAAATCAAGTCTGATTCAAATTGTGCTGGTCCCTCCCCTCCTCTCCAGACCCCACCCTCTACTCCTCCCATGGCTAAGCCCATTGCTTCCCCTGCCTGGGAAGTCCAGAGATCTGATGCGCATGCTCAACTTTCTGTAACTACATTTGCAGCTTCAGGCTCAGCCCTTCCCCAGCCTGGATGTGCTTCTGAGACAACCTTAGAAAGCCCTTTAAATTCCACATATGCCTGTTTTGTTCATAATTTTGCTAACCTGCTTTTGTCTTTAATTAGTATTCTTATAAAGCATTTGTATGGTGAAAAGACTGACAGACAATATAGAGGGGTTAAAGAAGAAAACCTTAAGCTGAATAAGAATGACAATCATCACCATAGTTCAAGACTCCACTTCTTTTGCCATGGAAGGGTATATATTGTACAGAAATGTAGAAGTAAGCAGCAAGGTATTGATATGAGTATTGGGGATTTTAGATACCGAAATCAGAAGTGTTCTGAATTCACTCAGAGTATTAATGTCAGTTCAGAGGTTACATAGGATTTCTATGCTATTACATCTACATTTTGAAATTAATGGTATGAATTTATTTTCATAGAGATTTTCATGCTTTTGAGATTGTGTCTTATACTTAGTTTCTAAAACAAGGAGAATATTTGTAAAAGCTTTTTATAGTCATGTGATCAAGTTTATATTTTATAATACTCTTATTGATATTAAGTTCATATTCATTTAGATTTCCTTAGTTTGAATTTCATTGTCTTTTATTATTCCACGTGTATTTTCTTCTATTCATTCATCTATCTAATTTTGAAACATGGTTTTGATTTCATAATACAATGTTAATTCTAGGAGTATTATGCTCCCATATTCTGAGTTATTTGTTTTTGTTATTTTTCTCAACTGATTATTTGATCAAACTCTTTAAAGCATTTCCCTAGCAAATTGTTTGCCATGGCAAGTGTAAATTGATTCTAGAAGTACTATTTTTGATAAGCATATTCCAAAAAAAAAAAAAAAAAGAGGGGAACATTTGTAAACGTTGTCTTTGAGATTGTGTTGTGCTTTAACTTGTATTTAAATATGTTCAGATTTTTCAAAAAAGAAATTGTATACTAAGTTAAAAAAAGGGGTATTATTTGAAATTGTTGCATAATTATATATTATATTCTGAGTCAAGATGTATTCACATTTTTTTGCAATCATTTATTATCCTCAATTTTTAAATCCATATGAGACTTGGATTATGGGAACTTATCATTTAAGACATTAATTGACTTTATTCTGAGTTATCAGATGCCAGTTGGCCAAGATGCCATCCAATCACAAGAGGAATACATGCAAGAGCAGACACTGAACTGTCACATGAGGGGGAGACATGCATGAAGTCAAGGTATGGCCGAGGGAACGGCTTTTGACAAATGTTGAGGTTGGATTCTCTTGGTTTAATATTTTATTCTCTTTTTCCCCACAATATTGTACAGATGGCTGGAAGTATTCATCCCACCCATCTCACTTCTACACCTGGCTTCTATGCTCCCTCCTATATGCCTGATGCCATGGACATCTCAAATCCCATGCATCTGATTAAGTCTGACTCAGTTTCCTCCAATATGTTCGGTGGCATGGACATATATTCCATCCACCTATTTTAAACCTGGCATACTGCATGGGCAGTATATATTGCTCAAGTGTGGGAATGCTCATATCCCATCATTTCTCTGTTCTTTTATGGTAACCCCCATAATTATCTCAGGTGTCATGATAAATAGTGTTGAATTTGGCCTTGACACCTGTTACCAATTATATTAGATTTTCTAATTTCTCATAATGGCATGAGGATAATTAGGCAGATGATGCAAAAATGTGATGAAACAAAGATAAAAATTATTTTTAATAATTAATATCCCAGCAATTGTCTTCTCAATTACCCTCCATAAAGGGGGACTGTAATAATATTATAATTTTAAAGAATGTTTCAATTTTTGTTTTATTATGTTTCATGTGTAACAACTAAGATTCTGAATTCCCTTAGACATGTTTTTGAGAACTTTCATTGTTTGATTTGATTATTGACAAAGCTATTTTAAAGTTGTGTTAAGCTCAATTTTGTAGGAAATTTTCCTGGCTGACTACCAGCATCCACACATCAACCCCTGAAAAGACTTCCATTCCACGACTACACCTAGAGGACATCTGAGAAAAGACTTTCAGAGACTTTAAATGAACAGTTTTGTTTTTTTTCTCTTTTCTTTTTCGGTTATAATATACACCATCTGTAATATGTACTCTCTGCAGAGGCCCTCCCTTTGCAAGACCAATGTCAAAGCGTCGGTTCATGAGGACAAAAAATCGCCCCTCTGGACAAAACTTTCCTCTCTTCCTTTTCTATATTGTTGTTCACATATTATTAGTTAGCAATAGTTATTATATTCTTTTTACTGTTCTGTCAAGGAAACATTTTGTTTCTTGAGGAACAACAGGGGGGACTGTAATGATTGGAATAACGCCACCTGCTGGATACTTACTGTAGAAGAGTTCTGCCCATGAAGCAAAGGTCTTTGAGGGCAAGACCAGGAGTCTTTTCTTTGGCATCAGGAAGTGATGCGGACTAGTGGGAGGAGGAAGGAAGAGACTGGCGCTCAGTCTCGCTCTTTTTCCTCTGGACTCTGGTGGAGAGCAGAGCTAGAAATGTGCTCTCCCTTTAATAGATAGGAATCTAGGCTTTTCTCTCTCTTTACCAAATTCTTATTCTCCTTAATAAATGCTTAAAAGTCTAACTCTTGCTGAAGCTTATAATTTATTGGCGACCACTCATTAGATATTTTAGACAGACTAGCTAGAATTTTAGCCCTTAACAACTTACTAGTTAATTCTACCAAACATTTAAAGAATAATTAATTCTATGGTTTTTAATACCTAAACCAGGGAGAAAACTAGAATAAATTATAGACCAACAAATATATTTCCTTAATGAAATGCAAAAATTCTAAATTCCAACAATATATCTCAGAAATTTCACACTACGGCCAGGTAGGATGTATACTAGGAATGCAGGACTGTCTCAGCGTTAGGAAAACTAAAAGCATAATCAACTATATCATAACAAAATCAATAAAAAGCATGTGATTAGATCAATGGATGCAGAAAAGGCTTTTGAAAAAATATAGCACCCATTCCTATTAAAAAAAAACACTAGAAAACATGGGAATAAATGATAAATAGTATCTATCTAAAACCATTATTTATAATGGGAAAAAATAAGAACCTTTTCCAATAAGATCAGAAGCAAGGTTGTCCATCATAACCTTTATTATTCAATATTGCAGTAGAAATGTTTAGCTATGTCAATAATACAAGAAAAAATTGAAGGAATCAAAATAACCAATGAGAAAACAAAGCTTGTAGCAAATGGCATGGTGGTATGCTTAAAGAGCTCAAGAAAGTCAGCTAAAAATGGTTGAAACAATTAACTTTAGGAAAGTTTCACAATATAAAATAAACCCATAAAACCATCAGCTTTTAGATATTACTAGCAAAACCCAGCAGGAAAAATAGAGAATTTCCATTTAAAATAACTTCAGACAGTATAAAAGTTAACTTGGGAATCCACTTGCCAAAACACTCAAAGGAATTATATGAACACACTTATTAAACACTCTTTACACAAAGATAGATCTAATTATTTTCTAATTATTTTAATTAGAAAATATTAATTATTCATGGGTAGGCTGAACCAACATAATAAAAATTACAGCAGTACATAAAAAGCAAACTATGAAAGAATTACTTTATAGAGTTGGAAAAAATAAGAATTCATCTAGAGGAACAAGTTAAGAATATTAAGAGAATCAATGAAAAATGTGAAAGAAGAGGGCCTGACAGTAGATCTCAAACTATAATACAAATCTGTAATGATCAGAACAATTGGATACTGTTTAAGAAACAGAATGGTTGATCAATGAAATAGATAGGTAACTTAGTGTTTGATAAACCCAAAGATCCCAGATTTGGGGTAAGAAGTCACTATTTGACAAAAATTTCTACAAAAACTGGAAAATAATCTGGCAGACACTAGACAAAGACCAACATCTCACTCTGTATGCCAAGATAAGGTCCAATATGAGTACATGATTTAGACATAAAGGGTTATAAAGCAAATGAGGGGATCAAAGAAGAAATTATATGTCAAATCTACAGATAAGAGTTCAAGAAAAAAAAGAAGAGCTAGGGGTTCAGAGAAGGTAAAATGGACTACTTTGATATTAAAAGTTTTTCATTTAAAGAAACCAATGCAACTAAAAGTTGAAGAGAAGCAGGTAAATGGGGAACAATTTGCAGCAAGTTTCTCTGCTAAAAGTTTCAGTTCTCAAATATATGCAGAACTGAGTTGAATTTATAAAAATTACCTAGTTGATAAATGGTCAAAGAACACTGTCAGACAGTTTTCAGATGAAAAAAATCAAATAGTCATATAAAATGTTCAAAAGCACTATTAATTAAATTAAAATTAAAATAACTCTGAGGTATTAATTCAAACCTATCAGAATGGCAAAGTTAACAAAAATGGAAAATTTATTGAATTAATGAATTGTTTGTATAATAGTGAACTAATCCAAACACTTCAGAGAATAATTTGGAATTATATGCCTTTTGGGGCAGCTAGGTGGCACAGTGGATAGAGCAGTGGCCCTGGATTCAGGAGGACCTGAGTTCAAATCCGACCTCAGACACTTAACACTTACTAGCTGTGTGACCCTGGGCAAGTCACTTAACCCCAATTGCCTCACCAAAAAAAAATTTAAAAAGTATAGCCTTTTACCCAGAAATACTGCTATGATGTTTATACCCAAGGAGATTAAAGAAAAAAGAAAAGGACCACTAAGCACAAAACTATTTGATAGCAACTCTTTTTGTGATGGCAAAGAATTGGGGGAATGAATGAAAAAGTTATGATATATAATTCTGATGGGATCCTATTGTGTTGTAAGAAATTATGAAAGAGATAGTTTCAGAAAAACTTGGGAAGACATAGGAACTGATGCAAAGTGAATTGAGCAGAACCAGAAGAATATTCTACACAGTAAGTAAGTGTTAATCAACTGTGAAGACTTAGTGACTCTGATCAATAATGAACTACTACAACTCCAAAGGACTAATGATTTTTTTTAAATGCTAACCATCTCCAGACAGAGAACTGATGAACTCAAAGAGCATCTTGAAGCATATTTCCCCCCCCTTTTTTTTCTTTCCTTTTTTTTTTTTGAACATGGCTAATGTGGAACTATATAATGTGGAAAATGTTTTGCATGACTATACAGTCCTAATATAATGTCCTAATATAATCATGTATAATGTGTATACATATGTGACCATATATATAATGTCATACTTATTGTATATAATAATATAATGTCATATATCTTGTTTTTTTCAGTGATGTGGGAAGGAGAAAGAGAATGTGGAACTAAAATGTAAAAATATATATTTTTAAAAGAAGATAAAAGCAAGAGTAGAAATCTGCTGGAGGAGATGGGATGGATGGTAATCATGGGTTTGCCTTGGCAAAAAGGTCATCTCTTTGTGTAAGACAGAGGCAAAGGAGGAGATGGTGTCAGAAGACATTTGGGTGATATGAGATGAAGAGGAAATAAGATAGAGTTCTTGGTGAATTTTTCAGTAAAATATAAGGCAAGGTTCTAGTATACCACACTGCCTCTATACTACAATATCTTAATCTTGTTAAAATAAAAGTAACTGCTTTGAAATTAAGAGTTAATTGTACCAAACTTTTTTCTTGCTTTTCCTCACAAACAAATTCCATATATTGTCTCTTTGTTTTTGCACAAGCCTATAATGTACTGTGATGTCCATACTTCCACCTCTTACAAAGCTGTTTTCTTTAAGCAGGACCTCCTTTCTGCATCTATTCTTGAATCCATCAAATGCTAATACCTCCTCCAAAATCACCTTTCATTTATTTTGTATATGTGCTCATGTTGTCTACCCCAGTAGAATGTAAAATCCTTGAGCACCTAGAATTATGCCTAGCAAGTGGGAGATACTTTTAAAATGCTTGTCATTGATAAAAAAATAAAATTATGAGTTAAAAAAGAAAAGCAGGCTTAGGGAAAAGAAAAATAACCCATTCTGAATTCCAGTCTTTATGCTCTTGTTATTATTCTTCAGGTTAAACTCACCAACTTAATATTTACAACCTTCATGAAATGCCCTCATTTCCAAATAGGAAAGATTTCTATAGCAACTCTAGTCACCATAGAGATAGGAAGGTATACTCTATTGGGATAACCATTGTCTTTAGACACTAATTATTTTGCTGTCTCCCCATATGCATTGTGTAGTAAATGTAAAATTCCAGGAGTGAATACTTTTTTTAAAAAAATTATGCTCTTAGAGATTTATTAAAATAATAAATCAATGACTAATTTTGCCTTTTTCTTTTGTTTTTCTTAAGGGGAATGTAAAATGGTTTCTTGAAAGGTTGTTTATGATGATTGTTTATGGTTGATATTGTTTATTATGATGAAGATGATTATCCATAGCTAGTTATTTCTGTTCAATATTGAATTTAATCCCAAATGGTTACTGGAGCTTGCCTTATTCCTTCTTGAAGTCATTCATTTATTTATTCATTCTACAAAGTTACTGGGGAAGCTTTTTTTGTTCCCTGAATAAAGGCCACAACCAACCATCTTGAAAATACATGTCCTTGGGCTAAAGGGGGAGTGGGCTAGAAAATATAAATGTCTTAGTTTGACCCATATACTCTACTTAAAAGATCACTAAGCATTTATTAGGTCTATCACAGAGGTTATCCAGGTGGAACCTCTCTTCTATATTTCTGACAGGTGGTCATCCAGCCTCTAATAAAAAAGAAAAATGAGAAAAATAAAAAATACTTTTTAAAAAATTGGATTTTGGACCTGAAATTAGGGAGCTTCTCTACAAATGCAGAGTAAAAAGTGTTTTGCATTTTAATTTTAAGCAGTTGCCTAGGGGCACTAAGATATTAAGTGATTGGAGCTGTGTATGTGGAACTTGAACCCATATTTTCCTGACTCCAAATCCATCATTCATTCTATCTACCATGGCACACTGTTTCTCACCTTTTATGTAGGAGAATGATTATACTGACCCATTATCAGGTGGTTATGTTTGAATGTATTTTGATAAAACTTTAATAATGGCACTGGTTTTAAGTTGAACCATAGTTTTTTGTCCCTCTTGTTATTAGTTTTATGCATTTGCAAAACAGCTGATCAAAATTAAAATTGTAGTACATCATTAGAGTTTGGTTTTTCTGTGCAAAACTAAAATTGATTAATATATAGATAAAACCTGACCACCCTGATCTCAATAATAAAATATTCCACATTGTATCAGCAAACCACACAGTTGCTGAACTCTCTTTTCATTTCTTTGCAATAAAAAGAATATTTTATATAATCTACAGATCTTTTGATTATACCTTTTCATTTTACAACTATGAGAAAAACAAGACCATGATTGCCAATTTACTTAAGGTAACAAAGGAAGTTTGTCAGAGGCAACATTTGAACCTTTGTCTCCTGAATTCACTATTCAATTTCATAGAAAAATCCTTAATTAGACTTGTGCCCCAAAAGTTTTAGATACTACCTCTTGAAACAGCCAATTCATGGAAGCAATTAATTTAACCAACATTTATTGAATATGATTAGTTTATTTCCATTAAATGATGTATATGGGCTCAATTTCCAGATTTGTCATAAGATCATAGTTCAAAAGTTGTAAGGGATTTCAGAGAGTTTGACCCCTGTCTAATTTTAAGAATATTAACATTGCAAGAATAATCACCAGCAATATAGTCACCTTCTGGGTGTTGTATTAGTATTAATAATATAATTTTTGTTGGGCAATATTGTCTTTGGGATCACTGTATTAATGATATGTAGATTTCCTTTGCATCTTTTCAAGGATTATCTGGGGGGAAGGGTACATAATAGGGAAGGGAACCAATTCTTTGAGAAATGCTAGCTGCTTGAAAGGAAATTCTAACTCATTAACCCCACCCCACCTTCATCTACCAGCAGATAATGTTTGATTCTCTCCTTAAGGCAATACAGCCCTGGCACAGAAAGAAGATGTTGCGAAGATTACAGGACTGGGAAATGCAGAGTTGCACTACAATATTTCCTCTCCAGATTGGTCTAATTCTCTTGGATGAAGATACTCTTCCACTTTTTTCCAGTCCTTTTACAGCTGGTGGAGAGTGAGGCCAAATAAGCAGGTGAGAGAAAATAATTTGTTTGCATGGGTGATATTATAGGTAAAGATGAAGGTGCTATGGTTGTTAAAAGATTTTCCCCAATGATGATAAAACCTTGAATCCTAAGACTTGAAGGGAGTCATTTTCCTGACTCCAGGCAGGACAATATTGCAACTATTATTTGCCACCTCTCTATGTACAACAAATAAGCCATTTTCACTAAATTGGATATTGAATGACCACAAAATCATAGCATCATAACTTTAAATGGATCTTAAAGATCCTTCTATTTCTAGAAATACCTTCTACAACTTCCTATTCAGATGATTATTTAGATTCAGTTTGAGTACTACCAGTGATTAGAGAGGCCACTATGTCACAAAGCAGCCCACTTCATTTTAGGAGGACTAAAATTGTTAAGAAATATTTCATCATCATGAGTTACAGTTTGTCTTCCTGCACCTTTTAACCATTAATCTTAGTATTCTGCCTTCTGGAGCCAAGCAGAAAAAGGCAAATGCCATATGGCAGAACTTCATCTATTTGAAGAAAGCCATCCTATCCCCCTCTTCAACTTCCCAAATCACTAAATTGTTTTGACTTAAAGAAGCTACTTCAATCATTTCTCATACAATATCAAGGTTCCTTACTATCCTTGTTATCCCTTCTCTGAATGTGTTCTGGTTTGTCAATAGCTCCCCTTAAAATGTGGAAATCTAAGACTGAACATAGTACACATTTATCATAAAATCCATGTAGTGAGCCCAGAAGCTATACATTATATACTCTTATTACTGAGCCTAAGTTTCGTTGTTGTTGTTGTTTTGTCTTTTGGGTTTTTTTTTTGGGGGGGCAACTATACCTCATTGTTGATTCATATTGAAATTGTATTCCACAATAATCCTTTAATCATTTTCACAAGAACTGTTTTCTAAGTACATTTCTTTTATCTGGTATATGTGAAGTTCTTACCTTGTAAATCATTTTAGCATGCCAAGAACTTTAATATCAGAATTTTGTCAGCTAACATGTTAATTATTCTTTTCAGCTTCATGTTATCCAAAAATCTAATCTGTGAGTGTGGTTATGCAATAAGTTATAAATACACTTCATGCAATAACATCTAGCCCAAGTTTTTCTGTCTTGTCCCAAAGGATAATGTAAGAAACTGTCAAATACCTTAATGAAATCCAGATATACTATGCTGACAAATTTTCTCATATCTATTAATCTCAATTTTTCATCTTATATCATTCTGAATGGCAGTCTTCTTAACACTACATTTGTGTTTTTCTATTTAATCTTGTATAATCTCTATTATCTCTATCTTAATCTGTATTTTTTTTAAATATTGAAAGTTTTGGGAATGGAGTCCTATGACATAGGCTTCCTTCCAAGATTATATTTATACATTTGTCAATACTCTGGGTATGATCATTCAAAACATTTACAAATATATCTTAATGTACCCTTATCTAGCCCGTGTTTCTCCATCTTTTTCAGAGGAAAAGTTTTAGAGACTAGCTGATAAATTCATAAACACTACGTTGACAAAATATCTCTTGTTTAATAATATAGTAATCCTATTAGAAAAAAAAGACACAAGATTAGTTTACATACTTTCTTAGTGAAGCTGCATCAGCTCTCAGTGCTTACCACTTATCCTTCTAAGAAACTATTCATTTAAAAATCCATTTTTAGGGGCAGCTAGGTGGCGTAGTGGATAGAGCACCAGCCCTGGAGTCAGGAGAACCTGAGTTCAAATCCAGCCTCAGACACTTAACACTTACTAGCTGTGTGACCCTGGGCAAGTCACTTAACCCCAATTGCCTCACTAAAATATATATATATATTTTATATATATATATATCCATTTTTGAAAAATATTTATTCCAGAACTCATTTTCTGGGCTTAATGACAAGCTCATTGTTTTATAGTTCCTGAAATTTGTTAAGAAAAACTTATGAAGCATGCTATTTTTCATTTGCTGTCATTTTTTCCTTTTAATCAAGTTTTCTTACACAAAATGGCAAATATGATAATGTTTTACATAATCATACGTGTATAAACCATATCTGATTGCTTGCTGCCTCAGGGAGAGGGGAGAGGAGGGAGGGAAGGAGGAATAAAAATTGGAACCCAAAAGTATAAATAAAAATGTTTATTACATTAAAAAATAAAATAAAATAAAGAAAAAATTTGTTTAGCATCTAATTTTTAGTCTTTTTATATTTCTTCTATTTGGTGTTTAGCACACTGCATGGTAGTTGGCACTTACTAAATGTTTATTGATTGGTTGATTATACCTCGTCATTACTCCAAAATTTAGACTAGTGCCTCTCAGACACTTCTGCAAATGGTTTTGGCTTGTAATTCAATTTAGCCTGGACATGAATAAATTGGGAGATTTTGGTTCTCTTTACTAATTCCTCACAAATTTTGAAATTACATTCTCTCTCAAAAGTTTGTTCTACATTGTGTGTTGATCAACTATATTTCCTCAGCAATACAATGGTCCAAGACAGGACTCATTGATGGAAAATGCTCTCCAAATCCAGAAAAAAAAGAGCTATGGAATCTAGATGCAGATTGAATCATACTATTTCTATTTTTTTGTTTTTATTTTTTGAGGTTTTTCCTTTTTGCTCTGATTCTTCTTTAATAGCATGACTAATGCAGAAATATGTTTAATGTGATTGTATATATATAACCTATATCAGATTGCTTACTGTCTTGGGGAGGGGGGAGGGAGGGAGAAAAATTTGAAACTAGAAATCTTATAAAAATAAATGTTGAAAACTATCTCTACATGTAACTGGAAAATAAAATACTTTTATGAAAAAGAAAAAGAAGTTTGTTCTAGATTGTCCAGATCAAAGATCATTTTACTAGGTGGTGGAATGGATAGAATGGCTATACTCAGGGTCAGGAAGACCTAAATTCACATCTGGACTCAGATACTTATTACCTGTGTGACCTTGAACAAATCACATAATCTGTCTGTCTCAGTTCCCTCATCTCTCAAATAACAGTATCTCACATGATTGTTGTGAGGATCAAATAAAATAACATATATATGTAAAACACTTTCCAAACCTTAAAGCATTTAATAATCCTATTTATTATCACTAGCTTAACACAGTGCTTGGCACATAGTGGGTATTTAATAAATGATTGATTTTTTTGTTTGTTTGTTTGTTTTTAGTGAGGCAATAGGGGTTAAGTGACTTGCCCAGGGTCACACAGCTAGTAAGTGTTAAGTGTCTAAAGCCGGATTTGAACTCAGGTACTCCTGACTCCAGGGCCGGTGCTCTATCCACTGCGCCATCTAGCTGCCCTAAATGATTGATTATTAAACCATGACAAGTAATTCTGCTTTTATTTTCATCTGTTAACTTCATACTGGCTGCTCTCAAACAGTGAGTTTCCTTTCTCTTTACTGTTCTTATTCCAAACCTATCTCTTAAACCTATTCATGTCATTTTTGGACTTCCATTCTTTTCATCAGTCTTAGGTTATTTGGGATTGTAGCCTTTCTGACATGATTCTAATACTTACATGGCACTATTTTCTATTTATCTTCAGTTATTCTGTTTTATACATATACTTGCAAATTTAAGGCAGTTTCTGTTGGATCACATTGTCTTTTTAAAAAATATTTTATTTTCCTCAATTACATGTTAAAACAATTATTAGCATAAGTATATTTTAAAATTTTGAGTTCTAAATTCCATCCCTCCTTCCCTTCCTATCCTCCCTGCTCACTGAGACAGTAAGCAATCTGATATAGGTTATATATGTACAATCAAGTAAAATATTTCCATATTAGTAATTTTGTACAAGAAGATTTGAACAAACAAAAGAAAGTGAGTGAAAAATAGCATGCTTCAGTCTGTATTCAGACATTATCAGTTCTTTCTCTGGAGGCAGAAAGCATGTTTCATCAAGAGTCCTTTGGTATTGCTGGGTCAAAGGGTATGCACAGCTTTATTGCCCTTTGGGCATTGCTGAAAGTAGCTAAGTCACTCACAGTTCTTCATCGTACAATATTGTTGTCACTGTGTATAACATTATCCTGGTTTTGCTCACTTCACTTTGCATTAGTTCTGCTTGTCATTTCTTAAAGCATAATAATATTCCATAACAATCACATACTGCAGCTTGTTCAGCCATTCCCCAATTGATAGGCATCCCCTCAACTGCCAATTCTTAGCCACCACAAAAAAAGAGTTGCTATAAATATTTTTGTACAAATAGGTCCTTTTCCCTTTTTAAGAAATTTTTGGGGATAAATTTTTACCATCATTATCTTTTGATGCTTCTCCTTTTTGTTTCTCATCCTGATTGTTCATAATTATAATTTTAAAATTGTGTTTTAGAGAGCAATCTGTACACCTTAAGCTAGGTTTCTTTTTTTTGCCAGACCATTGGATCATATATCTTCTCTGAGCTTTTTGAAATATGTTTCTTCTAAAGTTTAGGGTACTCATCTGATTTATGCAACATTTCCTTCCTTGGTTATCATAGATCCTAAGTGAGCATGGTCAATTTTTCCCAAGCTTTCCATCACTTCTACTTCTATTAGTTCTTTCCTCTTGGCCATAATTAAATGCAGATATGCTTCTTCTTTCACCACAGAGAACAGATGAGTTTTTTATGGGACAAGCAAAACATTAGTAAAATGAGACTTAGAGAAAATGTCTTAATAGGAGAAGTTCCAGTTCCAAATTTTATCCCACTCAGTTTTGCTGATACCTATAAGGTCAGGGCTCCCTTTGTTAAAATGGTAACTACATTTTATTACCCTTGTTCTGTACATTGTTATATAATTATTTGCATAAATAAGTATTGTTATTAGTCTTTCCATTTTTTCCCCATGAATTCTTGGATGCATCCTTCACATCTGTTCTTTCTCTTCTTGTATCTCTTCTATCCAACTTAAATTTTTTTCCTAATAATTTTTCTCTCTTTTCCTTAATTTTCAATCTAAACTCTTCCGGCAAGATACATTATTCCCAATTCTTATGATTTTTACTCATCTGTTGTCAAGATATTGTAAATTAAGGAGACATTAAGAAAATCAACAAGGTAGACTCCACTTTGTTTTATATATTTTCTTTTTTTCTGACAAAATTCTAACCTTCAAATAGAAGAAAAGAGGCATAACGTTACCTCAGTTCTTTCAACTTTTAACCAGCATTTCAAATTCACCAGAGAAATATCCCATATTTCTTTTGGGGGGTGTCATTTAGGACATTGTACACTATAACAAACCAACAAAGGCCTTTTTTTTGGATTCATGGGCATGTGTATGGTGGGGTGGAAAAATTTGGAATACTGCATTACAATTGTTATATATTTCTATAATTGTTAAGTTGTTTTTCAGTTATATCTCCATGACCCCATTTGGGCTTTTCCTAGCAGAGATAAATGGAGTGATTTGCCATTTCCTTCTGCAGCTCATTTTACAGCTGAAGAACTGAGGCAAACAGGGTCACATAACTAGTGTCTGAGGACGTATTTGAACTCACAAATATGAGTCTTCCTGATGGCAGGCCCAGAATTGTATCCACAATGCCACCTACCTGCCTTATTTTTATAAGTTGCAAATATAGACTATATCTATATGCTATTTAGTATATATAAGTATACTTTTCAAAGTGCTTTCCTATTTATTCATTCATTTGTTCATTAAACAGTAGCTTAAGGGTTATATCCCAAAGACATTCCTCAAAAGAGAAAAAGACCTATTTGTACAAAAATATTTAAATCAAAGGAATGCACATCAATTGGGGAATGGCTAAACAAGTTGTGGTATATGATGGTGATGGAATATTATTGTCCTATAAGAAATGACAAGTAGGATGATTTCAGAAAGGCCTAGAAAGACTTATATGAACTGATGTATAGTGAAGTGAGCAGAACCAAGAGAACATTGTGCACAGAGACAACAATATTGTCAATCAAACAAGCAGCAAAACTTTATGTGCTGCGGTTGCTAGCTCTGATGAGCCTGTACCCCTCCCCGACCTGGGCCGCCACCACTCAATGTTTCTTCCTGGTTCCCAGCTGGGGTTAGGACATCCAAATCCCCCCTTAGCTCATGCATACTCCACCCCGCCCCCCCCCCCCCCCCCCCGCCCCAGCCAGCTATTTAGCCCTCTCACCAGACCGTGAGCTTAGTTCTAGAAAACACTGGCACTGCACCTGATTTGGAGGCTTGGGGGTAAGTTTCTCTGGCTCAGTCTGCTGGGGCTGTATCTGCATCAGAGAGATCATGGGGCCGGACTCCACTCCCAGCTTAGCTTCTGCTGAATTTCCAAGGTGTCTGGCTGGAAAATAATCTCAGCCATTGTTTTGTGGGTTCTGCTGCTCCAGGAGTTGTTTTTTGGCTGTGTTTGGAAAATTTTTTGTTTTTGTTTTTTGTTTTGTTTTGTTTTTGCATTTTAGTAATTGTGTCAGGAAGTCTGAGCATTTACTGCCTTTCCTCTGCTATCTTGGCTCCACCCTCCATTATCTTTTTTGATCCTCCATCCACTCATAAGTGATTGATTGCTGACTGGTTAATTCAGTTAAATGCTCAAATTTCTGGTTATATTTATGGATATAGTGAAAGAAACAATGCTCTCTCCCAAATTTAAACATTATCAGCAAAAGAATTCCTCACCATTCCCCAGTGTTTCCCTATCTTGTCAGGAAATGTTTTCTAAAGACAATTTAAAATTTTTCTCACATTAGTGCTAGCCCCTTTCCTCTTATTTGTTTCTCATATGGGGTTGTTGGTTAGCTGATCACTGACATCTACAGCTAGACATGATTGTTAAAAGTTAAAAGGCCATTCCTTTGAAACAGACAGCATAGAGACAAAGACAGAAATAGGGAAATACAGAGACAGAGATAGAGAGACCTATAGACAGAAAGAAAGACAGAGACAGAGAGAATGAATGTTGAAGCATCATTGTCATTGGATATTGGATAGAGTACTAGACTTGGAATCAAGAAAACCTTGGATCAAAAGCCACCTCTGATAACTTAGTAGCTGTGCATAAGATACTTAACCATTCTGTATGCCAAGTTTCAGTGGGCAGTAGCCTTATTTTTGTTTTTATATTCCCAGAACCTATCACAGTGCTGCTTGGCATGTGGTAGGTATGTAATAAATACTTGATGAATTGAATTAAAGTTATAGATGTGTTGCAATCTGCATGGGGTAGAGAGAAAGCATTTATCCCCTTCATAAACAGTTTTAATATATATTTCTATGTAAACATTTTAAGTATCCCTATTCTTGCTACCCCTTAGCAGTGCAAGTCAGGTCCTCAGAGGAGGGTTCTTCTACCCCTCAGGATTCCAGGTGTACTTCTGAGAGATTGGACTGATTTTCTAATGTTCTTGGGTTGAGTCTCCTTTCTAAGGTGTTCTTCCTAATATCAATAGCCAGTTACAGTTAGTATTAATACTTTTTATCATTGAAAGCCTCCACTATTTGTTGCCCCAGTATCACTTAAACATTTGACATCGATTAAATTTTACCAAGAGTTATTTACTGAGAAGATATAGCAACAGGAGCTTGCAAAGCATTTTGTTCTTACTGCCTAGGAGAGCACTCTCTTCAGTACTACCCTGGAAGACTGGGTTTTACATTAAATCAGTAGCTACAAAGCACATACTCCATTATGTTCAATCCCAAATTTGGTGTGGATTAATCATTATTAGTGTCTAATGACTGCTTTTATTCCACATTTGTAGTCAAGTATTCTGCTAGGGACTTTGCCCCTTACTGAACCTAAGCTGTCTGCAAAATCTGACATGAACTCCAGTTCCTAGACCTCTGGGGGTTTGCTTTCCCAATCTTTAAAAATCCACAAGGTCACTTTTAATTCCTTTACCTAAGAACAAGAAAGAATAGAAACAACAGAGATAGAAGTAGCCCAAATTGGTAGATAAAATTCCTAAGATTCTTTGATTGCTTATGTGGTATTTTTAATGTTTCCTAGTCTTCATTCAGGAGGCCACAAGGTGATTCAATGCACTGGGCCTGGAGTCAGGAAGACTTGAGTTCAAATATTCCCTCAGATAGTTATTAGCTGTGTAACCCTGGGCAAGTCACTTAACCTCTGCCTTAATCCATTGGAGAAGTAAATGGCAAACCACTCCAGTATCTTCACCAAGAAGATCCCATGGACTATATTTATATGATATGGTCTGTGGGTCATGAAGAGTTGGACATGACTGAATAACAATCTTCATTCTCTGTAAATTTGTTCTCAGGTTCAGTATCATTGTGTCCTCTTTTTATGTCCATATGAAGCAAAAAATATTTAGAAAACAGAATGTGTAAGCCCTGGGGAATAAGAATTCCTCTATTATACTGAAAGAGTTTGTAATCTCAGAGTGGACATCTTAAAATGACCAAAAATAGCTAAAATAAGTTAAAAGTTGCCTATAGCACATGCTATAAGAAAATTGAGGTTGGTACCACTTCCAATGCAATGAGTAGTGGGGAAAAAATCAGGAAGGACTTCCTGAAGCAGGTAAAACTTGAATTGGGTCTTGAGAATTGGGAGGGGATTCTAACTAGTAGAAATTGTGGGAGAGGGAGATACCACATATATACAAGGTATGGAATGTTTTTACAATTCACATTTTTTTAAAATAATGACATAAAAAAGTTGCAGACATTGATCATCTTAACATATAGGGAGGAGGAGAAGCACAATAACAATAGCATGTAGTACTTTTGTGACACATTAAGATTTATAAAACATTTTACAAATATTAACACATATTATCCTCATTAAAACTCTGTGAGGTAGGTATTATTATCCTTATTTTACAGATTAGGAATCTGAGTTTGAGAGAATTAATTGACTGCTCCAAGATTGCACAGGTTAGATTTGAACTCATGTTTTTCTGACTGAAGGTTCAGCTCTCTATTCACCACATAGTAGTCTTCTTCTAACATAAGCACAATGTTGGAGATATATAGTGTACTATGTTTTGCCTATCTGGGTTATGTATGCCTTCATGGGTCTGTCTAGATCTAGCTTGCAAGAAAATATGAATAGAGGAGATTAAGGCTTCTGTTAGGAGGTTAGAATCAGACTTTGTTCTTAGAGAAAGGATACTAGGCTAGAAGTATATCTATAATCTCACACCATATACTAAAATAAGATCAAAATGGGATTTACACATAAAGGGTGATACCATAAGCAAATTAAGAGAATTATGGAATAGTTTATCTGTCAGATTTATGGATTGGAGAGAATTTAGGACCAAAGAAGATATAGAGAACATACTAAAAAGTAAAAGAGATAATTTTGATTGCAGAAAATTCTTGGCAAAGATACTAGAATGGTTTGCCATTTCCTTCTACAGCTCATTTTACAGTTGAGGAAACTGAAGCAAACAAAGTTAAGTTACTTGCCCAGGGTCTTACTCAGACCTCCTGACTGTAGGCCAAATGCTCTAACCATTTTACCACCTAGTTGCCCCAGAAATAGTATAGAATGTGTTATTTTTTTATTTAGGAAACTGGAGGGACATGTAAGAATCAAGGGAACCTGGTATAGTGGGTGAAAGCTGTATATTTACAGTCAGAGAATCTGGTTTCAAATTTGCATTTGTTTGTTTCAATCTTAATAATATTAGGCAAGTCATCTTTTTCAAGACATGTTTCTTCATCCATAAAAATTTGAGTTGACCTAGATGACCTGTAAAGTAATGCCCAGTTTTAAGTACATGATCCTATAATTAATCTCTTCTTCCACTAGGATAAACCAAAGTGATTCAGATATACAAAGGACTATTGAAAGTTGACTCAATCCATAGGACACTAGGCAATATTAAGACCTGTAGCATAGCATTGACAGTAACTAAAAGAAGGCAGTAAAAGTCAATCCAAGACTTCATTGCAACATCAAGTCCCTTTGGATGATGGTTAAATTAACAAGAAATATAGGAGACATAGTATTTTGTTTAATTCATTGGGGTAGGTAGGGGAAGGATAAGAGAGAGGTGTAATCCCTGTGAATTTAGGGCAAAGAGGCACCAAATTTATGTAACAAGACAAGAATTCCTCAAATTAAGACTGAGTCAAAATGAAGCCAACCAAAAAGGCAGAGGGAAAGTGAAATACAGGAAACAGGAAAGCCTAAGTCAAAACCACAATGAAGCTGAAAATCACAAGAAACATGATCAGTCATCTAATAATAATTGCTGCAAGGTTCAGCAGGATGTAGTGTCCTTTCTCTAAAGTATTCCTGTGTTGAGACCCAAATATGCTTATTGAACCAAGTTCAGTCCTAAGCAAAGTATGGTCTCCAGTGAGAAGGGTGAGTGTCCCTTACCTCATATTCATTGGCCTGTTTTGTACCTTGATCCTAGTGCTACAGGGAAAAAATTTTGGCTCATGTCAAGGGTGGGGAGCTCCCCAAAGTGGGAAGAAAAAAGGTACTTAATATATGATATGAATTAAGTTTTGGACAGATTTTTTTATTCCCTACACACTAGCTCTTGAGGAAAATGGGTGGCACCATGGCTAGAACACTGGACCTTCAGTCAGGAAGTCCTGAGTTCAAATGTAGCCTCATACACTTACTGGCTGTGTGACCCTAGGCAAGTCACTTAACCTCTGTTTGCTACAGTTTTTTCAACTGTAAAAAGGGGCAAATAATAGCACCTATCTTGCAGGGTTGTTGTGAACATCAAATGAAATAATATTTGTAAAGCACAGTGTCTGGCCCAGAATAGGGACTGTATAAATATTTATTCCTTTCTTCCTTCCCCTTCTCTTCCCCTACATACAAAAGAAATATTTAACCCAAAGCACTGATGAGTAAATATAAAGGAGACAAACTAAACAAGTGGACAAAGCAATGGCCTTGGATTCAGGAGGACCTGAGTTCAAATCTGACCTCATACACTTAACACTTACTAGCTGTGTGACCCTGGGCAAGTCACTTAACCCTCATTGTCCCACAAAAAAAGGGTGGGAGGGAAGGAATCTGCCTCTGCCCTTTTCTTCCTTGAACTGTTTGTATCCACAGTAGCTCTCATGAGCATGTGAGAAGGATATTCTTTTTTTTTATCATAAAAGTATTTTATTATTTCCAGTTACATGTAAAGATAGTTTTCAACATTTGTTTTCATAAGATTTTTAGTTCCAAATTTTTTCCCTTCCCTCCCTACTCCCCAAGACAGAATTCTTGAAGGATATATTAATATATCTCAACTAAAAAAATTGGTATTTTTTATATTTTTATATTTATTCTTGATTCTATATTGCATCTCCTACTCCAAGGGTAGTGAAGTAGTTAGTGAATGCTCCCTTTGTCTTTAGTCAGCTCTGATCAAAGAACCAGGAAACTCCAATGGAACTTTAAAACTGACAGACTGACTTCCAAGCCTGGACTTTGATATCTTAGAATAAGTAAAAAATCACCTAAGAAAATAAAAGAACAAATATAGAAGATGGAGACCAAAACCCAGGATCAAGCTTACTTACATGGTTTTACCTGCAATGTACATAGCATTTTTATGATAGGGTGGAAAGAATATCCTTCACTGATCCAACAATTCTGGAGAGCAATTTGGAACTATGCCCAAAAGGCTATGGGACTGTGTATAACCTTTGATACCACTACTAGGTCTGTATCCAAAAGATATAGAAAAGGGAAAAAGACCCACATGTACAAAAATATTTATAGCAGCTCTCTTTGTGGTGGTGAAATATTGGAAATCAAGGGAATGCCCATCAATTGGGGAACTGCTGAACAAGTTGTGGTATATGAATGTAATGTGCTATAAGAAATGATGAGCAGGCAGCTTTCAGAAAAACCTGTAAAGACTTAAGTGGATTGATGCCGAGTGAGATCAGCAGACCCAGAAAAATATTGTACACAGTATCATCAACATTATGTGTTGATCAACTGTGATAGAGTAGAATTCTTCTCACCAATACAACGGTACAAGACAATTCCAAAATACTCATGATAGAAAATGTTCTCCACATTCAGAAAAAAGAACTGTGGTTTCTGAATGCAGAGTGAACCATACTGTTTCTACTTTTTGGCTGTTCTTTTTTTTTTTTTTTGAGGTTTTTCCCTTGCATTCTGATTCTTCTTTTACAATATGACTAATGTGTTTAATATGTTTAATGTGATTGTACATTATAGTACCTATATCAGATTGCTTTCTGTCTTGTCTCTTCCCCCCTTTAAAAAAAAAGATCTACTGAGTTATCATGGGGCAGCTAAGTGACTCAGACATTTACTAGCTGTGTGATCCTCGGTAAGTCACTTAACCCCATTTGCCTCGAAACATTCAGGGCCATCTCCAGTCATCCTGATGTATATCTTGCCACTGGACTCAGATGACTCTGGAGGAGAGAGTGAAATTGGTGACTTTACACAGCCCTCCTTCACTTAAAACCAATTCATTGCAAATCATGACATTTTTCATGGTCCTCTTCAATAATGAAGGACAATAACAACAACTAAGTCATCACTTCTTCCTGCTTAGTAGTTAGATCTTTATCTTGAAGTAGTAGTAACAGTAGCAGCAACAGCAGGAGGAGGAGTAATAAAAATAATAAATATAAAAATTATGATAGCTAGCATTTGTATATCACTTTAAGGTTTTCAAGGCCAATCCCCTTTTGTGCTGAGTCACATACATGGTGAGATGGAAGGAGCCAGGGATTTTATCATTCCCCAAATCCTCAAGAGCTGAGCTGCCACATGTACTTGTCCAAAATAACTATAAGAATATATCAAGGTAAGATGTTCACTTGCAGAGACTTTAGTGATTCCTTTTCAATAGTCATAATAGCATGGACCCAATCCCCTCTTCCAAATTTAAAAATACAAGCCTGGGTCCTGACCTAGAGTTGTCTTTAACCTCTCCCTGAGTTATCCATAACAATGTTAAAAACTCACCCTCCTAGTAAAATTACAGAATCATAGAACCTCAGATTTGGAAAAAGTATAAATGGTCTAAAAGACCATATAGTCAGGGGCAGGTAGGTGGCGTAGTGGATAGAGCACCAGTCTTGGACTCAGGAGGACCTGAGTTCAAATCCAGCCTCAGATACTTAATGCTTACTAGCTGTGAGACCCTGGGCAAGTCACTTAACCCCAATTGACTCCCCCCCCCCCCGCAAAAGACCATCTAGTCCAACCTTTACCTAAATAAGAATCCCATCTACAATATTTCCAAGAAGTGATCATAGAACCTTTGCTTGAATGTCTCTGGTGAGGGAAAGTCCAGTATGTTCAAAAGTAGCCTGTTCCAATTTTGAACAGTTTTAATTGTAAGGAAGCTTGTTCTTACATCAAGCCAACATTTTATTTTCTTCAACTTCAACCCATTGCTCCTAATTCTTCCTAGTGGAGCCAAATGGTACAAGTCTTAATACCTCTTCCACATGACTGACCTTCAAATACTTAGTGATAGCTATCAAGTTTCCCCCAAGCTATTCTCATTTCCAAGGTAAACATACTAACATAGTAACAGTTGAAGAAAATAGAACTGCTTAGCCTTCCTCCAAAAACCCTCAAATTTACTAACGCCCTTCCTAAAGAATTGTTGTTGTTTGTCCTTTGTTCTCAAAAAGGACCATGACATCATATATGATGTCATGACTTTCACTGAATTGGATTTAAGTGAGGAAGGGCTGTGCAAAGTCACCAACCTCCCTCTCTCCTCCACAGACATCTGAATCCTGGGGTAAGATACATTTCAGGATGACTGGATATGGCCTTGATGTTTGAGTAAATTAGGGTTAAGTGACTTGTCCAGGGTCACACAACTAGTAAGTGTCTGAGGTGAGATTTGAACTCAGGTCCTCCCAACTTCAGGGCCAATGCTATATCCACTCTAGCTACCCCACCTAAAGAGTAGTGCCCAGAATGGCACACAATCTTGTGGATGTGATTTCAATAGGGCAGGACAGAGTGAAACTATGATCTC
Source organism: Dromiciops gliroides (assembly GCF_019393635.1). Lineage (NCBI taxonomy): Eukaryota > Metazoa > Chordata > Mammalia > Microbiotheria > Microbiotheriidae > Dromiciops > Dromiciops gliroides. The sequence continues at coordinate 230,494,799 of NC_057864.1, forward strand.
TCTTTTTCTGGACAGTATGCTTCTCATTTCAACCTTTCACTGTATTAGTTTTGTTTATTGCCATGTCATATAATTGAGTATACTAAAACACCAAATTTATTTTTATATGAACTGCTGTATAGCTGTGCTACCTATATATAGTACTTGTGTTTTGTTTTAATTTTGTGTCGACATCATGTGTATAACCATTCAGTTTTGTCTCATTATATTTGGCCTATTGGATTTTTTGGATCTACAGTCCAGTGTAGTAGTTATATACCTCCTGACTTTGTACCCCTATAAACTTGTTAAGTATTGCATCTATTCCTTTATCTCAGTCATTGATAAAAACTGTTAAACCACACAAAGAGAAGGACAGATTCTTGGAACACTCTACTAGAGAACTCCTTTCAACCCATGAAACTCTTAATTCTCCTAGTTTTAGCATCATCTAGCCCACATCTCTCCATAAGAATGTGTGAAATATTTTCTTACAATCCTAAAATTTAGATAAATTATATCTATAGCATTCTTCTATATATCTATGGCATTCTTCTAATGTAATAGTCAAGCAACCCTACTAGTAATCAAGTATTCTATAAGAAGATTGAAGCAACTAAATGGCACAATGGAGGCAGAGCTCTGGGTCTGGAGTCAGGAAGATCTACTGTAAAATCCAGTATCAGACACTTACTAGCTGTGTCACCTTGAGTAAGATACTAAAAAAAAAAAAAAAAAAATCTCTGTTTGCCTCAGTTTCCTCAACTGTAAAAATGAGGATAATAACAGCATTTACCTTCCAGAGTTTCTATGAGAATAAAATAAGATAATATTTGTAAAGTGCATAGCACAGTATAAGTACTATATAAATACCAGCTATTGTTATTATTATAACCATCTGCTAGGTAATATAATTAGTTGAGAAGGAGCTAGTCTTGATGAAGTCAGGAATAGTATTTATAGGCTTATCCCTCCTCTCCAGGCTTCATCTCTATGCCCTATTAAGGCTAAAATTCTGGCTAGTCTGTCTAAAATATCTAATGAGTGGTCACCAATAAATTATAAGCTTTAGCAAGAGTTAGGCTTTTAAGCATTTATTAAGGAGAATGAGAATCTGGTAAAGAGAGAGAGAAAGGCCTACATTCATCTATCTATTAAAGGGAGAGCTTATTTCTAGCTCTGCTCTCTGCCAGAGTCCTCAGGAAAGAGCCCGAGTCAGAGCTCCAGGCTCCCCCTCCTTCCTCCCATAAGCAAACGTCACTTCCTGACGCCAAAGAAAAGATGCATGGTCTTGCCCTCAAAGACCTTCACCTCATGGCAGAACTTTTCTACACTAAGTCTCCAGCAGGTGGCATCATTCTAATCATTACAGTCCCTGCTTTGTTTCTCCAAGAAATGGGGCGTTTCCTTGATGAAACAGTCAAAAATAACAGAATATAATAGCGTAGGTACGCTAACTAACAATATGTTAATATCAATATAGAAAAAGGGAGAGAGAAAAGTTTTGTCCAGAGGGGCGACTTTTTGTCCTCATGAACCGGTGCTTTGACATTGGTCTTGCAAAGGGAGGGCCTCTGCAGAAAGTACATGTTACAGATGGCGTATATTATAACAGAAGGAGAAAAAAAAAAAACAACAACAAAACAAAACTGTCCATTTAAAGTCTCTGAAAGTCTTTTCTCAGATGTCCTCCAGGTGTAGTCATGGAATGGAAGTCTTTTCAGGGGTTGATGTGTGGATGCCAGGAAAGCTTAACACAACTTTAAAATAGCTTTGTCAATAATCAAATCAAACAATGAAAGTTCTCAAAAACATGTCTAAGGGAATTCAGAAACTTAGTTGTTACACCTGAAACATATAATAAAACAAAAACTGAAACATTCTTTAAAATTAATATTACTATAGTGCCCCCTCATGGAGGGTAAATTGAGAAGACAATTGCTGCAATATTAATTTTTTTAATAATTTTTATCTTTGTTTCATCACTTTTTGCATCACCTGCCTAATTATCATCATGCCATTATGAGAAATTAAAAAATCTAATATAATTGGTAACAGATGTCAAGGCCAAATTCAACACTGTATTTATCATGACACCTGTGTGTAATTTAAGATTCTAAATGTGGATTCTAATCTGTTCCCCCCAGTTTTGGGGGGAAACTGACTAAAATCACTGATAAAATGAGTTTAGGTTTTTAAGGGTTTATTGGAAAATAGAAAGAAAAGGATTGAGAAACAGAATTCCAACAGCCTGGCATTCCTATCTTTCTTCAAATTTCCTGTGAAGTCCTCTGCTGCCACCACCACCAAGTCAGGAACCCAAAAGCCCAAGAGCTCTCTGTGCAGGCTCCCTCTCCTCCTTCCTGTCTCCTCCCAGAAAATAGGAGGCTCCTCAAGTTGATTGGCTGGTAGCCTTGATAGACAGCACCCATGAGCAAACATCATTTCCTGACACCAAGAAAAAGCCACAATGCCTCTGAGGCATTTTCCTCATGGTGGAGCTTTCCCACAGCAAGTCTCCAGTAGGTGGCATCATTCCAATCATTACACCTGAAATAATTATGGGGGTTACCATAAAAGAACAGAGAAATGATGGGATATGAGCATTCCCACACTTGAGCAATATATACTGTTCATGCAGTATGCCAGGCTTAAAATAGGTGGATGGAATATATGTTCATGCCACCGAACATATCGGAGGAAACTGAGTCATGTAATGATTGGAATGACGCCACCTGCTGGAGACTTACTGTAGAAGAGTTCTGCCCATGAAACGAAGGTCTTTGAGGGCAAGACCAGGAGTCAGGAAGTGACGCGGGCTAGTGGGAGGAGGAAGGAAGAGACTGGCGCTCAGTCTCGGGCACTCTTTCCTTTGGACTCTGGTGGAGAGTGGAGCTAGAAATGTGCTCTCCCTTTAATAGATAGGAATCTAGGCCTTTTTCTCTCTCTTTACCAAATTCTTATTCTCCTTAATAAATGCTTAAAAGTCTAACTCTTGCTAAAGCTTATAATTTATTGGAGACCACTCATTAGATATTTTAGACAGTTTAGCTAGAATTTTAGCCCTTAACAGTCAGACTTAATCAGATGCATGGGATTGAGATGTCCATGACATGAGGCATATAGGAGGGGGCATAGAAGCCAGGTGAAGAATGAGATGGGTGGGATCAAAACTTCCAGCCATCTGTACAGTATTGTGGGGGGTAAAAGAAAAAAAAATATCAAACCAAGAGAATCCAGCCTCAACATTTGTCAAAAGCCATTCCCTCGGCCATACCTTGACCTCATCCATATCTCCCTTCATGTGACAGTTCAGTGTCTGCTCTTGCATGTATTCCTCTTGTGATTGGATGGCATCTTGGCCAAACTGGCATCTGATAACTCAGAATAAAGGCAATTAATGTCTTAAATGATAAATTCCCATAATCCAAGTCTCATATGGATTGAAAAATTGAGGATAATAAATGATCGCAAAAAATGTGAATACATCTTGACTCAGAATATAATATACAATTATGCAACAATTTCAAATAAAACCTTTTTTTAATAAGTATACAATTACTTTTGTGAAAACTCAGAACATATTTAAATACATGTTAAAGCACAATACAATCTCAAAGAAAACTTTTTTTTTTTAAAAGAAAACATTTACAAATGTTACCCTTTCTTTTCCTTTGGAATATGCTTATCAAAAATAATACTTCTAGAATCAATGTACACTTGCCATGGCAACCAATTTGCCAGGGAAATGCTCTATAGAGTTCAATCAAATTATCAGTTGAGAGAAAAAAATAACAAAAACAAACAACTCAGAATATGGGAGCACAATACTCCTAGAATTAACATTGTATTATGAAATCAAAACCATCTTGAATTGTTTCTAAATTTGATAGATGAATGAATAGAAGAAAATACACATGGAACAATAAAAGACAATGAAATTCAAACTAGGGAAATCTAAATGAATATGAACTTAATATTAATAAGAGTATTATAAAACATAAACTTGATCACATGACTATAAAAAGCTTTTTATTCTCTTTTTTAAAAAAAAGCCAAGTATAAAACACAATCTCAAAAGCATGAAAATCTCTATGAAAATAGACCCATACCATTAATTTCAAAATGTAGATGTAGTAGCATAGAAATCCTATGTAACCTCTGAACTGATACTATTACTCTGAGTAAATTTAGAACCCTTTTGACTCTGATATCTAAAATCCCCAATAGTCAAATCAATACCTTGCTGCTTACTTCTACATTTCTGTAAAATATGTACCCTTCCATGCCAAAAGAAGTAGAGTCTTGAACTATGATGATAGCCAATTTTATTCAGCTTAAGTTTGTCTTCTTTAACCCCTATATTGCCTGCTGGTCCTTTCATAATACAAATGATTTAGAAGGTTACTAATTAAAGACAAAAACAGATTAGCAAAATTATGAACAAAATGAACATATCTGGAATTTAAAGGGTTTTCTAAGATCAAGTCAGAAGCACAGCCAGGCTGGGGAAGGGCTGAGCCTGAAGCTGCAAATCCAGGTAGAGAAAGCTGTGCATGCGCATTAGATCTCTGGACTTCCTGGCAGGGGAAGCAATGGGCTTAGCCATGGGAGGAGTAACTGCTAGAGGATTAAAAGCTTCTAGAGGTTGGGTCGTTGCCTCCAGGCATGAAAAATTAGAGCAACAATTAGTGTTAGAACTTGGAAAAGCTGCAGGAATGGCAGGTTTCTCAGAAAAAAGCATGGTTGGGAGAGAGGGGGATAGCCAGCCTTGCTGGCTCTTCTAACAAAAATAAAAATAAAAATAGAAAATCCACTAAAACAAAGCATTAACATGATCTTATCTCCCATTTGTCTGGTTAAACAGACTAAAATCAAACATAGGGTAATTACGGAGTTTAAAAGATCCATTTGAAAAAATTTGAAGGGAAAATAGTCGGTACTTAGAAGTTTAAAGGGACAGGGTAGGAGAAATTTCTTAACCAACCAGCAGATCAGAAGGCTGAGGTTTCAGCTTTCCTCTTTGTGGTCAGCCATCTGTTAAGGCTAAAATTCTAGCTAGTCTGTCTAAAATATCTAATGAGTGGTCACCAATAAATTATAAGCTTTAACAAGAATTAGGCTTTTAAGCATTTATGAAGTAGAATAAGAATTTGGGAAAGAGAGAGAGAAAGGCCTAGATTCCTCTATCTATTAAAGGGAGAGCACATTTGTAGCTCCCTTCTCCACCAGAGTCCTCAGGAAAGAGCCTGAGTCAGAGTGCCAGGCTCCCCCTTCTTCCTCCCACAAGCAAACGTCACTTCCTGACGCCAAAGAAAAGATGCATGGTCTTGCCCTCAAAGACCTTCACCTCATGGTGGAGCTTTTCTACAGTAAGTCTCCAACAGGTGGCATCATTACAATCGTTACAGCCCCTCCAGCCCTAGGAGCTGAAGTAAATATCACTGACCTATGGTTTCTGTTTTTCCCCTGAAAATCAGTACAGTTAAACTGATCTAATCCTATCCAGTCTTGAATGTTTTTCTTGTTCTTTATAATCATTCAGAGATCATAGAGAGTAGCTCAGAAAAATAACATCTGCCAATTTTTTCAGTTTCCTGGGAGGTAGTTCATATGATTCCACTGGATCTAACTCATTACTAGTAATTAGATGCTCTCTTATTGTCTCCCTTACTGTCTTATTATCTCCCTTAGAATTGCTCTCTTGAATGCCATTCCTTTATAATCATCTACCAGAAACCACTACTCTTATGTCATGCTAACCCTTCAAACTCAGCATATTCAAAACTGAATGGATCATTTTTCCCCCAACTCATCCATGAGCTGACCTACTCAACACCTCTAGTTTTGTTGATGGTACCAGCAATTTCCCTTTATCACACACATTTAAATATTTATCATATCTTCTCATAGATTCATGGATTCCTAGACTTTAGCAGGAAAGGACTTCAGAGGCCATCCAGCTGAACTCAGTAATTTTACAGATGAGGAAACTGAGGCCCAGAGAAGAGAAATAACTTGCCCATGATCATAAAGGTAATAAATGGTAGAAAAGGATTTAAGCCCAGATCCTTTGCTTGTAAATGCAACCTTCTTTTCATTGTATCATGCTGTGTGTGTGTATTGTTACTATTGGAAAAAGATGTGCCAATATAAAAATAATGTCAAGGGGAGGGGAGGGGAGTGAAGAAGGTGTGATCTTAGAAATAATCTAGGAAGCAGCTCAGCTACCACTGTGTAATCAATAATATATGTAAAAATAATATGTAGTATTATATCTAATAATAATATGTAATGTGGGGACCAATTTTTAATTGGGGAGTGTTAGCTAAGCAGCTCGCCGCAATATTGGGGCAAGGAAGGAGACCAACAGCCTCCCTCAAAACAGAAGAGGATTTACTTTAACAAGAATAAACTTAAAAAAAAAACCCAAACAGGATCAGTAGGATCAAGGTAAAGGAAATAAAATGGGGAAAGGGAAATTATGCAACCTGAAAAAATACAACCACCCAGGAATCAGCTGAGAATACACAGCAGAGCTCCTGTAGCCTTCCAGATTCAGCTAGAATGAAGAATTCTCCTCCCCAATCCCAGAAAACCCCACACAGCCCCCAGCCAATTGGATGGTCACTCTGACAGTCACATGACTGCCCTCATTAGGTTTCCAATCATAATTTTGCCAAGCCCATGTAGGCATCGGTGAGTGGTGATGACGTGATGTGCTAGTGCCATGGCAATGGCTAAAACCAGTGGGTGGAGCACCATGCAGTTTGCGGAGCCCCAGGCCAGTATGCACCGGGGCATAAAAACCTCAAATAACAATTAATTCTTTATAGTAATAAGTAGTAATATATGTTCTAAAGATAGGAGCTTCCAATGCAGATACAATTGTATTACTAAAAAAAAAAAATGGAACATTATATGTTTAGCTGGTCCTATATTAAGGCAGAAGAGAAAGAGACCTGACAGCATTCATTATTATAGCAAACCAAAGAGGTTCTTACATTCCTGAAAGCATTTTGGGCCAGGACATGTGAGGCCTAAATCCTTTCCAACCATTCCTAGACTTGATCATTTCAGTAATATATTCTGTGTTTGGGGGCAGACTGTGGGCAGATATAGGTATTCAGGTTGAAAATGGATGTTAGAACCTAGATCTTATGAATTTAAAACCAAGAATCCTCAAGGGCTAAGTTGGAATAGTACAGACCTCCTGGTCCATACTAGTCAACAAATCAGTTTTCCAGATTAGGATGCTCTTTTACCCATTATTTAGCTTCCACAATAATTATCAGTATTCAGGACTGAATTCATATAGCAAATTTGTAGTTACAAATGGGTTTCAGAAGTAAATAACATGGATAAAGATCCATCTTAAAGTTCCATCCAACAGCTTTTCAGAGCTTCTAGATCATTTGAATATCTATATAATATTTGTTCTATGGACTAAAAAGTTATTAAGCAGAATTAGATATCAGAAATGAGGGGAGCATGAATAGTCATTGTAAAGAATTAATTGTTACTTGAGGTTTTTATGCTCACTGGCTCTGCAAACCGCACAGTGCTCCACCCACTGGTTGTAGCTGTTGCCATGGCGCTGGCACCTCATGTCATCACCACTCACCACTTGCCAGCCTACATGGGCCTGGCAAAATTATACTGATTGGAAGCCTAGTGAGGGCAGTCACGTGACTGTCAGAGTGGCCATCCCATTGGCTGGGGCTGTGTGGGGTTTTTCTGGAATTGGGGGAGGAGAATTGGGCATTCTAGCTGGACGCTGGAAAGACAAGAGTTTTGCTGAGTACTCTCAGCTGATTCCTGGGCAGTGGTATCTTCTGAGGTTGTATAATTTCCCTTTCCCCATTTTATTTCCTTTCCCTTGATCCTACTGATCCTGTTTGGGTTTTTTTGTGGTTTTTTTTTTAAGTTCGTTCTTGTTAAAATAAATCCTGTTCTGTTTTGAGGGAGGCTGCCGGTCTCCTTCCTTGCCCCAATATTGGTTCCCACATCATAAAACATTAATAAGATTTCATTATGTGACAATAACTCAGAGCCAAGCCCTCTAATTCTTTCATATAACTTCAATACTTTACTAAATGTCTGAAATTTGTCTAATCAATTACTATCACCTGCTTAATTCTAACTTTTTAGTATCTCCCACATCTGTCACCTCTTTTATACTCACATTGCTACCAACTCGGTTCACAGGACTTTACTTACTTTAGCCTAGACTATTGTAGTAGCATCTTCATTGCTGTCTGAGGCTTCATTTGAACTCAGGTCATGCTGAATTCAAGGCCACTGCTTTATCCACTGAGCTACCTAGCTGCCCCCTCTCTGATCTCTTCTTGATCTAATCTATCCTTTATAAATGTCAAAACCATCTTCCCAAGTAACAGAATCTGTAAATGGAGTATCATGAGGGGGCAGCTGGGTGGCACAGTAACTAGAGCATTGGCCCTGGATTCAGGAGTACCTGAGTTCAAATCTGGCCTCAGACACTTGACACTTACTAGCTGTGTGACTCTGGGCAAGTCACTTAACCCCCATTGCCTCACTAAAATATATATATATATATATCATGAGGGCACATGTTATGGTAGGTATAGTTGAAAGAAAATAGGAGTCTCTTCCTCAGGCCTTCTAATTTTTCTCAAATATTTTTTACAGGCAATGGAATTTTGGAATGCTACCATTATGGGGTTCCAACTCCTAGGCTTTCAGAACATCTCTGAGTGGCAAAATTTTCTCTTTGTCATCTTCCTGTTCTTCTACATTCTAACTATAATTGGTAACATTATAATCATTGTAGTGGTGAACCAGGATCACCGGTTGCATTTACCCATGTACTCCTTTCTCAAACACCTTTCTTTTTTGGAGATCTGGTACACTACCACCATTGTTCCCCTTCTCTTGGCCAACTTGCTCTCCCAGGGTTTGTCAATGTCTTTCTCAGCATGCATAATCCAACTTTACTTTTTTGTTTTTTTTGGTGCTACTGAATGCTTTCTCCTAGCCATGATGGCTTATGACCGTTATCTAGCTGTCTGTAGCCCTCTACGCTATTCCACACTGATGAGCTCTAAGATCTGCACCAAGTTGGTGATAGGATCCTGGATGACTGGGATTGGAACTGGATTCCTGCCTGCCTTAATGATCTCCAAATTGAATTTTTGTGGGCCAAACCAAATCAACCACTTTTTCTGTGACCTCCCACCCCTAATTCAGCTTTCTTGCTCCAGTACATTCATCACTGAAATTACAATCTTCATCTTGTCCATTGCTGTGCTATGCATTTGTTTTCTCCTTACTCTAGTCTCTTATGTGTTCATAGTGTCCTCAATCTTGAGGATTCCTTCAGCCTCTGGTCGGATAAAGACATTCTCTACATGTGGCTCCCACTTGGCTGTGGTCACTATCTACTATGGGACCATGATTTCCATGTATGTCCACCCCAATGCCCATCAGTCACCTGAACTCAACAAGATCATTTCTATATTCTACACAGTGGTCACACCTCTGTTAAATCCTATCATTTATAGCCTGAGGAACAAAGACTTCAAAGAGGCTCTCAGAAAAGTCATCAAAAGGAAGTGTAGTATGTATAGTGTGTGAATAAAAATGGTAATTACTTTGTAACATAGTGTCCTTGAGGGCGGAGACTATCTTTTGCCTCTTTTTGCATCCCCAGCACTTACCACAGTGCCTGGTACATAGTAGGCACTTAATAAATGTTTATTGATTGAATGGATGAAAGGGGAAGTGAACAAGAGAAACTCAAATGAGTGGACACTGAAACAACTTGGCAATAGCCACAGAACCTTCACAGACCCTGACATTACATTAAAGCTCTCTTTGATTCCCTTCTTGGCTAAATGTTTCCTTTAGAAGACATCGGTTGGAATAGGAAACTCTACAAAGACTATATAGAATATTAGAGATGATTACAGATCTTCTTGGGTGAAAGGAACTTTTATACTGATAAAATCACAGGCCTAGACCAGAAACTTTGGTGGATCTAAATTTATACATGTCATAGAACTAGAACACCTGGGAGGGGGGAAATATAATCTTTCCAAATAGAAACAACTTGAGCTTTATAGCATTTATCAAAATACTTGCCCTAGCTGCCAGAACAAAAGGAATTATATAGAATTATATAGAATTATAGGACTTTGGAGAGAGAGGGTATTTGCGAATTTAGACAATAAACTTAGAGTCAAAAGACCTGGGTTCAAGTTTTAGCTTTGTACTTGATGAGCTGCATGTTTTAACTCTCAGCAAGTTGCTTGAACACAGCTTCAGTTTTCTCATCTGAAGAGGGAACTGCTACATAGAAGACAGCTAGGTGGCACAGTGGATAGAATGCCTGGTCTGGAACCAGGAAGACTCATCTTCTTGAGTTCAAATCTGGCCTCAAATACTTAATAGCTGTGTGACCCCAGGTAAGTCACTTAACCCTGTTTTTCTCAATTCTTCATCTATAAAATGAGCTAGAGAAGGAAATGACAAACTACTCTACTATCTATGCCAAGAAAAGCCCAAATGGGATCACACAGAGTCAGAACATGACTGAAAAAATGACTGAACACGAATAACTACTTAGAACCCCTACCTCATAGCATTGACATGAGACTCAAAGGACATGCAAAAACTTCATACTTGCAAAATATTTATTCTAATATTTACATCTTAAATATTAGGAAAGAAGTGGCTAAATTGACTTCAAATTTTTTGACAAAGAGGGATGGTATCATCAAACCATAATTATGATTCACTGATATAATTCATCATTTTGATGTAGTTGTCAGTCACTCACAGTTTATCAAAAGACCATGATAGGGGCAGCTAGGTGGCGCAGTGGATAGAGCACCGGCCCTGGAGTCAGGAGTACCTGAGTTCAAATCCGGCCTCAGACACTTAACACTTACCAGCTGTGTGACCCTGGGCAAGTCACTTAACCCCAATTGCCTCAACAAAACAAAAACAAAAACAAAAACAAAAACAAAAGACCATGATAATAAAACCTTAATTAATCTACAGATTAACAGACTTTGAAAATAAATGGCCCAACATAATGTGGTGGGTTTTTTCCATATCCACAGAGTTCTATACTGTAGCTAAATGGCACAGTAGATAGAACACTGGGCCTGGAGTCAGTATGACTTTAAGTTCAAATCTGGCTTCAAATATCTAATAGCTATGTGACACTGCCGATCACTTAACTTCTGTTTACCTCAATTCCTCTACTGTAAAATGGGGGTAACAACAGTCTCTTGCTTTCAGGGCTGTTGTGAGGATCAAATGAGATGATATTTGTAAAGCAATTATCATAGTGCCTGACACATATTAGGTATCATTTAAATGCTTATTCCTTTCCACTTCTCTCTACTCCTATGCCTCATTGTGGCATAGAGTTGGCCCTGAACTCTCAAAGGCCATGCCAGTAGATCATTAGCTTTGGCAAGTAGACTATTTTGGAAAGGATGCAAATATAGCTTCTGCTACAGATAGAGTCTATTTTCCAAAGACTTAGCTAGATAACTACATCAATAGTAAGTTGATCACATGGTCATGAATCATTTGACCATGAAAAAAAGAAAAATACAAAATGTTTTTCAGTATTGCCCCTTTCCAATTCTACAGTGATGGTGCAAAATAGAGGAAAATGGGGCAGAAGGTGCTAAAAATCAGACATTTTAAAACTATAAATAAACATTAATTTGACCATCAGTACTCTAAGTGCTAGATCCTTGTCCAACAACCAACACATAGTCATATTTTTGAGGAACTAAACCATATCAATTTAGACATTCTTGTTACAAATAAAACCAGAAGAAGGAAATTATACCTAAATGAAAGAATGCCTTACAGGTACTCCTTGGAGAGGCAAGAAAGGGAGTTGACAGAGTAGGTTTTATAGTAGCAAGAATAATAAATATTATTTCATTGAATATTTTGTTGTCAAATATTGTAATACTAATGATAATTTTGAAAATATTAAAATAATTATAGTTTATGCACCAATCTTAGCTGCTAAGAATGAAGAGGTAGAGAAAATCTATAATTTCATAAGATCCTACAAATTAAATCATTAAACTGATATTTGGCAGCATCAATGAAAAGGTAAAAAAAAAAAAGTGAGGATGAGGAGATATATTTTGGAAGGCATGATTCAGGAAGAAGGAAAGACCAAAGACTTGTTGATTACACAGAAGTTTCTTGCTTTTATATCCAAGAATATTAAAGAATCAACTGAAAGATGTAAGAAATATATGTCCCTACTGTTTGTTGATTATAAATAAGAATTTGATACAGTAGAACAAACCATTACCTTTAAGGCTTTCTTACGACAAAGTGTCTTCTATCAAAAATCATTCAAGGGGCAGCTAGGTGGCGCAGTGGATAGAACACCAGCCCTGGAGTCAGAAGTACCTGAGTTCAAATCCGGCCTCAGATACTTAACACTTACTAGTTGTGTGACCCTGGGCAAGTCACTTAACCCCAATTGCCTCACTAAAAAAAAAAAAAAAATTAATTTAATTAAAAAAAAATCATTCAATATTCCTTGAAAGGTATAATAACAGAAATTGCTCAGTTTAAAGATGTTGATCATTTGCATCAAACAAGGTATAAAGCTTAGAAATATATGCTCCCATATATATATATGAGAGGAGCTGTTTTATCAAGAAAAAAAATACTTGTCAGGGGCAAGATAATACAGAGACTGAAGTTTTAAAGCTTGGAGAAATGTAATTTTTAGTGAACTCATAGTTCCTTGAAAGGCTATAACTAAACTGTTGTCAGAAGTACACTTGGTTGAATTTGTAATATCTGTAGATCTTTATTAAACTATAAAACATGTACCAAAAATGTTTTTGGGGGGCAGCTAGGTGGTGCAGTGGATAGAGCACCGGCCCTGGAGTCAGGAGTACCTGAGTTCAAATCCAGCCTCAGATGCTTAACACTTACTATCTGTGTGACCCTAGGCAAGTCACTTAACCCCAATTGCCTCACAAAACAAACAAAAAAAAATGTTTTGGGGATTTTTTTTCTTTTACTTCCAATGGTCTTACTTAGTAATCTTGTGCCATTGAAGATCTGATAGACTCTGATAAATATTCTGAGAAGTAAAGTTGTCCCACAGCTACAGATATTTCCAAATGTAGACAGAATACCATAATATGATCTTGTACCATGTCACACATCGTAAAAGGATAAGAAATCTAAGAGATTGAAATAAATATTGAGAACTCTTCTAATTTAAATCACACACAAAAGAATGGTCTATAATCAAGTCCAGATTTGGAAAAATGGACTATTTATCAAAGGTATGCTTAAACATATGGTTTCATAATGAATTATATAATATGTGAAAAATTTAACTCTATACTGTCACATAAATTAAATGATTACAGCAAATGGATAAAAATACATATCAATTATGAATTCTTTTTAATACATAAAAAGATGTAAGGTTTGTTATATCAGTGCATTTAATTATTTAATTTTGCCCCAAGTAACGTGCACACTACTATAAGTCCAAATGTTGGAAAGCACTGAAGATGAATTCTGGCACAATAGAGAAAAAAAAATCCTTATTATTGGATCAATACAAAAATGAAATGTGCTTCTTGGTAAGAGAAGTGACCTGTCCCAAATTCTGTTAAGAGCTGTGATAAGGACTTGTCATAAATATCACAGGGAAAATTCATGCTCTAGGTGGGACTAGAGGACACCTAACTCTAGGGCCTCATAACTCTGTGATATGTCATACTTTTCAGGTTTTATGCTAAGTTAGGTCTCTGCTCATATTTCTTCAAAAAGTAAGAAACAATTTTTGGGGGATTGCCCATCAATTGGGGAATTGTTAAATAAGCTCGAGAATATGATTTTGATGGAATATTATTGTGCTATAAGAAATGACAAGCTGGATGATTTCAGAAAGGCTTGGAAAGATTTGTATGAACTGATATATAGTGAAGTGAGAATATTGTGCACAGTGACAGCAATATTGTTTGATGAAGAATTGTGAATGACTTAACTATTCTGATCAATACAATGATTCAAGACAATCCCAAAGGACTAATGATGAAGCATGTTATTTTTCACTTTAATTTGTTCTTTTATTCAAGTTTTCTTATACAAAATGATATTTTACATAATTGCATATGTATAAACTATATCTGATTGCTTACTGTCTCAGGGATGGGGGAGGGGAGGGAAAGAAGAAGGAATAAAATTTGAAACTCAAAACTTTAAATAAAAATGTTTATTTTAAATAAAGAAACAATTTCTGGGAGTTAGTCTGGCAGAGTTTTGAGATAAGCTATTACAAAGTAGGGAGATATGAAAAACAAAATTTACATGATCGTGAGATAAATGTAATTTATTTGATTATAGTCAGAACACAGATAAGAAAGAGAGGAGAGCAAGAAGGGAAAAGATAGAATTCAGAACTGAATCAGTTCAGTCTGAAACTACAAATGATAGATTCTTTTGAGAAGTAAAAGAGTATTAGAGAAGCCACACAGTGGATCAATTAGTTTGGATGAAATGTTGTTCCCAGTGAGATGTTAATTAAGTACAGCTTGAATCAACTTAACTTAGCAGTGGAAACATCTAACTGACACTGAAATTACTTTCAACAAAGAGGCTTTATTTATTTATTGTTTTGGTGGGGCAATGAGGGTTAAGTGACTTTTCCAGGGTCACACAGCTAGTAAGTGTCAAGTGTCTGAGGCCGGATTTGAATTCAGGTCCTCCTGAATCCAGGGCTGGTGGCTTGTGCCACCTAGCTGCCCCACAACAAAGACTTTTAAGGACAGTTGAGTACACCAAAGTTTAAAGTTCCAGAGTTAGTTACTGAGAGAACACAAATCTCCCTCATTCCTGTCTTCTTGGGAGGTCTCTGTTAAGTGTTGCCCAATCTCCTCCATAGATATTGAGTATATTGGTGAGAGAATGTGATCAGGTTTATGTGTAGATTGTAATATAATGTATCTAATGTACAATTTATGCATCTCTTTAAAAATTTTGAAAATTAACTTATTTTTCATTCTTCAAAGAAACTGGGAAAAAGTTCTATACCAATGTGAATATAATGAAGTAATTGTAGAAAATATTAATTCTCCAAGACAATGTTCATCATATTCACCAAATGAACAGTGAACTAACTTTTCATTGTCAATCCAATAAAAAGTTCATAAGTTATTGGATGAAAATAGCCAGTAACAAGAAGTAGCTCAAACTCTACAGAAGGAAAGGTGAATCATTCATAACAACATCATAAAAAGAAATATTAATGAGTGTCACTTGCTACACAGCATCAATAGGATATACACCAAGCATCAGATTTATAAAAACCAGTGGTTTAAATGTTAGACTGCAGATAATATTAAATTTAAAGCTCCTTATCATTTATATAGAACTTTGTGTTTTTTTTAAAAAAGCTATTTAGTATTTGCCATTTCTCTCTGCTCCCATTAGACTAAATGTGTTTGTGGGACTATCAAAAAGAGTGCATCAGTGCTCCACAATTACCAGCAGAAAGCTGGTAAAGTCTATAGAAAAAAAGAGAAGTAAACAACTATTCCCTTTGGAACTCATTCATATATTTCCTTTATTGGCTAGATAGTTTTCTGGTTAAGTCTAGGGCAATTTATTCTCTCTTATTAGAAAAGTTAGAACAAGCAACTGAGGGTTTCCCAGATAGCACAAAAAACCTCTTATTTAATGTGGCTCAATAATTAGTATTTTTTTTCAATATACAATTTGGTTTGTATTTCTTTCTTTGGTTTCAATAAACTCCTAGTCCAAAGGCATTATTAAAACATACAGTTTTGACAAAATAGTTTTTAAAGTATTTCTACTTTTCCATTTAAATAAATTTAAAAATTTCATTTTAAGGAAAAAAAACTGGATTGTAGATTTCTCTTCAAGAAATCTGTTTCTTTTGCGTTGTAGGAATAGAGTACACAAGGCCATAGTCCTTTAGTTTGTAAGTTTCCTATGAAATACCATGTTCTAAAATTGACTTTACCTAAAAATTTTAATGTTTAAAAGTGAAATGTCTATTGCTCCAGGCAATTCTCTAAATTTCAGGGAAGGTGCCAGTCTGCACTGGTGAATGTAACTTCTATTGGCAGGGAAACAAATGGGAAGTGTCATGGTGGGATAGAGGAAGCCTGGTAAATTTTGAACTCCTTAGAGAGAGACCCAGGGTGGACACATGCCAGTGGTGAGCAGATGGCCAATGAATGGTATTACTACTCCAAACTGAATATCATCTTAAGCACAGAAATTAGAGGTCAAATGACAAGGTACAATTAGTTCAGGTTGACTTAAAACATATTATGTGAAAAGGGAGAACACTAACTGTCATGGGGATTTATGGTGGTCCTTATGTATTCTTCCATAAAGAATTATACTCTCTCACACAGTCAATTATAATTAAAATAGTCTTATTTGGCACTAGAAAAGTCACCCAGTGGGAAGTCAAAGACTTCACCCCTCAGGGAGAAGAGCTTGAAATATTCTCCTCCTAGAACAGAGGGAAGGCAAAAGCTTTTATAGACAATAAATGGGGGGGGTAGCTAGGTGGCACAGTGGATAGTGCACAGGCCTTGAATGCAGGAGAACCTAAGTTCAAATCTGTTCTCAGACACTTGACACTTACTAGCTGTGTGACCCTGGGCAAGTCACTTAACCCTCATTGCCAAGCAAAAAAGAAAGAAGTTGAGATGTCATCAGGGGAATATGGACTCTGGTCTGGATTCTGTTTGTCTTTGGTTGTCTCTGGATACTGGTTGTCTCTAGAACTGCTGGTTTTTTACTAGTCTTTAGCATAGCATTGTCCAAAATTTTTCAATTTAAATAGTGAAAGTTCTTCAAAATATACAAAACAAATTTGAACTTTATATATAAACTTTATACATTGGAGTCCCCCCTTTTGGAGGATATTTATATCCATAAGCAATAGAAAATTGAGACAGTTATTACATTAATAACACTTTTTACCACTATATGTCTGGATCAAGGCCAAATTTAGTAATGTGTCCATGATGACACTTGAAATGTTATGGAAAGGTTACCACACCACATCATGTGGTACATAAACATGCAATAATTTTGCTAGGCCTCGGGTGGATGGATTCTAACCATGCCACTAGACTGAATGAAAAAAACAAATTAAGTTAAACCAGATGCATGGGCTGGAGCTTCCATGACACCAGACTATTTTTGGAGTGAGAGATGTGCCCTATGTAGCTGCTATTATCAGCAAACTATGAACTTACTGAATGTATTTGGACTAAGGGAATCAATTTACCAAAAGAACTTAAATATCAGCGAGACTCAATATGTCCATTAATTGTCATATAAATTAAATAATGGGGTTCAATAACCCTTCTTTGAAGTTAAAGGTTCAATAGCCCTTTTTAGAAGTTAGAGCCATATGCTCTTGGTGAAGAAGTTCTTCGCCTACAAACGGTGCAGGTGGAATCAGATGATAAAGACAGAACTGGGGCCAAGCAGGAACAGGAACAGCAACATCAGCAGGCCGGTTCAATTCTGCTACAGTTGAAAGATGCTGGGAATCCAGCTGTAAGGATACTTGGATAGAATTTTTTGTTAGAGCCACAAGTGGCTTAGAAATTTTACCAAAACAGGGTATCCATTGCCTGCAATACCCAGCTGCTCCCAGAATGGCCCTTAGCTGCTTCTTAGTTAATTCTGCCACTCTTTGGGCTTCTAATAAGCAATTATAATATGTGTCCTCAACCTTAAGGGTCACATGAGGTTCATCACTTTGGGGAGGAGAATGGAAAGGGTTAATGTATTTAAAGTCTGGGAAAATAAAAGTTTCAATATTTATTGTCCATTCCTCCCCTGTGCACAGTCATTTCTCTATATTTCTCTGATCTGTACTCCTTTGAGAGGGTCTGTGACTGTTCTCAGGTTGCTCCTTTATATTTCTCTGAAAAGGCCTATAACTGGTTTGACTCTGCTTGTCTGTATGTCCCTGAAAAGATCTATATCTATTCTGTTTGTAATAAGGCCTATAATTCTGTTTGTAATAAGGTTCTGTCTTTCTGTGCCTTCCTGATATGGTCTTCTAAAGTTATTCTGATTCTGTTGGCAATAAGGCCTGTAATTGCCTTGGTTGTAATTTACCTCTTTGGTAAAAATTTCTCTGATTATCCCTATTTCCCCTAAAAAAATCTTTCAGGCTTTCGGTCATTACTTGTTTCAGTTCAAACTTTCTGGTTCTACATTCTCTCAACAAGTGTCCTTGCTTCTCACAATATTGACACACTTTAGGGGTTTTATATGGATTTTTAAATGTTTGACCTGAAAGCGCTGGTGCTAGGATGCTTCTGTGAGTATGTTTAACAGCATCTTGCATGAGAGGCTTCTGCTGACCCAATTTTAAAGACTGGTCAACATCTTTTTGTGAACTCAGGTTATTTCTAGCAGAGGAAGCTTACTATGCGTACAATTCTTTCTCTCTCTCCAGAGTTGTATATGAAAATACCATGCTATGATGGAGAGAAAAAAAATTACAATTGCTAGAGCTATTATTATATTACTATAATAAGGGTCAAAGTTAGTCAAAATGTCCCTAGTAATATTAACCATGGGTTCAATGGGTAAAACAGACATTATGCGGTCTCAGAAAAACCTGTTGAAAAAAGGCAAGAGGTAAAAAAATATTCAGTCATGGTTCAGTTTAAGTGCTAAGGCTTTTCTCTGCTAGAGGCTTTCAAAAAATTAAGTCAGGCAGTGGGTGGAAAAAAATATTTTTATAAAAAAAAAATTCCTAGTGGCCCTTTTTAAAAAAAAAGATTTAACAGATTAGGTTAGAAACTCCTTGTGGCTCACCAATAAGTATGTAAAAAAAATTAATTAACTTAATCTAATCTGAAAAATTATAACTGGATTTATATGGAAAATTATGATTATATGAAAAATTATAGCTTTAGAAAAGTTATAATTTGGGCTGTAAGTCCCATCTGGGTCGCCATTCAAATGTGAAAATATTTTATCAACTGGCTGGGGTCTAATCTGTGGATCACTAATCTTGGGGACTTCTGATTAAGCTGTGAATATTTGACTGCTATTATTTTAATATGGGCCATTTTAAAAGTTCCACCACACTACTCCCAAATTGATAAGCAAAAGATTAAGAAGCCTCTTAATTAAATAATCAAAGCAGAATTTATTTATAAAAATCAATGTAAAAGATAAGGGTTAAGAAATGCAAATTATACAACCTGTCTGCTTTTAGTTAATAAGGGCTGTTGCTCCAACTGCACTTTCACTGCTCAGCTCCTTTCTTCTAACTCCAAGCCCCTTTCACTTTGTCAACCCCCCTGAAAAGCCCCTTAGCATCCTCACCTCTGTTGCCAACCCCCTGGCATCTCTAGCATCTCTGTATTGTAGCCCTTCCTCACTTTCTCCAACCTCCTTTGTGCTGACCGCTCTTACTGTCTTCTCCAACCTCCTGTATCGTCCTCCTCTTCACTGTCTTGCTAGCTCTCCTGTCTCCTTCTGTCCCCTCAAACCTCAGGCTCTCTGCACCCCCGCACACACCAAGCTAATCCGGGCTACACTAGGGCTGTGCCCAGTGGGGCTCGAGGGGCCCGTGCCCCCTGCTGTGCGCCTGGGACCTCCACACGGACTATGCTAGGGCCTGGCAGGACTAGCCTGGTATCTCCAGGGCAGCTCCTCTCAGGGCGTAGGGAGCTGGGGCTTTTTTTCTTTTCCCCCAGCCATCTGACCTGATGTCCTGAAAAGCCTATGGGGCTTTTTTGGCTCAGCTGAAGTAGAAGGGGAGGGACACCAGCCCCTCACAAAGAAAAAACCCCTGAGAGCCTAAGGCTTTTTAATCTCAACCCAAAGGCAGGGTCCCCAAATCAAAATAAATCCCCTCATTACTAAGAGAAGAGAAATAAGGGATGATTATATATATATATATATATATATATATATATATATATATATATATATATATATATATATATATATTTCCTGGACTTTCAATGATAGGAGTGAAATAAAAGATTACCCACATTCTTATGGCTGGAACATTGTACAGAGATGCTATTCTATGGTCCTTGCCCAGATAATGCTTTTGTCTCTATATTTCTGGATGTATAACAATTAAGGTAATGTTTGGGGGAAGAGATCATTTGTATACATCCACTTGTCAATTTAGGAGATTTTCTACTGTCTCAAAGCTCCATATGTCATTATCCCCATGCTCACATCACTCTCTTCCAAATTAACAAAATAACAAAACCTATCAATTATTGTCTAGTTACCCCTCACAAATAACTTTAAGATCTTTTGCAGTTAATATCTGCTGTAGTTTTTCATTGTGAAGGAAACAGGAATGATCAAGCTTTGTGAGTGATATTCTGCACACTACTGTAAATAAGTGTACATTTACTATAGAAGTTTATCTTGTTTATTATAATAACAGATGGTGACATAATTTAGTGGAAAGGGCACAAGACTTGGAATAAACAAATCTGGGTTCTTGCCCTGGAACTGCCATTATTTCTGTGAATCACCTTGGGAAAGTTTGAAGTGAATTCTGCCTCCTAAGGTCCATTTCGAATCTAAAAGAGAGTGGATTTCCCAACATTGGTTGTGTTCAAGCAAATATTAGATCACAATTTAGTGGGAATATGTTAGAATGGAATCATGGACTGGATGAATGCTTCTAATGATCATAGAAACGTAGTTTATATGATTTTTTTTAGATTAAAGTCATTGCATTGGTGGGTATAGCACTGTGCCTGGAGTCAGAAAGACCTGAATTAGAATATGACCTCAGATATTTATTAGCTTTATGACCCTGGGCAAGTCATGTAACCTCTGTTTGCCTTAATTCACTGGAGAAAGAAATAACAAACCACTCCAGTATATCTTTGTCAAGAAGACCCCATGGACAGTATGGTCCATATAGTCATGAAGAGTTGGATACTACTGAATGACTGAACAACAGCTTTTTTCTTATCATGTACTAAGATGTGTTTATATAATACATAACTATTTTAAAGTGTCAAAGTCAATGGCCTAAAGTCCCTTTTTCTTCACATTGATGTCCAATCAATTTGACTGATCACTGACATGGTATTGTTTCATCTTATGGACACCCTCACATCAGTTTTTTGTGTGTTATGTATAATTAATAAAACCAGAATCTTAAAAAAATAATTTTGTATTTGTAATGGCTTTCTATAAAAACTTTTGAGATATTTGAAATTGCTAAGTAAATGGTGTAGAATAATAGAATCATCTTTCTTGTAAAATTTACTTTGTGTTTAAAGGACTTTGTATTTACCCATCTGTGCACAGATCATGTCCTCCCTCTTACTCCTAACAGTAATTCTACTAATACAAGACAATTTTTTTTTTGTCTTGGTAATCAGAACTCCTCACTCTAAAAGCACAGAGAAAGTGCAACAATATACATATGACAAATTGAAATGAATCAGACCCATTGTACCTTCTGGCCCGTTTGCAGTTGTGATAAGCAGTGTTCCCTGGAAGACAGTCACCAATTTGTCTCTGTGTCTGTCATATTCTAATTCTTCCCCTCTCATTTGTACCTATGACAGATATCTCCAATTCACTTTTTAGGTGTTTGTTCAGTGATCAGGCATTTGTCTAGATCATAGGAAAAAAAGGAAGGACCATAGTTATACCTAATAGGGTAACTTTTTTCCCCCTCTGTTTACCTTTTTAAACTTCTCTTGAGTCTTGTATGTTGAGATCAAATTTTCTATTCAGTTCTGGTCTTTTCACCAGGAAAGATTGAAAGTCCCCAATGTCATTAAATGTCCATCTTTTCCCCTGAAAGAAAATGCACATTTTTGCTGGGTAATAGATTCTCGGCTGCAATCCAATCTCCTTTGCCTTCCAGAATATCATATTCCAAGCCTTGCGGTCCTTTAATGTTGAAGCTGCCAGGTCCTGAGCAATCCTGACTGTGGCTCCATGATATTTAAATTGCTTCTTTCTGGCTGCTTGGAGTATTTTCTCCTTCACCTGATAATTCTGGAATTTGGCTACAATATTCCTTGGAGTTTTCCTTTTGGGGTCTCTTTCAGGAGGTGATCGATGGATTCTTTCAATGATGATTTTATCCTCTGATTCTATGATATCAGGGAAGTTCTCCGTAATAATTTCCTGGAATATGGTATCTAGATTCTTTTTCTGGTCATGGCTTTCAGGCAGTCCAATGATTCTCAAATTGTCTCTCCTCGATCTGTTTTCCAGATCAGTTGTCTTTCCAATGAGGTATTTCACATTTTCTTCTATTTTTTCATTTTTTTTATTCTGCTTGACTGATTCTTGGTGTCTCATGGATTCCTTATCTTCCAACTGTCCCACTTTAATTTTTAAGGCATTGTTTTCTTCAGTGAGATTATGCACCTTTTTTTCCATTTGGCTAAGTGAATTTTTTAAGGTATTATTTTCTTCAGTGAGATTATGCACCTTTTTTTCCATTTGGCTAAGTGAATTTTTTAAGGTATTGTTTTCTTCAGTGAGATTATGCAGCTTTTTTTCCATTTGGCCAAATGAATTTTTTAAGGCTTTGTTTTCTTCAGCTTCCTTTTCCAAACTGCTGATTCTTTTTTCATAGTTTTTTTGTTTTGCTTTCATTTCTCTCCCCATTTTTTCTTCTACCTCTTGCAATTGATTTTTAAAATTCTTTTTGAGCTCTTCCAGGAAGGCTTTTTGTTCTTGAGACCAATTCACCTTCCCTTGTGAGGCTTCAGATGTAGACAATTTGAGGCAATTGTCCTCATCTGAGTTTGTGTTGGCTTCTTCCCTATTGATACAGAAGCTCTCAATGGAGAGGGCTCTTTTTTGCTTCTTACTCATTATTGCAGCTTATTTATTTATTCTTTAAGTTGAGTTGAGGTCTGCTCTGGGGGCACCAGGGTCCCTGTTTTGGGCTTCTTGTGCAGGTGTATAGGTGCTGTGTGACCGGGCTTTTACTCTGAGGCCTTTATGGTGTGTGGAGATGCCCCCGCCCTGCACTTCCTGTATGATTGTGCTCGGCCAGCCAGGCGCCAGACCCCGGCGTCTGATCCCGCCGTTCGTGGCCCTCTCGGCTGGTGCAGGTAAGTTTTTCCACTGTCCTTCTTGGCCACCAGATTTTTGAACCAGGTTCCGGGAGCCTCAGTTGTTCGGCTGTGGCCTACAGCTCCTGCTGACTTGCCCTGACCCCCTCAGTGCTGGGTTGCTGCCCTGTGCTGGGCCTCCCTTTTGCCCGAGTCAGACCGACCTTTTCCTGAAGTCTTCTAAATTATCTCTGGTTGGAGGACTGTGTCTCTCTGTCTCTTTGCAGGTTCTGTAGTTTCAGAATCCGTCCAGAGGCTTGATTTAATGTTCGTTTTGAGGGAACAGAAGGAGAGCTCAGGCAGCTTGCTGCTTCCTCTCCGCCATCTTGGCTCCGCCCCCAGGACCATAGTTATAATGGAACTATGCTGTTGACCAAGAGGTGAGGGACAACAAAACAAAAGATGATGATGATAAGTGTGTTAATTTGGTCATCAGCTCACCTAAGATAAAACCTAAAGAATATGTATTAGGTTAGCACTTAATTAAGTTAGCACTTGTTAATTAAGCTACTTGAGAGGAGTTGTTTTACCCTCAAAATTCATATCACTAGTGTCTGACACACTCAGTGCCTGTCACTTAGTAGGGACCTATTAAATCCTTGTTGATTGATTTATTAATTTGAGAGTTGGAACAATTGATCCTTTCCTCTAATTCTTCCTAGGTCTTCACCATCTCTGATAGCTTTTAAAACCCCTATTGCTCTTGTCTTACACAGAATACTTGTGAATGAGTTATAAAGAAGGCTCAGTTTTCTACTCACACAGCCAAGAAAATGTTCTTCTCCTTGCTGAATGGTTTCACTAGCCTCTAAAGAACTTCCTTGTACCATACCCATGTACTATGCCCACCCAGACCTCACTCAGGTGTCCTGAATATTTCTTCAGGAAGTCCTGATCTGGACCTACTTTCATTTGTTTCTACACAGTGAACACATTGAGTTTTTGTACCTCAGTGAACCCAGTCTTCACCATTATGTTATCCATAGAAGTTTCATAATCCCACAGATTGTATTTACATTATGCAAGTTGTTAATGATAATTTTATATTTTTACTATAGCTTCTTGAATCAGGTATCTTTGCAGTCCAAATATTTTTAATATTCTCTTATAACTGCCCTCACAGAGCCCCAACCCAATATTCTCATAACAGGATTTAGAGAAAGGGACTTTGGAAATCATATGATCTCCAGCCCAACTTCTTAATTTTGCATATGAGAGAAATAAAGCTAAGAGTAATAAAATCATTTATCCAAGGCAATGTAAAATCAGAATTGAACTCAAGTTCTCTAACTTAAGGAATTCCCATTATTTCAAAGAACCACAATTATATTTTAAGTTCCCTTGTCTGAAATATCCCTAGGGAAACTATATTTTTCTTGAGCTACAACTATAAAGACACCGCTAATTCACAAGCATCAAATTGATTTTATGTAAAAAGTTGTTGAGGTTTTTTAGTCTTACCAGATTGCATCTTTGTCAACACATCCCATTTTTCTCCTCATGAATTCTCATAATAATTTGTCCATTTTTGAATAGAATGAAACTATAACTATGGGATTAAAATTAAGAATTTAGCAGAATTTTTAGTGTGGCTATAAATCTGTAAAAATATATGCAAATTAATCCTGATTGTATAACCCTTATGTCAATGAATACAGTAACCTATGGAATGTTGTAGTGTATTCCAGTATGGGACAATTGAATCATCAGTATTAAGATGAAAAAAAGGAGGGAGGCAGAGCCAAGATGGCAGAGAGGAATCAGCAAGCTGCCTGAGCTCTCCTTCTGATCCCTCAAAAAGAACATTAAATCAAGCCTCTGCAAAGAGACAGAGAGACATTCTTCCAACCAGAGATAATTTAGAAGACTTCAGGAAAGGTCAGTAGGACTCAGGCAAAAGGGAGGTGCAGTGCAGGGCGGCAGCACAGCGCTAAGAGGGTTGGGACAAGTCAGAAGGAAGCTGCAGGCCACAGCCAAGCAACTGAGGCCCCTGGATCCTGGCTCAAAAATCTGGTGATGCAGCAAGAGAGTGGCGAAACCCACCTGCACCGGCTGAAAGGGCAGGTTGCCAGTTGGAGGGCCACAGACAGGATAGGCGCGACTAGGCCCACTGATCCCAGCATGCTCAGACAGGAAGTCCAGGGTGGGGGAACTCCACACACCATAGAGGCCTCAGTGTAAAAAGCCAGTGACACAGCCCCTATACCCCAGCACAAGAAGATCAAAACAAGGACCCTGGTGCCCCCAGAGCAGGCCTCAACTTAAAAAAATAAATAAATAAGCTGCAATAAGAGTAAGAAGCAAAAAAGAGCCCTCTCCAATGAGAACTTCTGTATCAATAGGGAAGAGGCAAACACAAACTCAGATGAGGACAATACTCTCAAATTGCCTACATGTGAAGCCTCAAGAAGGAAGGTGAATTGGTCTCAAGAACAAAAAGCCTTCCTGGAAGAGCTCAAAAAGGATTTTAAAAATCAATTGAGAGAGGTAGAAGAAAAAAATGGGGAGAGAAATGAAAGCAAAACAAGAAGACTATGAAAAAATAATCAGCAGCTTTGATAAAGAAGCACAAAGATTGACTGATGAAAGCAATTCCTTAAAAAATTCATCTGGCCAAATGGAAAAAAAGGTGCATAATCTCACTGAAGAAAACAATGCCTTAAAAATTAAAATTGGACAGATAGAAGATAAGGAATCCATGAGACACCAGGAATCAGTCAAGCAGAATCAAAAGAATGAAAAAATAGAAGAAAATGTGAAATACCTCATTGGAAAGACAACTGATCTGGAAAACAGATCCAGGAGAGACAACTTGAGAATCATTGGACTGCCTGAAAGCCATGATCAGACAAAGAATCTAGATACCATATTCCACTAAATTATTGAGGAGAACTGCCCTGATATTATAGAATCAGAGGATAAAATCATCATTGAAAGAATCCACCGAGGGACTTCCGGGGCAGAGCCAAGATGGCAGAGGAAAGGAAGTGAGCTCCCGAACTCATGACACAATCACTCCAAAAAACATCCAAATAAGGCCATAGGAAAATGCCCGGAGCAGCAAAACTCACAGAAGAATGTGCTGAAATCATCTTCTAACCAAGAACGGCTTGGAAGGTCAGAAGGAGGGAGCTGCTGTGCTGATACAGGAGTTGAGCCCAACCCCACAGTCACTCTGACACAGATCCAGTCTCAGGAAGTCCTCACCAGAGAAGGAGATCCCCAGAGCCTCTGAATCAGCTGAAGCACCAGTGTCATCTGGAACTAAGCTCACAGTCTGGTGAGTGGGCTGAGCCCTGGGCAGGGGAGAGACTACAGGGATCTATGCTGGTGCTAAGGCAGAACTTGGATTTTACACCCTTACTGAGAACCAGGTGGTAGGCTCGAGTAGAAGTGGCCCAGGTTGGGGAGGGGCACAGGCTCATCAGAGCTAACAACCACAACACACAAAGCTGGTTGATTGGCAAAGTTGGTCTGGGGTCATCTAGGACCAGGAAACAGGCTGGGTGAGGGAAGAACCTGATTCTTCTTAAATCATACCACCTGGGACTTCTTAAGCTTGGGATACTGCAGCCTGGAAACAGTGCCCTACTTTAAGGAGATAAAAGTCTAGTAAAAGAAAGGCAAGATGAGCTGACAGAGAAAGGTGAGGACCATAGAAAGTTTCTTCAGTAACAAGGAAGACCAAGGGGCACCCTCAGAGGAAGATATCAACATCAGGGCCCCTATATCTAAAGCTTCCAAGAAAAATACGAATTGGTCTCAGGCCATAGAGGTGTTCAAAAAGGACTTTGAAGATAAAATTAGAGAGGTAGAGGAAAAAATGGAAAGAGAAATGAGGGTGATGCAGGAAAGACATGAGAAAAAAGTAACAGCTTGAACAGTCAAATGGAAAACAAGGTACAAAAGCTCTCTGATGAAAAAATTGTCTAAGAATTAGGATTGAACAAATGGAAGCCAGTGACTTTATGAGAAACCAAGACACAATAAAGCAAATCCAAATGAATAAAAAAAGAGAGGGCAATGTGAAATATCTTCTGGGAAAAACTGCCGACCTGGAAAATAGGTCCAGGAGAGATAATTTGAAAATTATTGGTCTACCTGAAAACCATGATCAAGGAAAGAGCTTAGACACCATCTTCCAAGATATTCTAAGGGAAAATTGCCCTGAAATTCTAGAAGAAGAAGCTAAGATAGAAATCGAAAGAATCCACCGATCACCTCCAGAAAGAGATCCCAAAAGAAAACTCCTAGGAATATTATAGCCAAATTCCAGAGCTCTCAGGTCAAGGAGAAAATATTGCAAGCTGCCAAAAAGAAAGAATTCAAGTATTGTGGAGCCCCAGTCAAGATAGCACAAGATCTAGCAGATTCTACATTAAAGGACCAGAGGGCATGGAATATGATATTCCAAAGGGCAAAAGAAGTGGGATTACAACCAAGAATCACCTACCCAGCAAAACTCATCATTATCTTTCAGCAGAAAAAAATGGGACTTTAATGAAAAAGAAGACTTTCAGATATTTGTGATGAAAAGACCTGAACTGAATGCCAAATTTGACTTTCAAATACAAGACCCTAGAGAACCATAAAAAATTGGAGCTGGGGGACGTACCTGGGGTTGTACAGTGGGTGACTGTCTTGTGTCTGAGGCCAGGTTTTGGCTGGGATCCCCCTGGGTTCAGGGCAGATGCTTTGTCCACTGTGTCACTTAGCTAGATGATAACATCTTTAGGGTTAAATTGAGGGGTGAAGGGAATTCCTTGGGGGAGGGGGAAGGGCAGAAGTAAAATCCTACATGAAAGTAACAGGAAAAGGCTTATGGAGTGGGGGAAGAGATGGTAGAGGAGCAGGGCAGTAAATGAATTTTACACTCATCAGAAAAGGCTCAAAGATTTTAAACTCATCAGAGCTGCCTCAGGGAGGGACTAATAGACACACCCAACTGGGTGGAGTAATCTATTTAATCTGGGCAGTAAATGAGCCTAACACCCATCAAAATTGGCTCAAAGACCTCAATCTCATTAGAATTGGCTCAAGGAGGGAATAATGTACACACTCAACTGGGTGGAGTAATCTCTCTAATGCTACAGCATTAGAGGGGAAGGGGATAAAGAGAGAGGGGCAAAAGAAGGAAGGGCAGACTGGGGGAGGGGACAGACAGAAGCAAATCCCTTTTGAAGAGTAATAGGATGAAAGAAGATGGATAATAGAATAAATATCATGGGGAAGGGAATAGGATGGAAGGGAAACAGTTAACAATAGTAATCATGAAAAGAGAAAAGGGGGAAAATTGTACAAAAAATATTTATAGCAACTCTTGGTAGAGGCTAAGAATTGAGAATCAAGGGAATGTCCATCAATTGAGGAATGATGGGAAAAGCTGTGTTATATGATTGTAGCGGAATGGACTTGTGCTACAGGAAATGACAAACAGGATGATCCCTGAAAAACCTTGAAAAACTAACGAACATCTATGTATAGTGAAGTGAGCAGAGCTGAGAGGACATTGTGCGTAGAGACAGCAGTATTGTTCAATGAGTAAATGAGTAAATGAGTAAATGACTTGAATACAATGCAATGATCCAAGACAATCCCAAGGAACTAATGAGGAAGCTTACTATGCAGCCCTATAGAAAGAACTGATAAAAAGAACACTTGTGGATTGTACATATATAACCTGATTGTGATCTTGTGGAGGGGGGAGGAAAGGGAAGGAGGGAGAAAAATTTAGAACTCTAAATCTTATGAAAATGCATGTTGAAAACTACCCTTATATGTAAATGGAAAATAAAATAAATGTTTGTTGAAAGAAAAAAAAGAAAGAAAGAATCCACCGATCACCTCCTGAAATAGACCCCAAAAGGAAAACCCCAAGGAATATTGTAGCCAAATTCCAGAATTATCAGGTGAAGGAGAAAATACTCCAAGCAGCCAGAAAGAAGCAATTTAAATATCATGGAGCCACAGTCAGGATTGCTCAGGACCTGGCAGCTTCAGCATTAGAGAACTGCAAGGCTTGGAATATGATATTCTGGAAGGCAAAGAGCTTGGATTGCAGCCAAGAATCTATTACCCAGCAAAAATGTGCATTCTCTTTCAGGGGAAAAGATTGACATTCAATGACATTGGGGACTTTCAAGGTTTCCTGATGAAAAGACCAGAACTAAATAGAAAATTCGATCTTAACATACAAGACTCAAGAGAAGTTTAAAAAGGTAAACAGAGGGGAAAAAAGGTTACTCAGTTAAGTTAAACTGTTTACATCCCTACATGGGAAGATAATACTTATAACTCTTAAGAACAGTAAATGTATTTGGGCAGACAGGAAAGACTATACACAGAGGGTATAAATATAAATTGTCTTTGATGTGATGATACAAAGAAAATTAAGGGGTTTAAACAGGGAGTCTATGGGGAGGAGAGGAAAGGGGAGGTGGAATGGGGTGAATTACATCAGATGAAGAGGTGCAAAAAACCCTATTATAATAGAGGGAAAGAAGAGAGGGGGAACATTGTTTCAACCCTACTCTCACCAGATTTGATTCAAAGAGAGAATAACATATATGTTCATTGGGATAAAGACAAATGTCTTTCTATAGGGAAGTAAAAGGGGAAGGGAAAGGGGGGAGTGATAGAAGGGAGGACAAAAGCAAGGGAGAAAAGGGTAAAGAGACGGGAGGGGGGTGATAAAAAGGGAGGGCAGATTGGAGGAGGCAGGGGTAAGATGCAAAACATAGGTGCGGAGGAATAGGGTGAAAGAAGTGGGGGAAAGTACAAAGAATGGAGGGGAATAGACAGCAATAATAACTGAATGTGAATGGGGTGAACTCTGCCATAAAACAGAAGTGAATAGCAGAGTGGATTAAAAACCAGAATACTACAATATGCTGTTTTGGTTTTTTTTGCTGGGCAATTGGGGTTAAGTGACTTGCCCAGAGTCACACAGCTAGTAAATGTTAAGTGTCTGAGGTCGGATTTGAACTCAGGTACTCCTGAATCCAGGGCTGGTGCTCTATCCACTGCGCCATCTAGCTGCCCCTACAATATGCTGTTTACAAGAAACACATTTTAAGCAGAGAGATACACACAGAGCAATGGTAAAAGGTTGGAGCAGAATATATTATGCTTCAGCTAAAGTAAAAAAAGCAGGGGTAGCAAACCTTATCTCAGACAAAGCACAGGCAAAAATAGATCTCATTAAAAGAGATAAAGAAGGAAACTACATCTTGCTAAAAGGCACTATAGAGCAATATCCATATTAAATATGCATGCGCCAAGTGGTATAGCATCCAAATTCTTAGAGGAGAAGTTAAATGAGTTACAAGAGGAATTAGACAGTAGTACTATACTAGTGGGGGATCTGAATCTTCCCATATCGGAATTAGATAAATCTAGCGGAAAAATAAATAAGAAAGAAGTGAAAGAGGTGAACAGAATACTAGAAAAGTTAGACATGATAAATGTCTGGAGAAAACTGAATGGGGATAGAAAGGAATATACCTTTTTCTCAGCAGTACATGGCACATTTTCAAAAACTGACCATGTATTAGGGCACAAAAACATCATAGTCAAATGTAGAAAAGCAGAAATAGTGAATGCATCCTTCTCAGATCATGAAATAAAAATTACATGTAAGAAAGAGCCAGGGAAAAGTAGAATGAAAATCAGTTGGAAACTAAATAATTTCATTCTAAGGAATGAATGGCTCAAACAATAAATCATTAGAAACAATCAATAACTATATCCAAGAGAATGACAATAATGAGACAACATACCAAAATCTATGGGATGCAGCCAAAGCAGTGCTTAGGGAAAATTTATAGCTCTAAATGCTTACATGAATAAAAAAGAGAAAGAGGAGATTAATGAATTGGGCATGCAACTTAAAAGCTAGAAAAAGAACAATTAGAAATCCCCAATTAGATACTAAACTAGAGATCCTGAAAATTAAAGGAGAAATAATAAGATTGAAAGCAAGAAAACTATAGAATTAATCAATAAAACTAAAAGCTGTTTATTTGTTTTTGTTTTTGTTTTGGTGGGACAATGGGGGTTAAGTGACTTGCCCAGGTCACACAGCTAGTGTCAAGTGTCTGAGGCTGGATTTGAACTCAGGTCCTTCTGAATCCAGAGCCAGTGCTTTATCCACTACACCACCTAGCTGCCCCTAGGAGCTGGTTTTATGAAAAAACCAATAAAATAGATGAAATATTGCTTAATTTGATTAAAAAAAAGAAAACCAAATTACTAGTATCAAAAATGAAAAGGGTGATGTTACCACCAATGAAGTGGAAATTAAATCAATAATTAGGAATTATTTTGCCCAACTGTATGCCAATAAATTTGACAATCTAAATGAAATGGATAAATATTTACAAAAATACAAACTGCCCAGTTTTACTGAAGAGGAAATAAAATTCTTAAATAAGCCCATATTACAAAAAAGAAATTGAGGGGAGGCTAGGTGGCGCAGTGGATAGAGCACCAGCCCTGGAGTCAGGAGGACCTGAGTTCAAATCCGACCTCAGACACTTAACACTTACTAGCTGTGTGACCCTGGGCAAGTCACTTAACCCCAATTGCCTTACTAAAAAAAAATTAAAATAAATAAAATAAATAAATAAAAAAATAAAAAGAAATTGAACAAGCCATTAATGACCTCCCTAAGAAAAATCCCAAGGGGCCAGATGGGTTTACAGGTGAATTTTAACAAACATTTAAAGAACAATTAATTCCAATATTATACAAATTATTTGGAAAAATAGGTGAAGAAGAAGTTCTACCAAATTCGTTTTATGATACAAATATAATCATGATACCAAAACCAGGCAAAGCAAAAGAAAGCAGAGAAAGAAAATTATAGACCAATTTCCCTAATGAATATTGATGCTAAAATCTTAAATAAGATATTAGCAAGGAGATTACAGCAAGTGATCACCAGGATAATACACTATGACCAGGTGGGATTTATACCAGGAATGCAGGGCTGGTTCAACATTAGGAAAACTATTAACATAATCAACCACATCAATAAGAAAACCAACCAAAATCATATGATTATCTCAATAGATGCAGAGAAAGCTTTGACAAAGTACAGCACCCATTCCTAATAAAAACACTAGAGAGTTTAGGAATAGGGGGACCTTTCCTTAGAATAATAAACAGTATCTACCTAAAGCCATCAGCAAGTATTATATACAATGGAGATAAATTAGAGGCCTTCCCAATAAGATCAGGGGTGAAACAGGGATGTCCATTATCACCCCTATTATTAATATTGTCCTAGAAATGTTAGCTTTAAGCAATCAGAGAAGAGAAAGGAATTAAAAGGAATTAGAATAGGCAAGGAGGAAACAAAACTATCACTCTTTGCAGATGATATGATGGTATACTTAAGGAATCCTCGAGAATCAAGTCAAAAATTACTTGAAACAATTAACAACTTTAGTAAAGTAGCAGGATATAAAATAAATCCACTTAAATCATCAACATTTCTATACATGACCAACAAAGTCCAGCAGCAAGAGATAGAAAGAGAAATTCCATTTAATATAACAGAAGATAATATAAACTACTTGGGAGTCTACTTGCCAAGACAAACCCAGGAACTCTATGAACACAATTACCAAACACTTTTCACACAAATCAAATCAGATCTAAATAATTGAAAGATATCAATAGCTCATGGATAGGCAGAGCTAATATAGTAAAAATGACAATTCTACCTAAATTAATTTACTTATTCAGTGCCATACCAATTAGACTACCTAAAAATTATTTTATAGAGCTAGAAAAAATAACAAAATTCATCTGGAACAACATAAGTCAAGAATATCAAGAGAAATAATGAAAAAAATTCACAGGAAGGTGGGTTAGCTGTACCGAATCTGGAGCTTTACTATAAAGTGGCAGTCATCAAAACTATCTGGTACTGGGGCAGCTAGGTGGCACAGTGTATAGAGCACTGGCCTGGATTCAGGAGGACCTGAGTCAAATTCGGCCTCAGACACTTAACATTTACTAGCTGTGTGACCCTGGGCAAGTCACTTAAACCCCACTTGCCCCGCAAAACAAACAAACAAAAAAAACTATCTGGTACTGGCTAAGAAATAGAATGGAGGATCAATGGAATTGGGTAGGCACAGGAGACACAGTAGTAAATGACACTAGTAATGTAGTGTTTGATAAACCCAAAGACTCCAGCTTCTGGGATAGGAACTCAGTATTTGACAAAAACTGCTGGGAAAACTGGAAGATAGTATGGTAGAAATTAGGCATAGACCAACATCTTACACCTTATACTAAATAAGGTCAAAATAGATACATGATTTAGACATAAGAGGTGATACCATAGGTAAATTAGAGAAAAGAATAGTCTACCTTTCAGATCTTTGGAAAGGAGAACAGTTTATGACCAAACAAGAGATAGAGAAATGAAATGAAAACTGGATGATTTTGATTACATTAAATTAAAAAGGTTTTGTACAATTACATTAAATTAAAAAGGTTTGTCTTCAAGTTGGGGTCTGGATTGAGTCAGATCATTTATTATTTCAGTTTGGGAAGGCAGACTCAGATGTAAGCTGGGCCTGGATTTTCTTCGTCTTATATTTTTAGTATGATAATTTTCACTTGCCCTGGCCCAGATTTCCCAATAAAGTGAATGTTTCAGGTGGACATCCACTTAGGGTTCTTTGCAAATGCCTCAATGTTTGGGGACATCAAATGACCCATATGTGGGGATTCTTTCCTGTAATTCCTCATGCCACATAAAACACAGTCTGATAAGCTTTCCTCTGGTCATGGTTGTATCTAGTCTAAGTTTTCCCTTATTCCATTCCATAAGTAGCTTTCCTAATGGGGAATCCCGGGGAATCATCTTTATCCTAATATTATCCAGGGCATGCCAAATCTCCATACCACACCACACAGCCCCACAAAACCAAAAAGAGGAATAAAAAAATATTCATTAAATTCAAACTGGCCAACATCTCTGATTAGTGAAAGTAAAGCTAGAAAAAGGGTACTTAGGATGTTTAAAAGATCCATTCGAAATTTAAAACAGATAAAATTTGGCAGTACTTTCCAATTTAAGGGGACAGGGAAGGGGAAATCTTACCCAACCGGAAGATCAGAAGACAAACAGATCAGAAGACAAATGTTCGGTTTTCCTCTTCGTGGTCACCAAACTGTGTAATTTAAAATTCTAAATGTGGGTTCCCACTGTTCCCCCAGTTTTAGGGGAAACTGACTAACATCACTGATAAAACGAGTTTAGGTTTTTAAGTGTTTATTGAAAGATAGAAAAAGAAAGATTGAGAACAGAATTCCTACAGCCTGTCAATCCTATCTTTCCTCAATTTTCCTGTGAAGTCCTCTGCTGCCGCCACCACCACCATGAAGTCAGGAACCAAAAAGAGACAGAGCTCTCCACACAGGCCCTCCTTCCTCCTTCCTGTCCCCTCCCAGAAAATGGGAGGCTCCTCAAGTTGATTGGCTGGTAGCCTTGATAGACAGTACCCATGAGCAAACATCACTTCCTGATGCCAAGGAAAAGCCGCATGGCCTTGCCCTCTGAGGCATTCTCCTCATGGTGGAGCTTTCCTATAGTAAGTCTCTAGTAGATGGCATCATTCCAATCACTACAATACTATCCTACTTCTATTTCTTTTCTGGATGTACTGTGTTTATCCTTTTTGCTGCCATGTCTTGTGATTGCTATATTGCCATCTGTAGTCCCCTTCAATATCCTACTATCATGACCCATCCACTCTGTTCTCCTGGTTATGTGGTTATCTACTCTTCTAAAGGGAGGGCCACTATATTGTGGGCCCAAGGTGATTGATTTTCTATGAAAGTGGTCTCCTACTGTATCTTGCATGTGCTGATATGAGAGTCATTGAACTGTTGGACTTCCTCAGTTCCCTTGTACTACTCATCAGCTCACTGACACTAACTGTGGTTTCCTATGTCTATGTAATCTCCACAATTCTGAAGATCTCTTCAGGCCAAGGTCAATGCAAAGGAATTTACACTTGTGGTCACACTTCACTGTGGTTTCCATGGGCTATGAAATCTCCATCTTTGTCTGTGTTCATCCTTCCCAGAGAAATAGCCTTCATCTTAATGAGATCCTCTTGGTCTTCTCCAGGTGTTGTTACACTTTCTGCTGAATCCTTTCATCTCAGTCTGAGGAATGAAACAATGAAAGAGACATTTAAGGATGTCTCAAGCAAGATCCAGACCTTCCTCCAAGGGGCCCTGAAGTCAAAATAATTTACTCTTGGAAACTGTTATATTCTTCTATTAACAAACTTGCTCCTGAGATATCATACCCAGTCAAATTGAATTATTCTTGTATGAAAAGGGTAGTTACACTAAACTGTAATTTTACAACTGATCCTCAAAGGGACCATCTCCATTTTGTCAATTGACATTCTACATGTTGAACAAATTATTCAGGGTAAGTAAATATAGGGAATTCCACCTTCTCAAGAAATTCTTCTCATATGGACATGGCGAGGGTGGAAGGAAGGAACTTCTCTAATCAGTAACCTGGACATATAGCTCCAAGAAATAAAATTTCTACATTGTTGAAGGGGGTTTGTAAAGCCATGTCTATGTGATTGGGGTGAGGCCAAGGTGATAGGCGCCTGATGTTCCTGTTTTTAGCATGTTCTGTGTACAAAATAGTTTTGTTATAAACAATTTATTTGATATGTGCTGTTCTGAAATTAGTATTAACTTAAATGTTATCCTAAGTCCTTTACTGCAATTGAAGTTAACATGGTAAGTTTTGTGTAAACTCATTTGCAGATCATAGGTCACCCTTTTAAAATAATAAACACTTTTTTTTTTGTTTGTTTTGTTTTGTTTTTGTTGGGCAATGAGGATTAAGTGACTTGCCCAGGGTCACACAGCTAGTAAGTGTAGTGTCTGAGGCCAGATTTGAACTCAGGTCCTCCTGAATCCAGGCCAGTGCTCTATCCACTGCGCCACCCGTAGCTGCCCCTCATAAACACTTTTATTTAAAGTTTTGAGTTCCAAACTTTACCCCTTCCTCCCTCCCTCCTTCTCTCTTCCAGAAGAAGTAAGCAATATGATATAGGTTATACATGTACAATTATTATAACAACACATATTAGTCATTTTGTATAAGAAAATTTGAATTAAAAGAAAAAATGAAAAAAAGTAAAAAATAACATGTTACAGTCTGTGTTCAATCAAGATCAATTCTTTCTTTGTCTAGTATGTTTCAGTATTAGTCCTTTGGGATTGTCTTGGACAATTAATATTGCTGGGAATAGTTAAGTCATCCACAGTTGTTCATTCATAACAATATTGCTGACACTGTGTACAACATTCCCTTGGTTCTGCTCGGTTCTGAAATCAATTCTTGCTTGTCATTTCTTTATAGCACAGTAAATTTCCTCATTATCATATACCACATCCACTACCATATAGTCACATGTTTAGCCATTCCCCAACTGATGGCATTCTTTGATTTCCAATTCTTAGCCACTACAAAAAGAGCTGCTAAAAGTTTTTTGTGCAAAAATTTTGTACAAATAGGTCTCTTTCAGGCAGCTAGATGGCACAGTGGATAACAGCCCTGGATTCAGGAGTACCTAGTTCAAAATCCGGCCTCAGACCCTGGGCAAGTCACTTAACCCTCGTTGCCCTGCAAAGAAAACAAAAAAACAAATAGGTCTTTTTTCTCTTTTGGGGATGTCTTTGAGATATAAACCTACAGTTGTATTGTTGGATCAAAGGGTATGCACAGTTCTATAACCCTTGAGGAGACAACATGACAACAACTATGTACAAATAAACTATGTACAGGATTATCAACAGAGAGAAAGCACTAGAGTTAAAAGGGACTAGGAATGCCTTTCTGTAAAAGGCAAGATTGTAGAAAGTTAGGAAAGCCAGAAAATCCAGGAGGTAGAAAACAGGAAGGTAAATATTTCATACATGGACTCCAGCCAGAAAAACAAATGCCTGGAGCCAAAACATTGAGTGTCTTCTTTGTGGAATAGCAGGGAGGCCTGTGTCACGTGGCTCATTGAGTACATGTGGGGTTGTAAGGTGTCAGAAAAACTGGAAAAATGTGTGGTGCTTGGAAGAACTAGGTTTATGAAGTGTAAAGAATTAATTGGTATTTGAGGTTTTTATGACCCCATCTTTGGCTAAATTTAAAAAAATCCTCAGTCAGGCACCAGCCTGGGATCCGCAAACTGCATGGTGCTCGACCCACTAGTTGTAGCTGTTGCCATGACGCTGGCACCTCACGTCATCATCACTCACCGACGCCTACATGGGCCTGGCAAAATTATAATGATTGGAAGTGAGGGCAGTCATGTGATTGTCAGAGCGGCCAGCCAATTGCCTGGGAGCTGTGTGTGGTTAGCCTGGGGTCTGCTGGGAAGAAGGGAGGTTTTCCTCCATTCTAGCTTGAATGCTGTAGGTGACAGGACACTGCTGCGTGTTGTTCTCATCAGCTGATTTCCTGGGTGGTGGTTTGTTCAGGTTGTATAAGTTCCCTTTCCCCCATTTTATTGCCCTTTCCCTTGATCCTACTGATCCTGTTTTGTGTTTTTTTAAGTTTGTTCTGGTTACATAAATTCCTGTTCTATATGAGGGAGGCTGCCGGTCTCCTTCCTTGCACCCAATATTGCGGCGAGCTGCGAGCTACACTCCCCAATCTAAAAGTTTGGTCCCTACAGAAAGGGTATCTGTGACACAAATAGAATGTTATATTTGATCGTCAGAGGTGATAGGAAAACAACTGGAGGGTATTGA
Organism: Dromiciops gliroides; assembly: GCF_019393635.1. Taxonomy (NCBI): domain Eukaryota; kingdom Metazoa; phylum Chordata; class Mammalia; order Microbiotheria; family Microbiotheriidae; genus Dromiciops; species Dromiciops gliroides. The sequence continues at coordinate 230,532,724 of NC_057864.1, forward strand.
GTATGTATGTGACTTGATTGGACTAGCATTTTTGGGGGAAAATCACTTTGGCACTTATTGGTAGATGCTTTGGAACTGGGAAAAGACTTGTGGCAGATACACCAGCAGATTAATCAATAGTCACAAACATGGAGTTGAATGGAGGGCCCAGGGTGGTGACAATATCAGAGGAGAGAAGGGAGTGCATTCAAGAGATGTTTAAAAGATTAATTTAACAGGCCTTGACAACAGGAGTGAGAGATAGTGAGGAGTTGAAGATGACAACAAGGTGATGAGCCTGGGGGACTAGGATATTTATGGTGTCCTCAACAGTAAAAAAGAAATTTGGACATGGGGAAACTTTTAGGAGAAAGATAATGAGTTCAGTTTTGTTGGGTTTAAGATGTCTACTGGACATCCAATTCTTTGAAATGTCTGAAAGGCTATTGAAGATGTAGACTGGAGATCAGTAGAGAGGTTAGTGCTGGATAAGAATTTTTGAAAATCAAATATGAGAGGACGATTAAATTAATGGAAGCTGTGAGATCACCAATTGAAAAAGTATAGCTAAGAAAGAGAAGAGGGCCCAGGACAAAGGTTGGACACCCATGGTTAATAGATATGACATGGATGAGGATTTAGCAAAGAAGACTGAGAAGCTATCAGATAGATAGGAGAATCAGGAAAGAACAATGCCACCAAAAATCTAGAAAGAAGAGAATATTAAGAAGAAGATGATGAATAGTGTCAAAGGCCACAGAGAAGTTGAGAAAACAGAGGATTAAGAAAATGCAATTAGGAGATAATAGTAACTTCACAGAGAACAATTTTGGTTCAATGATAAGGTTGGAAGCCAGGCTATAGCAAGTTAAGAAGAGAGTGAGAGGAAAGGAAATGGAGGCACCTAATATAGTTGGCCTTCTCTTTTCTAAAATTTTAGTTTTTTTCACAATTACATGTAAAAACAATTCTTAACATTCATTTAATTTTTTTTAAAAAATTGAATTCCAAATTCTCTTCCTTCCTCCTTTCCCCTCTCCTTGAGAAGGAAAACAATTTGTCATAGATTATATGTGTGTCAGATTGTTACATAGATTGGCATATAGGATATAGCATAGAGATATAGGATCTCTCTATAAATATCTATGAAATATATATTATACATATATAGGAAGTCATGCAAAACATACTTACATTTTCACTAAGTCAAAAGAATAAAAGGTAAAATAGATTAAGGGAGGTAGTAATCAGGTCCAAAATTAAATAGGAGATAGAAGAAAAAAAAAAGAAGGGGAAGTATAAGAAAACAGTATGTAGAGAACTACATAGATGTAATAACTCAATGTGAATGGAATGAACTCACCCATATTTAGGAAAAACTTTATATCTCTAAACATTTAAATTAATAAAAGAAAGAGTAGGTCAAAGAATTGGGCATGCAACCAAAAAAAACTAGAAAAGCAACTAATTTAAAAAACCAATTAAATATCAAAATAGAAATCCTAAACAGTTAAAGGACAGATGAACAAAATCAAATGTTAAAAAAGACACTGGATGAATAAATATAACTAGGAAATGGGTTGTTTTTTGGGGAGAGGGATACAATAAAATAGCCATTGCCTAATTTGATTTGAAAAAAGAAAAGCAAACTATCAAAATTGAAAGAAGTGAATTACTTCATAACCAAAGAAGAAGAAATACATTTTAGGAGCTATTTGGTCCAATTACATGCCAATAAAACTGACAATCCAAATTAACTATGTATATTTTCAAAAAAATTTTTTTAAACCTGCCCAGATTAACAGAACAAGAAATAGAATGCTTAAATAACCCTTTATTAGAAAAAGAAATTGACCAATTCATAAATGAACTTCCAAAGGGAAAAAAACAGAACCAGACAGATTTACAAGTGAATTATTTGGAATATTTAAAAAACAATTAATTCTAATATTACATAAGTGGTTTCAAAAAAATGGGTTAAGACAGAGTCCTACCAAATCCCTTCTATGACACAAACATGGAGTGGATACCTAAACCAGAGAGAGTCAAAACAGAAAGACAACTGTAGACCATGCTCCCTAATAAATATTGATGCAAAAATTTAAATTAAATGTTAGCAAGGAAACTACAGGCAATATATCACAAAGATAATACACTAAGGCCAGTCTGGATTTTCACCAGGAATTCAATCCTGGTTCAATATTAGGAAAATTATAAGAGTGATTAATCATTTTATATGGTTAATATAAATAACAAAAAATCATATTATTATATTAATACATACAGAAAAAGCTTTCCACAAAATATAACACTTGTTCCTGTTTAAATACACACACATGCACACAAGAAAACAGAGGATTAAATAGGGCTTTTTTTTTAATTATAAAACCAAAAGCCAGCATTTTCTATAATGAAGACAATGTAGACGACTTTCCAGAAAGATCATGAATGCAACAAGGATGTCCATCATCACCATTACTATTAAATATGTTCTAAAAATGTTAGCTATGAGAATAAGACAAGAAAAAATATTAAAGGAATATGCATAGGCAAAGAAGGAATAAGATTATCACTTTTTTCAGATAATAGACAATCGTAGAGTCAGCTCAAAAGCTAATTGAAACAATGAACAAAGTCAACAAGGTTTAGAGTATAAAATAAAACCACACAAATCAGAAACATTTCTGTATATTATCCATAAAATTCATCAGGATTAGATAGAAAGAAAAATTTCATTTATAACAACTATAGACAGCATAAAATACTTACTGTTCTACCATACACAGGAATTACATGAAGACAAATACAAAACACTCTTTACATAAATAAAGACAGATCTAATTAATTGGAGAAATATTAATTTGTTGTAGGTACTCAATGTCATAAAAATGATACTATCAAAATTATTTTTTTCAGTATCATACCAATCAGACTGTCAAAGGACTACTTCATAGAGCTAAAAGAAATATAAAAAAGAAAATAATTCATTGAGAGGAACAAAAGGTCATGACTATCAAGGGAAAACATGAAAACAATGAGAAAGAAGGATACCTAGAAGTCTCTTTTCTCAAACTATACCACAAAGCTATAATTGTCAAAATAATATGTCCTAGATAGAAAGGCTGATCAGAGTAGCAGAGTACATAAGCTAAGGAAGAAAATCAAGAATAATGTGTAAGCTAAGGATGTAAATCAGCCCAGTAACATGGTATTTAATAAACCAAATGATCCCAACTACTAGGGGGAAAAAAACTTTTAGCAAAACTGGAAAATAGCATAAACTAGACAAAGAACATCATTATCGATTATAAACTTGACTCTGAAAGGAACAAGTATAGAATGCCAAAATCAACAGATGAGGGGGCAGCTAGGTGGTGCAGTGGATAAAGCACTGACCCTGGATTCAGGAGGTCCTGAGTTCAAATACAACCTCAGATGCTTGACACTAGCTGTGTGACCCTGTGCAAGTCACTTAACCCTCATTGCCCTGCCAAAAAAACAAACCAAAAAACCAAAATCAACAGATAAGTGAAAGGATTTTTCTATGTAAGATAATTTATTCAATCAGATTGATGTCATTTAACTGACAGTAAGTTCTGTTTCATGTTTTCAGTACATGATGTTTTATGTCAGTATCATAATCCTAATTTTTTGCATTGTGATTTTGTGCATTTGTGACTTTGGATAACCATCATAAATACTGTTAATTTGAATAATGCTACCTAGAGCATGATGAATTCAGAGATAAGTTCCTCTTTGCCTAGATTGCTGTGAAATTATGAGTTAACCAGATGGGGATTTTCCTTTTCAGAAAGGAAATAGCATGATGGGGAAATAGAGTTATGTGGCTCTTACCTGGGGCCAGGCCAAAGTTGTCCCCAAAACTTTTCCCAGGTACAGACATCCACTTTTAGACTGAAGCCACTTTCTTTTTTTTTTCTTTTTTTTTTTGTGGGGCAATGGGGGTTAAGTGACTTGCCCAGGGTCCCACAGCTAGCAAGTGTCAAGTGTCTGAGGCCGGATTTGAACTCAGGCACTCCTGAATCCAGGGCCAGTGCTTTATCCACTGTGCCACCTAGCTGCTCCCTGAAGCCACTTTCTACTATTGCCTTCATCCCTGTAATCAAAGTTAAAAATACTAGTTAGTTACAGTCCCAGGAATTTTTACCATAAATAGCAAAAATTCACTAATCACAGCTTAGAATTTTAATATTCTTCCTGATGTTTCCCTAACAGTTAACATTTAATATATCCCTTACTTATAGTCAAAACTACTCATATTCTGGGGCTTCAGACATACAGCAAATACTTCATAATTGATTCATCATTAATATGTTGAAACTATATCTTCAAACTACCTTATACACTTTCATAATAACCAAGTTTTCAAACAAAAATTCACTATTATATATTATGTGTTTAACAGTTTTCAAATATCTATTTTTATCACATTCTTTTAAAAAGTGAATTCATGAGTAATAGTATACAAATTTAAATTGCTTTATCTAACAGCATTTCTGTTACAACAGTCTCTCAAATTTCACAATATAAAAGAATTTAGAAATACAATAATAATACAAACAATAACATTTATTTAAACATGAACCAAAACTTCAGATGACATTAATTGTATTTTCAAATTATCCCATATGAAAATCATTGATCTTATTACCTTTGGCATTTTAATGAAACAATTGCATTCAATTAGCTAGTGTTTAGTATATGCTGGTCACTGTGATAAGCACTTTACAATAATATCATTTTGATTTCACAACAACCTTGGGAGGTAGATACCATTATTATTTTCCTTTTTACAGATCAGGAAACTGGTGCAGAGTGAGATAACTTGCCTAAATTACACAACTAATGAATTTCTGCAAACAGGAAATATTCAAGTTTCCTTCCATCTTTCCAGCATTTTTTTCAACACCTGATCTGACACTGATCTCAGATGAGAGGGGTTAAGAGAATAAAATGGAGAGGGTCTCTGACCAGAGATCTTTGGTTTAAACAATTTTTTTCTCTTTTCATGGTCAGAAATGTCAAGGAAGGGTTAATAATAAGTGGTTGCTGGTAGCAAGAGTTTATTCCAGGGGGCAAAGCCAAGATGGCAGAAGAAAGGCATTAACTTCATGGAGCTCCGCACACATTACCTCTAAATAATGCCATAAATAATGCCCAGAGCAGCAGAACCCACAAAAGGATGGGGTGAGATCATTTTCCAGCCAAAGACAGATTAGAAGGTTGGCAGGAAAAGTCTGTTGTACTGGCTGAGAGTGGTGCCCAGCCCCTCAGCCGTGCCATGTAGATCCAGCCCAACATCATGCTGGGCAGACCCAGCCCCAGGCAGGCCATGTTAGAGGAAGCTGTAGCTACTTCTGGAACTCAGCTCATGGACCAGTGAGGGGAAGACAGCAGGGGTCTCTGTTGGCACTGAGGCAGAACATTGTTATGTTCCCCTTGCTCAGGAAGCAGGAAGCAGTCTTGAGAGCTGTGGCTCAAGTGGGGAAGGGCACAGGCACACCCAAGCTTGCAACCACAGTGGACCAGATTTCTGTTCCCGGGTTAAAAAGCAAGCAGACCTGAGGTAACTTACAGACCAGAGCACAGGTCAGAGAAGTATAGAACATGCCTCTCCTCAAATCATACCACCTTGGGCCCTCTGAAGCTTGGGACAGTGCATCCTGGAACAGTGCCCCACTTTAAGAAAAACTTAAAAGTCAAGAAATAGGTGAGGAAAATGAACAGAAAAAACACAGACCATGGAAAGTTTCTTTGGTGACAAGGAAGATTAAAATAAACCCTCAGAAGAAGATAACAAAGTCAAAGTTCCTACATCCAAAGCTTCCAAGAAAAATATTAATTGGTCTTAGGCCATAGAAGCACTCAAAAAGGACTTTGAAGATAAAGTAGGAGAGGTAGAGGAAAAAATGGAAAGAGAAATGAGAGTAATGCTGGAAAGTTGTGTAAAAAAAAAAAAGCAACGGCTTGAAAGGCCAAATGGAAAAGGAGATACAAAAGCTCTTTGAAGAAAATAATTGCTTAAGAATTAGGATTGAGCAAATGGAAGCTAATGACTTTATAAGAAATCAAGACAAAATAAAGCAAATCCAAATGAATTAAAAAATAGAGGGCAATGTGAAATATCTCCTTGGAAAAACAGCTGACATCAAAAATAGATCTAAGACAGATAATTTGAAAATTATTGGACTACCTGAAAGCCATGATCATAAAAAAGAGCTTAGACATCATCTTCCAAGCAATTGTCAAGGAAAATTGCCCTGACATTCTAGAAGCAGAAGGTAAAATAGGAAAGTGAAAGAATCCACTGATCATCTCCTGAAAGAGATCCCAAAAGGAAAACTTCCAGGATATTATAGCCAAATTCCAGGTTCCCAAGTCAAGGAGAAAATATTGCAAGCAGCCAGAAGAAACAATTCAATACTGTGAAGCCCACAGTCAGGATAACACAAGATCTAGTAGCTTCTACATTAAAGGATTGCAAGGCAAGGAATATGATATTCTGGAGGGCAAATGTTTGCACATGGACCTGAGTGTATCAGCACTTAAAAAAAAAAAGGTGCTGGCATGCCATTATTAAAGGATATCCATCTTACCAGAGTGATCTGAGATGAAACATTGGGTTTTTCCTCACAAAGAAAAGGAAGGCTTGATCAAAGGAGAGCTCAGAATGGATTGGAGCAGGAAGAGGCCTCATGGACTCCCCAGACAAGGAGAAGCTGGACTCCCAGAGAAATCTCTGGTGGTATCTAGTCCACTCTCACTGGTTCTGGAAGAACCAATTGGACAAGTTCCATGTCTAATCCCACTGCTGCCATCAAAAATGTCAACCAGACTTTTCCAGAACTTGTCTCTAACCTATGTATGGCCAGAGCTGCACAAAATAGGCAACAGACAGGTGTCAGGAATTAGAGATAAAGTTTATTTTCTAAGTGAGGAAAAAGGCTTGCAAGCAAGGTGGAGCTATAGACACATTGCTGGAGCCCCACCCCTAGTGGGGAGAACCCAAAGTAGTGTGGGGAGATCTCAATAATTATACTAATGACTTTTCAGTATGTTGTACCCCTAACAATGAGGGAGCAGCAAGCATGTGACAAGTTTGATTCACTGCAGGACATTTGGACTTTGTCCATCGTTTGTCTTTGACCAGAGAACACCTGATGAATTGGTGACTAGCCCAGAGAGTGAGATCATCTAGAGGGTAATCACAAAGGTTTGTTGTCCTGGCCCAAGCTCAGGGCACAGCTTGCCTTGCTGGGCATTAGCTCTGGAAACAGGGAGTCTACTTTTACTTTATCAGTATGTATTAGAGTTAAATCTTGAACCAACTTAAGAGCAACAGATCCCTATTTAAAAGATATTTCTTGTTGTTGAGATATTCAAGCTAACAGAAACCACTGTCTTTCTGAGTTTTGACTGACTTTCTGCATAAAAACTCCAGAATGTTGAGTTTTATTATTTATTATTCAATATAATATATTATTATATGTAATATTATTTTATAACAATTTATATGTTATTTTATTTTATATATATTATATATTTTATATCAATTATTATTTTATAACAATGTATTATTTAATATATTTATCATACTTAATTATAATTCCTTAAATTTTTAATAATTGATTTTTGTTTCAGGACAAATTTAAAACTAAAAAAGAATAATGAATGTTTTGGGGAAGAATATATATGCACTTAGTAAGTACAGAGGATTAAACTGTTATTAATTATTCATTTTTAAAACTAAATATTATTTTGTAACAGCAAGAAAAACAATTGTACCATGTCCTAAGTTATCAATAGAGGAACTTTCTTACATGAGGTAGAACCTCTTGAGAATGTAATTTGACTTGCTTTTCAATTTTTTAATTCAGGTTAACTGTTTGAATGAAGTATTTTACCATTCAAGGGAAAATGTCAAGAGCTGTAGGTCTCAAGAAAGCTATAGGTAAGGTCATACCAAAAAGCAGTAATTATCAAAACAATCTGGTATTGGATTAGAAATAAAGTGGTGGGGAGCCTTACATACAGCAGAAGCAGCAGCTGCAGCAGCAGAGACTGAGCTGCATGGCCAAGATGTGTGACTTCATGGAAGACCAGACTGCTGAGTTCAAGGAGGCCTTCCAGCTTTTTGATCGCATGGGGGATGGAAAGATCTTATATGGCCAGTATAGGAATGTGATGTGGGCCCTGGGACGGAATCCCACCAATGCTGAGGTGCTCAAGGTCTTAGGTAATCCCAAGAGTGATGAGATGAATGTGAAAGTGCTGGACTTTGAGCAACTTTCTGCCAATGCTGAGAATAAGGACCAGGGCAAATATGAAAACTATGTAGAGAGGCTTCAGGTGTTTGATAAGAAGAGAATGGCACAGTCATGGGGACTGAAATACGGCATGTACTCATCACTCTGGGTGAGATGATGACTGAGGAAGAAGTGGAAGTGTTGGTGGCAGGGCATGAGGACAGCAACAGTTGTATCAACTATGAAGAGCTAATCTGGATGGTGCTGAACAGCTGAGAACAAAAGTCCCCTTTCCACAAAGAATCCCTAACTCTAAGTTGTGAAAATGATTCTCTTGCCCTGAAACAACTAACTACATTGTCAGGGTTACCATATCCTTCCTTCCAACCCCCACCACATGTCCTCTTGGCCTACCTGCTCTCTGCTTTCACCAAATTAAACTTGCTAACTGCTCCTAAAAATAAATAGATAGATAACAAATAAATGATGATGAATAAATAAATAGTTAGATAGATAGATTAATGATAAATAAATAGATAAATGAGTGAATGGATGGATGGATAGATAGATAGATAGATAGATAGATAGATAGATAGATAGATAAAATAAAAAATAAAGTGATGGATCAATGGAATAGATTAGGTACAAATTACTTTATAGTAAATGACCATAATAATCTAGCATACTGATTAAACCCAAAGATCCAAACTTTTGGAATAAAAACTCATTATTTGAGAAAAATTCCTGGGAAAACTATATACCAAGATAAATTCAAAATGGGTAAATGATTTACACATAAAAGGTAATACTAGAAACAAATTAGGAGAGCATGGAATAGTTAATCTGTCAGATCTCTGGATAAGAGAAGTTAGGATCCAAAGGAAATAACTGGACAATAACAATAGCAATAAAACTTATTTTAAAAAAAGATAGTCTGGGAAGTCATGTCAACTTTATTGGAGAGGAGACAGACTAATAAAGAAAGAACAATGAGAAAAATTATTGTCCTAATTCAATCAGTGTGGTATTAAGAATATGGATTAAGGAGGTGACTATAAAAGGAGATAATGGAAATAATTAAGAATTGATGTTATTTTAAGAGTATCGAAGGTTGTGAAGGAGTTACAAATAATTTCCAAGATTTTGGCAAGATAGACTGGGATTGTGATCTTTAGGAATATTGGTAACATTGTTTTTTCAAATGGAGGACCAAGTTCTATTGTCATGAAAAGACTTGTTATGTTTGTCCTTTCATTCTGAAGAGGACCTGATGTCATGACCTACAGTGAATTGGATTTAAGTGATTTAAATTAAAATTAAATTAAATGTAAATGATTTAAGATTTAAACTGAATTTAACTGTTGCAAAGTCACCAACCCTCACTTTCTCCTCCAAAGCCATCTCACTCCAGTGGGAATATATACATCAGGATGACTGGAGATCGTCCCAGATGTTTAAGCGCAATTTGGGTTAAGTGACTTGTTCAGGGTCACACAGCTAGTAAGTCTCTGCAGTCAGATTGAATTCATGTCCTCCCAACTTCAGGGCCAGTGCTCTATCCATTGTGCCACCTAGTTGTCCAAGGGATCAAAGAATAGTCAAACATGGAAGAAGAAGAAGTGAATTCTACCATACTCCACTGCCACATTGATGAATATCTTTTGGGTGTCTCTTGGGTATTCATTATTGTTACTCCAACTTTTAAAGAACAAGATTTCCTAAGAGAAAATAATAAGGATGTTTGTGGGTTCTACAGAGGGGGGGAGAGGAAAGAGTAGGGAGAACAGGTTTCAAGGCCTCTGTTGATTGATATCTTCCTGTACAAACAAAGGTTCAATAGTTGAATATTCTGTAACCACTTAGTCCCTAGCCCTTTTGCTATTTAATCTTTGCTAATCCTTAATGAAGCTGTCATTTGTCATTTGGCTATTTAATCCATGCTAATCCTTAATGAAGAACCTGGGGCAGAGGAGTGTTAATGTGATTTTTTTATATTTTCATTTTAAAAACTCTCTCCCTCCCAGCTCCCACTGAAAACTCAAAAAAAAAAAGTTAGAAATCTCTATAGTCAAGCAAAGTAATTCCTGAATTAGCTATGCATCTCTCCCCTCAAATATGTTTCAGTGTATTAATACTTGACCTCTTTATCTCTGGAAGTAGATATCATGATTCATCATGAGTTCTCTGGAGTTGTAGTTGGTTCCATTGTTTATCTTTTGTCTCGTGTTGTCTTGTATATTTGGTAGTATATAATTGTTCTCCTGGTTCTGATTACTACACTTTGCATAAGTTAATACAAGTCTTCCAAGTTTTTCTTAAACTATATCATTTACCATCTTTTTTTATATCACAGTATATTCCATCACATACATATACCATAACTAGTTCAATTATGCCCCAATTTATGGGCACCTCTTTCAGTTTTCAATTCTTTTCCACCACCAAAAAAAAAAAAATGCTCTACATATAGCTTCAACTGAGCTTTCGTTGGTACTTACCCATTTCTGATTAGCTGTCCTTTTCCTATCTCTGTTCTCTTTTGAGTATGGCTATAGTGGTTTTGTTACTAAGTCAAAGAGTATGCACAGCTTAATATGTTTTTGGCACCTGTATTCAAGCAGGGCTTCTTAAACTTTTCCCACAAGAAACCCCTTTTCACCAGGGAGATTTTTATACAACCTTGGGTATATAGGTATATAAAATAGGTATACATAATATTTTTACTGTTGCCAAATTTTTTCGTGAACCCCACATTCAATTTTGTGACCCCATATGGGTGGGGACCCACAGTTTAAGAAGTTAGGTATTAATACCACATACCACATACCACATTTTACCACAATCTTTCTAGGATTTTGTCTGTTTACTTTTGTCAACTTTGCCAATCTAATGGTATGTCAGAATTGTTTTAATTTTCATTTCTCTAATCATTGCTGATTTAGGGACATTTTTTCATATGTCTATTAATAGCTTTGATTTCTTGCTCTAAAAACTACCTATTCATATTTTTTAAATCATTTTTCAATTGGGGAATGGTTTGTTTTTCTTTTAAATATGAATCATTTCCCTATATATCTTAGAAATAAGACCTTTATCTGAGAAACCTTACTGCAAAGACCGCCCCCCCCCAAAATTCCTGCCTCTCTTCTAATTTAGCTTCATTGATTTTGCTAGTGCAAAAAATGGTTTTGTGTATTCAGAATTGCCAGTTTCACTTCCAATTTCACTTCTCTGTCTTTTGTAAGGTCCTGAAGAAAGTAACTTCTCCCATAATATGTTTCTCTGGCTTTTCTTCCTATCTAGAATGATCCTTCTCTTCATCTGTTCTTTCTAACATCTCTCCATATAAAAGTGTAAACTGTTTAACTTTGTCATTTATGACTGTATGCTCAGTTGTAGTTGTCCAGTCATTTTTCAGTCATGAATTGTGACTTTTTGTGGAATTGTGACTCATTTGGAGTTTTCTTGGCAAAAATACTGGATTAGTTTGCCATTCCCTTCTTGAGGCAAACAGGGTTAAGTGACGTGTCCAGGTTCACACAGTTACTAGGTGTCTGAGGCCAGATTTGAACATGGGTTTTCCTGATTTCAGAGCAAGTACTCTATTCACCATTTCATGTAGCTACCCAATTGTATGCTCATGTTTCCCCATTTTATGCTTCTCTGACTTTCATGTTTGTATGTCAAATTTTCTACTCACTCTGGTCTTTTTTTTATAAATAAAAACTAATTTATTACATTTTTTAAAAAAGAAAAGTAAGAGATAAGCCTGATTATTCACATAGAAAAACAAAGAGTGTCAAGATTAACTCTTGCAACTAGGACTAGAAGTCCTTTACTGTATCAACAAATTAGAAAAAAAAATCACCTACAATATAAAAATGGAATAAAATGATATGTTACCCTCTTAATGCTTTCCCTCAGCTACCCTCTCAATCTATCTTCCTGATTTTCTCTATCCCTTCACTAATCTTAGCTATTCAACTGGATAATTATTTATGCCTAGATTTGAAAAGGAAATCAGGGTTCAGAGCCACCAAATTTATATTTGACAAATACATACTCAACAATCCTAATCTATTCATATCACTCTGGTTTTTTTTTTATCAAAAATGCTTAGAAGTCCTCTTTCATTAAATATCCATTCTCCTCCTTTAGTAGTTTTTCTGGGTAAATTATTCTGGGTTGAAAGCTTAAGGTTTTTGTTTATTTGTTTTGGGTTTTTTGTTTTGCTTTTTGGAGTATCATATTTCAAGTCCTCTACACTTTTATAGTGCTGGCTACAAAATCTTGTATGATATTGATTGTAGCTACTGAATACTCAAATTCTTTCTGGCTTCTCACAGTGCATTTTTTTAAACCTAAGAACTGTGACATTTTCTTGGATTTACTGATGATAAAGTTCTCTGGTGTATTTTCTCAGTCCTTGTAGAAGAGTGGTGGTAGGTGACTTGGATTGTAATGCTTCCTTTTATTCCACTATCTTAACCTAGGTTCAAATCTTACCTCTGACTCATTCTGGTTGTATGACCCTAGGCAAGTTATTTAACTTCTCAGTGTCACAGGCAGTTCTCTAAGACTGTAAGTTATAGAATGGATATTGATCTGCCTTGGTATTTCTTCATGAGGAATTCTTACTTTGTAGCTGCTGACAAATATAACAAATCCATTCTAGTTAGACCCACTGTAAATTCAGTTTATCTAGCTTCAACTGAGCTTTCGTTGGTACTTACCCATTTCTGATTAGCTGTATACCATATTTCTCACTGTTCTGTTTCAAATATTTCTCTTTTCTATCATATAATCTCACCTATTTCTTTATTGAGAAGATGTAGGATATTCATTATGAACTTCATTTCCTTTTCTCTGTAATTCAAAAATTCTATATATGTATATTACAAATAATGGATTTGTATATATACATGTGTTAAAACATCATTTATAAATATTAAGAGTTTTATAAATATATTACATATTGAATTATATACATATTATGCATATATAGCATATGTATAAATATTCTATATATTCACCTATGCTAATTTTGTGGGTTTTTTATGAAAAACTAGAATTACCATTTGGATTTCTCTCCCTGAAGACCTATGTGATCTAGAACACCTTGTTACCTTCATTCACTAATCCAAAACAATAACACATATACAAATGTTCCCCTAATATGAAGGCTAATAACTATGAATCCATATAACTATATGTGACATACTCTTTAGGTTGTTGCAATTGTGTTTGTCTTTCCTCTTTTGAATGTAAGTTGATTTAGCTTGAAATAGGATAGTATTCAGTTCTAGAAACACATTCATAGCCCTATTTCAGTATCATATAATAGCATCTCTGTCCTATGGAATGGAATCTGTCCTTTAAAAGAGGAAAGGATTACTTTGTTTTAAAAAATAATGGTCAGTTGATATCATAGAAGAAAATAGATTTCATTTATTTTTTAGAATTCCTGTGGGATATGGGATTTATGAGTTCTCCAATTATACACTCTTCCTGAGTAAGAGAAATTTTTTTTTTCCCAAATCAGACATTCATTTCCCCTTTAGGGATCTGTGCTAAACTAAATTTATAGATACTGCAAAACTAAGAGGTGACTTTCCACTTTAGCATACTCTGTATTAGGTTGGCAGTTGGCTCATTCCCAGAATCTCTCTTACTATTGCTTTTGGCCCAAGTGGATTCTGACCTGAAGTCTGCTTCCAGCAGAAGAAATGTGCAGAGCTGGATTTTCTTCTTGATCAGATGAGTAATTACCACTAGCTTTAGCCAAATTTGAGATTTCTGGAGGTCATATATCTCTTCAGGGAAAAGGAGTAGGGACTGATAAGAGATTCTGCCTGGTCTCAGATTTGTAGAAGGGGTAAATGAGAGAATCTTTTTAAGAATTAGACGTGGAAAATCTATGGTCCATGATCACAGAATATTGTTTCCCTTAGCATTTCTAGTTGTTCAATGTCTAAGGTGATGATTAAGTAAGAGATCATTTTTTAACATCTATTAATTGAATTTGCCCTTGGTCATTTAGCTGGAGGTTCTATTTTATTACTATCATCCTAGGGGTCTGTCCCACATGGCAATACTTTTTTGTTTTTTGGCAAGGGCAATGAGGGTTAAGTGACTTGCCCAGGGTCACACAGCTAGTAAGTGTCAAGTGTCTGAGGCTGGATTGAACTCAGGTCCTCCTGAATCCAGGCCAGTGCGTTATCCACTGTGCCACCTAGCTGCCCTCACATGACAATACTTTTATGGTATATATTAAACTCCTCCAATGTGACAGTCTATAGTTTATCTTCCAGTTACCTCTAATAAAAACCTGTTGTAAAGTGGGGTAGATATAATATGATTGTTGCCAATTTCTACTATTCAGGGAAAAAAGGAGGATTGAATGAGTCTTTGTAAATTATATTGCAGTACTCAATTGCAAAGTAGTATACATTTGCTGTAGATGTCTTATTACCATAAACAATAGAAAATGATATGGCATAGTGGGAAAAAGACCAAGACCTTCAGTCAAGAAATCCTAGTTCATGCCCTGATTTTTCATTTACTTCTTGTAAAACATTTTGGAAAAGTTACTCAAAATTCAAATGATTGCTAATGTCAATTCCACATAGAAAATTCTCTCTTTGCATACCATAATCATTACCTTCATGTTATTTTTAAACAAATGAGTTAATGTAAATGATGATAATGTAAGAAAATTAAATCAATACATTGATAGGTAATGAAGTCACTGAATGTGTTCACGCAGACACTAGCCCACCACTTGTTGAGCATATGGCAGAATGGAATTCATGTACCTAGCAAAGGGTTGGACTAGATGATCATTAAGATCTCTTCCAAATCTCAGTTTCTATGAGACTTAAGTCATTAGGTCATTACTTTATATCAATTTCTCTATGGCCTATTATTAGCCTCAAATCTTTAATTCTTCTTTTAAAAATATAATTTGAGTGGATAGAGCACTGGCCCTGGATTCAGGAGGACCTGAGTTCAAATCCAGCCTCAGACACTTGACACTTACTAGCTGTGTGACCCTGGGCAAGTCACTTAATCCCAATTGCCTCACCAAATATATATATATATACTTTGGAGAGTTTATTCTAATAGCTTCAATGTTTGTTCCTCATAATGAAAACTGAAAATAAGCACAGGAAATAGTTGATTACCAATAGTGTATTGAACGTATTAGGTTTCTACAAGACCAAACAAATTAGTGCTGAGAGTTTAATAGCTCTGATTTCTTTAGTGTTTATCAAAACACAAAAGAATTTTTTTTCAGATTGCAAATCTAACCTTTATGGTATGAGGGGTGCATATACAGATAGGGTGATTATCCCCAAATTGGGCCAAATGCTTCCAGAATGGACTTTGATGCTCATTTTATTTTCTTTCAAAACCTAAATACCATAGAAAAATTTTTGGTGTTCTTGATTGTATCTTTGAAATATTTCTAACAAAGCTGTGATATAATTTAGCTGTGTTCTCTGTAGAGAGATTTCTGGAGTAGTTTCAAAGAGAAGCATCACACACTTGACCAAAACTAAAAGGATGTTTTTTTCTTTTACAAATATGTAAAAAAAACCAAAACCCTCTTCTCAATATTTATATCAGCCATCACTGTGTCCTTTCTAAGAGGTGTTCAAGAGAACTAATTGCAGCTGGACCTGAACTTCAGGAGGGGGATGGGTAAGTGGGTTATGGATGAAGCTCTATCATTCTCAATGTGCATCCTGCTTTGAACCACAAACTCAAATCATTTTACCCCTAATTAGTATCCATGTGATAATAAATACAAACACAAATTATGTGAAATATATAAATATCCAAAGACATAGAATTATATGAATCTATATTTCTAACCATGCAAAACTGATCACTGCTTCAATTTTTTTAATTTCTCAAGGATCAAAAGGGAAACCATAGACAATTAAAATAGACTTCTATCCAAGTTATTACTCTATAACTTAAACTAACCATATTTCACCCTTCTGTGCCTTCAAGCCTTTTATTTATTTTTTTTACTATTTAAAAAAATACACTGAATTCCAGTTAAAAACCTAGACAACCAAAATTAATCTCAACACAGATTCCACGAGTAGAATTATCATTCATTTCTGTTGTCACTCCCTAATCCTCCGCAACCATGTGTCAGTGTTTAAGTTTCTGTGACAAAAATTGGGCAATAAATTCAAGTTTATCTGTGATTTTCAGCTGCACTCATGTCAATGGAAAAGTCCTATTTGTTAGCAAACACTAGTAAGATGGCAAAAATGTCATCTTGAAAGCCCATTCTCTGTGAATATTCACATCAATTATTCTCAGATCACATTCGCTCCTCTGCCATTATCAACCACAACAATCAATCCTTGTATATTATGGAAGTAAAGGTGCCATAGGATTGCATCTTGTCCTGGTTACCTGCACCCCCACACTGGGAAGCTAATGTTTTTATATTCTACAAATTTTTTTTTTACATTGAAACCTATAGTGAGAATAATAGTTACTATTTCAACCCGTTTCAGTTTTCAAAATAGTTTTATTTCTTGCAGCATTCAAACCAACTACTAGGATCCATATTTCTTATTTGCCAAAGAACCCATCTTGTAAAAGTTAGTGAATATTCCTATTCTGTGTTATATGTTGAATATTGGCCAATGAAACCCATAAGCAGCTGCTGCTCCTATCTTTCCCCACTCCAGGCATTGGTTTCTCTCTTCTACCTATTCTATCCTTTTAAAAACAACTCTCCCCTATTCCTAGAGTAAATATTATAATCAAATGATTATTATTATTTTTATTTAGGAGATAGAAGGGACTTGAGAGGTTGTCCTTATTCAATCAATTTCATTTTTGCATATGAGGAGCAATACTAAATTGCCATTGGTTTCTATTAATTGTGAAGCTTTTTGAGAGTTTGACCAGATCAAACCTGTTTGTTCCCAATTGTCTACATGCCTATTTGTCTCTTCATGAACTCTCATAATAGGTCATCTTTATTGAAATAAGATGATGAAATTATAGCAAAGGGGTTAGGATTATGTATTAGATAACACTTTAAGAATGTAACCACATAAAAAAATTTTTTAAATGTTTTAAATAAAATTAAAAAAAATTTTTAAGAATGCAGCCATGTTTTATATGCACATATCTACATAAATGTAGATATAGCCATACACATGTACATATACATATATACTTGTAAATTCATTCTAATGTTCTGACCCACATGTCAATACCTAAGATGACCTCATATATTTTATCTTCGGACAATTGTTGTAGTGTAGTGTATTATGTTCTCCAAAAATGGTTTGACATGGAAAACTGAAATGAAAATATCAAAGCAGGGCAGCTAGGTGGCACAGTGGATAAAGCACCAGCCCTGGAGTCAGGAGGACCTGAGTTCAAATCCGGCCTCAGACACTTAACACTTACTAGCTGTGTGACCCTGGGCAAGTCACTTAACCCCAATTGCCTCACTAAAAAAAAAAAAGAGACCTGAAAATATCAGAGCAAAAATAACTAATCTAATATAAAAATATGATGCAATGGCTTTTTCAAAAGCAAAAATATGCCCATTACTAATAGTAATGATAGTGTTTTTTATAAAGCATGTTCATTACAATAACCTTGTAAGGTAGGTAGTGATTCAATTAAACCAAATTTATCAAGCATTTATTATACACCAACTATTAAGAAAGATGTTAGGGGATTAAAAAAAAACCCAACAAAATAGTCCTGGCCCTCAATGAATTAACAGTTTACTAATTGTTTTACCTAATTGTAAGGAATTAATTGTGATTTGGGGTTTTCATAACCCTATCTATGCTTCATTATGGTCAGACTGAAAAAAAATGTAAGCTTAAAAGCCTAAGAGAGGATGGGCGTGTACTTTGAGAGATAATTGAACAAACAAGAGGAACTCTAGCCACAGGGAACATTTATTGAGTCAAAATATTGAACGAAATAACTAGCCTTTCTCTAATAGCTTTTCCATGCCCACGTGGTTCTGGCTAGATTATAATGGGGCCAGCCCATGTGGGTGTGCTGAGCAGAGACTTGGCATGACTAAGAACCGCCCCTCCCCTTCCTGTGGAAAAGTCAGTTAGATACAGTTGAGATTCGGTTAGGGGGAGTGAGAAAGAGTTAGGAATAAAGGCAGATAGAGAGGGTTCTGAGGGAAATGGGGAAGGAAGGCAGACATTTAGAGGAGCTGCTGGTGTTTGACCTTCTGACAAAAACAGAAGAGACTGTACAGCTGATTCTCCTTAAAGCTACAGATTTTAAGTGTTGGTGAGTTTGTGTGTTTTTTGAGGAAAAGCTAGCTCTTTGGAGCTAGCTGAGCTGGAGGCAGGTTTGGGTGCCTGGGGCCTTTTTCCCCAGAGATTTATACATTGTTTCTAGTTCTATTAATCTCACTTGTGTGATTCAGATATTGTTTTAAATTTGTTCCCAATAATAAACATGTTTTGTTTTTTAAAGAGGCTGTTTCTTTACTTACTTCAATATTAAGGCGAGCTGCCCAATTAACTCTTCTCATACTAAATTTGGCCCTTACATAATAATGGATCAGATATTCCACCATTAGTAGTTTGAGCCATTCCCTGGTTATAGTGATTTAGAAATGGAGCTAACCAGCATAACAGTAACATTGACAGACTGTGTGGACATGTTATAAAGGAGCTGTTGCTGAAAAGTAAATATGTGCTCTTATCTTGATTGGAATCTTTTTAATGAAAGATAGTAGAGTAAAATGTTGGTTACATAGAAGAAGAAAGGCATTATATTAATATACATACATATTGCCTTTCCTATAAGAATGTAAGTTCCTTGATGGCAGGGAAAATTTTGCTTTATTCTTTATATCCCAAGATCTTAGTATAGTGCTTTGCACATAGCTTGCTTGATTAATGAGATGCCCTCTCCTGCTCCATTCTTACCTAAGGATTCTCTGATGGATGGTGTTCAGTTCATCTGCCTGCTTTTTCTTCTGTGACTGTCTCAGCAGGGGAGATCAAGGGCAATATGGAGAAGAGGAATTGGACAATGGTGACAGAGATCATCCTTGTAGGAATCCCCACTACTCCAGCCCTGAGTGGCCTCCTCTTCCTACTATTTTTATTGGCCTATTTGGTGACTGTTTTAGGCAACTTCCTCATCATCACACTGATCTGGGTAGATCATAGACTGCATTCACCTATGTATTTCTTCCTCAGCCACCTTTCCTTCAGTGAAATCTTAACCACAACCTGTGCTGTTCCTAAGATGCTGGTTGATTTTCTATCTGAGAAAAAAACTATCTCCTTTGCTGGATGCTTCTCACAATTTTATTTCTACTTCCTTTCTGGATGTACTGAGTTTATCCTTTTTGCTGTCATGTCTTATGATCGCTATATTGCCATCTGTAGTCCCCTTCAATATCCCACTATCATGACCCATCCACTCTGTGTTCGTCTTGTCATCCTATCCTGGTTAGGTAGTTTTCTGCTCATCCTCCCATCTACTATCCTTAAGGGAGGGCTGCCATATTGTGGACCCAATGTGATTGACCACTTCTTCTGTGATAGTGCTCCCCTACTACACCTTGCATGTGTTGACATCAGAGCTATTGAACTGTTGGACTTCCTCAGTTCTCTTGTACTACTCATTAGCTCACTAACACTAACTGTGGTTTCCTATGCCTACATTATTTCCACAATTCTGAAGATACCCTCAGGTCAAGGTCAACGCAAAGCATTTGCCACTTGTGCCTCACATTTCACTGTGGTATCCTTAGGTTATGGAATCTCCATCTTTGTCTATGTTCGTCCCTCACAGAAAAGTAACCTTCATTTTAATAAAATCCTCTTTGTCCTCTCAAGCATTGTAACACCCCTACTGAACCCCTTCATCTTCAGTCTGAGGAATGAAACAATGAAAGAGGCATTAAAGGATACATCAGGAAAGATCCAGACCTTCCTAAAGGGCCTAAAGTTAAATTGATTTGCTGTTGATCGCTATTCTATTCCTGGACATCGACAAACTTGCCTCTGAAATATAATGTCCAGCCAGATATAGAAATGGGGCATGATCAGCATCCTGATAATAATTCAAATGTTAGAATGTTCCAGCTGGAAAAGACCATAGAGAACATCTAATGCTATACTATCATTTTACCAGTGAGGAAACAGACACAAAGTTGTGAAATAGGAATAATATCTTGGAGTTCAAGAATACCACTTTTCTGGATGTTAATATGTATCCAGAACCCAGCCCAGTGCTCTATATATAGTAAACTCTTAACATGTATTTTAGTGAACTGAACATGTATCCAAACTTATATACTAGCTGTGTGACCCTGGGCAAGTCACTTAACCCCCATTGCCCCACAAAAACAAACAAACAAAAAAAAAAACAACTTATATAGTAGGGATAGGAGCCAAGATTGTAGAGGACAGGCAGTGACTTGCCTGAGCTTTCTCCAAGAACCCTCCAAATACCTTCAAATAATGCCATGAGACAATACCTTGGAGCACAAAAAGACAGGGTGAAATAATTTTCTAGCCAAAAACAACTTAGAAAGTCAAAAGAAAAGGTCTTTTGTACCAGGGAGAGAATGGAGAGAACAGTCCAACACAGGAAGCATAAGTGTAGACCTACCCTAGCAACCAGAAGGAGGCCTCTGGAGCCTCTGAATCAACAGCAGTAGCCAACTGCTTCCTGGAAATCTTAGCCCACAGATAATAAGGGGGTCAAATCAATTGGCCAAAGGAGATTACAAGGATCTCTTTGCTAACACACTGGGGCAGGACTCTGTTGTTTATTAGCCCACACTTGGATCCAGGTCACAGGTCTTGAGTGGCAGTGTCCCAGATAGGGGAGGAACACAAGCACACCAAAGCTTGCAGCCACAGTGGAGCAGGATTCTGTTCATAGTTCCAGGGCAGAAAAGCAGGCCTGTGGTTGCTTACAGACCAAAGCACAGGCCAGGAGAGTACTAAACATACCTCTCCTTAAATCATACACCTTGGAAGAACTTAGTACTTACAGATTCCTAGAAGTATCTCAGAGAAGAGCTGCTCAAACCCCTGAAGCTTGGGGCAGTGAGTCTACCACCATGGAAGCAGTGCCTCACTTTAACAAAGAGTTAAAAGTCAAGAAATAGGCTGGTCAGAAAAAATTCTGACCATAGAAAGACTAGGAAAATCAAAATATACCCTCAGAAGAAGATAACAAAGCCAAAGCTCCTACATCCAAAGCTTCCAAGAAAAAATATGAGTTGGTCTCAGGCATAGAAGAAACTCAAAAAGGATTTTGAAATAAAATAAGAGAGGTAGAGGAAAAACTGGAAAGGGAAATGAGAGTGATGTAAGAAAACCATGAAAAAAAAGTCAACAGCTTGATAAAGGAGACACACAAATAAAATACTGAAAGAAAAAAAAAACATCTTAAAAAACAGACTAGGCCAAATGGTAAAAGAGGTACACAAAAAAGCTATAAGGAAAAGAATGCCTCAAAGTTATACAGTACTTTAGTGTAATTGAGATGCTTATGACTATGAATAGTATCCATGACTTTATATACATGACTTCATTTAAGAAAAAATACCAGACCAAGTTGTGATCAGAAGAAAACAGTCTTTTCCATAGTCAAGTGACCTGTGTGTGCAAATTCATTTCTGTAATGCAATGCGATATCTTGTATTCAGTCCAGAGCCACAGAGTAGGGGTGGACCTGCAGCTTTTTTGCTCTTTACTTCTGGCCTAGTTCCTGGCTCCCAGACTTCCAAATGATCCTGTTTCTTCTTAGAACTCCCTTTAGCAACTGGAGCCTCAACACGAGACTTCCTACCCATTTCTCATTGGTGAGTTCCTCCTGGAGTCTACATTTTGTGGAGGAACCCAGGCTAACCTTAATTCCCCTCCCAGCCTTGTACTTGGTTTCTTGACCACAAAACCATACCCCCATGCCAGGTACTTTCTTTCCTCTCCCTATCTCCACCCTCATTCTAATGTTTTAGGTCTCTCGTGTGTTGTCTTCCACCCACTAGAATATAAACTTCTTAGGGGCAGAGACTAGCTTTCTCTTGGCCTGCATTTGTATCTCCAACATTATTCACAGTGCCTAGAACAGATTAAGTATAATCCCAGTCCCAAAGCTCACTGATATAGGGTCCTCTACTTATTGATGAAGATCTATGTCCTAAACCTACATGTGGAGCAGGACAAAGTTGGTGAGAGTGAAGGAGATGGTAGTTTTTTCCAAATTTCTAGTTACTGCAGTACTTGGCCTCTTTGTTCTTTTTCTTTCTAAGTAAAAAGAATGGATTGTCCCATTTTGCAAGTTTTAAATGTTCAGGTGAAATGTGCCCAGCCATTCCAGGGTACAGATTTGCAGCTATCACAATAATAATGCCTTGAGGAACAAAAAATAAACTTTAAGAGTGACATGTATGAATGGGTATGACGCTTTGTTGAAAAGAATTTTATAGGCATATTTTGCTCTAAAAAAATAAAAAATTGGTTTTTTAGTCATTAAAAAAAAGAGTGACTTTCTGGATTCAGTCCAACAGTAGCTGAGAAAAGGAATTATGTAGCAGGACAAATCTGGATGTAGCACTTTGTGGATCAATGTTCTATAGGAACTATGCTAAGAGTAAGCCTCAAGACTGAGATACAATAAAAGAGAACATATATATAAGATGCTGGACAGGGAGGGTGGTGGTAGGCTTCACACCAGTTGTGGATGACCATGGATCAGTGCCTTGAAGAGCCACGGCCATAGTGTGGCTAAGCAGTCCGATACGGGAGCTGCAGCTCCTTGCCGCAAGGAGGATATCGGAAAACTTGTGCTCTCTGTTGCCCTTTCGTTCCTTCGTCTCATTTGTTTTTTCTTTCCTCTCAAGCTTGAAGGCCCATTTTCAGCTGCGCGCAAGCTGCTCCTGAGTACTGTGAAATTCCATCGGGCGAGGTCCTCGGCCATTTCTTCCCAGTTGCAAATGTCTATTCCCAGAGCCCTCAAGTATCACTTGCATACATTTCTGTGGCAAAGCTGGGGGGCGTCCAGCAGGTCTTTGGCCTGAGGCTAACTCGCCATAGAGTAGGTCTTTAGGAATGTGCCTGTCTTGCATGTGGTGCACATGACCGAGCCAGCACAGCAGTCTTCATTTCAGTATCAGGGAGGGTGGGGGTGGAGAGGGAATGCTTGTAAAATTATTCTTGCTTTATCTTTGAAGTAAAAATATCCAAATTTAAAAGGTAATTGATATCAAGTGCTTAAGTGAACTGGTATATTACTCTCTATTGCTTTGCAGGAGGTAGGTGGTACAATGGAAGCTGGCCTGGAGTCAGGGAAAACTCATCTTCCTTAGTTCAAATCTGGTCTCAGACATTTATTAGTTCTGTCGGCCCTGGGCAAGTCACTTCACCCTACGTGTGGCTCAGTTCCCTCATCTACAAAATGAACTGGAGAAGGAAATGGCAAACCACTCTATTATCTCAGCCAAGAAAACCCCAAATGGAATCATGAAGAGTCAGACATCACTGAACAACAACAGCAACATTGCCTAACAATGGAGAGGATCAATTGGTGGGTTTTGAAGCTGATAGCAGTAGAGGAGAGATATGCCAAATTTTCAGGTTACCCTAGAACTCCAAAGTGTGTTAGAAAAGAGAACCACAGCATATTCATTACATTTTAAATATACAGAAGAGAACAGAACCAAATTCAAAAGGAAGTACAGATAAGTAGAGACTATTGATAGTAATGTGTAAAATTTATTATATACTTTTTTTTTTTAGTGCCCAGGGTCACACAGCTAAGTAAGTGTCAAGTGTCTGAGGCTGGATTTGAACTCAGGTACTCCTGAATCCAGGGCCGGTGCTTATCCACTGAGCCACCTAGCCACCCCTTATTATATACTTTTTTAAAGCAAGCAGTATGGAATGGAGAGACTCCCAGGTTCATATACAATCCTCTTTGTGTTCTTCTGTGTATATGGTAATGCTTTTTTGGTGTTTAAGTTCAGAATGAGAAATAAAATTCATTTAAAAAAACAATGAATATGAAGAATTCAAAGAAGTATCAGAAGAATCAATGTAGTGTGAAGTAAGCAGAACTGGGAAACTATATACACAATAGCTGCAACAATGGAAATAAGACAGACAGAGAGACAGAGAAAGGAGAGGGGGGAGGAAGGGAGGAAGGGAAAAAGAAAGGATGGAAGGAAGGAAGGAAGGAAGGAAGGAAGGAAGGAAGGAAGGAAGGAAGGAAGGAAGGAAGGAAGGAAGGAAGGAAGGAAAAGGAACTTAAACACAATAACTGATCTTTGTCCTGGTTAAGAATTAAGAAGATGTATTTCTTATCTTAGAGGTGAAGACCATGGTTGTGGAATATTTGACAGCTGATTTTTTTTTTTGTGAGGCAGTGAGGGTTAAGTGACTTGCCCAAGGTCACACAGCTTGTAAGTGTCAAGTGTCTGAGGCTGAATTTGAACTGTTAAGGGCTAAAATTCTAGCTAGTCTGTCTAAAATATCTAATGAGTGGTCGCCAATAAATTATAAGCTTAATATAGACTAATCTTAGATCTAAGACTATTTATTTGTATTTCTATTTTCCTTGGCTAATTAATTCCCAAACAATAAAAGCTAAGTAATCCATTTCTAACTAAAGCTCAGAGGTTTCTTTCTCTTACTGGTCTGGGAGATATATAAGAGAAAGGTTAAAGGGGAGTTTAATGCTCTTATATCCAATTTTAAATCTCACAGAACTCAGGTCCTCCTGAATCCAGGGCTGGTGCTTTATCCACTTTGCCCCTGACAGTTGATTTTTTGCTGAAAAAGCAATTCATGTCTCATCAGTACCCCTGGTGCCCCCTCTCTCTTACTGGAGGATAAAAAGCTCCTCAGAGAACCTGTGAGGAGCACCCAAGCCAGCCATCTCTTCATTTCCAATCAAACTGCACTCCTCTGGACTTTTCCATTATATTGCCAGAACTGGGTATCTTCCCTCTTCTTCTCCCTTTTCAGCTTCCTTTTCTGTGTTTTCTTCTCTCATTTGAAAGTAATCTTGATGGATGGGGTAGTCTTTTGACTTTCTTTGTATTCAAAGCACTTAGCACAGTGCCTGACATGTAAAATAAATATAAATGTTTTTAACTAAAAAACAAAGATGATTGGTTTTGTTGAACTGGTTTTGTTCATCTTTTTTTTTTAATTTCTTTGCTAAAAAGGGTCATTCAGGCATATATTAAGAAAGGACAGTAATATAAAAACAAAGATATCAATATTGATTTTTAACAAGACCTATGATTTGATTGATTCTAGTGAAGGCCCAGAGTCTGCCCATGTATCTGCACTGCATCTCATAGTCTTAGAGAGTTAACTGTGACATTGAGAAGTGTCAAAGGTCACGAGTCAGAATTGAACCCCCAAGGAAAGTGTCCCAGTCCAAATCACCTGCTTTTTGGGACTTAAAAGCTACCATAGAGGAAGTACCCTGAGCCAGCAAGTGATAAAAGCAATGTCTTTATTCTATACATTGACACTTGCAGAAGGAAACTCATTTTTAAAAAATTTCTATATAAGTCAA
Organism: Dromiciops gliroides; assembly: GCF_019393635.1. Taxonomy (NCBI): domain Eukaryota; kingdom Metazoa; phylum Chordata; class Mammalia; order Microbiotheria; family Microbiotheriidae; genus Dromiciops; species Dromiciops gliroides. Next base: position 230,558,553 of record NC_057864.1, read on the forward strand.
ATTGTGAAAGAAGAAACAGAACAAAAAAAAGAAAAACCATGAAGAGATAAAGTAAAACTAGAATGCTTCCTAGTATAATATTAAATAATAGAGGTGATAATGGCCATCCTTGCTTCACCCTTGATTGTATTTGGGAAGGCTCCTAGCTTATGCCCATACTGTTAATGCTTGCTGATGGTTTTAGATAAATATTACTTATCATTTTAAGGTTAAGATCGTTTTATTCCTGTGCTCTCTAGTGTTTTTAATAGGATGGGTGTTGTATTTTGTCAAAGGCCTTTTCTGCATCTATAGAGATAATCATATGATTTCTGTTATTTTGTTAATTATACTGATTGTTTTCCTAATATTGAACCACACCTGCATTCCTGGTAGAAATCCCAACCTGGTCATAGTGTGACATTATTTCTGTAATCTTTTTGCTAGTATTTTATTTAAACTGTTTGGCATATCAATATTCATTAGCGAGACTGGTCTAGAATTTTCTTTCTCTGTTTTGGCTCTTCCTGGTTTGGGTATCAGCACCATATTTGTCTCATAAAAAGGAATTTGGTAGGACTCCTTTCACTTATTTTTAAAAATATTTTATAAAATATTGGGATTAATTGTTTTAGTTTTTCATAAAAATTGTTCTTTAAATACTTGGTAGAAGTCACTTGTGAATCCATCTGGTCCTGGGATTTTTTCCTTAGGAAGTTTATTAATGGCTTGTTCAATTTCTTTTTCCTAAAATTGGGGTTGTTTAAAGATTTATTCCTTCTTCTGCTAATTTGTGGTAATTTATATTTGTTGTAGATAGATTTCTCAAATTTATTGGCATGTAATTGGGCAAAATTGTCCCTAATGATTATATTAATTTCCTCTTCATTGGCCGTGAGTTCACCCTTTCATTTTGACACTAGTAATTTGGTTTTCTTTTCTTTTTTTAATCAAATTAACCAATGGTTTGTGTATTTTATTTTTTTTTAATCAAACCAGCTTATGGTTATATTTGTTAATTCAATGGGTTTTTTTATTTTCACTTTTATTAATCATTCTTTTGATTTTCAGGATTTCCAATTTGGTGTTTAGTTGAGGATTTTTAATTTGTTCATTTTCTAGTTTTTTTAGTTGTATGCCCAAGTCATTGATCTGCTTTTTCTCTATTTTATTGATGTAGGCAGATATGAATTCTCCCTTAAGTACCACTTTGGCTGCATCCCATAAATTTTGATATGTTGTCTCATCATTGTCAGTTTCTTTAATGAAATCATCAATTGTTTATATGATTTATTCTTTGACCCACTTATCTTTTAGGATCAGATTATTTAATTTCCAATTGCTTTTTGATTTCTCTTTCAGTTGTCCATTATTGAATATAATTTTATTACATTATGATCTGAAAAGGATGTGTTTACTATTTCTGCTTTTCTGCATCTCATTGTAAGGTTTTTATGCCTAATGCATGCTCAGTTTCATGTAAGTCCCATGTATTGCTGAGAAGGTAGATTACTTTCTATTCTCATTCAATTTTCTCCAGAGATCTATCATATCTCACTTTTCAAGAATTTTATTAATTTCCTTAACTTCTCTCTTGTTTATTTTTTGGTTAGGTTTATCTAGTTCTGGGAGGAGAAGAATAAGGTCTCCAATAGGATAGTTTTATTATCTATTTCCTTCTGTAACTCATTCAAAGTCATCAAAAATTTAGATGCTATACCATTTGGTAATAAATGTTAAGTATTGATATGACTCATTGTCTAGGGTACCTTTCAGCAAGATATAATTTCCTTACCTCTTTTAACTAGATCTATTTTTGTTTTTGCTTTGTCTGAAATCATGATTGCTACCCCTCCTTTCTTTGCTTCAGCTGAAGCATAATAGATTCTGTTCCAACTCCTTATGTATACCCTTTGTATACTCTTTGTTTTAATGTGTTTCTTGTAAATAATTTTTAATCCATTCTCCTATCTGCTTATGTTTAATGGGTGAGTTTCATCCAATTCACATATGATGACCTGTTTTAGTTCTCTCCATGCTATTTTTCACTCCCACATGGTATTACCCCCACTCTTACCCCCTACCCTTTCCCTTCTCACAAGTGTTTTACTTATGATCCCTGCCTTCCCCAATAACGCCTTCCTTGTATTAGTCCCCCCTCTGCCTTCTATATCTCATTTTTGAACTTACTTATAGGGTAAGAAAGATTTCTATATCCAACTGAGATTAGAAGGAAAGCAGTAAGCTGGGAAACAATGTTTACAGTCAGTGTTTCTGATAAGGCCTCATATCTAAAATATGTAGAGAACTCAGTACTGGCTAAAAATAGAATAGGATGTTAATGAATAGGTTAGGCACAGAGACACAGTAATTAATGACTAAAGTAATCTACTGTGTGACAAGAACTGCCTGGGAAAACTAGAAGATAGTATGGCAGAAACTAGGCATAGACCAACATTTTACACTGTACACAAAGTAGTCAAAATGGATACATGATCTAGACATAAAAGACATAGACAAATTAGAAAAGGAAGGCATTGCTTACCTCTCAGATATGTGGAGAAGAGAATTTATGACCAAACAAGAGACAGAGAATATTATGAAATGCAAAATTTGATTATATTAAATTAAAAAAGGTTTTCTACAAACAGAAGCAATGCAGCCAAAATTACTAGAGAAGCAGAAAGTTGGGAAACAATTTTTACAGTCAGTGTTTCTAATAAAGGCCTCATTTCTAAAATATATAGGTGAAAAACAAAAACAAAAAAAGAAAGTAAAAATATATAGGGAACTAAAATAAATTTATAAGAATGCAAGTCATTCACCAATTGAGAAATGCTCGAAGGATATGAACAGGCAGTTTTCAGATGAAGAAATCAAAGCTATCAATTGCTATATGAAAAAATGCTCTAAATCATTCTTGATTTGAGAAATGCAAATTAAAACAACTCTGAGGTACCACCTTATACTTACCAGATAGCTAATATGACCCAAAAGAAAAAATAATAAATGTTGGAGAAGCTATGGAAAAATTGGAACACTAATGCATTGTTGGTGGACTTGTGAATTGATGCAACCGTTCTGGAGAGCAATTTGGAACTATGCCCAAAGGGCATACCCTTTGGCCCAGTAATACCACTACTATCCCAAAGAGATCATAAACAAGGGAAAAGGACCCATATGTACAAAAATATTTTCTATAAGCTCTCTTTGTGGTGGCAAAAAATTGGAAATCTAGGGAATGCCCACCAAAGGGGGAATGACTGAACAAGTTGTGGTATATGAATGTAATGGAATATTATTGCACTATAAGAAATGATGAGCAGGCAGATTTCAGAAAAATCTGGAAAGACTTAAGTGGACTAATGCTGAGTGAAGTGAGCAGAATCAGGAGAACATTGTACACAGTAATAGTAACATCGCATGATAATCAACTGTGATAGACTTAGCTCTTCTCAAAAATACAATGATCCAAGACAATGCCAAAAGGCTCATGATGAAAAATGCTCTCCACATACAGAAAAAGAACTAGGGGGTCTAAATGCATATTGAAGCATATAATATTTTCATTTTTGTTGTTGCTTTGTTGTTGTTTCTTCTTTTGTGTTTTTTTCCTTTTTGTTTTGATTCTTCTAATGCAGACTGACTAATGCAGAAAAATGTTTAACATTATTGTCACATATAACCTATATCAGATTGCTTACCGGCTTCAGGAGCTAGGAGGGAAGGAAGTGTAGGAAAAAAAATTGGACCTCAAAATCTTACAAAAATGAATGTTGAAAACTATCTTTACATGTAATTGGGAAAAAAAATAAATATCTGGAAAAATGAAATCATAGGTAAATTTAGATTGTGTACTTTCAGTTAAGTGATGAAGCCTGAAGACATAATGTAGTAGAGAGTGTGTCACTTTTCCAGACTACATCAGTATAGGGAAAAAGATAGGAAGGTCTATGGTCACAGGGACAGGATCTGGTCAAACACACGGTAAGTAGCATCCCAGGGCCCAGAAGGGACTGTTTACCAAGGTATAAGAGTTTTCTAGACACATACAGGGGCACCATCCAGGAACAGTTTCATACTAGAAGCTTTTGTTGCCAACTAATCAATTCTTGTCACAGAAAAGAGTTTTTGTGCCTATGAGTAGTGTGTCCAGATTAGGGTGCATCAGAGAGAAGCAAGTTCAGAAGCAAACATTCAGAACAAAGCAGGAACCAATCAAATAATGATCGAGGCAAGAATACCAGACCAAAGGGGGGACCAGTAGTTTTTCACTCAGAACCAATAGAGGTCCCCTACCAGTTGACAGTATGGTGAGTCTATCATTGCTTTGAGCCAAAACCAAGTAAAAGAATTTTCAGAGCTCAAACTAGGGAAACAACAATCATACTCTTCCCTAAAATTGATCACTTTGGTAGCACTGAAAGTTTGTGCAGGTCCTCAGCCTGAGCAGTCCATGAGATGCAGCAATAAGATAATACGTAATACTATAAGGAAGCCACAAAAGAACCAGGACAGTTCTTTCCTCCAGAACTGTGCAGATCCTGGTCCTAACATTGAGTCAAAAGTCAGAAAGAAAGCTGGAAGAATGTGCAAAAGAAAAAAATCTTGCCATAAAAACCTAAGGGATGATTAAAACACAAAGCCAAAAGAAGAGAATTACTCCAAAAATAGTTTACAAGCAAAAACTTCATAGAAAAACACAGCTTGGACACAAATTCAACCAGAATTCCTAGAAGAAATTAAATAAGTACCTTTAAAAAGTTATGGATACATTTATATTTATAATTGAAATGAGAGTGCTAGAGTAAAAATGGAAAAGAAATTAAAGTAATGGAAGAAAGAAAGAAAATTAATATCTTACCAAATCAGCAAGCTCCCTGAAACACAGAATGGACCAATAAAAGTAAAGGACTCGGGGAAGCTAGATGGCACAGTGATAAGCACCGGCCTGGATTCAGGAGGACCTGAGTTCAAATCCGACCTCAGACACTTAACACTTACTAGCTGTTGAACCCTGGGCAAAGTCGCTTAAACCCCAATTGCCTCACTAAAAAAAAAAAAAAAAAAAGTAAATGACTCTATGAAACAATAAGGATATGTGTATATGTACGTATGTATATGTGTGTTGTGGTAAAAAACGAAGTTTAGCTAATCATTTGAGAGTTGAGCGCATGCTACTGAATCGGCTTTTGAAGGACCTCCCTTTTGGGGTGGAGACTTCGACAAAGGGACACCAGCTTAAAACTGAGGGTGAATGGAAGTTTGGGTCTCTCTGGCTTTTCAGCTTAGCCATGGCAGCACATTTGGTGTTCGGTGCTGGTTTCTCAGCCTGGCAGGTAGTTTGGGATTCGTGAGTTTTATAAAGAATATAGACTAAGCTTAGATCTAAGATTATTCATTTGTATTTCTACTTTCCTATTTCCCTAATTGGTATCACCTTTTGTTGTCTAATTATTTCCCAAACAATAAAAACTAATCCCTCACTGATTAAAGCTCAGAGGCTTCTTTTCTTAGTGTCTGGGAGATATATAAGGGAAAAGTTAAAAGGGGGAGTTAATGCTCACATATCCAATTTTAAAATCTCACAGTGTATGCATATGCATATAAGGATAAATATAAAACAATCAGGATATCCTTATTGTTTCATAGAGTCCACAACTCCCTGCTCTGTCCCCCTCTGCACCTCCCTGCTCCCTCACCCTCCCCATTTCCTAGCTCCCTTTCTCTTTCCACCCTGATTCATCTTCTTCTCCCATCTCTTCTCTCCCCTCCCATCTCCCATCTCCCTCCCTCTTATGCCTAATACATAGTATGTACTTAATGCATATTTTTTAGTGAGTTGAAATGATTCGGCTGGCAATTTTTACCTAGCCTACAATAGGGGGAAACTCAAAAGTTAAGTCCCCATAATAGTGGACGGGTGGGTGTATGGAAAACAGTGGAAAAAAATGATGAAATGGTTAGGATAAGGAATATTCCTAATACAATTTAGAGGATAAAATAAGGTAGAAGAATTTCATTGTTGCTATTATTATTGTTGTTGTTGTTTGTTACATAGTCTTCCAGACTTACTTCTAACATTGAGACTTTGTGTTAGGGCCAGGATCTGTGCACTTCTAGAAGGAATGTATAAGGTCCTGATCTCTGTTATCTGGGGTCCTTTCATGAAGTTATCTGACTATTAACATGATTCGTCTTGGTCAAAGAAGCTGTAATTTTCAATAGACTCCATGTGGTCTGGTCAACCAGTCCAGGGGGTTGGGCTCCACAGGTTATTTTGGGTCAAAGTAACACAACTGTACCTCCCCACCCCACTGAACCTAGGATTGAAACCCCTGCACAAGAAGCCCAAAACAGGGACCCTGGTGCCCCCAGAGCAGACCTCAACTCAACTTAAAAAAATAAATAAATAAGCTGCAATAATGAGTAAGAAGCAAAAAAGAGCCCTCTCCATTGAGAGCTTCTGTATCAATAGGGAAGAAGCAAACACAAACTCAAATGAGGACAATAACCCTCAAATTGCCTACATGTGAAGCCTCATGAGGGAAGGTGAATTGGGTCTCAAGAACAAAAAGCCTTTCTGGAAGAGCTCAAAAAGGATTTTTGAAATCAATTGAGGAGAGGTAGAAGAAAAAAATGGGTAGTAGAGAATGAGAGCGCAATACAAGAAAACTATGAAAAAAGAATCAGCAGCTTGGAAAAGGAAGCACAAATCGGACTTGGCCAAATGGAAAAAAAGTGCATAATTTCACTGAAGAAAACAATGCTTTAAAAAATTCATTTGGCCAAAAGGAAAAAAAAAGGGCATAATCTCATTGAAGAAAACAATGCCTTAAAAAAATTCACTTGGCCAAATGGAAAAAAGGTGCATAATCTCATTGAAGAAAACAATGCCTTAAAAAATTCACTTGGCCAAATGGAAAAAAAGGTGCATAATCTCACTGAAGAAAACAATGCCTTAAAAATTAAAATTGGAAGATAAAGAATCCATGAGACACCAGTAATCAGTCAAGCAGAATCAAAAGAATGAAAAAAATAGAAGAAAATGTGAAATACCTCATTTGGAAAGACAACTGATCTTGAAAACAGATCCAGGGAGACAATTTGAGAACCATTGGACTTCCTGAAAGCCATGACCAGAAAAAGAATCTAGACACCATATCCAGGAAATTATTAAGGAGAACTGCCCTGATATCATAGAATCAAAGGATAAAATCATCATTGAAAGAATCCACTGATCACCTCCTGAAAGAGACCCCAAAAGGAAAACCCCAAGGATATTGGAGCCAAATTCCAGAATTGTCAGGTGAGGAGAAAATACTCCAAGGCAGCCAGAAAGAAGCATTTAAATATTATGGAGCCACAGTCAGAGTTGCTCAGGACCTGGCAGCTTCAACATTAAAGGACCGCAAGGCTTGGAATATGATATTCCGGAAGGCAAAAGGAGCTTGGATTGTAGCCAAGAATCTATTACCCAGCAAAAATGTACATTTTCTTTCGGGGAAAAAGATGGGCCATTTAATGACATTGGGGAGTTTCAATCTTTCCTGATGAAAAGACCAGAACTGAATAGAAAATTCGATCTTAACATACAAGACTCAAGAGAAGTTTAAAAAGGTAAACAGAGGGAAAAATGGTCACTCAATTAGGTTTAAACTGTTTATATCCCTACATGGGAAGATAACACTCATACTCTGAAGAATTGTAAATGTATTGGAGCAGAGAGAAGGACTTTACACAGAGGGTATAAATATAAATTGTCTTTGATGTGATGATACAAAGAAAATTAAGGGGTTAAACAGGGAGTCTATGGGGAGGAGAGGAAAGGGGAGGTGGAATGGGGTGAATTACATCATTATGAAGAGGTGAAAAAAAAACCTATTACAATAGAGGGGAAAAAAAGGAGGGGTTAACATTGTTTCAACCCTACTATCAGTAGATTTGATTCAAAGAGGGAATAACATATACATTCATTGGGATAAAGAAACTTAACTCATTCTTTAGGGGAAGCAAAGGGGTAAGGGAAAGGGGGGGACTGATAGAAGGGAGGAACAAAAGCAAGGGAGAAAAGGGTAAAGAAAAGAGGGAAGTGATAAAAAGGGAGGGCAGATTGGGGGAGGCAGGGGTAAGAAGTAAAACATCGGTGAGGGGGATAGTGGTAAAAGAAGGGGGCAAAGTACAAAGGGGGTAAATAGAATGAGGGGAATAGACAAGTCCCAGTAATAATAACTGTGAATGTGGAATGGGATTGAACTCTGCTATAAAATGGAGCAAATTGCAGAGTGGGATTAAAAACCAGAATCCTACAATATGGTATTTACAAGAAACACATTTGAAGCAAGAGATTACACACAGAGTAAAGGTAAAAGGCTGAGCAGAATAGTATTATGCTTCAGCTAAAGTAAAAAAAACAGGGGTAGCAATCCTTATCTCAGACAAAGTGCAGGCAAAAAATAGATCTCATTAAAAAGATAAGGAAGGAATTACATCTTGCTAAAAGGTACTATAGATATGAAGTAATATCAATATTAAATATGTATGTGCCAAGTGGGTATAGTGTCCAAGTTCTTAGAGGAGAAGTTAAATGAGTTACAAGAGAATTAGACAGTAATACTATATTAAGTGGGGACCTGAATCTCCCTCCTCAGAATTAGATAAATCTAGTTGAAAAATAAATAAGAAAGAAGTGAAAGAGGTGAACAGAATACTAGAAAAGTTAGACATGATAGATGCCTGGAGAAAACTGAATGGGGATAAAAAGGATATATATCCTTTTCTCACATACATGGCACATTTTCAAAAATTGACCATGTATTGGGGAACAAAAACATCATAGTCAAATGTAGAAAGGCAGAAATAGTAAATGCATCCTTCTCAGATCATGACACAATAAAAATTACATGTAAGAAAGAGCCAGGGAAAAGGTAGAATGAAAATCAATTGGAAACTAAATAATTTCACTCTAAAGAATGAATGGGCCAAACAAAAATCATAGAAACAATCAATATCTTATCCAAGAGAATGACAATAATGAGACAACATACCAAGAATCTATGGGATGCAGCCAAAGCATGCTTAGGGGAAAATTTATAGCTCTAAATGCTTACATGAATAAAAAAGAGAAAGAGGAGATTAATGAATTGGGCATGCAACTTAAAAAGCTAGAAAAGAACAAATTAGAAATCCCCAATTAGATACTAAACAAGAGACTACTGAAAATTAAAGGAGAAATTAATAAGATTGAAAGCAAAAAACTATAGAATTGATCAATAAAACTAAGAGCTGTTTTATGAAAAACCAATAAAATAGATTAAGATATTGTTAATTTTATTGTAAAAAAAGAAGAAAACCAAATTACCAGTATCAAACATGAAAAGGGTGATGTTACCACCAATGAAGTGGAAGTTAAATCAATAATTAGGAATTATTTTGTGCCCACTGTATGCCAATAAATTTGACAAATCTAAATGAAATGGATAGAATATTACAAAAATACAAATCTGCCCAGGTTAACTGAAGAGGAAATAAAATCCTTAAATAAACCCATATTAGAAAAAGAAATTGAACAAGCCATTAATGAACTCTCTAAGGAAAAATCCCCAGGCCAGATGGGTTTACAGGTGAATTTTAACAAACTTTAAAGAACAATTAATTCCAATATTATACAAATTATTTGGAAAAAGTAGGTGAAGAAGGAGTTCTACCAATTCGTTTTATGACACAAATATGGTGGTGATGACCAAAACCAGGCAGAGCCAAAACAGAGAAAGAGAAATATAGATGAGTTTCCCTAATGAATATTGATGCTAAATCTTAAGTGAGATTACAGGCAAGTGTATCACCAGGATAATACACTATGATCAGGGTGGGATTTATACCAGGAATGCAGGGCTGGTTCAACATTAGGAAAACTATTAACATAATCAACCACATCAATAAGAAACCAACCAAAATCATGTGATTGTTTCAATAGATGCAGAGAAAGCTTTTTGACAAAATACAGCACTCATTCCTAATAAAAACACTAGAGAGTGTAGGAATAGGTGGAGCTTTCCTTAAAATAATAAACAGTATCTACCTAAAGCCATCAGCAAGTATTATATGCAATGGAGATAAATTAGAGGCCTTCCCAATAAGATCAGGGGTAAACAGGGATGTCCATTATCACCCCTATTATTTAATATTGTGCTAGAAATGTTAGCTTTAGCAAATCAGAGAAGAAAAAGGAATTAAAGGAATTAGAATAGGCAAGGAGGAAACAAACTATCACTCTTTGCAGATGATATGATGGTATACTTAAGGAATCCTCGAGAATCAAGTCAAAAATTACTTGAAACATTAACAACTTTAGGTAAAGTAGCAGGATATAAAATAAATCCACTTAAATCATCAACATTTCTATACATAACCAACAAAGTACAGCAGCAAGAGATAGAAAGAGAAATTCCATTTAAAGTAACGGTAGATAATATAAAATACTTGGGAGTCTACTTGCCAAGACAAACTCTATGAACACAACTACCAAACACTCTTCACACAAATCAAATCAGATCTAAATAATTGGGAAAAATATCAATTGCTCATGGATAGGCAGAGCTAATATAGTAAAAATGACAATACTACCCAAATAATTTACTTATTCAGTGCCATACCAATCAGACTACCTAAAATTCGTTTTATAGAGCTAGAAAAAAATAATAACAAAATTCATCTAGAAAACAAAAAATCAAGAATATCCAGGGAAATAATGAAAAAAAAATGCACAGGAGGTGGGTTAGTGGTACCAAACCTGGAGCTTTTACTATAAAGTGGCAGTCCATCAAAACTATCTGGTACTGGCTAAGAAATAGAGTGGAGGATCAATGGAATAGGCTAGGGCACAGGAAACTCAGTATTAAATGACACTAGTAATGTAGTGTTTGATAAACCCAAAGACTCCAGCTTCTGGGATAGGAACTCAGTATTTGACAAAAACTGCAGAAATTAGGCACAGACCAACATCTTACACCTTATACTAAAATAAGGTCAAAATGGATACATGATTTAGACATAAGAGGTGATACCATAGATAAATTAGGAGAGAAAGGAATAGTAATACCTATCAGATCTTTGGAAAGGAAAACAGTTTATGACCAAACAAGAGATAGAGTATATTATAAATGTAAAATGGGTGACTTTGATTACATTAAATTAAAAAATTTTTGTACAAACAGAAACAATGCATACAAATTAGAAGGGAAGTAGAAAGCTGGGAAACAATTTTTATGGCCAGACTTTCTGATAAAGGCCTCATTTCTAAAATATATAGGGAACTAAATCAAATTTATAAGAATCCAAGTCATTCCCCAATTGAGAAATGGTCAAAGGATATGAACAGGCAGTTTTTTTATGAAGAAACCAAAGCTATTTAAAAAAAAAAGAAAAGAAACCAAAGCTATCTATTCTCATATGAAAAAATGCTCTAAATATCTCATGATTAGAGAGATGCAAATTAAAACAACTCTGAGTACCACCTGACACCTATCAGATTGCTAAATGACAAAAAAGGAAAATAATAAATGTTGGAGAAGCTGTGGAAAATTGGAACACTAATGCATTGTTGGTGAAGCTGTGAACTGATCCAACCATTCTGGAGAGCAATTTGGATTATGCCCAAAGAGTGATAAAGCCGTGCATACCCTTTGACCTAGCAATACCACTTTTGGGTCTTTTGCCCAAAGAAATTGTGGAAAGGGGAAAGGGACCCACATATACAAAAATATTTATAGCTGCTCTTTATGTGGTGGCAAGGAATTGGAAGTTATGGGATGCCCATCAATTGGGGAATGGCTGGACAAGTTGTGGTATATGAATACAATGGAATACTATTGTGCTGTAAGAAACGATGAGCAGGAGGAGTTCAGAGAAACCTGGAGGGTCTTGCGTGGGCTGATGATGAGTGAGATGAGCAGAACTAGAAGAACATTGTCCACAGTATCATCCACATTAAGTGTTGATCTACTGTGATGGACTATATTCTTCTCACCAGTGCAATGGTACAGAAGAGTTCCAGGGAACTCATGATAGAAGAGGATCTCCAAAATCCAGAAAAAAAAAAAAAAGAACTGTGGAGTAGATGCTGAAGGAACCATACTATTTCTTTTGTTTTTGGTGCTGATGTTTTTCTATTTCGAAGTTTTTTGTCATTGCTCTGATTTTTCTCTTATGACATGACTAATGCAGAAATACGTTTAATGTTATTATGTATATATATAACCTATATCAGATTACCTGCTGTCTAGGGGAGGGGGAGGGGGGAGGAGGGAGGGGAGGGAGGGAGAAAAATCTGAAATTGTAAAGCTTGTATAAACAAAAGTTGAGAACTAATCTTTACATGTAATGGGAAAAAATAAAATACTTTATTAATTTTTAAAAAAGAGTATTATTGGCAAATTATGTACTGAAACCCATTTAAAATGGCCTGACTTTCTACCCTTGTGTAATGATTGGAATGACGCCACCTACTGGAGACTTGCTGTGGAGAGCTCCACCATGAGGAAAATGCCTCAGAGGCATTGTGGCTTTTCCTTGGCGTCAGGAAATGACGCTTGCTCATGGGTGCTGTCTATCAAGTCTACCAGCCAATCAACTGGAGGAGCCTCCTATGGTCTGGAGGAGACAGGAAGGAGGAAAGGGAGCCTGCGCAGAGAGCGCTGGCCTTTTGGCTTCCGGACTTGATGGTGGTGGCGGCAGAGGACTTCACAGGAGATTTGAGGAAAGATAGGAATGCCAGGCTGTTAGAATTCTGTTCTCAATCTTTTTCTTTCTATTTTCCAATAAACCCTTAAAAACCTAAACTCGTTTTATCAGTGATTTTTAGTCAGTTTCCCCAAACTGGGGGAACACATTAGAATCCACATTTAGAATCTTAAATTACAACAGTTCCCCCGAGAATGGTAAATTAGGGGAGTAGTGTTGCTGGATTAAGAACTGTGCAGCGTTTTAAAGTGATATTCTCATTACCTAACAGGGTTATTTCATACTTAGGCCAGCCTTTGATCTGAAAAGGCTTGTGTCCTGTGATGTAGTAAGAGAGCCTCCACTTCGTGAGGGCATTGCACAGTTAGAGGGTTACCTAGGACCAAATCAGAGGCTTTTTCTACCAAAAGGGCTGTGGCCGCCACTGCTCTAAGGCAAGGTGGCACTCCAGCCGCTACAGGGTCCAGCTGAATTGAATAGTAGGCTATAGGGCGTTGGTTAGGCCCCAGTGACTGAGTCAGGACTCCAGAAGCCACCCCCCTTTGTTCATGCACAAAGAGAGTGAAAGGCTTACTATAATCTGGTAGTCCTAGGGCAGGTGCTGATAACAAGGCCCGTTTTAATTCTTTTATGGCTGAGAGATGCTGGGGATCCAACTGTAAAATGTCTGGAACAGAACTTTTTGTAAGAGCTATGAGAGGTTTAGTAATTTCACCAAAAGAGGGTATCCATGTCTACAGTACCCAGCTGCTCCCAGAATGGCTCTTAATTGCTTCTTAGTAGAGGGGGCAGAAAGGTGTTGAATGGCCTGGACTCTCTTAGAAGAGACAGAGCGAGTTCCAGCAGCCAAAATAAATCCTAAATATTCTACCTGGGGCAAACACCATTGTACCTTTGTCTTGGAAACCTTGTGTCCTCTCGTGTGCAACTCCAGCAGTAAGTGACGGCTATCTTCCTGACAAATTTCAGCATTAGGAGAGGCCAAAAGTAAGTCATCTACATATTGTACTAGTGTGGAGCCTTTAAAGGTAATAGAGGCCAGATCCTGCTGTAAAATTTGGGAAAATAATGTAGGACTGTCTACAATTCCTGTGGGAGTCTAGTCCAGGTCCCACTGTCTATTTTTCCAGGTAAAAGCAAATAAATATTGGAAGTCCTCATGTACTGGTATGGAGAAAAAGGCAGAGCAGAGGTCTACCACTGTGAAACATGTAGATTCATAGGGAATGGAAGAAAGGTAGGGTAGAAGGGGAAGCCAATATAGCATGTCTAGGGATAACATAATTATTAATTGCTCTAAGATCTTGCACAAAACGATAAACAGGTTTACCATCTGGCCCAGGCTTGGGTTTTTTAATTGGCAAAATGGGAGTATTGCATGGAGAGTGATGACATGGAATAATAATACCCTGGCTTTTCAAAGCCTCAATTATAGGTGTGATCCCTTCTATTGCTTCCCTAGACAATGGATACTGTGGAATGGAGGGGGGTGGTCCCCCCTTAACTTTAAAGGTAACAGGTATGGCAGACTTAAGGAGCCCCACCTCATTAGGGGATGAGGCCCATAAAGACTCAGGAATGTCAGAGGGGATTTTGGATACCTCCCCTGCTGTTCCTTGAGCTTCTGTAAGTAAAATTGGTAATAAATGAACAGTATCCTCTGCAATTGTAGGGAGACAGCCCCATCTGGAGCACAAGATATGGTTTGCTCCAAGCTTACAAAGGAGATCACACCTAATAAATTTACAGGGGCATCAGGCATGAGTAAAAATGAATGCTCTACTGTTAAGGGCCCCATAGATACCATGCGAGGATTCAATTTTGCCACTCTCTGGCTCTTTCCTGATACTTCTACTACATTCAAAAATCCTACAGGTCTACACCCAGCATCTGGTTTGCTTATTAATACTGATTTAGAAGCTCCTGTGTCTAGTAAACAGTCATAATACGTGTCCCCTACTTTGAGGTCACATGAGGTTCATTACTCTGGGGAGATGAATGAACTGGCACAAGCGCATTCAAAAAATCCAGATCTGGGAATATGTTGCTTTCATTATCTTGTTCCATTCTCCCCTTCCTCTTGTCAATCCTGTGCCCCACTTTGAGGAGTCCATGGTTACCCTGATTCTGGTTCTGTCCTTCTGTTCCTCCCTGATAGGGTCTACGGTTATCCTGATACTGTCTCTTTGTATCTCCCTGAAAAGATTTATATCCATTTTGATTCTGCCTGTAATAAGGGTATAATTACTCCGGTTGTTTCCTTCTGATAAAAGTTTCCAAAATTATTTCGATTTCCCCCAAAGAATTCCTCAAGGCTCTCGGTCATTGTCCTCTTAAGGTCTTGTTTTCTAGTTCTACATTCCCTCAAGAAGTGTCCCTTGTTTTTTGCAGTACTCACAAAATTTAGGGGTTGATAACGATTTTCAATTTCCAGTTTCTCTGCCCTGTTGTTTCCTGTACTGGAGCTAAAATGTCCTGTCTGTTCCTTTCTTCTCTCTCATTTCCTTCGTAACAATATATGTTGCTATTTCTTTAAGTCTGTCAGGACTCAAACTATTCCACCCAGGACATTGCTTTTTAAAATATTTCCGAATTTCTGGTAATGACTGGTTTACAAAATGAGAGCAGATAATATGGGCGTCTCTACTGTCTAATGGGTCTAGTCTAGCATATTGCCTGGCATACTTACACAGCCTGTCATAAAATCTATTAGGTCTCTCATCAGGTCCCTGAACTATATCTATAAATTTTTGCCAGTTATCAGTCTTTCTAATACAGGATTCCATTGCCTTCAGCAATGTTTCCCTTGCATCTTTCAACATATCAAAATGCTCAGGGTTATTGGGGTCCCAGTCAGGGTCTTGAATAGGCCACCCAATATCAACCTTTCCCGTGGCTTCCAGGCTGTTTGCTGCAGCTACTATATCTGCTCTTTCTCCTGGGGACAATATTATTTCCATAAGGTCAGTAACATCATTCCAAGTGGGCTGATATGCTCTAAAAATTGCTCTAAACTGCCTGATAACTGCTGTGGGATCTTCATCAAATTTAGGAGTGCTTTGTCCCCATAAAGCCAAATCCTTGGGTGTAAAAGGTGTGTATTGTCTGAGCTTACGTATAGTACCTTTTTGACCATGGGCGAGGATCTCTTGAAGGGGAAAAATTTTTACTTTCTCTGTCTCCTCTACAGGGGAATCATTTCTTTCTTTCTTTATTTGTTTGTTTGGCATGGAGGGCGAGGGAATAAGAGTTGGGTCATTTGGAATTTCAGTCTGAATGGCCTTGGATTTAGTTGTTCTATTGGGCGTTTCGGTTTGGCAGGCCATGTCTGTCTGCCAGTCTATCGTTTCAGTTTGGGAGGCAGACTCAGATGTAAACTGGGGCCTGGATTTTCTACGTCTTATATTTTTAGTATGATAATTTTCACTTGCTCTGGCCCAGATTTTCCAATAACGTAAATGTTCAGGTGGACATCTACTTAGGGTTCTTTGCAAATGCCTCAATGTTTGGGGATCAAATGACCCATATTTGGGCCATTCTTCCTGTAATTCCTCATGCCACATAAAACACAGTCTGATAAGCTCTCCTCTGGTCATGGTTCTATTTAGTCTAAGTTTTCCCTCATTCCAATCCATAAGTAGCTTTCCTAATTCCCAGGGAATCATCTTTATTCTAACATTATCTAGGGCATGCCAAATTCTCCATACCACACCACAAAGTCCCACAAAACCACAAAGAGTAATAAAAATATATTCAAGTTCAAGCTGGCCAACATCTTTGATTAGTGAAGGTAAAGCTAGAAAAGGAGTACTTAGGGCATTTAAAAGATCCATTTGAAATTTAAAATAGCCTATACTTGGTAGTTCTTTCCAATTTAAGGGGACAAGGGAGGGGAAATCTTACCCAATCAGAAGATCAGAAGATGAACGTTCGGTTTTCCTCTTCGTGTCAGCCAAACTGTGTAATTTAAGATTCTAATGTGGATTCTAATGTGTTCCCCCAGTTTGGGGGAAACTGACTAAAAATCACTGATAAAACGAGTTTAGGTTTTTAAGGGTTTATTGGAAAATAGAAAGAAAAGATTGAGAACAGAATTCTAACAGCCTGGCATTCCTATCTTTCCTCAAATCTCCTGTGAAGTCCTCTGCCGCCACCACCATCAAGTCCGGAAGCCAAAAGGCCAGCGCTCTCTGCGCAGGCTCCCTTTCCTCCTTCCTGTCTCCTCCCAGACCATAGGAGGCTCCTCCAGTTGATTGGCTGGTAGACTTGATAGACAGCACCCATGAGCAAGCGTCATTTCCTGACGCCAAGGAAAAGCCACAATGCCTCTGAGGCATTTTCCTCATGGTGGAGCTCTCCACAGCAAGTCTCCAGTAGGTGGCGTCATTCCAATCATTACACTTGGTACTATTCTATCTACACAGTAGACCAAGAGGAGAACTCTATATATCTCCTTATGAGAAGCTTTTGGTCACCCTCCTATCCAAGCTAAAACGTTTTTCCCCAGTTTATACATCACTAGTGGGGAGGTGATACTTCTGTTGCTTCCTATATACAGGAACTACAAACTAGGCTATGTGAACTCCATGAAGCAGGAGTCACTGTACAACCTCGTCCTTTAGATTTTTCCTTGAATGATTTAAGTCCTAGATACAATGAATTTAAGAATTTTCAGCTGACCAGTGGGACCTAGCCTGCTTGGGAGGGACCTTTTCAGGTATTATTGACAACTCCTACTGATTTTAAAATCAGAGAAAAAGAATCTTGGATTCATCATTGCCACATGAAGCCTGCACCATTTGTAGGCAAAGTAATTTCAGATAAAACTCAACCAGCTGCTAAAGAGAAAAGAAACTGAACAGAGCCCAGGGGTAATAGACAGTTCCAATTTGCAAGCATTATCACTCAATTGCAAACCCTGGGACTCAAACTCCATAAGGTATCAGGAGATGGAAATTATCTTTTCAGAGCTCTTGGAGACCAGTTAGAAGGTCATTTGAGAAACCATCTCAAACACAGACAAGAAACTGCTAATTATATGATCAGTCATAAAGAAGACTTTGGGTCTTTTATAGAAACAGATATTCCCTTTGAAGAATATGTTGCTGATTTGAAAAAAGCTGGTACTTGTGCTGGGAAAGACGCCATTGTAGCCTTTGCCAAACATAACCAACTGAATGTAATCATTCACCAGTTGAATAAATCCCTAGGGCAAATTTGTGTCACAAACAAAGCCAATGCTAAAGAACTCCATATTTTCTACCATAACTATCATTATGACAGCATTAGAAGAACCAATGATAATTCAGAAACCCCTGCCACTTTGGCATGCAGAGAATTGGAGAACCAGTTTAAAAAATGTGGCATACCCCAAATTCTAACAATCTAAGCTCTTACCTTAAACAAGCTTTTCCTCCTACAGGTGAAGAATTTCTGCACCAAGAGCACATGGCTCTAACTTCTAGAAAGGGTTATTGAACCTTATTGCTTGATTTATAAGACAATTAATGAATATATTGGGTCTCACTGATGTTTTATTTCCTTTTGATAAATTGTTTATCACTTCAAGTATCTGTTATTGCCATTTTACTAGATAAAGAATTCATGGACAAGATGATGTGGTTTACTTGGCTTATGAAGATTCTGTAATAACGTTTAATATTATCAGCCACTTACATTCATTTATCATTTAGGTCACTGTGACTATGTATACTCTGGGTATGGTTTGGGATTAGTGCATATATTACAAGTATGTCCTAAGTTATGAATCATAACATGCATTTTTACCATCATATTGTCTTTGGTGAAATTTATGAGACCTATGAATTATGGAAACTTACCATTTCAGAGACTAATTTCCCTTACACTGAGCTTGACAGAGATGGCTCAACTCCACAATGCAGGCACTGGAGAAAATATATGTACAACAGGAGGAGAGACAGGTACATGTAAGATGCCCTGATGGAGGCTGAGAGAACAGCCAAATACATTCAGGAAGTCCATATTTTTCTTATGATAGTGGCTATGCAGAGCACAATTGCTGGACATAGTCCAGTTTCTTCCTCTCTCACTCCAAAAATGGCCTGGTGTCATGTTAGCCCTAACACATGCACCTGGTTTAACTTAACTTGGCTTTTTCACTCAGTCTGGTGGCATGGTCAGAATCCAGCCACCTGAGGCCTAGCACAATTGCTAGATGTCTACAGAAACACAAGATGTGATATGGTAACTTTCCCATAATATTTTCAGGTGTCACCACAGACACATTACCAAATTTGGCCTTCATGCAGACATATGGCGGTAAAAAGTGTTATTGGTGTTGTAACTGCCTCAACTCTGTATTGCATGTGGGAATAAGTATCCTCCAAAAGAGGAACTGTAATATGCTGTATGTATTGTGGAAATTTATTTTGATTTGGGAACCCTGCCTTTGGGCTGAGATTCAAAAGCCTTAGGCCCTCAGGGTTTTTTCTGTGTAAGACGAACTAGGGCCCTTCTCCCTCAATTTTAGCTGCAGGGAGGCCTCTGAGCCAGGCTAAACTGCAGATGAAAACCCTGAGCCACAGGTGTGGCACAGCACAGCCCCGTTCACACAGTGGAAAGGCCCACGAAAACCCTCATGGATGCTGGGGTTTGCTTCACCCAGCTCCAGCTGGGGGCTCTCAAAGCAAGGGGCTCAGCTGGGTCTGGGGGCAGCAAGCCCAGGTTTCACCTGAGAGAGCAGGTTAATAAAAAGGGGGCTGACAGAGACAGATGAAGGGCTAGCGAGACAGTGAAGGGAGGACTAGAAGGATGCAAGAGGAGTCTGGAAGATTAAGAAAACAAGAGGGAGATGGTACAAGGAGGTTGGAGAAGACAGTAAGAGAGGAGACAGACAAAGGAAGGAGCAGTACAGAGTAAGGGGCTTTTTAGGGGTTCATCGCTCCGGTAGTGAGAGAGAAGTTAGAGTGAAGCAGGAGGCTATTCAGTGGGGCAGTCAGCACAGAGGAGTTGGAGAAAGGGCTTTCCAGTTAAAAGGTAGAGAGAAGAGGACAGACAGAAAAAAGACAGAGAAAAAGCTAAGAAAGAGAAAGCTGGAGCACACCCTAAGGCAAGAGGCGGCAACAGCCCTTATTATATTAAAAGCAGACAGGTTGTATAATTTGCATTTCTTTACCCTTATTGTTTATATTGATTTTTATAAATAAATTCTGCCTTGATTATTTAATTAAGAGGCTTCTTAATTGTTGCTTATCAATTTGGGAGTAGTGTGGAGAAATTTTGTAAATGGCCCATATTAAATTAACAGCAGTCAGATAGCCAGACAGTCAAACATCCACAGATTAGTCAAAAATCCACAGATTAGACCCCCAGTGAGATTAGACCCAGCTAGTTAGCAAAAATATTTTTACATTTGAATGGCAACTGTGGCAGGACTTATAGCCCAATTATAATTTTTCTAAAGTTATAATTTTTCATATAAGTACGGTTATAAATTTTTTCAGATTAAGATTAGCTAGTTAATTTTTTTACAGTATCAAGTTTAAATTTGTTGTATGTGAGTTATATTTTGAAGAACTTTCACTGTTAATTTGATCATTGATAATGCTATACTAAAGATTAGTGGAAATTCAGCAGTTCAACAGCTAAAGAAGTAAAAGTATCCAGAGACAACCAGAATCCAGAATCTGGACCAGAATCCAGTCTCCCTGATGGCATCTTAACACTCAATGAAGACAAGATTTCAAGCATTCTAAATTAACATTTTTTGTGTTTTTTTGTGGTTTTTTTGGTTTTTTGTTTTTTTCTTTCTGTTACTATATACATCATCTGTAATATGTATTTTCCCTTTCCTATATTGTTATTAGAATATTGTTTGTTAGCATGGGCTATAATATTCTGTTATTTTTTAATTTATTGTTTATTATTTATTGTTTCATCAAGGAAACACCCCATGTTTCTTGATGAACAAAGGGGGGAATGTAAAGAATTAATTGTGATTTGAGGTTCTTATGACCCCATCTTTTGGCTAGAATTAAAAAAAAAACCTGGTGTGTGTACTGGCCAGGGCTCAGGCATCACGCCTCTGCACTGGTGCAGTGACATAAGTTGACTTGTCTTTTAGGAAAATAATTTTAATGTCTGAATGGAGGATGTAGCATGCAGATCAACCAGAGGTAAAGATATAAGGGCATTCATCAGAATGACCACAGAGTCAGGAGAAAGATAGGGACATAGTCAAGAGATCTTGCAAAGGTGAAATTGATAGGCCTTAATAACAAATTGGATATAGGTAATGAGGAGTTAAGGATATTAACAGGTGAGGAGTTAAGGATAACATAGGTTGTGAGCCATCCTTCAATAGTAATAGGGAATATAGGAGGTGGGGAGAGTTTGGGGGATAGTGAGATTGCATTTGGACATGCTGGGTTTAAGATGTCTACTGGAAATATAACTTGAGATGGATTTCAGTAGAAATAGGTAAGTTTCAGAATCATGAACATAGAGATGAAATTTCTCATTGGAAAAACAACTGACCTAGAAAAAGCCTGGACCACATCTTTCAAGAAATTATCAAAGAAAATTGCCCTGAAATATTATAACCGTAGGGTAGAATAGAAATTGAAAGAATCCACTGATAACTGCCTGAAAAGAGATCCCAAAATTTATGGGATGTAGCCAAAGTAGTACTTAGGGGAAATTTTATATCCCTAACTGATTACATCAATAAAATAGAGAAAAAGCAGATCGATGAATTGGGCATGCAACTAAAAAAACTAGAAAATGAACAAATTAAAAATCCTCAACTAAACACCAAATTGGAAATCCTGAAAATCAAAGGAGTGATTAATCAAAATGAATATAAGAAAACCATTGAATTAACAAATATAACTATAAGCTGGTTTGATGAAAAAACAAAAAAACAATAAAATAGATAAACCATTAACCAATTTGATCAAAGAAAAAAAGAAAAGAAGAAAACCAAATTACTAGTGTGAAAATGAAAGGGGTGAACTCATGGCCAATGAAGAGGAAATTAGGGACTATTTTGTCCAATTATATGCCAATAAATTGGAGAATCTATCTACAAAAATATAAATTACACAAATTAGCAGAAGAAGGAATAAAATATTTAAATAACCCAATTTTAGAAAAAGAAATTGAACAAGCCATTAATAAACTTCCTAAGAAAAAATCCCCAGGACCAGATGGATTCTACCAAATATTTAAAGAACAATTAATCCCAATACTTTATAAAATATTTTTTAAATAAGTGAAGAAGGAGTCCTACCAAAAGCACAGGGGTGTCTGTAACAAAATAATGGACTTTGCCAACACCCAAAAGCCCCAGCTTGATTGGATTGACTGAGATTGACTGACTTTGCTGAATAATGTACTTAAAGTTAATTCAATTGAAACCACACCTGCTTGACTCTGAAGAGGGTGTGTTCTCAGAGACTTCAGACTCTGACCTCAACATGGGACCACCCTCAAGTCCAGTGAACCAATGGATTTGGGTGATGCTAGCCAATTAGCTTGAAGCAGGATGGAAGGACCTCCTCTCCTTGGGACAGAAAGGAAGCTTGCTCTCTCAGTTCATGGCTCAAACAGGCTCTTGGTGGCAGAGGACTCTTGGAAGAATCAGGCCAGGCTGACTTCTTATCTCTCCTCTAGTGTAGATAGGTTTCTTGACTTTCTGAACTCTACATGTTTTCTCTTTACTATGCTTTAATAAATGCTTATTGCCCCCAAACTGGTGCTAAAGCTTCTAATTTATAAGTAAACCCTAGCTAGCTTTCCCTACACTTGGGACAGGAACAAGGTAACCACACATTAGATTTTAAACATCACAATAAGAAAACTTGAATAAAAGAAAGAAATGAAAGGAAGTGAAAATAGTATGCTTCAGTCTGTGTTGCATCAATATCAGTTCTTTTTTTGGAGGTGGATAGTATGATTCATCAGTACTCCTTTGGGATTGTCTTGGATCATTATGTTGTTGAGAATAGTTAAGTCATTCACAGTTCTTATACAAAATGACAAGTATGGTAATGTTTTGCATAATCGTACATGTATAATCCATATCTGTTTGCTTGCCACCTCAGGGAGAAATGAAGGGAAGGAGGGAAGGAGGAATAAAAATAGGAACCCAAATCTATAAATAAAACATTTTTATTACATTTTTAAAATACCACTCTGTGGTACCACCTCACACCTATCAGATTGGCTAATTTGAAGAAAAAAAAGGAATTATAAATGTTGGAGAAGATGTGGGAAAATTGGAACACTAATGGATTGTTGGTGGAGTTGTGAACTGGCTCAAACATTCTGGAGAACAATTTGGAACCATACCCAAAGGCTATAAAAACTGTGCACACACCTACCCAACAATACCACTATTAGGTCTATATCCTAAAGAGAACAAAAAAAAGGGAAAAGGACCCACACATGTAAAAATATTTACACCTGCTCTTTTTGTTGGTGGCAAAGAACTAGAAATTGAGGGGATGCCCATCAATAGGGTAATGGCTGAACAAGTTGTGGTATATGAATGTCATGGAATACTATTATTCTGTAAGAAGTGATGAGCAGGAAGATTTCAGAAAAACCTGGAAAGCCTTACCTGAACTGATACTGAGAACTGAATGGAACCAAGAGAACATTGTACACAGTAACAGCAACATTGTATGTGATCAACTGTGATAGACTTCTCAGCAATGCAATGATCTAAGACAATTCCAAAGAACTCATGATGGAAAATGTTCTCCACATTCAGAACAAGAACTATGGAATCTGAATGTATATTGAGGCATACTATTTTCACCTTTGTTGTGGTTGTTTTGGTTTTTTGTTTGTTTCTTCTTCCTTGTGGTTTTTCCCTTTTGTTCTGATTCTTTTTGCACAACATGACTAATGTGGAAATATGTAATAACATCTCAGATTGCTTGCTGGCTTTAGGAGCAAGGAGGGAAGGGAGAGAAAGGAGGGAGAAAAAATTGGAATTGAAAATCTTACAAAAAATGAATTTTGGAAACTATCTTTACTTGTAATTGGAAAAAAACAAATAAAATACTATTTTTAGTAGTGATGGAGAAGATGTTAATAATGCAGATTAAACTTAAAACTTTAAATTTTTTCCCCAGAAAGTCATCTGTTAAACATTTACCATCACAAATGTGAATGAAGATTGTTGGTTGTACAAAAAAGTTCAGGGTTCCACTCAAAAGTATCTGATGGTGTCACAGACAAAGAGTGCCAATTTGCAAGACTAAGGCTCTAGTCATATATGAGGATTTCCAAAAAGAAAAGGGTATGGTTACCAGGAAAGAGGATTAAGCAAGTCTACAGTAGCAACAGTCTGTGACATGAAAACCAAAGATTTGTTTGACTTCTATGAAAGGTGATATATTGCATCTTATTGTCACCCATAGCTATTATCCTGAGCTCTGAAATTCTCTCTGATCTGTCTAAACACTCTGTTGAAGTTGCTCTCTCTAAAGTTGTCTATGATCTCTTAACTTTTAAATATGATAGCCTGTCCACTTTCCTTAGTCCTCTTTATAAATGCTTGTTCCTCCTTGGTTTTTATGACATTCCTCTCTCTTAGTTTTCTTTCCATCTTCCTTGTCCTAAATGTGTGCCCATCAAGGCTCTGCCCCAGGCAGTCTTCTCTCTTTATACTACTTACATTCGTAATCTCATCTGGTCCTATGCATTCATTATTATCTCCTGCATTGTTAGCAACCAGAAGGACTTCCTCTCAAAATTAATCTTCCCCTGAAACTTACCTCTCTTCTAAATTTCTCTCCAAAACCTTGGTGTCAGAGAGAGAGACAGACAGACAGACAGAGACAGAGAGACAGAGACAGAGACAGAGAATTAGTTGTTTAGTCTTTAGAAATCTACCTTCACATCTCTCAGATCTTTATCCTCTCCCATTACGTGGTCTCTAACCTACTTTAGTACATTATCATGTATTACCTGGCTTCTTCCCAACTACTGTTTTTATTTCCAGGGTCTCCTTTCTCTAATTAATCCTCTACAAACTCCCAATTTTTTTTCTAGAAGTAAATACTACTATTTACCTGATCAAAAATCTTCAGTAGTTTTCTGTTGCCTCCAGAATAAAATATAAATTCTCCAGACTAGTATTTCAATACTTCCATAATGTTTCCCCAACTTAACTTTCTACAATTATTTCTTGGTGACATGGGGCTTAGGATAGATCAGAAGAAGTTTCTCTTTTGAGAAGCAAAACCAAAGATGACCAGATAACAGGACAGACATATCAAGGAATCAAGGGACTATTAAAGTTAAGATTGAGCAATTAGATATCAGAACAGACATAAGGGGAGATAAAATTCTATAGCAGGAAAGTCAATTAGGAGTGGTTACTACCTGACTGGAGCTAAGAGACAGAGATAACTCCAAAGGTCAGGACCATCATTTCAAAGAAATCCCCCTCCACTCTCAAGAATATGACAAGCAGTCAAGCTTTCCCTGCCCCACCCAAAAGGAGAACTTTCCAGTTTTCAAGTGGGTATCCCATTTATTCTTTTTTTCCTTTTTTTTTTTAAACTGGGCAATGAGGGTTAAGTAACTTGCCCAGGGTCACACAGCTAGTAAATGTAAAATGTTTGAGGCTGGATTTGAACTCAGGTCTTCCTGAATCCAGGTCTGGTGCCCCCCCCCTCTATTCTCTATAAAAACTTTTGCCTTCCCTTTGTTCTAGGAGGAGAATGTTTTAAGTCCTCTTCCCTGAGGGGTGAAGTCTTAGACTTTCCACTGGGTCACTTTCCTAGTACCAAATAAAAGACTACTTTACTTCTAATTGGACTGGGTAAGAGAGTGTAATTCTTTATTGAAGAATACCTAAGGACCACCATAAATCCCCCATGACACTTAGTGCTCTCCCTTTTCACACAATGTGTTTTAAGTCAACCTGAACTACTAATTGTTCCCTGTAATTTGACCTCTAATTTCTGTGCTATCTTTTTTTTAATATAGCAACATAAAGATGTAATACATTAGTTAAAGCAATGAGATATCAAAACAAGACTTCAAATTGTGCCCCCCCCACCTCACCCTCCACTCCTGGATTTTTTTTAAGTCTTTAAGAATGTTTCTTTAAGAATGTTTCATTTTCTCCGGAAGGACAGAAATTATGAAAACTTATCTCAAAAGCTCACCAAAGAGACAGGTACTAAATCTAGTAGTGAGGAGGTTGGATCAGGGGAGGAGGAAGGAAACACAAAACAAAAGTGAATAGAATTCCTAATGTAACTTGCCTCTACCTTTTGAATAAAGCACAATTCTTTATGACAGTGAGCATTTTCAATTTGGCAAAGAATTTCCCAGAATTTATGTTTACAAATACACACTTATGTGAAATCATATGTGTCATTGGCAAGATCCTCTATTTCTAAAAAAGAAATACCTCCTCACTAGTCTCTTTATCTTTATCTTCATAAAGTCAAGAGCCAACTCCTCTAGAAAGCCTTCCCTGACACCCTCCTTTACCTACACACATACCTTCCCCCATAACCCCACCAATTCTGAGTGTTCTCTCTTCTTTTCAGAAATTATCATGTCTTTACTTATTTATGTATGTGTTGGATCCAGACAGTAAAATGAACAATCCTTGAGGCAAGTACCATTCCATTATTTTTTTCACTCAAGATTTAACTTTAGTTTTATTTTTAAAAATAAATTTATTATCTATTTATTCTTGTTTCAAAGTTTTGAATTCCAAGATTTCTCCCTTCCACATTCACTGAGAATATAAGCAATATATCAATTATATATGTGAAAATCATGCAATACATATTTCCATATTAGCTAAATGACAAAAAGCAAGAAAAATAAAGATTAAATTATATTTCAATATGCACTGAGTTAATTTCTCTCTCTTTGCCACACCAGCAACTTTCTTAGCATCTCCATACCAACCGACCTTCCTCTCTTGTAAACATGTCTAATGTGGATATATTTAATATGCCTGTATGTATGTGTATGTGTATTTATATGTTTACATACATATGTGTGTATGTATATGTGTAATTTGTAACATTTGGTTTTCATTATAAATCTTTTGAAACTATCTTGGATAATTGTACTGATAAGAGCAGCTAAGTCTTTCACAATTGATCATCATTACTATATTGCTATTAATGTGTACAATGATTTCCTGGTCCTGATCACTTCACATTATTATGAATATCAGCTAATAAATATTTTACATATTTTTTCTCTGAAACCATCCCATTCATCATTTTTATAACACATCTTATTCAACCATTCCCCAATTGATGGGCATCTCCTCAATTTCCAATTCTTTGCCACAAAAAGACTGCTATACTGATGAAAAGAGCTGTTATAAATATTTTTGTGTATATAGGTTCTTTTCCTCTTTCTCTCATCTCATTAGAGTACAAACTTAGTAGTGGGATTGATCAGTCAAAGTGTATGTACATTTTTATAGCCTTTTGAACATATTGTTTTCCAGAATGATTGTACCAGTTGACAACTCCTTCAGTGTACCTATTTTCTGTCATCCTCTCCAGCATTTGTCATTTCTGATAGATGTGAGGTGGTACTTCAGAATTGTTTTAATTTGCATTTCTCTAATCATTAGTGATTTAGAACGATTTTGTCTGAAAACTTCCATATCCTCTAATTATTTATCAACTAGGGACTGATTCTTATTATAAATTTGACCCATTTCCCTATATATAAACATAAGTATATTAACATACACATATATGTATTGGTGTAATGTGTGCATATACACATACATATATGTGCACATGCATGCATATATACATACATATGCTTCCCTCTTTGGACCAATTTCTATAAGAATGAGATTCAAACATTCTCCCTCTCTCTCTCTCTCTCTCTCTCTCTCTCTCTCTCACACACACACACACACACACACACACACACTTTCCCCTCTACTGCTCTTTCTTTTTTTGTTTGTTTGTTTTGTTTTGTTTTGTTTTTGCAGGGCAATGGGGGTTAAGTGACCTGCCCAGGATCACACAGCTAGTAAGTGTCAAGTGTCTGAGGCCGGATTTGAACCCGGGTACTCCTGAATCCAAGGACGGTGCTTTATCCACTGCGCCTCTCTACTGCTCTTTCTTGGAAGTCTCTTTTATGTGAGGAAATTTTCCCCATTTTTATTCTTCATTCTCCCTTCTCCCAATGCATCCCTCTTTCTCACCCCTCCTTTTTTTTCTGAGATTATCCCAACACAATTGACTCATATGCATGGCATCTGTCTTTGCAGACTCCTTCTAATATAGATCTTAGGAGTTACTTGTATCATATTACCATATAGAAAGATATATAGTTTAACTTTACTGAGTTCTTTATGATTTATCTTTCACATTTACTTTTTTGTGCTTTTCTCAAGTCTTATGTTTAAATGTCAAAATTTCTATTTAGTTCTGGTCTTTTCATTAAGGAATGCTTTGATTTAAATATCTATTTTTCCTTTGAAGAATTAATTACATTTGGTTTTGCTGGGTAAGTTGTTCTTGGTTGTAATTTCTAGCTCCCTTGTCTTTCAGAATATCATATTCCAAGCCATACACTCCTTTAATGTAGAAGCTGCTTAATCTTGTGTGATCCTGACTGTATCTACTTGATTTTTTAATTGTTTCTTAATTGTAAATATGTAACTTAGATCTGATTGCTGGCCATCTCAATGAGAGGGGAAGGGGGGAGGGAATAGAATTTGGAGCTCAAAACTTTAAATAAAAAATGTTTTTTAAAAATTTTAAAATGAATTGTTTCTTTCTAGCTGCTTGCAATATTTTCTCCTTGCCTAGGGAGCTCTGGCAAATACTATAATATTCCTGGGAGTTTTTATTTTGGAGTCTCTTCAGGTCATTATGGGCAGATACTTTTTATTTTTATTTTCCTTCTGGGTCTAAGATATCAGGGCAATTTTCCTTTATAATTTCTTGAAATATAATGTCTAGGCTCTTTTTTTTTTCAATCATGGCTTTCAGGAAGTCCCCTAATTGTTTCTGAGGAAATTAGGGTTGTGACTTGCCCAGGATTATACAGTTTTTCACTGTCTGAGGCCAGATTTTAATTTAGATCCTCCTGATTTAGGGATGATCTTTTAGTCACTGCACCCCCTAGCCTCCTAGCTCATACTTCAATATTCCAATAGATCACATTAATGAGGGGATTCACTCCAATGATACAGACCATGACCCACCCTATGAGATTCTTAGCCATGTCCTTCCACAAGCTAACCACACGGGGGCCCTGGTAAATGTACTAAAGGCCTCTTTTGCATCCTTTGGATACTCTAAAATACAAAATGTCTTTTGGTTATGCTGTGGTCATTATATGACTGAACCATCTTCTTTTTCAGTTACATATTTATATTAATTACCCTGCATAACACCAGAAGGAGATAGAAGGAAGCAGAGAAGGAAATACAAACACACAGGTCAGCTTTGAAAGTAACATCGAATTTATTATATACTATAATAGAAAGGAAACTATAAATAATAAGGAAAAAAACATTTGTTAATCATTTATTCAATGCCAGACACTATGCTGAGTGCTTTACAAATATTATCTCCTTTTATCCTCACAACAACTCTATGAAGGTACTTTTATTATCCCTATTTTATAGTTGAAGAAACTGAGTCAAAGATTAAGTGACTTTCTGAGGATCACACAGCTAATAAGTGTCTGAGGTTAGATTTGAATTCAGGTCTTCCTGAATTCTATTCAGTATACATACCACTTCACTCGTGAAAATTTGAAATTGCATATATTTTACATTACATAGATGTCTTCATAATTAATCCCTCATTATTTTCAACATTTGAAAATTGTGTTATCTATGTTATCTATCTGACTCATCTCTGCATATACTAAATCCAGTCCAGTTGCTTTTCCTATCTTTCTTATTTTCGCTGTAATTTCTACTTCCGGGGGGCGGGGGGGAACAACATTTCCTTGCCTATGATATAGTCCAAATGTGGTAACTATTGGAGGCAGCTAGATGGATCAGTGGATAGAACATTAGGCCTGGAGTCAGGAAGACCTGAGTTCAAATCCTGTCTCAGACACTTACTAACTATGTGACTTGGGAGAGTGACTTAACCTCCTCAATCCACTGGAGAAGGAAATGGCACACCACTCTAGTATCTTTGCCAAGAAAACCCAATGGACAGTACTGGCATGTCCGTGGGTCACAAAGAGTGAGACATGACTAAACAACTAAACAACGAAAATGTGCTGGCCAGACTTGATGTGTCTCTCAGCAATCATAACAGTTAATTCTCTCAGTTCCCTTGGATATATTTGGTTTAGGCTTGATGAGTTGAGGGCAACAAGATGTTCTCTTAAGATCTCTTTACACCTCTTGGGTTTAAATGATCTGCTAATCATTTTTATTTTATATTTCCTAGTCCAGATATCATTCTCTTTGGCAGAGAAAAACAGAGGGAAAATATGAATCATGATGTTCTACCTTCTCATCTGACTATAAGTAGTTCATCATAGCCCTTTTTTCTCTCTCCTCACTTTCTACTCATTTTTTTCTGTATTTCTTAAAACCCTATTTATTTTCAAAGACCTTGTCTCTTATGAGGCTCATTCTCCATCTACTAACCAACAAGATAATCTCTCCTAAATTTGCTAATTTGAGTTAAAGTTCCAAAATTACATGTAAACAGAAAATATCTTCTTAATCTAACCAAGTTCACTACTGTCAAAAGAGGAAGTGGCATATCATAAACAGTTGGCTAAGCTATGAATTGGTCTAACCATTATGGAAAGTAATTTGGAATTCTGCCTCCAAAGTTACTAAACTGTGATCCTTTAATCTACATTTCCATGTGATCAAAGGAAGTAAAATGACACATATATAAAGAATATTTTAACAGAACTTTTTGTGGTAGCAAAGAACCAGAAATTGAGAGGTTGTCCATTAATTAGGGAACGCCTGAACAAATTATGATATATGAATGTAATTATAAATTATAATTTCAGTTATTTGAATTTTCTCTGGCTGTGTACTATGCCTAGAATGCTCTCCCTCCTCTTCTCTATCTCCTGGTTTTTCTGGCTCCCTTCAAGTACCAGGTAAAATCTTACCTCTACAGTAAGCCCTTCTTGATTTCCCTTAATTCTAGTCATTTCCCTCTATTGGTTATCTGAAATTATCCTGTATAAAGCTATCAATAATCATATTTTAAAACTCTAAATCACTAATAATTAGAGAAATATAAATTAAAACAACTCTGAGGTACTATTTCTCACCAATCAGATTGACTAAAATGATGGAAAAGGAAAACCACAAATGTTGGTAGAGATGTGAGAAAACAGGTACATTAATGCACTATTGGTGGACCTGTGAACTAGCCCAACCATTCTGGAGGACAATTTGGAATTATGTCCAAAGGACTATAAAACTATGTATACTGATTGATTCAACAATAACACTGGTATGTCTACACCCTAAGGAGATCAAAGAAAAAGTTATGTTACATGAATGTGATCAAGTAGTATTGTGCTATAAGAAATTATGAAAGAGAAAGTTTCAGAAAAACAGGGAAGACATATGAACTTATACAAAATGAAGTGAGCAGAACCAGGAGAATAATACAAAAGGATTGTAAAGATAAATAACTATGGTAAACTTAGTAACTGATCAGTAAATACAATGATCTTCTAGAACTCCAGAGAACTCAAGAAAAATGCTATCCCCCTTCAGATAAAGAACTAATAGACTCAGAATGAAAACACATTTTTCCATTAAAATTTTTTTTCTTAAACATGGCTAATGCAGAGATATTTATGTTACTTTACACGTATAATGAATATCATATTTCTGATCACCTTAATGGAAAGAGGAAGGGGTGGAAGGAGGGAAATAATGTATAACTGAAAATAAAAATAAAATAACTGTTTGTACATAGTTGCTTTCATGTTGTCTCCTCCATTAGACTATGAGCTCCTTGAGAACAGAGACTGTCTTTGCCTTTCTTTGTATCTCCAGCACTTGTCAGACAATGCCTGGAGCATAGTAGGCTCTTAAGAAATTATTGACTGCAGACACTTAGTTACTAGCTTTGTGACCTTGGGCAAGTTACTTAACCCTCATTGCCCTACAAAAAAAGAAAGAGGGAAGGAAGAGAAGGGAAGGGAAGGGAAGGGAAGGGAAGGGAAGGGAAGGGAAGGGAAGGGAAGGGAAGGGAAGGGAAGGGAAGGGAAGGGAAGGGAAGGGAAGGGAAGGGAAGGGAAGGGAAGGGAAGGGAAGGGAAGGGAAGGGAAGGGAAGGGAAGGGAAGGGAAGGGAAGGGAAGGGAAGGGAAGGGAAGGGAAGGGAAGGGAAGGGAAGGGAAGGGAAGGGAAGGGAAGGGAAGGGAAGGGAAGGGAAGGGAAGGGAAGGGAAGGGAAGGGAAGGGAAGGGAAGGGAAGGGAAGGGAAGGGAAGGGAAGGGAAGGGAAGGGAAGGGAAGGGAAGGGAAGGGAAGGGAAGGGAAGGGAAGGGAAGGGAAGGGAAGGGAAGGGAAGGGAAGGGAAGGGAAGGGAAGGGAAGGGAAGGGAAGGGAAGGGAAGGGAAGGGAAGGGAAGGGAAGGGAAGGGAAGGGAAGGGAAGGGAAGGGAAGGGAAGGGAAGGGAAGGGAAGGGAAGGGAAGGGAAGGGAAGGGAAGGGAAGGGAAGGAAGGGAAGGGAAGGGAATTGTCCAGAGTCTCCAGTTTGGTAAGCTGAGGATAGGGATATGTTCAAAGAGCTGGCTTTTCCACATGTTGCCTTCTTCTCAGAGCCTTTCTTTCCCTTCCCTTCTGAAAAGAGATTCTGAATCTGCACATTTTGGGGGCAGCTAGGTGGCACAGTGGATAAAGCACCAGCCCTGGATTCAGGAAGACCTGAGTTCAAATGCAGCCTCAGACACTTGACACTTACTACCTGTGTGACCTTGGCCAAGTCACTTAACCCTCATTGCTCCACCAAAAATAAATGAATAAATAAAATAAATTATTGACTGACTGAACTAATACAGATGGAAGGGAACAGAATCAAAATAACATATGATTATAACAATATTGTAAAGATAAACACCTTTAGACTCATAATGGAAAATGCTCTCCACATCCAGAACAAAGAACTGTGGAATCTGAATGCAGATTGAACCATACTTTTTCCACTTTTTGTTGTTTTTTTCTTTTTGAGGTTTTTCCCTTTTATTCTGATTCTTCTTTCACAACATGACTAATCCAGAAATGTGTTTAATGTGATTGTACATATGTAACCTATATCAGATTGTTTTCTGTCTTGGGGAGGGAAGGGAGGGAGGGAGAAAAATTTGGAACTAAAAATCTTATAAAAACAAATGTTGAAAACTGTCTTTACATGTAACTGGAAAATAACAAAATACATTTATGATTTTAAAAAAAGATAAACACCTTTAAAAGACTTAAAAACTCACATTGTTGCAATTACAACCATGATGCCAGAATACCTGGGATGATGCAAGTTGCCCCAATCCTGTTAGAGACATATTTTATGGTCATGTGAGAATGTTTTTTGTTTGACTATGCATATTTGTCACAACACATTTATTATTTTTCTTTTTTTTTTCAATAGAAGGTTACTAGCATATAACAAGTGATTGATAAACATTTGTTTACTTGATTTGACTTGGGAGAGAGGGAATACAGATTATTATTAATTCAAAAAGGAAATGGATAATTAAAGTAATATGCAAAGGTACACCTGGGAATAAAAGCACAATATCATTGAAGACCCAATAGAGTTGTGGGAATTTATTGTGATTTGAGGACCCTGCCTTTGGGCTGAGATTAAAAAGCCTTAAGCCCTCAGGATTTTTTTCTGTGTAAAGGGGCTGGAGCCCTTCCCCCTCCACTTCAGCCGAGCTGAAAAGCCCCATCCATGGGTCTTACAGGACAGCAGGTCAGACAGCTGGGGAAAAAGCCCCAGCTCCCTCCACCCTGAGGGGATCTACCCCAGAGATCTCGGGCTCATCCAGGCCTGCCTCTAGCCTGTGAGGAGGTTCCAGGCACGCAGCATGGGGCATGGGCCCCTCAAGCTCTGGGTGTGGTGTGCACGGCAGACTCAAGCCCCCTGGCTGCAGCCCTAGCATGGCCAGAGGATTAGCTTGGCATGTGCAGGGGTGCATAAAGCCAGAGGTTTGAGGGGAGAGAAGGAAGATATATACTGGGGAGTTAGACAGTAAGGGAGGACGGACAGAAAGAGGATGCCGGAGGACTAAGAGAATGCAAGGAGGTCTGTGAGAGAGAGACGCAGGGATTCATCATGACAGTACAGAAAGGGGGTTCACAAAGGAGACTGAGCAGGAGAGGATGGAGTAAGAGACACTGAGAGGTCGGTGAGAAAAGAGACACAGGGGGATGTTAAGAAAGTTGCAGGCACGGCAAACGAGTTCGTTGGCAGAAATTCACAGGTCATATTGTAATTTTGTTATCCTTGTTTCTACATTTAACTCTAAGTCTATTCACCTAAATACACCCCATATTTGCTTTAATTAATAGAGGCATTTTAGTCCTTTTTTTCTTATCAGACAGAGAGGCAGCGGGGGGAAAAACAGCCCATATTATATTAATAGAAGTCAGATAGCCAGCCAGTCAAACATCCACAGATTAGGCCCCCAGTTAAATTAGGGCCCAGCTAGTCAGTTAAAATATTTTTACATTTGAATGGTGACCATGAAGAGATTTATGGCCCAATTATAATTTTTCTTATAGTTTAAATTTTCATGTTGTTATAATTTTTCATATAAGTACAGTTATATAATTTTTTAGATTAGTTATAGCTAATTTTTTAAATCTCTAATGGTGCAGTTTCAGGCACCATGACGTAACAGCAATAAAGTATTTTGGGTAGGAAACTTTTCCTCTTCTAATCTCACCAGATAGGCAGCCAAGTATTCTATTCTGTCAAACACCCCTTAAACTAAGCATGTTATTCTTTCTATCAGAATCCCCAACAGCTTCAAATGTATTTAAACATCATTGAAAGAGGCAATTAATTAATAACTGAAAATTAAATTCCTATTGCTCAGCTCTGGAAGAGTCTCCAACTCCTTCCCCAAAGCCTCTTCAGTGCTCCTTTTACATCTTTGTTTCTGAGGGTGTAGATGAAGGGGTTGAGAGTAGGAGTGATAATGGAATAGAAGAGGGAGATGAACTTACCCTGGTCCTGGGAGTAGCTGGAAGGGGGCTGAAGGTACATGTAGATAGCAGGCAAATAGAAGAGGGACACCACCACCAAGTGGGAAGAACAGGTCCCAAAAGCTTTGCTTTGCCCTTTGGAGGACTTGATTCTCATCACAGCCTGAGCAATGAAGCCATAAGAGATAAGAATGAGGACCAGGGGCACCAGCACAAAGAAGGCTACCAGCACAGACAGTGTGGCATCATTGATGGCTGTGTTGGCACATGACAACTTAATCATAGCAGGCACCTCACAGAAGAAGTTGTTCAACACCCGCTGCCCACAGAAAGGTAGTTTCACTGTTAGAACAACTTGAACTAGAGAATTTCCAAATCCACTGAGCCAGGCAGTGGCCACCAGCTGCTGGCATAGTGGGCGGTGCATGATGACTGTGTAGCGGAGTGGCTTACAGATGGCCACATAGCGATCCAGAGCCATGGCAGCCAGGACCACACATTCAGTACAGCCTAGCCAATGGAAGATGGCATACTGCACTGTGCAGCCACTGTAGCTGATAGTCTTTCTTGAACTACCCATGTTGAACAGCATCTGAGGCACAGTGGTAGTTGTATAGCAAAGGTCCAAATGACTGAGGAAAATGTACATAGGACTGCTCAGCAGAGGATCCAGCTGGGATGCCAATATGATGACAATATTTCCCAGGACTGCCAGGACATAGGATACTAGGAGAATCACAAAAAGGGGTAGCTCTAGCCATGGCCTGTCAGAGACTCCCAAAAGGAAGAAATCCCCAACAAAAGCCCCAAAGAAACTCTGGTTGTTACTCTTCATGCTGCTTCATGTTTTGACACCTATAAAGAATCAAGAAAACCAGAATGAAAGAAACCCAGACCAGGAAAATAATTTTACTTCTTCCTGATTTACTACCTATGATTTCAACTTGCTAAAAATAAAGAAGACCATCAGTAGAATCAGTCAGGAGACTTTTTTACCTAAAAATTTTCTTAAAGTGTCTGGAAAATAATGGTGCAAAAAATCAAAGTGACTTTTGTTTTAACATTAGGAACATAACATTTTGGAAAACACTTTATATAACATCTCTTTTGAGCCTCACTACTACAATGCAATACAAGCAATACAGTTATTATTATGCCCATCTTATAAAGAAAGTGAATATCAAGATGGTTAAGTGACTTGTCCATGGTCATACATCTACTGAATTTCTGAAGTAGAATTTAGATTAAGGTCTTCCTAAAATCAAGTTGAACACTGTATCTACTATGACTCCTTGGCATGAAGCAGAACAGCAGTGGCCAAGTGTTAAAAGAGGTGAAGAGTGGTGGGAAAAGGACTAAAAATATCTATAATACACAATGTTAAAAGCATCAGAATGGTGTAAAACAGTGCTGTATGATACTCAGGGAGTTTGTTTTATAGCAAAGTTGGTATTTGAGCTGAACTTTACAAGGTAGGTAGGAATTTGACAAATGAAGATGGGGAAGATAGTCATTCTGTGTATAAAAAAACATAAGCAAAGCCTCGTAAAATAGGAAAATACAGTTCATTGGAAGAGGATGTGATGGGGAAAGGAAATAGGAAGTAGAATGAATTTAGCATGGCTAAAATGTCGAATATGGAAAAGGAAGTAATATGAGACAAGACTGGAATACTTTTCTAAAGGTATTTTGGTGCCAATGAGAAGGCAATGAGTTTGAACAATACAATATGTAGTAGACAGTCACTAAAGCTTTTTTTTTAATAGATATAATCCATGCTTCATTACCCTGTCCTTGAGGTTTGATCTTAGGGCCCAACTCCTTAAAATATCATGCTTTTCATTTGTGTTTCTATCTAGAGTTTACTCTGAGAAATGTCAAAATATAATTTGTGTGTAAATCAAATCTAGGTTGTTCCCATATTTATAAGTAAAAGGACCATACATTCTATATAATATTAATAATATTATTTTTAAAATATAGGCAAATATTTTAAATTTTTTATTTTAAATTTATGGAATAAAAAAGATATTTCCATAACATAGTACAATAAAAAAGATGATTGCCTATGAAGCTGTAAATCTACTGTGTACAATTTCAAATATACAACAAAATTATCAAGTAAATTTCTGGGGTTTTTTACCCATACATATATTGAATGTAAGATGGTCTTCATTCTAGTTTATAAAAAAAATGGGGAAAAAATACATAAAGAGATTCACTGGAGCCCATAAATAGTATAAAAAATATGTAAAGGTCTCAGTGTCACATAAATGATTGATATAATTCTTATCATTCTACAGTGAGTATGACTTTCCATTTTTTTTTCTTAGGAAATGCATTCAGTATCCACAATTCATAGCACTTTCCTACATATAGGACTCCCTACTAGAAACCTCTTTTGAAGTTGATAGACAGGTACCTCTCTTCCTATCAGACTGGAACCACTGAAATGATTCAAGGAAATAAAATAGTGCAAAGTCCAGGACTATTGATGCTCCATATTGCAACTTTTTCACTTTCTGACTCTCCCAGTTTGGACATCTATGCTTAAGTTACCTGAGTCTGGTATTTCTCAGGAACACCTTCTGTTTTCTAAAAAAAAAAAAAAAAGTTTGGATTCTATAACTCTCAGACTTGCCGTTGCGAAAGAAGTAACTAACCTCTGAGGCTAGTCCTGGCCAGGAAATCCCCCTTTTATAACTAGAAGACATGAAATATAGGTAAGGTGTCCTACCTATAGGGCACCTATAGATGTTGTAGAGGTGAATTGTTTCTTGAATGTTCCAGCACACTGGTTCAGTCTGGTGTTACATATTCAAAATAATTGAAGAATATCATCTAAAATATTTATAGCACTGCTTTTGTGGTAGCGAAGAATTGAAAACAACATTTTCAGATATTCATCAATTGGAAAGTGGCTAAGTGAATATAATATAATACATAATGGAGTTCTGTAAGAAACTACTATGATGAATACAGAAAAATATAAACTCAAACTGATGAAATGGAATTCATCAGAGTCCAGAAAACGATATACATCTTGCTACAATGAAAAGAACAATAACCACAAAACAATAAAAAATTAAGGTTACAAAATTACAAATAATAAGCTTGGTCTCAAAGAAGTTATATGAGAAGACATCTTCCCCACCCCACCCCCACTCCTTTGTGGAGTTAGTTTTTCAATACATTGATTGATTTCACTAAATTTGTTTTCTCTATTAGGAAAAATCCTACATTATAAGGAAGAGAGAGGGGAAAGAATATAGCAGGAAATTAGCAATAAAAAAGTTGATCTTTTAAAAAGAAAGATAAGCTAGGTGGCACAGTGGATAAGGCACCGGCCCTGGATTCAGGAGTACCTGAGTTCAAATCCGGCCTCAAACACTTGACACTTGCTAGCTGTGTGACCCTGGGCAAGTCACTTAACCCCCATTGCCCCACAAAAAGGAAAGGAAGGAAGGAAGGAAGGAAGGAAGGAAGGAAGGAAGGAAGGAAGGAAGGAAGGAAGGAAGGAAGGAAGGAAGGAAGGAAGGAAGATAGTATGCCCTAGAACAAAACAGTTCAAGAAAAAAACATGTTGCTGAAGTAAAAATGATTTGAAACACAGAGGCAAGTGACCTGTCAGAGATCCATCAGATTAAGAAAAAAAAAAAAACTAATGTGTACCTAAAATCTGGGGAGAGATAATCTCAAAAATTAGGGGAAAGGATAGGTAGGGTTCTAATATCTGAATGAATTGTTGACCCAATGGGGTAGAAAGTGATCAAAGGGGGCAGCTAGGTGGTGCAGTGGATAAAGCACTGGCCCTGGATTCAGGAGGACCTGAGTTCAAATCTAGCCTCAGACACTTGACACTAGCTGTGTGACCCTGGGCAAGTCACTTAACCCCAATTACCTCACCAAAAAAAAACCAAAAACAAACAAACGAAAGTGATCAAAGACTGAAAGACATATGGAAAAATTATTCTTGTGTGGAGGGAAAAAAAAGGGAGGGACCTAAAGAGATCCGTGTGCCTGGAAGCAAAGGGAGATAAGTGATTTTGAATACAAAAGAATATCACTATCTGATAAGAATATCAGGAATACTTGATCACAAAATGAACTGAATGGGAAAGGAAAATCCGTGAAGAAATAGGATTATCATTACTTGAGCTTGATACTAACAAATGTAAGAAGGCTGAATTATTCGACTTTTATATTGCTATTGTTTTCTCTGCCAAGAAGAATGACTTTTAGATTGGGAGGTGTGAAGTGATAATGGATACCAGGAAGTTTAATTCAAAGAAATGAGAAGATGATGAGAAAGCATCTATCTGCCCTCAAGTCCCCGATAAACTTAAATCTACAATACTAAAATTACTGGTAGGTATATTTGCCATGACTTCCAAAATATCATAAGGAACCATGCTTGGTAGCACAGGCCAGTCCCTACTACTGGAAAGGCTGAGACAGGTGGATGACTTGAGTTTGAGAGTTCTAAGTTGCAGCAGAGCTAAAGCCAATTGATATGGTGAAGCTCTAGGAACAGAAAGTGACCAGTTTGTCTAAAGGGAGGTAACCTGGTCCAAGTTGGAAGAGGTGAAAATTTCCATGCTGATGGACATTGCACTTCCAGCCTCATTAAAAAAAAAAAGTCTCCAGAAAGCAAATAGAGAATAAGAGAAACACTACAAGCTTGAAGAAATGCAAATATTTTGATTTTCAAAAATGGATGAAAGTGGTGTCTACAAACCATAACCTAATAAATTTGATTTCTATTCCTGACAAAACTCTAGAGCACATTATTAAAGGGATGGTTTGTGTGTATTTAGAAAAAGAAGCAGCATTAGTTTCTAAAAATAAGCCATGCTGACCTGACTTCATTGTCTTTTTTTGGAAAGGCTACAGTCACAGAATATTTATATTTTGACGAACCATCAGACAAAACTTCTCATGATACTCTTGTGAACAGAATGAAGGTAGATGGTCTAGTTAACACTACCATTTAGTGGATTTAGAACTTGTTAAATAACTAGAAGCAGAAATAAAACATTAATATATTTGGATGGTGGTCTTTAGGTGAATGGCACAGACATCTGTACTTGGTCCTGGGCTGTTCAACATCTTAGCAATGACTTGTATGAAGCTGCAGAAAGTATACTTGTCATATTTATAAATTACATGAATCGGGAATGGGATAACTAACATGAGGGATGAAAAAAAATTAGAATCTGAAAAAAATCTTGACAGGCTAGAATAGTGGACCTAAGTGAATAATGCTAAATAGAAATAAATGTAAAGTTTTATGTGTATATTTTTAAAAAACCAATATCACCTGTATGAGAAGGCATATGTGCATATTGAGTTTGAGATGTCCCTGGGACTTTTGGATATCCAGTGTGAAATATCTAATAGGAAATTGGTTGCATAGGACTGCTACTCAGGGAAAAGGCTGGAATATGCACATATGCATACATAGACATACATATGTATGTAATATATACATACACACATACATAGATACTCTTGTATGAAATTTTGTAGTCATTTGTAACTTGAGTTGATAAGTTTTCCAAAAAGAGAACCTTGGACAGAGCTTTGGGGAAGACCCACAGTTATAGGGCATGATAGAGATGATTATCCAACAAAGGAAGAAAGAAGACATTTTATATGAGTTTAAAAAAAAAACAAAAAACATTAGTTTCAGATTTTCCCAGAACTTTTCTAAAACTTTCTTTTTCAGAAATTGGGACATTATATCGTTGTTGTTGTTTTGTTTGTTTGTTTGTTTTTTCAGGGCAATGAGGGTTAAGTGACTTGCCCAGGGTCACACAGCTAGTAAGTGTCAAGTGTCTGAGGCCGCATTTGAACTCAGGTCCTCCTGAATCCAGGGCCAGTGCTTTACCACTGTGCCATCTAGCTGCCCCCATTATATCATTGTTAAAGCAAAGGAGAATCAAACAGAAAAACAATATACAGTGAAGCAAAGACATGCAACTAAGGGTCTCGCTAGAAGAAGGTCCATTGGTACGCAAGAGGAGGCTTAAAAAGTTCCAGGCATGGTAGGTGGAAAGAGATGTGCCAGAAAGCAGTCAGGTTGTACACTTTATTTCCCTGTACTCTTAATTTTAAATTGTATCTCAGAAATAAACACTCTGCTGTTAAAATGGAAGAGGCTTCTTAATCTTTTGCTTATCAATTTGGGAGGAGCAAGTGTGGTGGAACTTTATAAACAGCCCATATTAAATTAATAGCAGTCAGATAGCCAGCCAGTCAAAAGTCCCCAGATTAGTCCTCCAGTAAGATTAGTCCTCCCAAATTAAGCTAGTCAGTTAAAATATTCTTACAATTGAATGGCGACTGTGACAGGACTTACGGCCCAATAATATTTTTTTCTAAACTTATATTTTTTCTATAATTATAATTTTTCATATAAGTCCAGTTCTATAATTTTTCAGACTAGATTATAGTTAATAATTTTCTTTTTTTACAGTAGTCTGTTTTGAAAATTCCTAGAAATGTATTTTATCTTTGACCTTCAAATTGTTTTAAATTGGGAATCTATACACTTCAAGTCATATCCAGCTGAAGACAATAGGCTACAAAACAGTTTCAGCTCAAACATACATACATTTAAAAATCACTTTGTTAATGCCAATTGCAGTTTCTCTAGACAACCTAACATTTACATCACATTCATGGCACACCATCAGAGATAAGAGTGGACTTTTAGGACTGAATTATTTGATTGCTTCCATTCTCTAATAAATGATATAAAGTTAAAGCTTTTGGAAAGCAGAATATTATAATATGACTTGTGGAGTCAAGGGTATGGAGGGGAATGTTCAACACCCTCCAATGCATAGAAGTCCTTGGTGTCTTTATGATTTAGAAAGGGAAGAAGAGAAAAGGGGAGGGCAGGGGAGGTGTGTGGATAACTAAAAGCATGTAAGACCAAGACTTGGTTCTAATTCCACCAATAACTAACTTTTAGACTTACTAAGTCCCTTTGTTTCTCTAAGTTTCAGGTTCTTTAAATTTAAAATGGGGAATTTGACTAAATGATTTCTAAATTCATTTCCATCTCTACTTTTTATTACTGATTCTAGAGATAAGGAGAAGGAAAGATGAGAGAAAAGATGTGGGAAGAAAAAAATCACAAGAAGAAAAGAGAAGATGCAAAAAAAGAAAAAATCATAAGAGTGGAAAGGGTTATGGAAGGCATTTAAAGGAGTTTTCAGTTCCATTCCCTACACAAATCAAATAAAATCAGGCTCTACCAAATAAAAAGAGACAGGGGATGTCAGGCTCCTAAAATCAGAATAACAAGTCTTACTTTCCATGTTCCAGCTTCTTTTTTCCTCAGTGATTAGGACTTAGGTAAAAACAAAACAAAACAAGATACAATAAAACTTTAGGAATCAACTAATTTCTGTAAGCATGTTACAAGCAGCCAAGTCTCCTGGCAGCAGAACCTTTTATTGTAGAAGAAGAAAATGCCCCAAGTCAGCTCTTTTTCCAAAGTGTTTTCACAGGAGAAACTGTGATAAAATTTGGGGAGGACATATTCTCCACTTCTATCTCCTCTTTAGCATAAGAACAGGTTATCATTGGATAGGGATATGCAAAGATGTCCAGCTTTTAATTGAAAACCAAGAAGATAAGGGAAGAAATCCTTGGTACCAATGGAAATATTCAGATTACCCAGTTCCCTAAAGCATTAGGAAATTTGTTTGCTCTGGGGAAGAAAGGCTTCATTTCATTGTACTGAGGCCTTAGGGAGACCAGAACCCCTGAATGCAATTAATCTAGAGGGTTTGGAAATATGTGGTAAAGACTCAGAGATAAAAGTGGTAGTACCAATTACGATTAAGCTTAAGTTACTTTTCCTCAACTAGTTCATAAAACAGTTCTATTTTCTTTCTTTTAATTCCTACTAGATCCTAGTATTTATTAAGTATCTACTAGCTACTAGTATTCATTATATACCTAGTAAATGCTAGCATTTATTTGTTTATTTGTTTGCTTGTTTGTTTTTAATCATAAAGGTATTCCATTATTTTCCAGTTACATATAAAGATAGTTTTAAACATTTGTTTTCATAAGATTTTTAGTTCCAAACTTTTTCTCCCTCCCTCCCTTCCCCCTACCCAAGACAAAAAGCAATCTGATATAGATGATATATGTACAATCACATTAAACATATTTCTGCATTAGTCTTATTGTGAAAGAAGAATCAGAACACAAGGGAAAAACTTCAAAAAAGAAAAAAAAAAGCCAAAAAGTAGAAACAGTATGGTTCAATCTGCATTCAGAATCCACAGTTCTTTTTTCTGGGTGTGGAGAACATTTTCCATCATGAGTTCTTTGGAATTTCACTGCTGGGTCATTGCACTTCTGAGAAGAGCCAAGTCTATCACAGTTGATCTTCACACAATGTTGCTGTTACTGTGTACAACGTTCTCCTGGTTCTGCTCATTTCACTCAGCATCATTCCACTTAAGTCTCCCCCAGTTTTTCTGAAATCTGCCTGCTCATCATTTCTTAGAGCATAATAGTATTCCATGACATTCATATACTACAACTTGTTCAGTCACTCCCCAATTGATGGGAATTCCCTCAATTTCCAATTCTTTGCTAACACACAGAGAGCTGCTATAAATATTTTTGTACATATGGGTCCTTTCCCCTTTGCTATGATCTCTTTGGGATACAGACCTAGTACTGGTATCAAAGCATATATAGGTCAAAGGGTATGCATAGTCCCATAGCCCTTTGGGTATAGTTCCAAATTGCTCTCCAGAATGGTTGGATCAGTTCACAACTCCATCAACAATGCATTAGTGTTCCAATTTTTTCACATTTCCTCCAACATTTATTATTTTCCTTTTTTGCCATATTGGCCAATGTGATAGGTGTGGGGTGGTACCTCAGAGTAAAACAGTTCTATTTTCAACCAATGCCATTACTTCTCCTTAGACATAATAAATCGAATCCCTATATCAAAGGAGTTTTGAGTTCTGTTCTATGGAGATTTCTTGGTTCCAAGTTTTGGAAAAATCAATCTAACCTTAGAGTGAGTTCAGACTTTACTAATGTGGAAACTAATCTTGGCTGGTTAAGAGATAAAGAGAAGGGGAAGCTAAGGTGATGCAATGGATAAAGCTCTGGCCAGGGATTCAGGAGGACCTGAGATCAAATCCGGCCTCAGACACTCAGACACAAACTAGCTGTGTAACCCTGGGCAAGTCACTTAACCCCAATTGCCTCACAAAAGAGAGAGAGAGAAAGAGAGAGAGAGAGAGAGAGAGAGAGAGAGAGAGAGAGAAAGAGAGAGAGAGAGAGAGATAAAGAGAATCATGGGAAGTAAAATAGATCATTTTAATTACATGAAATTCAACAAAACTGGTGCAGCCAAAATTAGAAAGAAAACAGGAAAGTGGGGGGAAATTTATAGAAAGTTTTTCTTATCATAGCTTCATCCTTCAAACATATAGGAAAGAGAGACAAATTTATAAAAAATATGAGCCATTCCCAATAAATGATCAAAGGATTCGAACAGGCAGTTTTCTGAATAAGAAATCAAAGCTATCAATAGACATATGAAATAATGCTCCAAACAGCTACTGATTAGAGAAATGCAAATGAAGACTTTTTTACTCTTACAGATGAACTTTTCTTCAAATTAGTTTGAATGAATGAAATTTCATATACTTCATATCTAGATGAATTTTGTTTGGCTATGGCTACTCATAAAACTGTATCTTAAGGTGATTACAATCTACTTCAAACACATACACTAATAAAATTAAGGATCCTTTGAATTATACATGTTAAAATTTCAATACACATAAGTTCCTTCTACTTCTAGCATATGGTATGTT
Source organism: Dromiciops gliroides (assembly GCF_019393635.1). NCBI lineage: Eukaryota > Metazoa > Chordata > Mammalia > Microbiotheria > Microbiotheriidae > Dromiciops > Dromiciops gliroides. The sequence continues at coordinate 230,603,309 of NC_057864.1, forward strand.
GTTGTTGTTTCTGATACAACTTGTAATTTAAATTTAAAGTTGAAAAAATTATTTTCCAAGATAGGGTTCTAGATGAGACTTCTGGTCGCTCGTTGATCATTCAGATGCTTGGCAATATATCTGTGCTTGGTGGAATTTCCTGGCTCTTATGCAAGAAAATAACTCAGGAGCGCTTCTTCCTAGGAGACCTAGGTTACAGTAGATTTTTGCAACTGCTTGAATCTAACAGAGAACATCTTAGCCTTTGGATTTGGAGTAGTGCATAGAGCTTCCTTTCCTACTAGCCCTAATACTATGACATTTGACCTTTGTTCTTTCTGTTTCCTTTTCATTTCATTGGGTAGAGAAATTCTTCCTTTGCTTGTAACAGTTACATTTGTTTGGCAGGTGTATCTGTTAATTATTTGTTTCAAAGGAAGCATAACTTTTCAAAGATGTTTGCCACTATCAAGAAGGATGATCAGCACAAATTGTCCAAAAGAGGAATTCCCTATAAAATGGTAAGGTCTTCCAAGAGATCTTGCTAATGGATGATATTGTGCTATTGTAATGAGCCTAGAACATAACAGAGCCTCCTAAATGAGATCTATGTTCATCCAAAATTTAAGCCTAACTATCCAGACAGGAAAAATCACGTGGATGACAAATATAATGAACTAGATAAGTGATTTCCAAAATGGCCCCAGGAAGTTTGTAGCATTATCCCTCAAGGAGTATGCAAGCAACCAATCAGAGGATAAGATGTTTGCATCTCATACCCCCGTCTTTGATAGCCAATCATAAAATTTATGTCCACCAAAACCACATCTATCCATCACCCATTACAACCAAACATTCTCCCAATTATCCTTTCTTGTCCCTGATGGCTCCCCATTTCTAAGCAGGGTATTGGCTCCTGAGAGAAATTATAATCTAACTCACAGCAGTCACTGGACAAGTGTCATTTGGAAAATAACACTCCCTCCACAAGTCAGTAAGTGAATAAACATTTATTAATTTCAAAGGCACTCATGTGAAACCTTGAAGATACAAAGGAAGTCAAAAGAACACCTCCCTTAGAGGAGCTCACAATTAAACAGAAGAGACAGCATGCGAACAACTATGTACAAACAACCTACATACAGGATAAATAAGAAATAACCAACAGAAGGAAAGTCTTAGAATTAAGAGATAGTGGGATAAGCTTCCTATAGAAGATAGAATTTTAGCTGAGACTGGAAGGAAGCTAGGGAAGTCAGACGGCATGAGGAGAGAGTAGTCCAGGTATGGGAGACAGCTGGAGAAAGTACCTAGAGCCAAAAGATGGAGTGCTGCGTTCATGGAACATCAGAGAAGCCAGCGTCAGTAGATTAAAGAATATGTGGTATAAGGTGTAAGAAGACTAAAAAGTGACTTTGACTTTGAATTGATGGCCTTATATTTGATTCTGGACATGATAGCCACTGGAGTATATTTGGAGGAGAGAGGAGTGAAATGGTCAGATTTGCACATTGCTAGCTAAATGGAAGATGGGTTGGTGTTGGGAAAGACTTTTGGCAGGCAGACTGAAATAATCCAGGCCTGCACCAGGGTGGTGGCAGTATCAAAGGAGAGGAGGCATATGCAAGAAGTGTTATAATTAGGTCACCAGAGGAATAGGCATGGGGTGGGGGAGGGGGGAGGCTGGTGGTGGGTTGACAAGGGATGAAAAGATTTGGAAGAATTGTTTTGGTGAGTGGGATAGTGAGTTAATTAGGGAAGTATAAGAGGATTTCCCAGAAGCAATTCGAGTCCAGTTGAGTTTATAAATCAGCCTAGTTGGGTGATTTTCTCCACCTTTGTTCTGTAGCACATGCATAAGAATAAAGGCAATGAATGCTGGAAGCCATTACAAAGCTAAAGAAAGCGTGATAAGGTACAATGCAAAATATGATAAGGGGGCAAGGGACTCAAGAGGACATCACTCCCCAGAACATCCAACAGAGAAAAAAACTGTAGCTAGGGGTGCTTGATCAAAAAACTTTGGAGGGCCACTGGCCTAGATAATAGAATACAATTGGTATGAACAACCCTCAGAGTTAGTTCATTGATATATATACATATATAGTCATACAATGCAAGTGGAAAATGACCTGGGCCAAGAATTTTAAAAAAGGAAAATGAGCTAGGTTGCTCTTCAGAAATTGACTGGTGCTTTTTATTGACTCAACTCTTACTATGAAATGAAGGGCCATATTGCCATTATCTTCTTATAGCAAACAAGTTCAGCAAAGTTCTTCCAGAGATACTGTATGTCTATGAGAAATGGAACACTATTGTCTCTGAAGTACTGAAGTTGAATACTATCAAAGAAGCCAAGATTTAGGTCAAAGAAAGTCAGTGACTTGCCTGAGTTCTCTCCAAGACACCTCCAAATAATGCCATAAGACAATTCCTGGAGTAGCAGAACCCACAAAAAGACAGGGTGAAATATTTTTCCAGCCAAAGACAACTTAAAAAGTCAGCAGTGTCATGAAAATTTCTAAGTCCTGAGGTTAGACAAAGAAAAAACCAAATTCTCCAAGCCAAAGAAAATAGGTTTATTGAGAGACAGATCCTTTCTCCCAATAAAGCCAGTCTCGGGTCTGGGACCCAAAGACCCTGAGCTTCATGATCCATGAATTAAATATTATTAAATATAATCAAATATTAAATACCCTAAGTCAAGAAGTACAATGTTTGCTATAATGGCATTTGTCCACATATATATCATTACAGCCTCATATTCTTTTTTTTAAGGCATAAGAGGTAAACATTTGCATTATAAGTGCCTCAAATATACCTCAAATATGAAGAAATAGCATGTATTTCCTCCCTTAGTAGCATACATTTCATCTCTCAACAACGTACATGGCATCATCATTTGCAATAACCACTTTTCATATACTTTTTTTTTTTTTTTTTTTTTTTTTTAGTGAGGCAATTGGGGTTAAGTGACTTGCCCACGGTCACACAGCTAGTAAGTGTCAAGTGTCTGAGGCCGGATTTGAACTCAGGTACTCCTGAATCCAGGGCCGGTGCTTTAACCACTGCGCCATCTAGCTGCCCCTTCATATACTTTTGTATTACCTTTAATAATTCTGATTGGTTAATTCCATCTATTTTTAATAAACTGACCTTTAATTTAATTACATATTTTAACCAACAAGATATAACCTATATAAGTATGTTTCTAACATTATTAGCTATTATGCATCTTGTCCCTAGTTAAAATAAACTAGACCTACACTTAATTTCTCATCTAATGAAGTTTCTAAAGTATACTACATAATATAATAAAGCTATAAAAATGACTTTGTAAATTACATACATAGAACAGAAGTCAATCAAAGTCTACCTTTACATTTTTTCCAATAGTCATTCAATATCATTCAAAGCATTATCAGCTACTAAAGTCTAAAATCACCAAGAAACTTAGGACTGGGAAAAATTTTCACTCACAACAGGAAAAGTCTATTGTGCCAGAGGGAGAGTGGAGAGCAGTCTAGTGCAGGCAGCATGAGTGCAGACCTAGCCCCAGAAAACCAGCAGCAGGCCTCTGGAGCCTCTGAATCAACAGCAGCAACAGCAACTGCTTCTGGAACTCTTAGCCCACAGATGGTTAGGGGGTCAAACACTTGGCCAGAAGGAAATTACAGGGGTTTCTTTGCTAGCACTGAGGCAGGACTCTGTTGTTTAGCCCATACTCAGATTCAAGTCACAGACTTGGGTGGTGGTCCCAGGCCAGGGAGGAGCACAAGCATACCAGAGCTTGCAGCCACAGTGGAGCAGGATTCTGTTCATAATTCCAGGGCAGAAAAGCAGGCCTGACATTGCTTGCAGACCAGAGCACAGGCCAGGAGAGTAGTAAACATACCTCTCCTTTTATCGTACCACCTTGGAAGAACTAAAAACTTACAAATTCCTAGAAGTATCTCTGAAACCAGCTACATGAAAGCCCTGAAGCTTGGGACAGTGTGCCTACCACCCTGGAAACAGTGCCCTACTTCAACAAAGAGTTAAAAGTTAATAAATAGTCTGGGAAAATAAGCAAACAAAAAGAAATCTGACCATAGAAAGTTTCTATGGTGACAAGGAATACATTCTCAGAGGATAACAAAGTCAAAGCTCCTACATCCAAAGCTTCCAAGAAAAATATGAGTTGGTCTCAGGCCATAGAGGTACTCAAAAGGGAATTTGAAAATAAAGTAAGAGAGGTAGAGGAAATGGAAAGGGAAATGAGAATGATACAAAAAAATCATGAAAAAAAAGCTTGGTAAAGGAGACACACACACACAAAAATACTGAAGAAAATAACACTTTAAAAAACAGACTAGGGGCAGCTAGGTGGTGCAGTGGATAGAGCACTGGCCCTGGATTCAGGAAGACCTGAGTTCAAATCCAGCCTCAGACACTTGACACTTACTAGCTGTGTGACCCTGGGCAAGTCACTGAACCCCAATTGCCTCACCAAAAAAACAAACAAAAAACCAGACTAGGCCAAAAGGTAAAAGAGGTACAAAAAGCCAATGAGGAAAAGAATTCCTTGAAAAAGCCATAGCAGGAATAAGAAGACTGCAAAACATTACAAAGAGTTACTCAGGAAAAACAATATAAAATATATCCCAAAAAAGAGTGTAACAAAAGAGATGCATCAAGTATGTCTTACAGTGATAGCTATGGCTTTTTGGTTTTCTTCTGTATATTAAAAAGTTTTGTTGATGCTCTTTTTTCTGCATATCATCACTATCATAAACCTACCTTCCTTCCCAGTCCTCTCCCTCAAAATGATATGCAGAGTAAAGCATTATAGAACATTAGGAATGGGAATATATACCAAGCACCATCCTAAGTGCTTTTACAGATATTATCTCATTTTGATCCTTACAATTACCCTGCAAGGAAGGTATTATTGTTCCCAATTTATAGTTGAAGAAACTGAGGAAAACAGAGATTAAGTGATTTGCCCAGGGTTACCAAACTAGTAAGTGTCTGAGGCTAGATTTGAACTCAGGTCTTCCTGACTCCAGGCTCAGTATTGGATGCACTGTATCATATTATTCATGTTTAGTTATATTTCAAAATTATCCATGTTTTCCAAGGCCTAACCTCACCCATCTTAATTCCCTCTAGGACAGAGCATCTAGACCTCTTATTAGCGCCAAGGCTATCTTGTTTGGTCTTTCTCTTCTAACTGCCTGCCATATTACAAATAAGAATGACCTTTTACCCTAGAACAATACCAAACTGATTTTGGAGATTGATCCATCTTGATGTGCTAAGTTTTGCTCACTCACAGATTCTATAGTCGTGAACTAAATTTTCTGCCCTTTCTAAACCATCCTCCACATAGCTGCCAAACGGATATTCACAAATCACAGTTCAATCTAGAGATAGTAAGTAAGTAACCAGCTACAGTCTTTCCCTTGCTCCCTTGAAGAGGATTAGTCTCTCTGGGAGACTGGGACAGATTCCAAAGATCTTTATCCTTGCCACAAATGTACATCTGTATACACCTTTGTGGACATACATACACATAGCTTACACATACATTTATATTTATGTCCTCCAAAAGTGGAATGGAGTTAGAGTGAATAGTATACAAGAACAAAGAGTTTTATTGATACTTATGAATAAGCACAATATCAGAGGGTATGAACAGATGAACAGCTATTGAATCAGGGAAAAAGTCCCATTCACCCTCCCTCACTGTAATCATCCCACAGGTTAGTGGCCCAGATATACAATGGGTCACTCTGGTCAAAGGCCCATGTCGACTGGGGGCAGTTTTTTTTAAATCATAAAAGTATTTTATTATTTTCCAGTTACATGTAAAGATAGTTTTCAACATTTGTTTCCATAAGATTTTTAGCTCCAAATTTTTCTCCCTCCCTTTCTTCCCCCACAAGACAGAAAGCAATCTGATATAGGTGTTATATGTACAATCACATTAAATATATTTCTGTATTAGTCATTTTGTGAAAGAAGAATCAGAACAAAAGGGAAAAACCTCAAAAACAAAAACAAAATTAGAAACAGTAAGGTTCAATCTGCATTCAGAATTCACAGTTCTTTTTTCTGGATGTAGAAAACATTTTCTATCATAAGTTCTTTGGAATCGTCTTGGATCACTGTATTGCTGAGAACAGCTAAGTCTATCACAGTTGATCATCACACAATGTTGCTGTTATTATGTACAATGTTCTCCTGGTTCTGCTCACTTCACTCAGCATCAGTCCCCTTAAGGCTTCTGAAATCTGTCTGCTCATCATTTCTTACAGCACAATAGTATTCCATTACATTTATATACCACAACTTGTTCCGCCATTCCCCAATTGATGGACATTCCTTCGATTACCAAGTCTTTGCCACCACAGAGAGAGCTACTATAAATATTTTTGTGCATGTGGGTCCTTTTGCCCCTTTTTATCCCTATATCCTTGGGATACAGACCTAGTAGTGGCATTACTGGGTCAAATGGTACCATACAGCTCCATGGCCTTTTGGGCATAGTTCCAAATTGCTTTCCAGAATGGTTGGATCAGTTCACAACTCCATCAACAATGCATTAGTGTTCCAATTTTTTCACATCTTCTCCAACATTTATTATTTTCCTTTTTTTCATATTAGCCAAACTTTTAGGTGTGAGGTGGTTCTTCACAGTTGTTTTAATTTGCATTTCTCTAATCAATAGTGATGTAGAGCATTTTTTCATATGGCAATAGATAGCTTTGATTTCTTCATCTGAAAATTGCCTGTTCATATCCTTTGACCATTTCTCAATTGGGGAATGTCTTATAAATCTGATTTAGTTCCCTAACATTTTATAAATGAGGACTTTATCAAAAACACTGTAAAAATTGTAAAAATTGTTTCCCAGATTTCTACTTCCCTTCCAATTTTGGTTGCATTGCTTCTGTTTGTACAAAAAAATAAATAAAAGTATTTTATTATTTTCAAGTTACATATAAGGATAGTTTTCAACATTTGTTTTCATAGGATTTTTAGTCCCAAATTTTTCTCCCACCCTCCCTTCCCTCCCTCCTCCCCAAGATGGTAAGCAGTCTGATATAGTTATATTTGTACAATCACATTAAACATATTTCTGCATTAGTCATCTTGTGAAAGAAGAATCAGAGCACAAAGAAAAAAACAAGGAAAATAGTCCAAAAGTAGAAACAGTATGGTTCAATCTGCCATTCATAATCTACAGTTCTTTTTTCTGGATGTTGAGAACATTTTCGATCATGAGTTCTTTGAAACTGTTTTGGATCATTGCACTGCTGAGAAGAGCCAAGTCTATCACCACTTGTACAAAACCTTTTAAATTTAATGTTATCAAAATCATCCATTTTGCATTTCATAATATATCTCTATTTCTTGTTTGGTCATAAATTGTTCTCCTCTCCAGAGATCTGAGAGGTAAATTATTCCTTCCTTTCCTAATTTACCTATATGCCCCCCATAATGTCTAAATCATGTGCCCATTTTGACTTTATTTTGGTATACAGTTGTGATAAAATAATGGGATTAACAGATACTCAAAGGCCCACCTGGAGATTAAGCTGATTGAATTAAGTGAGAGTGATTGACTGCTGATTAGCCCACTTCAAATTAACTAGATTGTAAAGCAGGCTCCTGGTAGAGGACTTGAGGAAGAACCCAACCAGGCTGAAAATCTAGGCTAGATAGGCCTTTTCTTAACTTTCTGAACTCCACGTGAATACCTGGTATGCTTTTAATAAATGCTTAATGCCCAAAGACTAGTGCTAAATCTTCTAATTTAAGGTGACCATTTTAAGATTTTAAACAACACAGTTTGGTGACCATGAAGGGAACCCCTCAACCTTCTGATCTTCACATAGGGTTTTTAAATGAAGGACCTACCATGGCAGCTGCCACATCACTGATGGAAAGATGGGATCAAAGAATATGGGACAGTAGCAAGGAGAGTTTTATAAAGATTAACCAGGAAGGTCTGTGCACAGAAGTATTCACTGTGTATTCTAAGTATTCAAGCATACACTGTGTAATCTAATATGGAGCTCAGAAGCCCTCTGGATGAGGAAGGTATAATTTTAACAATGCCACATCAGCAAGTTTGAGAAGAATATTGGTAGCCAATTCTAACTAGAACTGAGTACAGTTAAGTCTTAATCTTAACTTAGATTGAGTAACATGAGCCAAGCCTGGGAAGATGAGGACATAGACTCCTCAACATCCTGTCCCTCTCCCACTCCCCCCCCCCCCACCCACACCATGTAATGTAAGTGGGTTGAAAGGAAGAATTGTTGTTTTTGTTTTTATCTTTGTATCTATAGCTCCTAGCACAGTTCCTATTACATAGTTGGTGCTTTATAAATGCATACTGATTAATTAACTTACCCTTAGTAAGTTAATAAGGAAGCTTCCTGATTTAAAAAATGAAGAACTTTTGTTGCTCCATCCATATTAATTTAAAATTACTTAGCTAACTAATCAAGAGAAAGCAAAGAAATAAAAATCAGTTCAAAATTATTATCACCTCAAGTCTGAAAAATTCACCCTGGTACATAGGCCATCTATGGAGTCCATGAAAGATGAATCTTTTCCTAACAGTCACATCTACATCTGTGGGAATAGATGCCTTCTGGGAATATTGTCAACTCATAAAAGTTAACTAATATATCCTAGAATGTGAAGACTGCCCTGGTGTGCCCAGCTCTTTCAGATGTAAATCATTACTTAAAACAACCTGTACTAGAGGATTAGGACAACTATGTCTCAAATTCTTTGACTTATACTAGCTTCTGCTCAGTGGCATAGTATTACCAATTTTGCTGGAATAATGAGTCTGTGAGAGCTCCATGAGTGGAGAGGAGGAAAAGATGAAAGAGTGAAAAGCTGAGGGCTCTATTGTTGCCAATATTCTTGCTTATAGGATTAATTCTTTATTTTAATCTGGTTTTCAAGACCTTCCATAGTCTGAGGCCCTAATCTACCTTTCTAGATTTATCTCACACTGCTTCCTTCCCTGAACATTTTGTTCCACACTTGTTCCCTTCACTCTCTTGGGGACATGCCTTACCCTTGTCTATAATGCCTTATCCCTTCTTTTTTATCTATTCAAATCCTGTCCTTTCAGATCCATCTCAAATTCTTCCTTCTCCTTGAAGTCATCCCTAACTATCCCTTATTAAGGGAATTTTCCTTGGAATTACTATAAAATTGATGGTTATATCTTATTTACTTAATTATGATGATATCTTTTATTTTCAGGGTGCTATATAGTTTACAAACCACTTCCACATCCACTGTCTCATCTGATATTATTCCCATCATGAAAATAAGGATATAGAGGGTCAGAAATATTACATGATTTAATAGAACCCTTGACCTGGTCTTTCCATTACATTGCACAGTTACTGCCTTATATTGTTGTCAGTTACCTTTTCAGGTATCTGTGTCTAGTGTTTATCCTATTCATCTCCCCCTTCACTTTCTTTTTAGACATTAAACTCATTAAATATAGGCCTATATCATTCATGGATCTATTCAACATGTTTATTGTAGATAAAGGCATAGAAGGCACACTTATCAAGTTAATATAGCATGAAAAAGGAAAGGACATTTAATATACTTAACAATAGAATTAAGAATCAAAAAATTTCAAGAAGTTGAAACAATAGGCTAAATCAAATAGGATAAGACAATAAGAATAAAAATAAGCCATTAACTTATATTTAATAGAATGAAAGCTCCTTAAGAGAAGGGAATGTTTTAAATGATCAGTAACTTATTTGACTACTGTGATCCTACCTCAGAGTTCAAGGTGTTTTTCTTGTACTCTCTTTATAAAATTTCTGTTCTGATAAAATGGTAAAATGAGAGTTCTATTCTGGTCAGAAGCCAAGAGGAAATGTAAAATGCCTATTCAATAGTCCTGCAAACTACATTATATCTAGCTATTTGTTTCAACCTCCCAGGAGAGTATAATAGCAATTGTAAGTATTTTAGTAAGTTGTTATTGTTATCATGTGTTTTCTAACATCATTATAGTTATCTCAAATATCCTCTCTTACCCTCCCAGAGAGCCTTCTCCTAAAACAATAGTATTTTTAGAGATGAAAAAAAAGTCAGCAAAACTGATGTTTGTAGATAATACTCTCATATCACTTCATTCACATGCTGCTTGGATCTTTATAATTGTGTTACATATACTTTGGATTTTCTGTTGTGTAGTTGTTCTTTCCCTTTACATTATTATAGTTACTGTATATATTGTGTTCTTGGCTCTGATTACTTTGCATCAGTTCATCTTGATCTTTCCATGCTTCTCTCTATTCATCACATATATCATTTCTTACTGCACAGTAATAATATCCCAGTATATTCATATATTACAAATTGTTTAGCTATTCCCCAATTGAGAGGTAGCAACATTGTTTCCATTTCTTAGCTACCACAAAAAAAAATGCTGTTATAAATATTTGGGAATATATGGGACATTTTATCTTATTGATGTCTTCATTGGGATAGAAGCCTAATAACAGAGTAACTGGTTTAAAGAGTATGGACATTTTATTAATTTTATTGGCTTAATTCCAAATTGCTTTCCAAAATGTTTGCACCATTTCACAGCTACAACAATAATATATTAATGTGCCTATCAGTCTACGACCCCTTTTGCCTACTTCTTACTGTTGCCACTTTGGATCATTTTTATCCATATGCATAAAATATGACTTCAGGATTGTTTTGACTTGCATTTCTCTTATTAAGGGTGTTTTGGAGCATTCTCTCATGTGCTTGTAAAAATAATTCTTCTTTTGAAAACTGTTTTTTCATTTCTTTTTTATGACTTATCTATTGGGGAATGAATATTAGTTAAATTTGATACAAATATTTTTTTTCCATTTGACCACTTCCCTTCTCATCCTAAGGACATTAATTTTGTCTGTATAGAAGCTTTCCAGTTTCAAGTAATCAAAGTTGTCTATTTAATTTTTAGTTGCCTCCATCTCTTGTTTGGGTAAGAATAAATCTTCTGCAACCCCAAAAAGATAAAAAGACCTATTTGTAGAAAAATATTTATAACAGCTCTTTTTGTGATGGATAAAAACTGGAAATCAAAGGAATACCCATCATTTGGAGAATGGCTTTAAAAAAAACCTGTGGTATATGATGGTGATGGAATATTATTATGCCATAAGAGATGACAAGCAGGATGATTTCAGAAAGGTTTAGAAAGACTTGTATGATATAGAGTGAAGTGAGCAGAACCAAGAGAACATTGTGCACAGAGACTTCAATATTGTTTGATGAAGAACTGTGAATGACTTAACTATTCTCAGCAACACAATGATCCAAAACAATCCCAAACCTCCAAAGAAATAATTGATATTGATTGAACACAGACTGAAGCATGCTATTTTTCACTTTCTTTTATTCAAGTTTTCTTGTACAAAATGACTAATATGGTAGGGTTTTACATGACTGATCATGTATAACCCATATTTGATTGCTTACCACCTCAGGGAAGGAGGGAAGGGAGGGAAGGAAGGATAAAATTTGGAACTCAAAACTATCAATAAAAATGTTTATTGTTAAAAAAATAAAATAAAATTTCAATTTCCCCCTAAAGTATTATATTCAGTTTTGCTGGATAGGCCACTCTTGATTGTAATCCTAGCTCCTTTGCCTTCCAGAATATCATATTACAAGCTTCTGTTCTTTTAACATGGATGCTGCTAAATCTTGTGCAATCTTTATTGTGGCTCCATGATACATGATTTAAATTATTTCTTTCTGACTGTTTGTAATATTTTCTTCTTGATCTGGGAGTTCTGGAATTTGACTATAATATTCCTGGGAGTTTTCATTTGGGGATCTCTTTTGGGAGGTGACTGATGAATTATTTCCATTTCTATTTTATTCTCTGGATATAAGATATCAAGGAAGTTTGATAATTTCTTGAAATATGATGTCTATGTTCTTTGTTTTGATCATGGTTTTCAGGTACTATAATAATTCTCAAATTATCTCTCTTTGATCTATTTACAGAACAGCTATTTCCTGATGAGATATCTCATATTTCTTTCTATTTTTTTTTCTTTTGACTTTGTTTTATTGTTTCTTGATGTCTCGTGAAGTCATTAGTTTCTACTTGCCCAATTTTCATTTTTAAAGAATTATTTTCTTTTTTTATTTCTTTTTTTTTAACTATTTTTTTTATTTTTTGGTGAGGCAATTGGGGTTAAGTGACTTGCCCAGGGTCACACAGCTAGTAAGTGTTAAGTGTCTGAGGCCGGATTTGAACTCAGGTCCTTCTGAATCTGGGTGCGGTACTCTATCCACTGTGCCACCTAGCTGCCCCCAGAATTATTTTCTTCAGTGAATTTTTGTACTTTTTTTTCATTTGACTGATTCTGCTTTTTAAGGCATTATTCTCTCTGGTATATATATATATATATTTGGTGCTGTTAATTTTCTTTTCATAATTTTGTTGTATCCCTGTTAATTCTCTCCTCAATTTTTCCTATACTACTCAGCTTGCTCTTTTTTTTTGTTCCAATTGGTTTTTTTTGGTGAGGCAATTGGGGTTAAGTGACTTGCTCAGGGTCACCCAGCTAGTAAGTGTTAAGTGTCTGAGGCCAGATTTGAACTCAGGTCCTCCTGACTCCAGGGTCGGTGCTCTATCCACTGTGCCACCTAGCTGCCCTCAGCTTGCTCTTTAACTATTTCAGGAATTCTTTTGGGGCTTGTATCTAATTAGCAATTTTGGGAGGCTTGCTTGTTGTATTCTTCTAAATTCATGTCTTGGTTTTCCCTGTCACTGAAATAACTTTTGTTATTTGCTCATTTTTCCAGTCTATTTCTTGACTTTACAATAGTATTTGTTTATTTCTTTGTTTGTTTATTTTGGTTTTTAACACTCTTTTTTTTTTTTAGTGAGGCAATTGGGGTTAAGTGACTTGCCCAGGGTCACACAGCTAGTAAGTGTTAAGTGTCTCAGGCCAGATTTGAACTCAGGTACTCCTGACTCCAGGGCTGGTGCTCTATCCACTGTGCCATCTAGCTGCCCTAGTCCAATAATTCTTAAATTGTCCCTCCTGGACCAATTTTCCAGGTCTGTTGTTTTTCTGAAGAGGTATTTTATGTTTTCTACTTTTACATTCTTTTGATTCTGCTTTACTGCTTCCTGATGTCTCATTGAGTCATTTGCTTCCATCTCCCCAATTTTGATTCTTAAGGAATTATTTACCCCAATCAGCTTTTGTACCACTTTTTCCATTTGTCCAATTTTTTAAGGAGTTTTTTCTTTTTCAAAGCTCTTGACTCTTAAATAACTCTCATTTCTTTTCCCAATTTTTTCTACCTCTCTTATTTGATTTATTAAATCCTTTTTGAGCTCTTCTAAGAGGGCCTTTTGGTCTTGAGACAAATTCCTCTTCCCTTTTGAGACTTCGAATGTAGGCATTTTGACATTGTTTTCCTCTTCTGACTTTGTGTTTTGGTCTTCCCTGTTGCCATAGTAGTTTTCTATGTTGAGGGTTCCTTTCTGTTTCTTATTCATATTTTAGCCTATTTTGTGCCTTTAAAGGTGAGCACTGCTCCTTGGGTACAGGGTATTCTGTCCCAAGCTTCTTTTGCTGGGGGCCAGGGGCCTGATCACTGGCTTTCTGCTCTGAGGCCTCAGTAGTTTGCAGATTTCTCACTGCACTGGGGGTAGCATAGCCTAGTTGTGCCTGTTGTGTAGAGGATACCCCATCTGGCAGATTGCCTTCTGTGTTGGGGGCTAGGGGCCTCACAACTGGCCTGCTATGCTACCATCTTGCTGAGCTAGGACTGTAGGTCCCCACCTGCTGATCTGTGCTGTGGCTAAGAGCCTTCCTGGCCAGCATGCCAGACACCCTTTTTGCTGAGCTGCATTCCACTTTTAGCTAGGTGAAGCAAACCTTTCCTGAACTCCTTCTAGGTTATCTTAAGCCAAAAGATTGTTTCACTCCATCTTTTTGTAGGTTCTATAGCTCCAGACTCCATTTAGAGGCTTGATTTAACATTGTTTCCCAGAAATTTGGGAGATTTCAAGAAATTTCCTGGCTTTTCCTCCACCATTTGATCCCAGTCATTTTCAACTGGATTTCCTTCGTTCATGGATTGCTCTCTCTTCATTTCTGCCTTCTGGCTTCCCTGGTTTCCTTCAACTCACAACTAAAATGTAATATTCTACAGAAAGCCTTCCCAGTCCCCCTTTATCTAGTGTTTTCCCTCTGTTGATTATCTCTAATTTATACTGTAAATCTTATTTTGTACACAGTTGTGTGGGAATTTATTTTGATTTGGGGACCCTGCCTTTGGGCTGAGATTAAAAAGCCTTAGGCTCTCAGGGTTTTTCTGTGTGAGGGGCTGGTGGTCCTCTCCCTCCGCTTAAGCTGAGCAAAAAAAAGCCCCGTGGCTTTTTAGGATGCCAGGTCAGATGGCTGGGGAAAAAAAAAAAAGCCCCAGGTCCCTATGCCTTGAGGGGAGCTGCCCTGGAGATCCCAGACTTGTCCTGTCAGGCCCTAGCATAGCTGGTGCAAGAGGTCCCAGGCACGCAGCAGGGGGCATGGGCCCCTCGAGCCCCACTGGGCACAGCCCTAGTGAGGCCAGAGAATTGGCTTGGTGTGTGCAGGGGCACAGAGAGCCTGAGGTTGAGGGGAGAGAAGGAACATATATACAGGAGAGCTAGCGAGACAGTGAGGGGGGGGGGGAGTGCCAGAGGACTAGGAGGACTGAGAAGGCTGGAAGATTAAGAGTACAGACTGAAGGGGGCTGCTACAAGGATGCTAAGGAGACTGAGGCTGTGTAAAGAGAGGGGCTGACAGAGACGGAGAAAAGGCTAAGAGCAAGGAGGCTGGAGGATACTGGAGAATTCAAGGAGGTCTGTGAGAGAGAGAGGTGCAGAGGTTCAGCATGGCAGTACAGAGAGGAAAGTTTAGACGCTAAGGGGAGGAGCTGAGCAGTGAAAGTGAAAAAGCGGGGGAGCTAGAGTTAGAAGAAAGGAGCTGAGCAGTGAAAGTGAACCTGAAGTGAAGGAGAAAAAGAGTGAAAGTTGGAGAAACCTGGAGCATACCCTAAGGCAGGCAATGGCCCTTATTATATTAAAAGCAGACAGGTTGTATAATTTGCATTTCTTAACCCTTATCGTTTACATTAATTTTTATAAATAAATTCTGCTTTGATTATTTAGTTAAGAGGCTTCTTAATCGTTTGCTTATCAATTTGGGAGCAGAGCAGAGTGAAGAAATTTTTAAATGGCCCATACTAAATTAATAGCAGTCAGATAGCCAGACAGTCAAAAGTCCCTAGATTAGCCCCTGCAGTTAGATTAGGCCCCCCCAGTCAGATTAGGCCCTAGTTAGTTTAAAATATCTTTTCATTTGAATGGCAACTGCAACAGGACTTACAGCCCAATTATAATTTTTATAAAGTTATAGTTTTTCATATAATTATAATTTTTCATATGAGTCCAGTTATATAATTTTTAGATTAGTTATAGTTAAGTTAATATTTTTTTTACAGTTGTTTGAAAGCTTTCTCCCCCCGTAAACTGTCTTTTGCCTTTATTTGTATCTCCAGACTGTCTGTCCACAGTATCTGGCATGTGAATGTTTATAGACATGTTTGATCAAATTTATTTTTATTACATATTTAAAAATCTGTACTTGTCAGTGGATATTAAATTAAATTTATGTTTAAAAAGGAGACTAGAAGTTAATTAAAAATATTAAAAATGAAGAAATGTGCCATAGTGAAATGAAAAAGTTATTTTGAAAATCTGCTTCTGACATTTGCTTATTAGGTATGTGACCATGTCAGTTAGCCAAAAACTATTTATTAAGATCCTATTTTCCAGGCATTGTGCTAAATGTTCAGGATACAAATAAAGATTAGAATCTCTTCTCTCAAGGCTTAGTCTAATGGGGGAAATAGTATTAGAAGTCATTATGAACAAAAAAAGATCAGTAAACACAATTAGCTTAAAGCAAAATTATTGACTAAAATGGCCTGGTTAAAAAAAGAAAGTAGTTACTAAATATTTTCCTAATAAACTCTGGATACACTAACACACAGTATCTATGGGAAGAACAGGCACAGACTAAGAGAACAATAATACTGAGGCAGACTTATGGCCAAGGCAATTCATGCCTCTGGGACTACCGGGCTTCAATATCTTTTCTCTCATCTTTGAATCCTCATGTTGCTCACCTCTCAATTACCACAGAATTCCCTTGAATTCATAGTGGCCTCTCTTCTCTGTTGCTAGGGGTTAAATGTCTTAAAGTTATTTACTCCTTCAAGTCCCTTGCTTTTGTGGCTTGTGGCTAACTGGAAAGCATGTGTCTTTCCTTCCAGGCAGATGTATGTCAAATTTACCTTGAACTTTCTCAAACCAGTTTCCAAACTGATGGATGATGAGTTGTCTTATACTGGACAAGTAGCCCTATAGAAAACATAGCCAATGGGGCAAGGGAAAAAAAGGGGATTACAAAGAAAGACAAATTGCTCAGGAGGTTGGGGGAGGGGGGGGATGGTGGTGAAGACAGGTCCACAGGGATCCCAAATGAATTTTAGAACATTTTAACCTATGGGGAAACACCCCATCACTCAGGGATTAAATGAACTAGGTTCAATCATGGAAGGCTCAGGTCCAGATCGCTATAAATGTGGACAAAAAAGGATCCTCAGCTCACCAGTTTAAATATATATATATAACCTTTATATAGTACCTTAAGCTTGGCAGAGAATTTTCTTCATAAAAGCCCAGCAAAGTAGGTACCATATGAGCAGCTAGGTGGCACAGTGGACAGAACACCAGCCCTGGAGTCAGGAGGACCAGAGCTCAAATCCAGCCTCAGACATTCAACACCCACCAGCTGCGTGACCCTAGGCAAGTCACTCAACCCCAACCGCCTCACAAAACAAAACAAAACAAAAAGTAGGTACCATGCATCTTGCCATTATAATCAATCATCATAACTATTTCCCCCATCCCACTCCCTTCCCATGACATTTACTCTATCTTCTTTTTTTACTTCTGACTATCCTCTCCCTCACTCTGCACTCCCTTTTTTTTGCTCTTCCTTCATTATCCTCTTCACCTCCTATTTTCCTGCAGGGTTAAATAGATTGCTCCTCCCAATTGGGTATGAAAGCTATTCCCTCCATGAGCCCACTCCAATGAGATCAGGGTCCCTGAGCTAATTCTGTGTTATAAATTTTTCTTCCTGCCTCCCTCCTCAACCCTCCCTTTGAGATCAAGCTAATACTGGTGCAGTAATGCAGAACATCTTCATCCTCCTTGAAAGTGTTTTGCTTTTTACTGCTCTCTCCCCCAATAAGCCCTTCCTCCTTCCCTTCTCTCCCTCCCCCCCCAGGGCTAAAATATATTACTATATCTTCTTGAGTATGTATGTTAGTCCTTCTTTGAGCCAATTCTGATGATATTAAGGTTCACTCATTCCTCAACTCCTTCCCCCTCTTCTACTCTCCTCCATAAGCTTTCTTCTTGTTTCCTTCATGTGAACTAACCTCTCCCTAGACCATCTCTCCCCTTCTCCCTCCCCCAGTTTATTCCTCCTACACCTCAACCCTATTTTAATGATGTCATCATGGATTAGTTAGGTGGTACAGTGGACAAAGCACCAGCCCTGGACCCAGGAGGCCCCAAGCCCAAATCCAGCCCCAGACATGAGACAACCCCACCCTGTTCTGCCCTACAAGGAACAAAACATAAATGCTTTACAGATATCATCCCCTTCATATTCAGTTCAGCCCTGTCTTCTGTGAATTTCTTACTGAGATAGTTCTTATGATTTCAAAGTATTATCTTCCCATGTAGAAATGTAAACAGTTTTGATCTTTTAATATCCCTTATGAAGTCTTTTTCCTGTTTACCTTTTTATGTTTCTCCAGGATCTTGTATTTGAAAGTCAAATTTTCTATTCAGTTCAGGTCTTTTCATCACAAATGCTTTGAAAGACCTCTTCTCATTGAAATTCCATTTTTGCCTCTGAAAAATTATACTCAGTTTTGCTGGGTATGTGATTTTTGGCTGAAGTCCCAGTTCCTTTGCCCTCTGGAATATCATATTCCATGCCCTTCAGTCCTTTAATGTAGAAGCTGCTAGATCTTGCTTTATCCTTATTGGAGCTCCACAGTATTTGAATTCCTTTTTTCTAGCTGCTTGCAGTATTTTCTCCTTGACCTGGGAGTTCTGGAATTTGGCTATAATATTCCTAGAGGTTTTCCTTTTGGGATCTCTTTCAGGAGGGTGATCAGTGGATTCTTTCAATTCTATTTTAGCTTCTGCTTCTAGAATATTAGGGCAATTTTCCCTCACAATCTCTTGGAGGATGGTGTCTAAGCTTTTGTTTTGGTCATGGTTTTCAGGTAGTCCAATGATTTTCAAATTATCTCTCCTAGATTTATTTTCTAGGTCAGCTGTTTTCAAGGAGATATTTCATATTGCCCCTGTATTTTTTCATTCAATTGGATTTGCTTTACTCTGTGTCTTGGTTTCTCATAAGGTAACTAGCTTCCATTTGTTCAATCCTAATTCTTAGGCAGTTATTTTCATCAGACAGTTTTTTAATCTCCTTTTCCATTTGGCTTTTCAAACTGTTGACTTTTTTCTCATGACTCTCCTGCATCGATCTCATTTCCCTTTCCATTCTTTCCTCCTTTTCTCTACATCTTCTTTCTATTTCTCCTACTTTCTCTTCAAAGTCCCTTTTGAGAGCATCCATGGCCTGAGACCAGTTCATATTTTCTTGGAAGCTTTGGATGTTGGAGCTTTGACCCTGTTATTATATTCTTCTTCTGAGGTTGTATTTGTGGTCTACCTTACCCCAAAGAAGTTTTAGATGGTCTTCTGCTTTCTCTGCCTACTCATCCTGGCTTACTATTTCTTGGCTTTTAACTCCTTCTTCCAGGACACACTGTTCAAGCCACACCGTGGCCCCGGGGATGGTTGGACTTCTTCTCAGCCTGCCTGGCCTCACTTTCATTTGATTTTAAACTCTCACTAGGGGGGTGGGGTGGGGGGCTGCTTCTTGGCTCTGCCTCCTGTTCTCAGCTTCCAGAGGGTCCCAGGTGTTTTGGGTTGAGAGGGGGCAGGGTTTAATCTCACCTGGCCTGTTCTCAGGTTCAGAGATAACCTCAAGCCTACTTTATTAAGCAACCAACCAGCAAAGCTATTCTGTGGTGTGGTTCTCAGCTTCAGATGAGACTGCTCCCCTGCAGTTTGGGGAGTCCCAAAACTCCATTACTTTCTCCACAGTATCAAGACCAAAAAGCCTTCCTGGAAGAGCTCAAAAAGGATTTTTAAAAAATCAAATGAGAGAGGTAGAAGAAAAAATGGGAAAAGAAATGAGAGAAATGAGAGTTATGCAAGAAAACTATGAAAAAAAGAGTCAACAGGGGGCAGCTAGGTGGCACAGAGGATAGAGAACTAGCCCTTGGAGTCAGGAGTTCCTGAGTTCAAATCCAGCCTCAGACACTTGATACTTACTAGCCATGTGACCTTGGGCAAGTCACTTAACCCCAACTGCCACCTGGGTCTCCCACCACTCAAGATTTCTTCCTGGTTGCCCACTGGGGTGGGGACAGTTGAATCCTTACCCCCCAGTCTACTGGTTACCCCTGCACTTACCTCCCCCCAGGGCCAGCCATTCAGGCTGACCTCATACTTGGTTCCAGAAGACGCCTGTGCTGCAGTCAATTCAGAGGCACTGGGGCAAATTCCTCTGGCGGGTGTCTGGTGTGTCGGCCCAATTGCAGGGTTAGGCTTTATCCGTGGCTCAGCACAGCCCCCTGAAATCTATCTATAGCTGGAGAAAACTCTCAGCCCATATTTTGTGTGTTTTCTGCCCCAAGGGTTTCTTTTATAGCTATTTTTGGGTGATTGTATCAGGAGGCCTTGTGGGTTTAATGTCTTTCCTCTGTCATCTTGGCTCCACCCCCCCCCAATCTTTTTATATACACTTCATTTAAAAAACTATATTTCAATTCACAAACTATGACAAGTCTCTCCAGACTTGTTGAATTTGTTGTATAGTCCAAAGGTGGAGCCAAGATGGCAGAGAGAAGCCAGGAAGTTGCCCTGAGCTCTCCCACACTTCCCTCAAAACAACATTAAATCAAGCCTCTAAATGGATTCTGAATCTAAAGAACCAACAAAAACACAGAGAAACACAATCTTCCAACTTGAGGTAATTTAGAAGTCTTCAAGAAAAGTCAGTCTCACATGGGTGAGCTCAGCTCAGCACAGTACAGTGTGGATGGGGTTGGACCAGTCAGCTGGAGGCTTTTGGCCACAGCAAAGACCAGCAACTGAGGCCCCCTTAGTCCTGGCTCAGCAGGCTGGTGGCACAGAAGGCTAGTTGGGAAAATAGCTAGCCAGCCTGAGAGGGCAAATAGCAGATAGAGAACCACCCATAGGACAGGTGCAACTACACCAAGCCATCTCAGCACAGGGAGCAGGTCTAGGGTGGTGAGGAATATGCAAATCACAGAGGCCTTAGAGCAGAAAGCCAATGACCAGGCCCCTATCCAACAGCACAAGAAACCTTGCACCAGTGGCCCCTGTGCCCCAGGAGCAGACCTCTACTTTAAAAGTAAAAAAATAAGCCACAACATGAGTAAGACACAGAATAAGGCCCTTAACATTGAGAACTTCTATGCTAACAGGAAAGACAAAATACAAATTCAGATCAGGACAATACTCTCGAAATGCCTACATGTGAAGCCTGAAGGGAGAAGATGAATTTTTCTTGTAGCGAGGTAAAACTATATGTGGCGGCCCTATTACTGTCCCAAGTGTAGGGAAAATTAGCTGGGGTTTCTAATATATTTGCTACTTAGAATTAGAGGCTACTGTACCAGTTTGGGGGCATTAAGCATTTATTAAAATATATTAATTAGTAAAGAGAGCGTGCATGCCTCTGGAAAGATAAGAAAGCCTAGCTAGGAAATAGAAGAGAGAGAAGAGAGAAAATGTTCTCACTTAGTTCCCATACCAAAGAGAGAGATCGAGTCTCTCTGCAAAGCTTGCTGAGGACAGGAGCAGAGCCCACCCATAAACATTATTCAAAGCTAATTAGGTACCATTACTCATCCCTCCCTCAGCACAGTCATGCTAAGGTCAAAGAACAGATCCTCTGGCAGGAACATTGCTTTCATGTAGCTGTGGTTTTGAGTGAGGTAACTTCCTGGCTCTGGGCTGACCCTAAGAAAGGTCAGGCCCAACTCTCTCAGTGGCCTCTGGGGAGTCCCAAAACTCCATTACTTTCTCCACAGTATCAAGACCAAAAAGCCTTCCTGGAAGAGCTCAAAAAGGATTTTAAAAAATCAAATGAGAGAGGTAGAAGAAAAAATGGGAAAAGAAATGAGAGAAATGAGAGTTATGCAAGAAAACTATGAAAAAAAGAGTCAACAGGGGGGCAGCTAGGTGGCACAGAGGATAGAGAACTAGCCCTGGAGTCAGGAGTTCCTGAGTTCAAATTCCAGCCTCAGACACTTGATACTTACTAGCCATGTGACCTTGGGCAAGTCACTTAACCCCATTGCCTCACAAAAAAAAGAAAGAAAGAAAGAAAGAAAGAAAGAAACAAAGAAAGAAAGAAAGAAAGAAAGAAAGAAAGAAAGAAAGAAAGAAAGAAAGACAGGAAGGAAGGAAGGAAGGAAGGAAGGAAGGAAGGAAGGAAGGAAGGAAGGAAGGAAGGAAGGAAGGAAGGAAGGAAGGAAGGAAGGGAGGGAGGGAGGGAGGGAGGGAGGGAGGAAGGAAGGAAGGGAAGAAAGGAAGGAAGAAAAGAGAATCAACAGCTTGGAGAAGGAAGCACAAAAATTTACTGAAGAGAACAATTCCCTACAATTGCCAAATGAAAAAGGTGCAAAAGCTTACTGAAGAAAATAATGCCTTAAAAACTGGAATTGGGCAGATGGAAGCTAATGACTCTATGAGACACCAAGAATCAGTCAAACAGAATCAAAAGAATGAAAAAACAGAAGAAAATGTGAAATACCTAACTGAAGTAGGGGTGGAAAATCCAAGTTCTGCCTTAGCACCAGCATAGACCCCTGTAGTCTCTCCCCTGCCCAGGGCTCAGCCCACTCACCAGACTGTGAGCTTAGTTCCAGATGACACTGGTGCTTCAGCTGATTCAGAGGCTCTGGGGGTCTCCTTCTCTGATGAGGACTTCCTGAGACTGGATCTGTGTCAGGATGACTGTGGGGGTTGGGCCTGACTCCTGTATCAGCACAGCAGCTCCCTCCTTCTGACCTTCCAAGCCGTTCTTGGTTAGAAGATGATTTCAGCACATTCTTCTGTGAGTTTTGCTGCTCTGGGCATTTTCCTATGACCTTATTTGGATGTTTTTTGGAGTCATCTTGTCATGAGTTCGGGAGCTCACTGCCTTTCCTCCACCATCTTGGCTCCGCCCCGGAAGTCCTGAAATACCTAATTGAAAAGACAACTGATCTGGAAAATAGATCCAGGAGAGATAATATGAGAATTATTGGACTACCTGAAAGCCATGATCAGAAAAAGAGTCTAGACACCATATTCCAGGAAATTATCAAGGAGAACTGCCATGATATTTTGTGTCATTTGAAATTTTATGGGGGTGCCTATCTCTGTCCCAACTTTTAGGGAACTAGCTGGAGTTTCTAATATATTGTTACTTTGAAATTAGAGGCTATAGCATCAGTTTGGGGCATTAATCATTTATTAAAGCACATTAAATATTAGTAAAGAGAGAGCAAGTGGCCGCATGGTTGCTCCTTCTGAGTCCCCAAGCCAAGAGAGTGTATGTGAGCGTAAGCTTCCTATGGTTTCAGAGGAGAGGCAGCCCTTCTACATTGCTCAAAGCTAATTGGCTAGCATCATTCAAATCTATTGGTTTACTGGACTTGAGGGTGGTGCATGAGCACTACATGCTGAGGTCAGAGTCCAGAAGACAGACCTTCTGGGAGAAAGGCTCTCAGGTAGGTGTAGTTTTAATCTCTATTGCCTCTCTTCACCGTCCAAGGTCCAATCTGACGGACTTTGGGCTGGTCCTTAAAATGTCAGAAAGTTAGGACCTTGAGTGAGGGGGTCTCTGGGATCCCCAAAACCCATTATTTTCTCACATATTGTAGAATCAAAGGATAAAATAGTTATTGAAAGAATCCACTGATCACTTAATGAAAAAGATCCCCAAAGGAAAACTCCAAGGAATATTGTAGCTAAATTCCAAAATTATCAAGTAAAGGAGAAAATACTGCAAGCAGCCAGAAAGAAACAATTTAGATATCAAGGAACAACCATCAGAATTACACAGGACCTGGCAGCTTCAACATTAAAGGTTATAATGATTATAATTATAATATATAATGATTGGAAGCCTAGTGAGGGCAGTCATGTGACTGTCAGAGCGGCCATCCCATTGGCTGGGACTGTGTGGGGTATTTCTAGGTTTGGGGGAGGAGAATTGGGCATTCTAGGTGGAAGCTGGAAAGCGACAGGCATTCTGCTGCATATTTTCAGCTGATTCCTGGGCGGTGGTATTTTTTTCAGGTATTATAATTTCCCTTTCCCCATTATATTTCCTTTCCCTTGATCCTACTGATCCTGTTTGTGTTTTTTTTTAAGTTCGTTCTTGCTAAAATACATCTTGTTCTGTTTTGAGGGAGGCTGCTGGTCTCCTTCCTTGCCCAATATTGCGGCGAGCCGCTTAGCTAGCACTCCCCAATTAAAAATTGATCCCCACAGAGAAAAGGAAAGGGAAGGCAGAAAATGGGACAAATCATATCAAGTGAAGAGGCACAAATGATCTATTACAATAGAGGGAAACAAGGGAGGGGTGAGCATTGTTTTGATCTTATTGTCATCTGTTTTGGCTCAGAGAGGGAATAACATACACATTTAATTGGATATAGAATTCCATCATACCCTATAGGGAAGTAAAAGGGGAAAGGGAAAAGGAAAGGGTATATATTGCCTTTGAGAAGATGACCTGTCTTGTCTAATTGAATTATGTTCAAAACAAGTTTCCCATATTTAAAAATTCTCTTGGGGGCAACTAGATGGCACAGTGGATAAAAGCACCAGCCCTGGATTCAGGAGGACCTGAGTTCAAATCTGACCCTTAGACACTTGACACTTACTAGCTATGTGACTCTGGGAAAGTCACTTAAACCCTCTTTTCTGTTATAAAAATAAGTTCTATAAATCACTCCTTTGTCACTAATTAGTAAGAATTTAGTTTACTTGATTTAATGGTAACTTGCTAGCCTTACTATTAAATCATATTTATTACTTTGTATTTGTACCTCAGTTTCTTATTTCAGATAATTAATTTTTTTTTTTGGTGAGGCAATTGGGGTTAAGTGACTGCCCAAGGTCACACAGCTAGTTAAGTGTCAGGTGTCTGAGGCCTGATTTGAACTCACATCCTCCTGAATTCAGGGCCGATGCTTTATCCACTTTGCCACCTAGCTGCCCCTCAGATAATTAATTTCAACACTTGTTTCATATCCTTGCTGTGTTAGAGCCAAGTAAAACTTGTTTTAAATGTTCAATGACTTGTTAGTGCCTGATTTTTGTCCAAACATTGAACCTGAACTAAGAAGGTACTGGTATTAGAACTGTGCCTTGAACAGAAGACCCAGAACAACAGAAATAGAGATAGTAGCTAAATATGAAATCACGGAAGGGAAACCAGCCAAAAGTGAATTGACTCTTTCCAGCAGTATATGACCCAACTCTAACAATGAGATGTGAATAAAAATTTCTAAGTATGATACTTTTGATCCTAGTCCTCATGAATAAGGAAAGTAGATGGTAGGTACTTGAAGCAGTAGGAGACCATTTTATGGAAAAAATCTTCTGAGAAATTGAGGAAGGCAAGAGAACAAACATTCACTAGCATTTTGTTTTTAATTGGTTTTTGTATTTTTTTTTGGTGAGGCAATTGGGGTTAAGTGACTTGCCCAGGGTCACTCTGCTAGTAAGTGTTAAGTGTCTGAGGCTGGATTTGTACTCAGGTCCTCCTGATTCCAGGGCTCTATCCACTGTGCCACCTAGCTGCCCCTTTAATTGGTTTTTTGTTTGTCTTTGTTTTTGTTTTTGTTTTTTTTTAACAACAGAATCAGAATTACTTTATTCATGGCTTGGGTTTTACTTTATTCCTCATCATCAGGCAAAATAATCTTGCTGGGGTCAAAATAGTTGGAAGTCATAAGGGGAAAGCCCTGGGCCTCCCTTAGCTCTGCTTCCTCCGGGACCATTCTTTCTTTCATCTTGTAGTGGGGAGATAAGCCAGAAAGGTGGAATCTAGGACAATGTCGATAGAGACACCAAAGAAGAACATGACTCTCATGTTCCAGAGGTCAGTGATGGGGTCTTCATCAAAACCGTGGGGAGTCTGGGTTCTTCTCGCAAAGGTTGATATCTTCTGTTTCTGGGTCTTCTTGCCAGGGGACCTTTGGTGCCCGGGGCCATTTCTCCACCACTGGCAGGGTGACCATGGCTTCGGTCATGGTGAAGGTCCATCAGAGAGAAGCGGTAGCCAGCACCCTCTGTGCTGCCCCCAGCAAATGCCTAACAACCCAGCCACTGCCCTTGTGGCTGCCATGGCTACAGAGCTGCTTGAGCAGGAAATCAGACACCTTAATTTGTTTTTAATTATTTTTATTTATAGTTTTTGGGGTCCAATTTTCTCCTCTCATTCCCTCCCCACCCCCCTCTCTGAAGCAGCAAACAATCAGATATGGGTTATACATGTATGATTATGGAAAACATTACTATATTTGTCATTTTGTACAAGAAAACTTGATTAAAAGAAAAAATGAAAGTGAAAAATAGCATGCTTCAATCTGTTCCATCAATATCAGTTCTTTCTTTGGAGGTAGATAATATGTTTCATCAATACTCTGAGAATCAGAGCATAGATTTTTTTAAGCTTCACAACTCCTTTGGGATTGTCTTGGATCATTGTATTGTTGTGAAAAGTCAAGTCATCCACAGTTCTTCATTAAACAATATTTCTGTCTCTGTGTACAATATTCTCTTGGTTCTGTTCACTTCACTATACATCATTTCATACATGTCTTTCCAGGGCCTTTCTGTTTTTGTTTTTGTTTTTGTTTTTAGTGAGGCAATTGGGATTAAGTGACTTGCCCAGGGTTACACAACTAGTAAGTGTTAAGTGTCTGAGGCCAGATTTGAACTCAGGTACTCCTGACTCCAGGGCCAGTGCTCTATCCACTGCACACCTAGCTGCCCCTCCAGACCTTTCTGAAGTCATCCTGCTTGTCATTTCTGATAGCACAATAATAATATTTCCTCACCATCATATACCACAGTTTGTTTAGCCGTTTCCCAATTGATGGGCGTTCCTTTCATTTCCAATTCTTAGCCACCACAAAAAGAGCTGCTATAAATATTTTTATACAAATAGGTCTTCTTCTCTTTTGGGGCATGTCTTGAGATATAAACCTAGCAGTGGTATTGCTGGATCAAAGGGTATGCACAGTTCTATAGCCCTTTGGACATAGTTCCAAATTGCTCTCCAGAATGGTTGGATCTTTTCACAACTCCACCAACAGTGGATTAGTGTCCCAGTTTTCCCACATCCTCTGCAACATCCAATATTTTCTGTTTTTGTTATATTTGCCATTCTGATAGGTGTGAGGTGATACCTCAAAGTTGTTTTTAATTTGCATTTCTCTGATCAATAATGATCTAGAGCATTTTTTCATATTATTATAGATAGCTTTGATTTCTTTGTCTGAAAATTGCCTGTTCATATCCTTTGACCATTTATCAATTGACTTGTATTTTTATAAATTTGACACAGTTCTCTATATATTTAAGAAATGAGGCTTTTATCAGAGATGTTTGTTTCAACAATTCTTTCCCAGCTTTCTACTTCCTTTGTAATCCTCATTACACTAGTTTTGGTTGTGAAAAAGCTTTTAATTTTATATAACAAAATGATCTATTTTACATTTAATTTTAGTTTCTATATCTTCTTTGGTCCTAAATTCTTTACCTACCGATAATTCTTACATATAAATTATTCCATACTCCCTTGCTTATGGTATCATCTTTTATTTTAGTATGTGGTATGAGATGTTGGTCTATACCTAGTTTCTGCCATACTGTTTTCCAGTTTTCCCAGTAGTTTTTGTAAAATAATGAGTTTTTGTTCCAAAAATTGGATCTTTGGATTTACCATATACTAGATTACTACAGTCATTTATTGGTATAATTTCTATCTATTCTATTCCACTGATCTACCTCTCTATTTCTTGGCCAGTACCAGATTGTTTTGACAATTACTGCTTTATAATACAGTTTGAGATCTGGTACTGCTAGAATACCTTCTTGCATATTTGTTTTTCATTGATTCCCATGATATCCTTGAACTTTTGTTTTTTCCAGAGAATTTTATTATTTTTTTCCTAGCTCTATAAAATATTTTTGAAAGTTTGATTGTTGTAGCACTAAATAAATAAATTAACATAGGTAGGATTGTCATTTTTATTATATTGGCTCTGCCTACCCATGAGCAATTAATATATTTCCAATTGTTTAGATATGACTTTATTTCTGTGAAAAGTGTTCTGTGGTACTGGTCATATAATTGCTGTGCTTGTCTTGATAGGTAGACTCTCAAGTATTTTACATTGGCCACAGTTATTTTAAATGGAATTTTCTCTTTCTATATGTTGTTGATGGACTTTATTGGTCATATATAGAAATGCTGATGATTTATGTGGGTTTTATTTTGTGGTTTCTACAACTTTGCTAAAGTTGTTAATAATTTCAAGTAGCTTTTTAGTTGATTTTATAGAATTGTCTAAGTATAACATCACATCATCTGCAAGAGTGATAGTTTTGTTTCCTCGTTACCTATTCTAGTTCCTTTAATTTCTTTTTCTTCTCTTATTGCTATAGCTAACATTTCTAATACAATATTAAATAATAGAGATGATAATAGGCATCCTTGCTTCACCCTCCGATTGTATTGGGAAGGCTTTTAGGTTATCCCCCATTACAGATAATGCTTTGCTGATGGTTTTAGATAAATAATTGTTAAGGGCTAAAATTCTAGCTAAACTGTCTAAAATATCTAATGAGTGGTCGCCAATAAATTATAAGCTTTAGCAAGAGTTAGACTTTTTAAGCATTTATTAAGGAGAATAAGAATTTGGTAAAGGGAGAGAAAGGCCTAGATTCCTATCTATTAAAGGGAGAGAGCACATTTCTAGCTCCGCTCTCCACATAGTCCAAAGGAAAGAGAGCGAGACTGAGCGCCAGTCTCTTCCTTCCTCCTCCCACTCGCCCGCGTTCACTTCCTCATGCCAAAGAAAAGACTCCTGATCTTGCCCTCAAAGACCTTCCCTTCATGGTGGAACTCTTCTACAGTAAGTCTCCAGCAGGTGGCGTCATTCCAATCGTTACATAATACTTATCATTTTAAGGTAAGCTCCTTTTATTCCCATGCTCCCTAGTGTTTTTTATTTCTTTGTTTGGTTTGTTTTGTTTGCTGGGCAAATGAGGGTTAAGCGACTTGCCCAGGGTCACACAGCTAGTAAGTGTCCGGGTGTCTGAGGCTGGATTTGAACTCATGTCCTCTTGAATCCAGGGCCGGTGCTCTATCCACTGCGCCATCTAGCTGCCCCCCTAGTGTTTTAAATAGGAATGGTTCTGTATTTTGTCAAAGGCTTTTTCTGCATCTATGATTTTATGATATATGATTTGGTTACTTTTTGTTATTGATATAGTCCAATTATGCTGATAATTTTCCTAATATTGAACCTGCCCTGCATTCCTGGTATAAATCCCACCTGGTCATAGTGTATGAACCTTGTGATATATTCTGTAATCTTTTTGCTAATATTTTATTTAAATTTTTGCATCAATATTCATTAGCAAGATTGGTCTATCATTTTCTTTCTCTGTTTTGGCTCTTCCTGGTTTGGGTAACAGCATATATTTGTCTCATAAAAGGAACTTGGTAGGACTCCTTTACTTTTTTTTTTTTTTCAAATAATTTATAATATTATTGGGATTAAATTGTCAGTAGAATTCACTTGTGAATTCATCTGGTCCTGGGGATTTTTTCTTAAGAAGTTAATTGATGACTTGTTCAATTTCTTTTTTCTAAAATTGGGTTACTTAAACATTTTATTTCCTCTTCTGCTAATCTGGGTAATTTATATTTTTGTAGATATTCATCCTTTTCATTTAGATCGTCAAATTTATTGGCATATAATTTGGGCAAAATAGTTCCTAATAATTGTCTTAATTTCCTCTTTATTGGTGGTGAGTTCATCCCTTTCATTTTTGATACTAGTAATTTGGTTTCTTTCCTCTTTCCTTTTTTTTTTTGATCCAATTAACATATGGTTTATCTATTTTTTTTTTGCAGGCAACGGGGGTTAAGTGACTTGCCCAGAGTCACACAGCTAGTAAGTGTCAAGTGTCTGAGGTCGGATTTGAACTCAGGTATTTCTGAATCTGGGGCCGGTGGCTCTATCCACTGTGCCACCTAGTTGCCCCCCAGAATTTATTTTCTCCCCTCGGTTATCTATTTATTATGTAGTTTTTTTCATAAAACTTATGGTCTTATTTATTAATTCCAATGTGGTTTTCTTACTTTCAACTTATTAACTTCTCCTTTGATTTTCAGGATTTCTAATTTGGTGTTTAGTGGGGATTTTTAATTTGTTCATTTTCTAGTTTTTTAGTTGCATGCCGAAATCATAGATCTGTTTTTTTATCTATTTTATAATCTAAGCAGTTAGGGATATAAATTTTCCCCTAAGAATTGCTTTGGCTACATCCCATAAATTTTGATGTGTGTGAGATTTGCCAATGCCCAAAGGCCCCACCTGGAGATTGATTGAATTAAGTGAAACAGACTGGGAGTGACTGACAAACCCACTTAAAGTTAATTAAATTGAAACCATATCTGGCTGGTCCTTAAGAGGGTATTGTTCTCAGAAGCTGTAGAATTTGAACTCAACACAAGACCACCCGCAAGTCAGTAAACCCAATGGATTTGGTCGGCTAACCAATCAGCTTGAAGGACCCCCTCTTGGTGGAGGGGGAGGGGGGGAAGTGGGAACGCAGATAGTGCTGTTGGCTCTCTAGCTCTCTCTTTTTCATTGCTAGAACCTAGTTTGGTGGCAGAAGGGAAGGAGAAGGAGGCCAGGCTGAACTCTTAGGGTAGATAGGCTTTGCTATCTTTCTGAACTCTATATTATCTCTTTACTCTTTAATAAATGCTTAATGCCAAACTTGGTGCTAAGGTTTCTAATTATAAGTAAACCCAGCTAGTTTTCCCTAAATTGGGGACAGAAAAAAAAGGTGCCCACACATTAGATTTTAAATGTCACATATATTGTGTTCATTATTCATGTCATGAAAGTATCAATTGTTTCTATGATTTGTTCTTTGACCCATTTCTTTTTTAGGATCAGATTAATTTCCAATTTGCTTTTTAATTTCTCTTTCAATTGTCCATTATTGAATGGAATTTTATTGGATGTGATCTAAAAAGGATGTGTTTTTCTATTTCTGCTTTTCTTCATCTGGTTTTAAGGTTTTTATGCCTTAAAACATGGTCAATTTTTGTAGGTCCCATGTACTGCTGAGAAGAAGGTAATTCCTTTCTATTCACTAGCGTTTTGAATCTCCAGAACCATAGGTGAATGCTGAGCAGCCTCAAATGTGAATTAAGGATGAGGGAAAACTTCTGTGAAGGTTCAAAAGATTCAAGATGGTTGTAGCCTATAAGAGAAAAATAGGCCAAGATTACATTTATAATTGTTATTCTTAATCTGATCTTGCTGTCTTTATTTTGCTATACTAAATATTCTTCAAGCTGTTTTTTTTTTAGTGAGGCAATCGGGGTTAAGTGACTTGCCCAGGGTCACACAGCTAGTGAGTGTTAAGTGTCTGAGGCCGGATTTGAACTCAGGTACTCCTGACTCCAGGGCCAGTGCTAAGCTATTTTTTTCTGAAACACTGGGACTTTCTCAAGTTCTAGGGTGTTTTTTTTTTTCCTTCATACTTTGATTTGATGATAATATACGCTCAGATATGCATAGGCTTAACATTAAATATTGTCATGTAAGTTGTTTTGAATTTATTTTCTTTCTACAGGATATAGATTATAAAACTTCCTGCCTCCCCA
Organism: Dromiciops gliroides; assembly: GCF_019393635.1. NCBI lineage: Eukaryota > Metazoa > Chordata > Mammalia > Microbiotheria > Microbiotheriidae > Dromiciops > Dromiciops gliroides. Next base: position 230,634,517 of record NC_057864.1, read on the forward strand.
CCCATTTCCAGGGTCATTGAAATTCTCTCCAAAAAGAACACTTGTATATTTAGATAATATTAGAAAATTGAAGTGGTTGTAGTGTTATCTAAACATTTAGGAACTTGGTATTCTATGTGTACACCTTTCACTGAGTATTCTTTTCAAAGTTTTATATGAGTTTGAGAGGTTCATGATTTTTTGTTCTGAGTCCTCCCATTCCATGATGTTCTAAAATTATAGCTTCACTACAACTATGCAAATTAAGGAAGTATGTAAGAGGATGGGTTGATCACCATTTTAGTTTCATTATCTCTTTTTTTCATTCTTAGCCTATAGCACCTCTGTAGATTTTCTGCAGTGTTATTAATGTTTTAAAATTTGAATGTTCATATTTTCTTTAAGGCATTTCATTTTATTTTTATTTTTAATAAACAATAGTATTTATTTATTTAATTTCCCAACATTTGTTTTGTAAGATTTTGAGTTCCATTTTTCTCTCCTTCCCTTCCTTCCCTCCTCAAGATAGCTGATATAGGTTATATATGTACAATCATATTAAACATATTTCCACATTAGTCATGTTGTGAAAGAAGAATCAGAACAAAAGGGAAAAACAACAAAAAAGAAAAATCAACAAATAAAGTGAAAATAATAAGGGCATTTATTTTTTAAAATATTAGGGAACATTTAGATGTGTGTGGAGAAAACATTAATTCTTAAATTCACAAACCTATTCCTTATTAGGTTAGGTGGACTTTGTAGCATCTATGATCCATATGTGGTTAACATACTTGTGTTAAGCTATAGATATTTAATCAGTCACAACTCAGATTCCACAAGGTAACCTTTCTAGGAAATACATATTTAATATCTATCTTAATTTTGTTTTCATGTCAAATTTAAGTCCTTATTGTTCAAATTTTTACAGAAAAGGTTGCAGTTGTGAACTTATGTTCACAAGTTTAGTTCTTAGATGTTAAATTAATTAAATAATTAACTAATTAAACATTATATATAAATAAATATAAATGAATAAATAAGAATAATAAACAAATCTATACTCACACATATGTACTTTTTTTTTCCTCATCTGATACACTGATACATAGAAGCCACTTGCTTTTAAGGTTCATGAACCACTTAAGACTTTTTATAAACTTCACTGCAAGCCTTGTTAATTATTTTTACTTTATGAATAATCTAATTCACCTAGATTATATTTCTCTAAGAGCTAAGCCACTTTGACAAAATAGTACTCAATTCTTACTGACAAAATTTCTATGTACTGTGTATGGGAATATCTATTAATGTGGATGTCTGGGAATGGAAACAGATTGATTTTTTTCCCCTCATGTAAGTGCCTGTTAAGAATTTTTTTTAATTGCCAAATATTTTCATGGTAACTTGAATGATGTGATCTAAAAGCTATTTTATTTATTTTTTATTTTTTTCGGTGAGGCAATTGGGGTTAAGTGACTTGCCAAGGGTCACACAGCTAGTAAGTGGTCAAATGTCTGAGGCCGGATTTGAACTCAGGTACTCCTGACTCCAGGGCTGGTGCTCTATCCACTGCACCACCTAGCTGCCCCCTAAAAGCTATTTTAAAAGATTATGAAAACTAGATTTAATCAGCTTCAAGTTGTGCAACTGTGTATAATAACGAATTTTTTGTTTTGTTTTGTTTTGGGGGGGGGGTTGTTTGTTTGATTTTTTGGTGAGGCAATTGGGGTTAAGTGACTTGTCCAGGGTCACACAGCTAGTAAGTGTCAAGGGTCTGAGGCCAGATTTTAACTCAGGTCCTCCTGAATCCAGGGCCGGTGCTCTATCCACTGCACACCTAGCTGCCCCCTAATAAAGAATTTGAAACAGATATTGAGCTATTTGAATGAGTAAACAGCAATATTAAAAAAAAAAATTTACTGAGTCTCATGGCCATCCTGGCTGCAGTATGATGAAATTTTTCAACTATTACAACTCTATTATAATTGCCTAATAATTCTAGTAGGGGTCTGATGGAGGATATGCCTACACTGAGAACTCACAGATGCTGTGCAGACCTTCTATTATTACTATTATCCTAGAAGTATATCCTTGAAGGAGATACCCCAACTATTTTGTTTCCCTTTACAGCATCAAGCTCAAAGAATGTTTTCGAATAGAATACTCTTTAAGATTTAAAAAGCACTTTTTCTCACAACAACCCAGTTAAGAGTAGATACAGGCAAGTTAGATTCAGAGCTGCAAGAGACCTCAAAGTCTCCTAGGTCAAGGCCGGCATTTTACAGAGACTTGAGAACGTTTAATGGCGTTCAAGATCACACAGGTATAACACCAAGGGTAGGAGGCTTAAACTCTTGTGACAGTTTCCCAACTAGTTGCCTCATCAGATAGATTATTAACATGACCATGATCACACAAATAGAATTGGAGGGATTCCAATTGAGTGTTCTTAGTTGTAGTCCGTATTAACCACCATTGTTTCTCTCCTACTCTAAACTCCTGTGCTTAATGAATCCCTTGTCTGCCTAACACTGTATTCATTTTAGGAACAAATCTAAGGTCTGGAGAACTTCTGGTCTTTCTACAAAGTCCAACCTTAATTGCAACTAGACATCTAATAGTGAATGAGGAACAATACTGTATGATAACCTTACATTTGTACTTTAGCATCTGATTGTCTTAACTTAATGCTTAAAATCCAAACAACATGGTAGAGAGAACCTGCAATATTTCTCAGAGCTGTGTAATAAACATTGCTATTCAGAAAGCTTCTTCCTCAAGCCTGGAGTTGATGAGACTTATGCTGGAGGACCTCTTTATCCCTGGCAGCCATCAAAAATAGCTCTCTTTTTTAAGAAGCCTTTCTAAATCAGTCTATGCCACTGTTTCTTTTAAGTAGAAGCGTCCCAAGGCCATGAGAAGACATTTCAGAAGGGGTTTAAAAAATGAGAACTTCGACAGATGGGTCGCATTCCTTTGGAAAATTTCTGTCCTCGCCCAAGACTTGCAGCTAGCCTGCGCCACCTGCCGGGCAGAGATTTCTTCAGTTCCAACTTTTCCCCATGTGACGTCATTCTACGGAGCCAATCAGCAGTTCTCTCTCTGGGCTTTCCCCAAGTCTTCGCCAAGCTAATGGAGATGAAGTGAAGAAGCCCAGAGACTGAGTCCAAAGATTCCGATCAGTCTTGAGGTGGAGGGTAAGAAAGAATCAGAGGCAAACCGACCGTGTGCGCGGGGGGGCGCAGAGAGGCGAGGGGGCAGGAGGAGGAGGAGGAGAGCGGGGCAGGCCCACGGCCATACACCCGCAGCCGCCACTCCGAGGTAAATGGGGCCGAGAGGCCGGGCAGGCCCCGCTGTTTGGGGTAGAGGCTGGGTTCCGAGCCGGAAGTAGCCGGGGCCCCGCCTCACACGCTGTCATCTCTGGGGACGACTCGGCACGTTTCCCGCCCCAGTCTGTGGCTGCTGCTTCCAGGGTCCTGCAGCTGTCGGGGTCCTCTCCACCCCGGTTCCCGGCCTCCGGCCCCACTCAATGGCCGCCGGGCCTGGGGATCGCCATACCACTCTCACCCCAACACGGGAAAACAAGTCACTAGCCCTCACCAGCTCATGGGCTTCTCTTCGCGTTTCCCCTGCCTCCTGGTCCCCTTCCGTTATGCAGTGGCAAAATGGACAAAGCTCTCCTACTTTTTAGTCCTGTGGCTTTAGACAAATCTCTTTTCGGTAGACCTCTGTTTCATCATGTATAAAATGGGGGGGGGGGAGGTGTGGATTTGTAGACCTCTAATGGCCTTCCTGACTAAATTTTTATCCTGGTTCCTCAAACAGTGGCGTTTACTGAAACTTAAGCTTTCTCTTGTAAACATCAGATGCCTTTATAGTCTCAACCACATTCACTCCTTTCTAACCTCCTAGGAGGATGAGTTGGCATATCATTACTCCTTTAAAACACAATCTCACTGTTACCTAGCAACCATCTTTAAAAAAATCAGAGAGAGAAACAGGGAGATATCCCTTGCTTTCAAGGAACTTGCATTTCATCAGGGGAAATTACACGTATACATGTAAATAAATACAAAATATGCAGAAAGTAAGTGGAGATCATTGTTGCTGTTATCTATGAAAACATGCTGTCCACAACCAGGCTCAAAAATTTCTGACCTTTGTTTCCTTTGCACACTGACCTGGCTTCACAACCTCCCGACTCTATTTTCCCCGCAACAATATACAAATGAGGTCGTAGCCAAGACTCTTCTCACCCTCATGTGCATCTACTTCAAATAATGGATTTCCTGATTATGATTGTCTTGGATGTTGAATTTGCTGAGGACAAATGGAGACTTTTGCCCGAGGCTGATCCTTGTTGCTTTACTAAGAGAAATGAGAAGAATGGGCCCCTTCACCCTTCTGCTGCTTGCTCAGCTAGTTGCTTGCTGAATGGAGCAGTTTAGGAAACAAAACCTAAAATGGCTGGAACTGAATCAGTGTAACAATGGAAAAAATGCTAGCTTGACAATTTTGTTCCTCAGCGAATAGCTGGACTGAAGGATTAAAAAAAAGTTAGGACTTAATCCACAAGGCTGCTTTTCTAATGCATCATTAAGCCCCTTCTAGAGCTAACATAATATGATTAAATCTTCAGTCTCTTCCACCAAGGAGTCAGTTAGTTGTTGATGGTCCTTTACCAACTCAAACATTGGTACCTGTTTCTTTTCTTATCTCTTCCCTTCCTACCCTTCCCCAATTTCCCTGCCTTTTCTTTCCCATTTCATCCCCCTTTCCAAATTTTGTTCTTTTATGCTTAATATAACATGAGGAAAAATGCCTAAGAAGTCTAATTATTATTTCTAAAATTTCTAAATAATTTCTAAATTTCTAATAATTTCTAAAATGATGTTGCCTTGATGTTCTCTTTTTCCCTCAGCTCACACAGGTGAGCTCAGGTGCAAAATCTTGTTATTTCTATGTTAACATTTTTTTTCATATGTCCCTGTTCTCCACCAACAGAGAGATACTTTTAGTTCAGTTTAGCTAAACCTCTTATTTGGTCTCACAGCCTCAAGTTTCTCCCCATTTCAATCCATCTTCCTGTCAAAGTGATTTTCCTCAAGTAAAGGTCTAACCTTGTCATTCCATTCAGTAAACTCTAGTAGCTTTATTATCACTAGGGGTCATATAAATTCTTACCTGGCATAATGTTGTATATCACCTTTCTTACATTTCTAGTCTTAATACTCTTCTGCCTAATCCATGGTCCTGCATCTCTGAATTTCTCCCTCCTTCTACCTTTCAGAACCCCCAGTTTCCTTCAAAATTTAGCCTAATCATTACCTTTTATACATGTTTCTTGATTGCCTTAAATGCTAATGCTCTCCCTCCCCCAAATACCTTGTATTCTTCTAGTGTATATTCTTTATATATTTATATGTACATATTCTCTCCCCTAATAGAACTCAACTCCCTGAGGCAGGGACTGTTTAACTTTTGTTTTTGTATGCCTTGAGTTTAGCTCTGTGCCTTTAGTAGGATTACTAGATGATTATTGGTTGAATAACTGAGTACTATTGAGTACTTAAGATCTGACCTATTCAAGTAGAATTTGATTTGGGGCTTCAATTCAGAGGGATGGGACTACAAGAACACAGAATGCTTGAGTTGAAGGGGACCCTCAGGGGACCATTCTTACCTTCTCCCAATCTACCTCTTCCTTATGTCTTTCTATAGATGTTTAGGTCTGATAGTCCTTATGGAACTACACAGATAGCTGTCACTGCCAGAACCAAAAGACAGGATGTATTCATGCTGCATGTAACTCTGGTTTAGAAAATAGAGAAAAACAATTGTAAGTGAATCGTTAGTTCTATTTTGTAAGTAAAAAGTGTTCTAGCTATTTGATGTTCATATAAATAGAACTGTATCTTGCAACTCTAGCATACCAATGCTGTAGTTAAGATAAAAAGTTTCTCCTCAAGTAAAATTTATATTTGTGAGATGTTGCAGAGAGGGTTCTTGTTCAGGTGTAGGTTGTACTAACATGCCTTTGAGATCCTCTTCAACTCTATGTATTTGTAAGGAGATAATGTATTTATTAGTACCCAGAGGAGAATGATTTCAATAAAATTATTTCTGCTGCCCTCCCCAATTTTTTTGGTTTAAGGAATCTAATTTTCAGCCCAGCCCTTTTAGCTGAGAAGTAGCTCTATGAGGTATGCACATTCAGCCCATAATTCAAATTTTATGAACCTGTAAGATAGCAATGCCAGAAAAATAATAGTTGAGATAGGGGTCTCATCAGTCAAATAAGTCTGCTGGCCAATAAGTAGCTACTAACCTTCTACTATAGGTAGGACTTTGATTTAGACACTGTAGGCAACTCATTCAACATTCAACAGTCATTTATTAAGAGCTTCTGAATGCCAAGCACTACACTAAGGTCTTGATAATACAAAAATAAAAACTAAATAGTCTCTGCCCTCACAGAACTGGCCTCAGAGCCAGTGTGGAAAGAGTGCTAGATTTAGAGTTAGAGGGCACAGGTTCAAATCCTGGCTCTGCTATTGCTACTTGAGTGAACTTGGTTAAGTTATTTAACCCCTCTGGACCTCAGTTTACTCAATTGAAAAATGAAGGGGATTAGATCATCTCTAAGGTCTTTTTAATGGCTTTAAATGGCTGCTTGCCAACTTCCTAGCAAGTATTCCCCTCATTACAGTTACTATTCTCCCAAGTCACCAAGTCTGAAAACCTAGGTGCTTGTTCTTGACTCCTCATTCTCCCTTACCTCCTATATTGAATCTTTCGAAGGCCTTTGTAACAGCTCTCAAATATGCCTCCTCTCCTCTGACACTACCACCACTCTGGAGAAGGCTCTTATTACCTCACATATGCATTATTCCAATAGTTGTTTGGTCTTCTGTCACAAGCCTCTCCTCACTCAGCTGTCAAATTGATCTTCCTAAAGTGTAGATCTGACCACATCATCCCCACCTCTCCCCTCCCCTTCCTCCTCTCCCCTTTCCCCCCTTACACACACATTCAACAGACTCCATGACCCCTTATCTCCTTCAAGATCAAGCATAAAATCTTGTTTGGTATTCAACACCCTTCATAACCTGCCCTGTCCCAACCTTTCCAGTCTTTTTATACCTTACATCCCCATATGCCCAAATATTCTTCCCTCTAGTGATAAATGATCTCCTTGCTCCCCCTTAATTCTAATGCCTTTCTTTTGTTGATATCTCCATTTTCCCCAGTGTTTGTACATGGAGCAGAGACTGTTTTCTTCCAGTCATAGCATAGTGCCTGGCACCCAGAAGGCACTTAAATATTTATTGACTGACTGGCTGATCCTATTGGAAAATAATGTGTACACAAATAAGTAAATACAAAATATCTACAAGGTATATACAAAATACATACAATTAGGATAGAGACACAAGCAACTGGGAAAGGAGAACTGGGAAAATCTTCCTGAAGGAAATAACATGTGAATTCAACTTTGAAGAAAGTTGGTTTTTTAAAAGGCACAAATGAGGCTGAAGTTCAGTGCCAAGAATTGTGAACAGCCTGTACGAAGACAGTGAGATAATGAGAAAGAATGCTGAATTCAGGGAACAATGAGTAGATGTTTGGCTGTAGGCCTGAGTGCAAAAAGAGGAATAATTTGTAATAAGCCTGGAAAGACATGCTAGAGCTAAATTAAGAAGGGCTTTAAATGCCAGAGGAGTTTATATTTTATCCTAGAGGGCAATAGGAAGTCACTGAAACCTCTTGATCAGAGGAATGACATGATCAGTATCTGCTTGAATATTATCAACCACTGCATTACACTAATTTACAGGTGAGCCCAATGAGGGCAGAGACTATATAGTTTTTTATTTTTGTTCGGCATATAGTAGTCTCTTAATAAATGCTTGGTTTTTGTTGGATGAGTTGTGCATAGCAACTAGTGCTAGTGGCTCTGTGTGTGATTTGGAGAGAGGAGAGACTTGACAGACCAATAGGAGCTTAGTGCAGATAAGGGTTGACAAGGACTTGAGCTAGGGTGGTGTTTGTAAAAGAAGACAAGTTCCAAAGATATTAGGGAGGTTAAATCAACAAAAGTAACTGATTAGATGTGGAATGAAGAAAAAAATTTTTTTAAAAGAGGTGTGGGTTTGAGAGAAGAGAGGGGGAAAGATGAATTCTGTTTTAGATATGTGTAGGTTGAGATACCTGTGGCATATCCATTTGGAAATTCAATATGCAGTTTGGAGATGGGGTATTAGAGTTCAGGAGAGAGACAAAAGTATATGGATTTTGGAGTCACATGCATAGACAAGATAATTGGACTTGTGGGAGGTCACAGATAGAAACAGAAGTTTACACTTTTTCCACATCAGTCCTGTGAAGTAGGTATAACAATACAATAGTATAGAAAAAATAATAAAATATGTATTACTGAGTATATAACAAAGAATACTAGACTTGAAATTCAGAGGACTAGGGTTCAATTCCTATTTACTATAGAGCTAAAGTAGTAATTCAGGGGATATGAGATGAAGAGGAATGAGAAGGAGTTCATTTCTTTTTTTTAGTGAGGCAGTTGGGGTTAAGTTACTTGCCCAGGGTCATGCAGCTAGTGTTAATTGTCTGAGGCTGGATTTGAACTCAGGTCCTCCTGAATCCAGGGCCAGTGCTCTATCCACTGCACCACCTAGCTGCCTCAAGAAGGAGTTCATTGCTGCAGGATCTTTAAAACCTTCACATTCGTTATACTACCAGTCAAGATTGAATGCAGTCACACCTAGGGAGGAGCACCCCAACCCAGGTTCTGTGCCTTCTCAGTAGCCCAGTCCACAGTGACAGTTCCCTACCAATTCAAGAGAAAGTGGTGAGAGTAATCTGTAGACCAGGGGTCCTTAACCTAGGGTCCAAAGACTTTAAAATATATATATATTATATATATATATATATATATATATATATATATATACACACACACACACACACATATATATATATTTCTTTGGATAGCTGTATTTCAATAGAATTGATTTCCTTTTTAATCCTACATATTTTACTTGAGTATTTAAAAACTTTTTTTTTTTGCATAAAAACATTATTTTTGAAAAGGCATATATAGACTTAGACTGCCAACAGAGTCCAAGACAAAAAAAAAAATTAAGAATCCTTGCCCTAGATTCTTGGATGTACAGAAAGTCCTAGTCCTAGCTTTTTGGTGAGGTAAGAAACCTGAGGAAGGGCTAAGGGTAATGTAGATGTAGGGATGATAGAGCTGAGTCAGCTTGTGACCCAAGCCTTCCGACCCTCAGTTCCCCTTCCCATTACTTCAAATTTCTTTAGCATCTCTTTTCCCCCTTTCTCTCGTTTTCTTTTGGAAGTTTGCTGACATTGAAATTTGTGAGATTATTGTTTAAATCTTCCCTTCCTCTTGCAATTGTATTCTGGGAATGGAAAGGAATGGGCTTGTTGTTTTTCTGACCAATGCCTTGCCTAGGGCATTCTAGGAGTTGTGGCAAAATGCTTTATAATGATAATTATTTTTATACCTTCAATTGCTCCCCTTCTGGACCCACTTGATAAAGTAAATTGGATTGTAAACTTTGGAGAATCTCTTGGAGGTACACTTGCTATGTATATATTCCTACTGATACTTGCTGTTGTTGTTTGTCCTTCATTCTTGAAGAGGACTGTGACATAGGAGTGATGTCATGACCTTCACTGAATTGGATTTAAGTGAGAGGCAGCTGTGCAAGGTCACCAACCTCACTCTTTCCTCCTGAGCCAAAGGGGTCCTGTTGCAAAGATATACATCGGGAATATTGAAGATGTTTTAAGGCAATTGGGGTTAAGTGACTTGCCCCAGGTCAACAGCTATTAAATGTCTGAGGTGACATTTGAATTCAGGTCCTCCTGACTCCAGGGCCCAGTTCACCACTTGGCTGCTCATGAGACTTGTAGGCAAATAAATTTTTTTAAACCCACTGCTACAACTGTAAACTAGAGAAAATTGATTTGAGTATTCAGATCTCAAGAAGTTGGGACTAAGAAAAAGAAAATATTGTCCACATTAGAAAAATTGTTTGGGAAATAGCTATACCCTTGATGCTTCAGCTGTTTTTACATCTGATACACCTAATAGTGCAAGAGACAAATTGGACTTCACACTGAGGATGAAGCAATGTCCCTCTAAATTTTAGTGCCTAGAACAAATCTCCACTTTCAATACTATGGTCTTTGTGTCCTCTAGTAAAAGTTACTTAGCTTATCTCTGCCTCAAGTTACTTCTCTTCAAAAGAAGGGAGTTCTACCAGATGACCTTTAAGTTCATTCCAACTCTAAAAAGATACCCTGTGTTGAGAAGTTGCCAAATGTAAATTAGTTTGATGAAGTTAATCAGCAATTCATGATAGGAATGCTCACTCCATATCTACACCTGTTGGAAATTCTAAGGCTAATCTTAGGTGGTAACTCCAACTAGGACCTTTCCCTGATCCCTCTTCTTCCTTTCCTTTCCCCCAACCCCCAGCTATAAGAACTATCAGCTCTCTTAAATAATATTAATAAGATTTAAATTTATGTTGGGTTTCAATGTTTACGGAGTTCTTTACTTCATTATCTCATTGACTTTGGTGATTGAAGGAGAGAGCGAGGTTGAGGACTTTGCTGCACAGCTCTACTTCACTAATCCTATTCAAGAGCAAGTCAAGACATCACCCCAATGATGTCATTAGTCCTTTTTGAGAATGAAGGACAAACAGCAATCACAGTGACCCTTACAATAACCCTGTCTGCCACATTTGGGACCATACTATGCTATGTATGAACTTGTAATATTTATAACATGTTTTACTTTCTGTTAGATTCCTTGAGGGCAGTTTTATCTTTATAACCATAATACCTAACAATACACTGCACTTCGGAGGCACTTAATTAATATTATTTAATTGAATTGAGGAGGTGTTCATTGAGAAAGCTTATGTTTGTTTCCACAGAAGGATGCTGTCAAATTAAAAGTAAGGGAATTCCAGAGCAGATTACCTTGTCTAGGCTAGTTCCAGTGAATCACTAATAGCTACATTTCTTCCTCTGCTCTTTGGTAAGATAAAAATGCATTTGGCTCCCTGAGTTTGTGCAAGGACCTAGGATGGTGCCTTTTCAGTTTGGAGAATTTGGCCACTTTATGAAAAATAGCTGAAATTTTCCATAGTATTCTGAGCCTGAGCATCCAGAGCTCCTCAAAGTTTGGATTGTACTGAACCTGATTATGCTTACCACAAGATACAAAACCAAACGTCTCACCCCTCTGATACCAGAAGCCTGGGAGTAAATGGTAGTAATGAGCTTCGAAATGAACCAGAGGTTTGGATCTGACCCAGAGAGAACTGAACACTTAGTAACAACCTGGAACGGACGATAACTATTTTTTGCGGGGTAGGTGAGATAGAGGAAAAGAAATCTGTGTAACTTGCAGTCTTATTTTGTTTTCAACTTGTTGGATTCCCCCCCCCCCTATTCTCGGTTGGCTCCTCTTGGGAAGCAGGGTTGGGGTGGGGTGTAGGTACAGTAGATATAGAGGTATCAAGAGGGACAAGAGCAGGAGAAACATCACATTCACTTCCCGTGGCTTCTGGAGTGAAGTTTGGCGATTCTCTCCCCCTCCATTCCTTCTTTCCACAGTTTTTCCATCTCTCCCACTGTTACAATCAGACTCTTTTCCCTTTCTCGTACACCTCTGCCCCTCCCCCACGATAAGAAATTTGAAAAAGACTAGGCTTGCTAGATTGGGGGAGGGGAGTGAGTGTCTTCTTCTTTGATTTCGGTCGGATCCTTTACCGCCAGTTCTGTCCTTGCTGCACACACCCCTTCCGGGAATTTTCTCTTGGGTCTTTGCTTATTGATTTGTGCAGATTAACACATACTACTGATTTGTCTTTTATTTTCCTCCCTTTTGCCCTAGTCGCCTTGGGAGTGAGGATTATGTCTCTCCTTTGATATTGTTCCTAATCTAGGGCCGTGAGGTTTGGGAGTGCATAAAGGTAGATCCACAGTCTTGTCTGCTGGAAAATAAAGATGTTGAGCACTTCCCCTCGCCCCTGTCTTCCCGGAGTAAAGAGCAGGCTGAAGGGACAGAGCTCCCAAGGAATGCAGAGACAGAGATTGTAGTGTGAACGTGATGGAACGGGAGGTACCAGCGTCATTGTACACTGTGGGCTGGCGGGGGTGGGGGTGGGGGGGTGTTCAAATGTCATTCCCGCCCCCTCACCCCCAATACATACCATGAGTGGGGAATAAGGTGGCGTAGAGGAAAACCACTGAGATGCTGAAACCTCCAAGGTCCTAGAGAGGAGCAGGAAGTGTCCCTAGGGAGGGAACTGGAAGGCTCGCTCTGTCCTTTCCATCCACTGGGGCTCGGTGCACACGGCTCTATTGACTCCGACTTGGAAATGGGGACCCGGGGCTGGAAGGTGAGTCTGGGCAACTGTGAATCCTTCCCAAACCTGCCGAGGAACAAGGAGGAGGACCAAGGTTTAGGGAGACTTCCTTGAGAAACTGATAATCCATCCTTGCCTTTCCCTTCTACCTTCCTCCCGCCCTTTCTCCCTTCTGCTACTCCAATCGTCTCCTCGACATACTTTTTTCCTTCCTCATCTCCCTTCTCTGTTCCCTAAGTTTTCTCCCCACCTATCTCCTGCTTTCCTTCCTTCTCCCTTCTTATATTTCCTCCTGCTCTCTAGTTGTTCCTCTATCCGCCCCCGTCTTATTTTTCCCTCGTCTCCACTTTTTCATGAATTTCTTATATTTTTGTTTTCTTCTACCTTTTTTCTCTCCTTCGACAAGCCTCCTTTATTTTCTCCCTACTGAGCATCACCCGCTGCTAACCTTTTCTTTCTCCCTTGTTCTTTTTTCTGTTCCTTATCTATCACCTTTCCCTCTTCACTCCTCCTCTCCTTTTCCTTGTTCCTTCTCTCTACCACCAATTATTTTACTTTTTTTTGCTCTCTGGTCTCCTTTCTTTAAGTAGACTTGCTTTTCCTGAAAATTCCTGCCCCCTCCCTGCCTCCTTTCTGTGCCCCTACCCCACCTTGCATTTTCCTTTACTTTCCCTCAGGTTGATCCCCAACTTGATATTGGCTGAACCGGGGGAAAGGGGCAATTAAAAACCCATTTTGGGGGGCAGCTAGGTGGCGCAGTGGATAAAGCACCGGCTCTGGATTCAGGAGTCCTGAGTTCAAGTCCGGACTCAGACACTTGACACTTACTAGCTGTGTGAACCCGGGCAAGTCACTTAACCCCCTTTGCCCCGCAAAAAAAAAAAATTGGAGGGAACCTAAGCTCCCAGTTATTGCTGGGAATAGGAACTAGGCTCATCCACTTTTTGAGTTCTGGGGTCAATATAATTCTTTCATTTAATGGAAGAGGGTCTTGCAAAAATGAAATATAAGAAAGGAGATCGTGCTGCGTGGCAGCTCTTTATTTCACTGCAGTAGGGAGAATTCAAATTAGACAAATTCCATACACTGTTCTACTGTGGTGATAGAAAAGCAATTTTAGAAAAAAGAAATTCTCTTGCCTTCAGTGAGCTTGCTTTCTACTGGGAAGTTGGGAACATTTATGCACGTGCACAAATGTTCAGTCAGGTACTTCCTGATCCCATTGGGAGTTTCTTGTCAAAAGATAACTGGAGTGATTTTGCCATTTCTTTCTCCAGTTCATTTATAGATGGGGAGGAAACTGAAGGTAAACAGGGTATAAGTGACTTACCCAGGATCACATAGCAAGTGACAGAGGCTGGATTTGAAATTCCGGTCTTCCTGGTTCCATGCCTATCCACTTCACCAACTAGCTGCCCCTATGTATACATAAAAACAGATATAAAATAATTTGGGGGTTGTGAGAGTAATACCCCCTGGGAAGATCAGGAAAGGTCTTTTTTGTAGGGGATGGTACCAGTTTGACAATAGAGCATATGAGTATAATATATCCGGGAATGAGTTTTTGACTATAAAGTCGCTGGAGCATAGATTTAGAGCTGGAAGGGACCTTAGAGGTCATTGAATTAAACCTCAATTCCCCAGCCCCCACTCTTCCCCATTTAACAGCTGAACACCTTGAGGATAAGAAAGATTAAATGACTAGTCTAAGTCATTGTAAATCACAAGTGACTAGCCATGATTTAAATCTGGGTTCTTGGACTCCAAATTCAGTGTCCTTTCCATTCTGTCAACGCAGTAAGTACTGTAGCAAATTGTTATTGAAGGTTGCAGAATATATAATCTTATTTTAATCATAAAAGTATTGTTTTCCAGTGACATGGAATGGTAGTTTTTAACATTTGTATTCATAAGATTTTTAGTTCCAACTTTTTCCTCCCTCCCCCCTCCCCAAAACAGAAAGCAATCCAATATAGGTTATACAGTCACATCAAACATATTTCTGTATTAGTCATGAAAGAAGAATCAGAACACAAGAGGAAAACCTCAAAAAACAAAAACAAAAGTAGAAATGGTATGGTTCAATTTATTTTGTTTTGTTTTGTTTTGTTTTTTTGTAGGGCTATGGGGGTTAAGTGACTTGCCCAGGGTTACACAGCTAGTAAGTGTCAAGTGTCTGAAGCCGGACTTGAACTCAGGAACTCCTGAATCCAGGGCCGGTGCTTTATCCACTGCGCCACCTAGCTGCCCTGGTACTGTTCAATTTAAATTCAGAATCCACAGTTATTTTTTTCTGGATGTGGAGAACATTTTCCTTCATGAGTTCTTTGTAATTGTCTTAGATCATTGAACTGCTGAGAAGAGCCAAGTCTATCATAGTTAATCATCACACAATGTTGCTGTTACTGTGTACAATGTTCTCCTGGTTCTGCTCACTTCATTCAGCATCAGACCACTTAAGTCTTTCCAGGTTTTTCTGAAATATGCCTGCTCATCATTTCTTACAGCACAATAGTATTCCATGACATTCATATACCCTAACTTGTTCATCCATTCCCCAATTGATTGGCTTTCCTTTGATTTCCAATTCTTTGCCACCACAGAGAGACTATTTTTGTACATGTGGGTCCTTTTCCCTTTTCTATGATCTCTTTGGGATACAGAGCTGGTAGTGGTATTACTGGGTCAAAGGTTATACACATTTCCATAGCCCTTTGAGCATAGCTCCAAATTGCTCAGTGTATAATCTTGTTGATGGTATTGAAGTGTTGGCAGGTGCCATTAAGGGAATTATTTGCTTAATAATGTTTACCCTTGTTTACCTTCAGCGTCTGAGTATAGTAGTATTAAAAGATATTTAGGATTTTGCACATAAGGCTTTGGTGAGCAGCCAGAAATATTAGGGTAGCAGTCTTTAACCTTGTTTGTGTTATTGGAACTCTGGTGAAGCCAACAGGCTCCTTTTTATTTTATAAATGTTTAACATGCATAGGATTATAGAGGAAACCAATCTTATTGAAATATAGTTATCAAAATATTTTTTTTAAATCTATGAGGGCAGCTAGATGGCACAGTGGATAAAGCACCTGCCCTGGAATCAGGAGGACCTGAGTTCAAATTCAGCCTCAGACACTTGACACTTACTAGCTGTGTGACCCTGGGCAAGTCATTTAACCCTCATTGCTTGCCCCTCCCCCCAAAAAATCTATGGATTCTGTATTCTGTATAGTGAAGCGAGCAGAACCAAGAGAACGTTGTGCACAGAGATAGCAATATTGTTTGATGAAGAAATGTGAATGAGTGACTATTTTCAACAATACAATGATCCAAAACAATCCCAAAGGACTATTGATGAAACATACTATCCACCTCCAAAGAAAGAATTGATATTAATGGAATAAATTGAAGCATGCTATTTTTCACTTTTTTTTCCATTTTTTTCTTTTAATCAAGTTTTCTTCTACAAAATGACAAATATGTTAATGTTTTACATAATGATATATGTATAACCCATATCTGCTTGCCACCTCAGGGACGGGGAGGGGAGGAAGGGAAAGAGGGATAAAAAGAAAAAAAAAATCCATGGATTCCAGGTTAAGGCCTTGTATGGGGTGAATGAAGTTAACTGTTAATTCAAACAAATTTAGGGTAAGGTCTTAATTATAGAGCATTCAAAATGCTTTTTTTACGATATTGACACTTTGTTGTCAGTGAATACATGAAGTTCTCTGGTTAAATCATCTTTAAATTTTTTTAAAAAAACTCCAGCTTGTTCATTTAAGCTTTTTAATATGTCCTGCTCTTTGACTTATTTTATTATAATTTCCTAGAGTTTTGGAAACATATCCTGTTATTTTGTATCTCTACTAAAATGCATAGTAATGTGTTCTCTATTTTTAGATAATGTAGTTACAAAGCACTTTCACATCTCATTTGGAACTGACAAACACACTGTTGAATTTAGATAATACAAATATCATTTTACCTTCATTTTATAGAATGAATGATTGATATTGAGAGAGGTAGAGTTAGTTAGATAGACAGAGGTTGCTTAGTCTGCAGTAGAACAAGACTTTGTAGACAGGTTTGGTTTATTTGTTTGGTTTTTTGTTTTGTTTTGTGGGGCAATGGGGGTTAAGTGACTTGCCCAAGGTCACACAGCTAGTAAGTGTCAAGTGTCTGAGGCTGGTTTTGAACTCAGGCCCTCCTGAATCCAGGGCCCTAGCTGCCCCAGGTTTGGTTTTAGAATTTATCTTCTGCTACTTCCTACTACATGTGTTGGGCAAGTTAATTAACTTTTCCAGGCCTCATTTTGTCATCTATAAAGCAAGGGACTTGGACTAAAATAGTTCCAGTGTCCCAGATTTATAATCTGTGTACTATAATTTTTGTCTTAGGACTCCCAAATCCAGTCTTCTTTCTTTACACATAAGTTCCTCAAGGGCAGGTACAGTCTTTGTATCCTCAGTTACTGGTACATAAACAGTTGATTGCTTATTGGTTTGTTGTTATTTACTATTTTAAGTGATTTTGAGACTTTATATCTTTTTTCTCTTCTAGCTCTATTTCTGTTTGTCAACTCTTCAAGGTTAAAGTTCCAATCTCCTAAAGCCTTGGGATAACAGTATCTGATATAATACAGAATCAAGTATAATGGTAAATACATTTTAGACTCGAAGAGGATTTATTATTGGAAGTACACAAAGGATATTATTCTACTTGCAACATAGTTCTGTGACATGGACTTCAAGGACAGTATTACATCAAGACTTGATATTTCTTCTGGATTCCTCTCCCACTTACCTCCTAGTGTGGTACTCAGTAAACAGAACGCCTTTCTTTTTAAATGTTGTTGACTGACAAATGCCCTCAGAGGTAGGTGAAACTGCCTCTTCTGTCTCACATCTGAGCATCAGTTACTTGCATTCATCCTTTACACTGTAACACATTCCTCATCACTTTTGTGAACCAATTTTACCATGAAATAAACACAAGGGACATAAACATTGAATCCAGTTATTTTTGCCTGGAAGTAGGGTTACTATCTGCTACTGCTCATCCATCTTCAAAATCTATCATGCCTACAGCCCTTTGCCCCAGAGTCTTGGCCCCAAAGGAGCGAGAGGAACCTATTAAAATGAGGAATCCCCGAGGGCAGGACCCTAACCCACAGACAGAACCCCCTGGCCCTGAATCCTTCCGAAGGCTCTTCCGACGTTTCCGCTACCAGGAAGCTGCTGGTCCTCGAGAAGCTCTAAGACGGCTTCGGGAACTCTGCTGGGGTTGGCTAAGGCCAGAACAACACACCAAGGAGCAAATTCTAGAGCTCCTAGTGCTGGAGCAGTTCCTGACCATCCTGCCTGGAAAGATCCAGAATTGGGTCCGAGCCCAGGAGCCAGAAAGCAGTGAGCAGGCAGTCGTTGTGGTGGAGGATTTGGAGACAGAGCCTGGGAGACCATGGCAGTGGGTGAGGAGAGGTGCCTGGGGAAAAGGACTCCACGAGTAGTATAAGTCTGTAAGATACTCAGGAGAAGGAGAAAAGGGAGGGGGTAGGGAGGAAACAATGGAAAATTGAAAGAATAGAAGACATGATTTTTTTAAAAAGATGGACATAGGGTTTTAGTGTCAACTTTTATCACAACTGTGTTGACTTATTGTGTTAAATAGGGCTAGAACTTGGACGTGGGTAGGAAGGCATTGAGATTCTTGAAAGACAATCTTTCCATAGGCTCAGAAAACAGTTTTAGGTGTCTGTGTGAAAGGGGAGGCATTAACGGAGGAGCAGGTCATTGCTTTGATTCTCTTTGCCAGTTCTGAGTAGTATTGTGGGCCTTTAATTGTTCTGTTATCTTTAGGATACTTGGATTTAATGAAAGGAGAAAGACAGAAGCAAAGGGAACAAGCAAATTTGGATTAGGGAGTAAAGGGGTCAATTGTTCAATGACCAAATAGGTAGTTGTGCTGGAGCAATCCAGGAAGACTCCCTGAAACAAATGAGATAATGATTTGTAAAATGCTAGCACAGTGCCTGACACACAGTAAGTACTGTATAAATATTAGCTATAATCATTATTATTACCCAAAGGAGATTAAGATCACATAAGATGTTTGATCTATGGGAAGGAGGTTCTCTGGATCTAGAGATATGTTAGCCATGGAGTTGATTCGGAGAACACTTAGAGACCAGAATAGAGTGAAAAGGGCTGATGAATCTGTGTAGCCCTTTGCAGAACTCTGCCTGTGCCCTGAGATTGTTCCTGAGATTTCCTCTCTGGGATTTTAGCTCCAGCTCTCTGAGGATCCTGTGGTGATTGATGATGGTGATGGGTCCCCTGCCCTAGTTCGGGCGCCGGAACAGGAAAGACTCTTGTCAGACACAGCATCCCCTATGGCAGCATCAGAGCCCTCACACAGCCTGACAAAGAGGCGGGTCTGCCATCCTCCATCCCAAGAAGAAGGGTTGGGGAACCCAAACCCAAGATCAGCAGAGCAGCTCAATAGGGGTACTGATGAAGGGCCTCCATTTACAAAAGAATCAGGTAAGGAGATGGTAGTGTGATGTAGTGGAGGTTGCATAGGACTAGGGGTGGGAAATGTAGGTTTAAATTCCTGTTCTTTTACTAACTGACCAAATTGCTTCACCTTTCTGGGTCTCACTCATTTTCTTCCTCTTTAAAGTGAGGGGATTGAGTAAGATGATATGAGTTCTTTTTCTATTCTGTGATTCACTAAATCTGTTTGAGAATGTCAGGGTTTCCTCTTATAACTAGCATCCTGCTTTCTATGTTCTTCAGAATACTATAAATCAGACCTATTTTCTTATTGCCTTATTATAATTTTAGGATAGATTTATCCATATTTCTGTCAATTTGGCTTTACATATGTCACTCCATGCTTTATAAACATGGAATATTTAATGACCTGGAAACATGCTGTGCTATATATGGGAAGGCCAGAACAGAATACGAAGGAATGTAAAAGAATTCTTTTGAAAATAGAATCTTTTGGGGACAGCTAGGTGGTGCAGTGGATAAAGCACCAGGCCTAGATTCAGGAGGACGTGAGTTCAAATTTGACCCCAGACACTTGACACTTACTAGCTGTGTGACCCTGGGCAAGTCACTTAACCCTCACTACCCCGCAAGAAAGAAGAAAGAAAGAAAGAAAAAGAATAGTATCTTTTTATAATTCAAATTATACCACTTTAGTTTACCTGGCTTCTTCTATTCTCCCCCCCCTCCAGGCCCCCCCCCACACACACACACACTTTAGATTTGGAAGGCAACTAGATATAGCATGAAAAACACTGGAGACTATCTCTCCCACCTTAGCTGTATGACCTTAAACAAGTCACTTTGCCTCATTTAATTTCTTGGGTTTAATAACTGTTCAAACTTATAGCATTGTTCTCAGAATTAGATGAGATAATGCCGGTTTTATGTTGCTATTGCTATATATGGCACACGTAGATTAAATACCCTCGTATCAGGTAAAATTTGATTGGGATACATAAGAAATAGAAAAGAGATTTATATTGCTGACATTGCAGAGATGGCCTATCTTACTGGAATTTCTTATGGAACTAATGCCCTAAGACATATTCTGGTAGCTTGGAAGTACCACAGGTGATTTTTATACTTATGTGATATGTGATCTCGTTGTTGTAAGTACTTCATCCATGATGATACATTAGAGAGCAACCTATCTTTGTTATCTCCTCTTGTGCTACTGTTGTTCATTACTTCCCATGAATCTTCCAAAGGGGAGTCCATGCTAGGAGTTTTCCTCAAGATGTTTTGATGTTGCTTGGATACTAGAGAGCACATTGGCTCTGTTTGAGTCGTCCTTTGCTCTTGCCATATGACTTATCCACTTCTGATCAGACATCTCAGTGATGACATCCTTTATGTTACTTCTGCATAATTCCTAGTTCATTTTCATTCTGATCTTCTCTGTTGCTCTTTGGATAAGCCTGGCTTTTTAATCATTTACAGCCTGGTACACTCCAGAAAAATAAGTGGGCCATTGTTTCTGGTAGCGGCCTGTGGTCATTAAAAGCATTTCACAATTTCTTAAAGGCAATCTGGATGATTCTTCTGTTTAGTGCCGGACTTAAGTGACTGCAGTTTTTATCTAAAATATAGATATAGATATAAAAAAAAATTACCCAAGCACTTCTATCTTGGAGTGTTTTGCTACACTGGTCACTTGTTGGTACAAAAACCAAGAAGAGTCCCTGTCCTTTCATAGATTTAAATCTAAGATAGATAAAATAGTTATCCCTTTCACATCGTTGGGGGTGAGAGGCATGGTGCCCTGCAATCTGGAAAATCCGCATAAAATTTTTTGGCCCTGCCTTTGTACTAGAGAAGAAATCTGATATTTTTTTCTTTTATAGGATGTTTACAGTACCTTATTGTAAAATTCGGCTTAAGTATTTGGCCATAACCCTAACCCTAACCCTCTGCTGGCCTTTGTGTATCATCTCTAGCTTCTGTAAAATTCCCCAAAATTCCCAATTGAATTTCTTATGCCAGTCTGCGATACAGCGAAACAGTAATGGGAAAAGTTGTGCTACAGAAGGGAATACTATATACTGTATTTATGTACTGTAGTTATATTACACTGACACAGCATTGTAGATTAGGTAAAATATTTGCAACATGTGAAAGGAATATGTGATTTGTGATGCAATTTTCTCCATGAAATCTTTTGTGATACCTCCAGCTAGAAATCATCTCTCTTCCCTTTAATGTTTCATGCCTTTCTGTTTGACCTTTCCTAAGTATACACTTATCTCATTCTTACTTGTATTATGATTATTTGTATATTGTCCTTATTTTCCTACTGTATTTCTTCAAAGGAAGAACTGTGTCTCATTTCACTTTGGCTGTGTTACTTTGTAACTCATAAACTTAGAGAGGCTCCCTTTTCCCTCTAGAATAAAACATAAACTCCTCAACCTGGCAATTACTACTTTCTACCATATAAAAGCAACTCACTTTTTCATGCTTTCACATTACTCCCCTTCATGAAGTTCTCTGTTTCAAGCAAATTAGCTTGCCAAGTGCTCCCCAAATTTAGCATTTCTTTCCTATTTCATTTGCATAAGCCTTTACTCATGTTTGGAATAATAATAATAATAGTAGTAGTAATAATAATAGCATGTTTATATAGCTATTTATATATGTTGGCTCACTTTATCCTCAAAAGAATCCTTCAAAGTGGGTATGATTATTGCACCATTTTACAGATGAGAAAGTGGAGTCACAAAGAGGTTAAGTCACTTGCCCAAGGTCACACAGCTAGGAAGTGCCCGAGGAAAGGTTTGTGTCAGGTCTTCCTGACTCCAGACCCTGCACTTTATCCACAATATAGGAATTCATTGCTGTCTTAATGTCAGCTCTCTTATTTCCAGCCCCCCACCCCCATGTAAGGTCCTTGAGGGTGTAGCAACTTGTTTTAGGTAGGCACTCACTAAATGTTGATTGAATTTAATTGAGAGTCATACAGAGCTAGGAATAGAATTTCCAGGTATTCTGATTCCTTGTTTTCTGATACCTCAAGGCTTTTCCTTCCATAGATTCCACTTTTAAATGCACAAGGCCAGGTGGGCAAAGGAAAGCCAGGCAATACCTTAAGTCAATAGTTAATTCCTTAATAATTATATATTTAGGAAATAACTCAGAGGCCATATAGCTTAACTCTCCCATTTTAGAGATGAGAAAATTGAGCCTCAGAGAGTTTAAGTGACTTACCCTACGTCACATAGTTGATAAATATCAGAAGTGGGATTTGAATTCAAATCCTTTGGGGGCAGCTAGGTGGCTCGATGGATAAAGCACCCAGCCCTGGATTCAGGAGGACCTGAGTTCAAATCCTCCCTCAGACACTTGACACTAGCTGTGTGACCCTGGGCAAGTCACTTAACCCTTACTGCCCCACAGAAACAAAAACAAAATGTGAATTCAAATCCTTTGACGCCAGAGGTAAATCTAGCCAGTGTTTTTCTTACTATACCAAATAGTGCTTGTTTTAGCAGAAAGTAATTACAGCTGAGAGCAGTCTGGAAAAAAATCACAAGGATCCTTCCTTCCCTCTCTTTTGGCTCCCATATTCAATCAGGTGCTCTTATCCCTTCAATTATACCTCTGAAAGGGGTATATATTAGACTGTAGATTAGGTAAAATATTTGTAACATGTGAAAGGAATATGTGGTTTGTGATACAATGTTCTCCATGAAATTTTTTGTGATGCCTCCAGCTAGAAATCATTTCTCTTCCCTTAAATGTTTCATGCCTTTCTGTTTGACCTTTCCCATGTATGTATACCCTTATCTGCCCCTCTTACCACTGCCACTGCCATTGCTCTAGGCCCTCATCATTTATCAACTGTATATTTATAATAACCTAACAGTTCTCATTGCCACCATGCTTTCCTTCTGCATTCTTCAGCAGGAGCACACTGCGTTTAAAGTAACCTTCATCTAATCATACCATTCCCCTTCCTGAAAGTCTATGTTTTCCCCTTCCCTACCAACTGCAGTTCAAGCTATTTTGTCTGGCATAATATTCAAGGCTCAACACAGTCTGGCTTCAACTTACCACTCCAGCATTTTGTCACATTATTCCTCTTACTGAAGTTTACAATTCAAACAGAATGTTGGCCTTTCAATTTTTTTATTTTTTACTTTTTAAAAACATTTTTGGCCTTTCAATTAAAAGACTATTTGAATCCCTTCTCTGCTTCTTTCTCACTTGTGTGATTTGAGCAAGTCAGTTTTTCTCTATGAACATTCACTTTTCTTATCTGTAAAATTAATTATTTGTACTAGTTAACCTTTAAATTCCCTTCCAGTTTTGATGTTCTCTGAGTCTCACTCCCTGCATTCTTGTGCTTTCTTCTCCTACTTCTATTCATTTATGCATAATTCTCATTGTATCTGTTTCTTTTCATATATGAAAGAGCACCTTTCCCCCATTCTTTATTGAGGTGTGTGTGGGAGGGTGGGTACTGACTGAGTTTGGAACTCTGCATGTGTCAAGACATTTTGAATGTGTTGGTTAATTATCTGAACTTTGTTTCTTTTTTCTTCTTTGTTTAAGGGATGGCTCTCTGGGAGGAGGAGGGATATGTTGGGAAAAGTAAGTGAAGAAAACAAAATCCTTTTCCTGCTCTAAGGCCCACCTCAAGTGCTACTTGTTTCATGAAGTCCTAACTAGAAATGATCATTCACTTCCTGAGTTTCTCATGACTATTTAATCTCTCCTGTATATTTAACACATTCTGACTTATAGTTAGTTTTGTTCACCACTCATTTCCCTCTTGGCCTATAAACTTCTTGAATGCAGGGACTGAATCATTTTTCATGTTTGTAATCCTCAGTATCTGCATAGTACCCTGCACATAATCAATGCAGTATGAATGTTAACTGAATTGAACTGGTAGAGAACAGTAACATAGTACATTTCAATAGCACTTTGAATTTTAAAAGGAAGTTCCCTCACAATCCTGTGAAATAAGTTTTTTAAATATTATCCCTCTTTTATAGATGAGGAAACCAAGGCTTTGAGAAAGTAAGTGATTCACCTGGAGATTACAAAGCTGTTTGAAGGAGGATTTGAATTTGGGTCTACTAGCTGCTAGTCCAGTACTCATTTCCTTAGGCCTAGCTCCCTCACTGGTAGAATACCAAAAACAAATTTTGCATATTTAACAATTTAATCATATTGTACTTGCTAACTCTTGGTTTAGATAACTATCTGAATATTCTCTTTTTAGATCCCTTCCAGCTCTAGAATTCTAGGTTTGGTTCCCTGAAATTGTTACTGTTAGACTGTCCTCTCTTATCCTTGATCAACTTACCTTTGTTTTCTGACCTATATCTACAACTAAAATGAACAGTGAAAAAGAGGGAGAAAAAAAGATCATTTTATCAGGGACACCTACCTATCTGGTGATAAGGCTACATTTTGGAGTTTGTTGTTCTAATTTGTTCTTTTTCCAGTTTCAGTACCCCCTCCTGTTTCCCAAATTCCTTTATTTCCTGAGGAAGGGAGTTCTGAAGACCAGGAAAAAGTGACCTCACTTCATTTGTCCCAGGTGAGTTGTTATTGCTCTCTTCCTTAGAGAAATGCATCGAATTGGGAAGCAGATCTGTGTTCTAGTCATGGCTTTGCTGCTTGGACAAGTAACTTCATTTCTTTGGACCTCATCCTTAACTATAAAAAAATAGCCCATTAGATTTGTAAGGATTATTCTAGCTGTCACAAGATTTGGAAGAATCCTTAAACTTGATAAAGTTTAACCAATAATCTGAACAAGAATTCTCTGTAACATCTGAGAAGGGACCATCAAGCCTCTACTCAAAGACCTCCAGAGATGAAGAAGTCATTACTTTATGAGGCAACACATTCCACTTTAGGGAAGCTCTCATTGTTACTTATTTTTCCCTATCATTAAACTGAAGTTTTCCTCTTTGCAACTTCTTCTCATTACTCCTCATGTTTTTATTTTAGGTAAAGTAGAACAAAATATACTTTTATGCTTAATAAGCCTTACAAATCTTTCAGGTCCCATCTGGCAAACCTCCTTTGGATATGCTCCTGTTTGTATATGATATTCTTAAAATATTGTACTCTGAATTAAGCTCACTATACCAAATGTAATCTGACAAGAACAGAGTGCAGTAATATTGTAACTTATTCATTCTGGATATTTTGCATTTATTAACATAGCTTAGTCTTACACTGTTTTGTACGTGAAGTCTTATTCTTTTACACTAAATTGATAACATAGGAATTCCTTACTAATGCCTCTCTGCTCTAAGGAAAAGGCCCTTTATCCCTTGCCTTCTGCTTCCCCCTCCTTCCCTCATTCCAGACAAATAAGAAAATCACAATACCAAAACCCTGACACTTGCAGTTATTTATTCTTACTTTTAAATCATTTTTAGATCATTTCTGGGAGAAAGCAATGGTCCCATGGAAAGAACTAAAAGTTAATTTGTACTACTTAATAGCTGAGAATAATTGTCTAGGCTAAGGTAACTAGTTTCCCCCACTACTAATATATTCCTACTTCATAGGAATATTTTGATAACAATTATGGTAAAATATTGATCATATATCAAGACTTCTAGGTAGCACAGTGGATAGAACATTGGGTGTGGAGTCAGGAAGACCTAAGTTCAAATACAGCTTCAGATAGATACTTAGTAGCTTAATAGTATAATCTTAGGAAAGTCACTTAGCCTTAGTTTGCCTCTATTTTCTCACCTGTAAAATGGGGGTGATAACAGCACCTACTTCACAGGGTTGTTGTGAGGATAAAATTAGATAATTGTAAGTTCCTTAGAGTTTTACATAGTTTCTGCCATGTGGCTGGCACATAGGCACTATTGCCATATATGTAAATGCTTATTTCCCTCTCCCTCCCCTCTTCCCCCATTTCAGGTGCAGAAAATATGATGAGAGACTATGTGTTCTATAGATGTTAGTACTCAATAAATTCTCTTGACTAAATTTTAGTTTCTGACCCCACAGGAATTCCTAATCCAGTCCACAGCTTTGAGAAGGTACCAGGAAGGGGCAGGACTACAGGCAGTGAATGCCATCCTTCATTCACTACCTTATCTCTGGTTTCTTCTGTTAAATATTCATGAGGAATAGAGAAAGTTAGGATGTTAGTATCTTGTTCATCTTTGTTACTCAAAGACTGACCCAGTATCAGAGGTAAAAGTATCCTCTTCAACTACTATGTGTATGATGTTTTGGCACCTTTGCTTTTAGCACTAACTCTCCTTGGGTCTGACATCTGTCAACATCTTTGGACTTATGGGTCCTGAGTAGTTGTTTCATCTTGTTTCAGAACCATGTGACTCAGCTCAAGGATGTGATCCTGTGTTTCTCTGAGGAAGAGTGGTCTCTTCTGGACCCTGCTCAGACTGGCTTCTATGGAGAATTCATCATAGAGGAGGACTATGGAGTCTCTCTCCCCATGAGTAAGGGTTCAGCTTCCTCCTGGCCTGGGATTAATCATCTATGGGGCTTTGGGAGTGAATGGCTACTCCTCTCTAGTTTCCCTTTTCCTCCCCATGATGCCTAGGTGATTTGTACATAATTTCTTCTAAAAATAGTTGCTAACTACCTCAATACCTTCCCAAACTGCAGTAAGATTTAGAATCAGAGACATAACTAGTACCTGTTTTTGTTTTTATGGTCAAAGAGAACATACCTGGTTTCCTTTGTGACCAGTAGTTTTACCTGGTCCATTTCTCTGCATTTCCCATTTTCTTTTAGACAGTTACAACTAATGGGATTAAGAGGGAAAATGTCTTAAACTCTTCCCTCCTCTCATCTACAAAGTCATACTCATATCGACTTTCCTACCCCCAGGAATGGTGTCTGTTTGTGCTCCTATCATGTTTTTCCTTCTACCTTCCCTCTTTGTCCCTATCAGGGACCTAGGTAGATTATCCCATTTACCTCAACCTGGGTTTGTTTAGGCTGCTGCCTCTAAGTAGGTTGCTGGACAAATAGATATCCCCTCCCTTCTTCTCCTTAATAGACTATCCAGGTCCCCAGCCAGTCCCAGAGAGAATAAATGAATTGCCCAAGGTCATGCAACTACCAGATTCCCGGGTAGAAGATGATGAGCCATGTGGCCCGGAATTCCAGGGCCCCCAGGATAAGGAGATCCCCAAAACTACTTGTACAGGTGAGGAATGAGGTAGTAACTATAGTGTAGTACCTTCTGATGAGGAGTGAGATCAACTCAGGAGCACTATGATTATGATACTCCCTCTCACCTCTACTCCATCCTTGCTCCAAAGGTTCTCTAATTTGGGACTATTAAATTACCTGAGTCGGTGTTGGTAGGACTTGACACTGCAGGTTCCTTCTTTGACTTTTATCAGGGATTTATAATGCAAGAAATTCGAATATGGGGTCCCAGATATGTTGATTAGAATGGATACTTTTGACCAACTGAGGATTAGAAAATCAGGAGTTTTCTAGAAAAAACTCCTTATTCTGTTCCCCTGGCATATTAGCATTATTTTTGGTCTATCCATATCCAAGACCTTTTCCCCCATTTGCCATCCATATTCTTTCACCTGATTGCCTGGTAAATTTTTGAGATAATTGGCTAAGTTTAGGCATGCAATCTCTGGCCATTGAATGAAACAAAGCATTCTTCTCCTTTTTAAGGCTTTACTCTGTCTAATTAGAACAGTGTTCTATGCCAATGAGTATTCAATATTCTTGACTACTACTATACACATTTACCTTTTTTAAATATTGGACTTTTAAAATGATGGACTTGTAGGTAATTCCTTTTTTTTTCTTTTCTCTTAGCTTACTAACCTAGTTTCACTCAAGCAACAAACATTTATTAAATACCTACTATGTTCCAGGCATTTTGTTAGGTATTGGAGATATAGATATAAAAGTGAAGTAGCATTTGCTCTGAAGTATCTTAACTTTTACCAGAAAATTATAGCATATATTGGAAAATAACAAGAAAAGGTCTAGACAAGCAGAGAAATTGTAAATAGAGCCATAGGGCAAGAGATTGCTTTGCATTTAACAATTATAATGGTTCATATTGATTTGAATATTTTTTTCCCTCAGCAATAGGTAAAAAACAGAGTGAGTGGGGGAGGCTTTATGAATGGATAGATGGGATGCATCATGATCTGGGGGCCAGCTGAATTTAGAGGACTTCGGTAAGGATTGACCCAATCACCATCTAATACTAGCTGCTTGACTTGCTGAATAACCATTTTAATTTAAAAGAAAAATTTAGTTGTGTATCAAAAAATTCAATGATCCCTTGGAAGAAGTTTCATAAATACTTATGTAGGTGAAGAATGAGGTGGAGGCAGATTGGAAAATGGAATCCAAGGTCCTTCTGAGCTACTCTGGGTTGGGACTCTCAACTGTCATGATCCTGTCCTGGTAAGAAATGTCTCTTCTAGCTTCCTCCTACCTGTTCTGATCATATTCAGTTAAACTCAAGTCAACAAACATTAAGTGATGCTAGGAGCACTGGATCTTAGATCTTACAACATAGGAGTTTATGTCATTTACAAAATCACTGTCATTTTTATAAGATGTTAGGGTTTGCACATAGTTGTATAGTTCATTAATCCTCATTAAAGCTCTGTGGGTTAGGCACCACATTTACAGTTGAAGAAATAGAAACTCAGGGACTGCCCATGGTTAAACAACTTTTATATGTCAAAGGTAAAATTTGAGGCAGGCCTTCCTGACTCCAATTCCACCACTACGTTGTCTCTCACTGTACATAACTATAACGTAAAATTAAATGTTCTTATGACACATTCTGGCTGTTTGACACTGGGCAAATCATTTAAGTTCTTAGTACCTTAGGCAGTTCTCTAAGATCGGATGTTGGAGAATAATTGACCAATTGCATGAGCATAGGAATTTTCCTCACCAGGAAGTCATGAGAGAAATCAGATTTAGACCAAGTTCATGAGCGAAGTACCCCAAAAATTCTATATGAAGAACAGAGAAAGAAAGGCATGTCTTACTGTGGGAGCAAGGAAAGATTCATGAGAAGGTGATATTTAAATTCACTTCTGAAGGAACACTAGGGTTTCAACAAGCAGAGAGGGGATTGGATGTGTATCTTATTCTTATTCTAAGTATAATGAAGAAAGACATAGAACTGGAAGAATATAGGCTGTATGGGGAAGTTATGGTAATGAAGCCTTTTTAAAGTTGTGGCTATAGAGATAGGAAAGAGGCGATGATTTCAAGAGACATGGAGAATGGCTATGACTTTGCAATTGATTACCTTTTATAGAGGTGATGGAGAGTGAAGAGTCAAAGATCAGGGTTTCCAATATGGGGGACTAAGTAATAGTACTGCCATTTATAGAAATTGAGGGAAAGAAGCAGGTAAAATTCTACTTCGGAAATGCGAATTTTCAGTAATGGGTTGAGAAGTCCAGAAAAAAAAATGTAGATCTGGAATTCAGGAGAGAAGTTTGGGATAGAGATACAGGGGTGTTCCAAATGTCAGATGCTACAGTTAAGGAGAATGGGCTGAAAAAAAATTCCTGGACTTAGTACCTTGAGAAAGGGGTGTTTCAGTGACATATTAAGGTAGTATGATAAAAGGTTATATTGAATTGTGAGATTGTGATGCTACAAGACAGACTACTTTTTCTAAAAGGGTAGTTTGATGTCTTGTTTGTCACATCACATTTATTTGACACACATCATATAACAAAATTTTTCAAGAATTTTGACCACGAAACTGAAATTGAGAGATGGATATTGTAGCTGAAGTAGTAGAACAGTCAGTTAAAAGTTTTTTCAAATGAGTGGTAAGGAGGAAACTAAAACATAGATTTCTGGGAAAGGACCCATGAAGAGGGAGAGATTAAAAAATATGTGAGATGAGTAGAGATTAAAGAAGGCTGGGTATATGGAATTAGGTTTGGGGTCTCCTGAGAAAGGGAGGAAAAGAAAGCAAGGGATGAAAATATGGAGACACTTAGGTCTTCTCAGTGAAGTAGGAAAATAGGATACTTACCTATTGGGTAAGTTGGTTGGGGTGGGTTTGAGCCCTTGAGGACAAGGAGAAATAGTCACTGCATAAAGTAAAATTAAGGGATTGATAAGTGTGAATAAAGAAATCCCCGAACAGCATGTCAATAAAGTTTACTTGATTTTTCCCACAGTGTTTATTCAGCAATGTGGCAATACAAGTAAGAGTGAAGAAATTGAGGTATTGGTGTTTACCAAGAGCTGAAGAGAGAAAGGGAACGATGGAAAAATACAGTAGTGAGGCATCCTGTAAGGTAGTTCCTGTCTCACTGGATTTGGCTTGCTGTGGCATAGCACAGTGCTTGGCATATGACAAGTGTTTAATAAATGCTTATTAATATGTGTTAGGGCAGAGAAGTGTATGGTAGTTGTGGCAGAATTTCAAAGTTCAGGCATCTTATAGATTATTATATGTGGTGATTAAAACTTAAGGTGTTATATAGTGCAGAAATATACATGACTCTTCTTGGTATTATAAGTGCTTATTGAATTGAATTTTTAAATGCTAAAGCATGTAATATAAAGTGTGTGTATGCATGTGTAAGTCAGTCCCAATTTTCTATAGATAGTTTTTCAGGCATGGATTTGCAGGTCCCTTTCTAGGCTCTCCAGCACCCCCAGCCACCTCCCCTAGCTATGTGATCTTGGGCAGGTAAACTTAGGTTCTATAGAACTTAGTATCTTCATTTTTGATTCTTAAAAATCTTTTTTAGATCTGAAATTCTGTGACATATATAGTAGGAACTTAGAGATAGTCTAATGCTCAATTAGTGGAAATTAATTTTTATTCTGATTTATTACTTAAAAATAGCACATGAGCCTAGCAATGTGGGAATAGTAAGAGCAAATGAATGAGAATGTAATGATTTGTTTGAAATCCCATAAAGAGATTTTCTCCCCACCTCTTCATTAAGGGGGAATCTCTCACAAAGTCAATATCACCCACCCTATAAAATATGAAGAATTTTAGTATTTGCTTGAGCAAGAAAAAACCATTTTGGAAGAAAAATCAGCTGGGGGAAAATATTAGTAGAGCTCCATATACTTATTATGTCATAGCAAGTTTTTATTTTATATAACTATTACATATTACATACTTATCTAAGTGTATTGATTTGGGATCCAGTTATTTAAATGTTAGTACAATGAAGCATGATAACAAAGATAATATTGCATTTGTGATATATCCCCAACACCAAGTAGAAATCAGTTTTAGATTATCTATTTTTGAACTACTGTTCCATGCCATTGCAAACTGTCTCCATATAATTTTTCTGACCCTCTACAGAATAAGCCCTTTGATGGTGAAGACTATTTAATTTAATTTAGTCTTTGTATCTCCAGTACTTCTCATCTTGCCTGGAACATAGTCGGCACTTAGTAAATGTTTGATTATTTGATGATACTATCATATGCTGTAGGTAATTTGTTGTTGTTTTTTCCAATTAGTCAGGGAAGGCCTTCTGGAGAAGGCGCTACTTAAAAGAAGCAGGTTCTTGAGGTACACATTGGGAGAAGACTTGGAGAAATGAGTGCATGAGCAAATGAATGTGATGTTGATATTGATTTCATTCATACCCCCACTAACCTTCTACTCCTCCCATGGTATGTTAGTTAAACTACTGGGAATGGAGTTGAAGTAGAGGAAATTGTATTGAAGTTTTTTAATAGATTCCAAATTTTGTCACAAATATCCCCACCCCCAAATCTGCTAGTGTATGTTTAAAGAGGCATAGGCATGCTGGTTACATTTCAGGTGTCTTAAGAAAAGCAGAGTCATAACACTTAATGCATTCATTTAAAAAGTAAATTTTGTGTTTATTCTTTTGGTTTTTGTCAGTATGGGAATTCCCACTACTAATGAAGATCAACAACTATTCTGCATCTCATAGGCTTGAAAATGCTAGAGCACTGAGAAGTTGAGTCACTTGCCAAGGTTCACACAGTTAGCATGTGTCAGAAGTGTGACTTAAACTTAGGTTTGACTGACTCTTTTATCTACTGTACCAAGCTCTCTCTACTGAAAAAACCATAAAATACCCCATATCATACACTAAAATATTGTAAGGAAAAAAGAAATCACTAACCAATAATCATTAACCTTGACATCAAAGGTAACTATTTATAATTCTGGTTCTCTAAATACTCATATTTTTTTTATCCTAACTATCAGCTGTTACAGGTCTTTTTCATTTGCTCCTAGGCCTGTTTAAAACCCCTGGTATAATTGTAAAAACTCAGAACATTGTGCTGATACATAGTTTCTCCTTGCCATCCAGAACTCTTAAGTTTAATTGTCTTGACTTTTGTGACTCTGAAATACTACTTAAAGGGAAAATACTTAATAGCATCTTATTTTCAGAGCTAGAAGGGGACCCCTAGAAGTCATCATGGTTAACCTTATAATTTTTCTGGGAAGTATCTGGAACAGGGCAATCCCATGACATGCCCTTTCCAGAGTCAATGATAGTGTATTTTAAATACAGTTTAAGTAAAGGGGGGATATGTGGTGGGTGGGGAATGGGGAACAATGGCTGGAGGTAAAGATGAGGACACACGGCCCCAGTAGATTTTTAACTGAGTGGCTTACCTCCTTCTGGGCAGGGTTTTCTAGCATTCTCTAGGTTTTCTCCTACTTAGTAAGGAGAGGGATGTGGTCATACCTACACTTGAGAAAACTAACTGGCAACTGTGTAAAGGATGTATGGAGATGGAAGAGGACAAGGAAACCAGAAGACCAAGTAGGAGTCTAATGTACTAATCTAGGGCAGGCGATTGAAGTTCTGTACTAGAGTGGTGGCTAAGTCAGTAAAGAGAATGGCTGGATATGTGGACATAAGACAGGAGTCAATATAATTCTGAGCTTGTGAATTTAGGTAACTAAAATATGGTGATACTCTCAGAGGGTAAGAGTAGGAGGGAGAAGTTGGGGGGAGGGGATAAGGAGTTGTTTTGGACATGTCAAATTGAAGATAGATATTTGGTATATGGTATGTATATATATATATATAGTACAAATGGTATATATCTATATATAGATGGATGGATCTATCTATAGTACAAAATGTTGAGCAGGCAGTTGATGATGTGAGTGGAGCTCAAGAACAAAGACTAGAGCTAAAAATATAGATCTAGAAGTCATCTATTTATGGAAGATAATTAAACCCATGGGAGCTATAATGAGATCAGTGAGAAGAGAACCAAGGACCAGAGCTTTGGAGCACACCTACAATTGAAATGCATAATATCAATGAAGATCCAGCCAAGGAGGCTAAGGAGCAGTAAGATAGGTAGGGTGAGAACCAAGTGATGACAGTGACATAGAAACTAAGAGAGAAAAGAATATCTAAGATGAGTGGGTGGTCAGCAGTGTCAGATGCTACCAGAGAAGATAAGAAGGACAAGCTTTGAGAAAGCAACATTACAGCCACTCGAAAGCAATTTGTAACTATGCCCCCAAAGTTACTAAATTGTTTTACAAAATTGTAATGCCCTTTGACTCAGGGATACCACTGATAGATATCAAATACAGAGGAAAGGGACTCATACAAAAAAAATGTATAGCAACTCTTTTCATGATGGCAAAAAGCTGGAAACTAAGGGGTGGTCTATCAGTTGGGGGATAGCTGAACATATGGGTTAGAATTTAATGGGACATTTGTTCTCTAATAAATGATGAAAGAAATGGGTTTCAGAAAACCTCAGGAAGATTTGTATAAGTTGATGAAGAGGAAAGTGAATAGAAGCAAAACAATTAATAAAATAATAACTATAAAAATGAACTATTTGAAAGACTTAAATTTCAATAATCCAACTATAATTTACAGATGAACTGATGAAGAATGCTGTATACCTCTTGACAGGAGCAATGGACTAATAGGTAGAATAAACCATTTTTGGGGTATGACTAATCTGGTCATTTGTTTTCTATATGTATTATTAGGGGGGGTTGTCTCTCTCTCCCCCTCCCTCCCCATTCCCACCCTTCACCCCCATACCCAGAAGTAATGGGCAGGGTGTGAGGGAGAAAAATAAATTCTTGATAGTTTAAAAAAATTGTTGGTGGGGGGAGGGAAGGGAGGGTAGGAGAGAAATTGGAACTAGAAATCCTATGAAAACAAATGTTGAAAACTATCCTTATATGTAACTGGAAAATAATAAACTACTTTTAAAAATTGTTGGCAACTCTGAAGAGGAGCAGTTTCAGTTGACTGATTACAAAGGGATAAAGAGAGGAGTCAAGTTTAGATGAAATGAGTTTAGATGCAGCTTTTCCTAAGAGGTGAATAGAAAGAGGAAAAGAGTTAGAGGATGGCAGCTTCAGGGTACAGTAGGGTTTAGTTAAGTTTTGTTTTTGTTTTAGAGCTGAGGGAGACTTAGATGGGTTTGAAGGGTACAATAGAGTAACAATAGTTAATAATTATATACTTTGTGGTTTTCAAAGTGCTTTACATGTTATTTCATTTGAAACAGGCTGAAGATGAGAGAGTGAGTGATTCAGGGGCCCATTATAAGGAGATAAAGGATTGGTCTTAGCAAGAAGTACCTCCACACTATCAGAGACAGAAAAATCAAGACAAAATGGAGGATGGGTCAAGGCATTTTTATATAGACGAGAACATGAGAAGACAATGTTCACGGCGAATTAACTATTTACAAGTCAAATTATAAGCTAATATTAGCTAAAACAAATCCACTTTTACTCTGCCTTGGCAATCACTAATTTGTGTAACTTGTTATATAAATTTTGTCCATTTTTGCATAGTTATATGAAACTGACTTCCATCATGGATTTTGCCTCTTAGTAAATTTCTGAGCTATTTTTTCCTCTTATGGTATAGCTACTCTGTGGTTTCCAGTTTGGAGGACACCTATATGGAAAAGTTAGTTTTTTTCCTTGTTTTCAATTTCAGGTTTCTTTTTCTTAGATTTCCAAGATTCCAGACAAATACATTTTTACTAGCTGTTACTAGGAGATTGCTACTTGCTAGTACTCCATTCCTGTATTTTAATCCATGGCACAGAAATTCAAATTCTATTCTCCATATACCCTCTTTTTAAATTATTTGCATACTGACTAAATCATCTTTTCTTCTGAGGTCCTTACCTTTGACCAACAGCAATAATAAAAATGCCACCTGTTGCCCTAAGTCTTCAGTTTCTTTTCCAAGACTTCATCATCTTTAGCAATACTTTCTAGATTACGTCTGGCAGTATTATTTCTTTCCATATGAATCACCAGAAGTGGGTAGTGCTTGTAGAAAATATTTGCAGTCTGCTAGCAATTGTTATGATACTAATATGTCTTAAATCCTAGGTTGGATTTTGTAGCATCTCTAGAACTACAGTAATTCTTTATAGTGGTCAGTGTTTGTCTGGTCTACTCATTTCTACAGCCCCTGAACAGGGGCTTTGTGTTTAGCACCTGGATCTGCCCCTTTTGCTGTGTTTTGGAGTGGAACTATAGGCCCATTCATTCTCTGCTTTTGTCACTTAGGTTTCTATACTTTGACCTCCTGGAGTTAAGCCATATGGATCTTCATGGCTTTCTCTGGCGTTTTAGGACAGAGTATTAGAGAATTTGGAGCTCTGGGATATTCCTGTCTGAGTACTGCTGTGTCTTCACTATTTGGCTTGGTGGAAACTGGGTTTTTGACAACCTGAGGCTTTCTCATGGAAGCTATCCACTCTTGCTGCTCCTGGACACGCAACTTTTCTGGCTGTATTGCATCTATGGTTGCTATAAATGCTGTCAGCTTGTTTGCCTGAACTTGGACACTTCTAGCAGAATTTTATGCAGTTCTGTTGTTTTTTATTGGATGTTTTGATCATTATTTGACCTGTATGATTTTTGGCTTTTTGCTAGAATAGTTACTTCTTAGGAAACTGGTCTGGATTCTTCCATTTAGGCAACCATCTTGGCTAGAAGTATACTTCTTTACTTTTTATGTAATAATTGATTTCTGAGATTGGCTAAGAGACTTTCTTTCAAGGGAATCAGATTTTAAGGATATTACAGAAATTATTGACTCAACTTTATCTGTTTCTAGATGTTCCATATCAATAACAAAACTTAGGAGGAAATAATAGAAGGGGAAGTTCTCATTCAAAATTACTACAATCAGCTATCCAGAAGTTAAAAAACCAAAAAATAGAGAAAGGGTATAGGTTCTATATACTCTTTGCAACGTGTCCATAGTATTGTAGAGCTAAGACAGAGAATACCTTAGAAAACCATCCAGTTTAATCTGTTCATTTTATAGATGATGAAATTGAGTCCCAAGGCTTATGCAACTAATTAATATCAAATAATTTAGCTAGTTAAAACTCAGACTGCGCTATAGGTTTTCT
This sequence comes from Dromiciops gliroides, assembly GCF_019393635.1. Lineage (NCBI taxonomy): Eukaryota > Metazoa > Chordata > Mammalia > Microbiotheria > Microbiotheriidae > Dromiciops > Dromiciops gliroides. Next base: position 230,670,866 of record NC_057864.1, read on the forward strand.
GACCCCTTGTTCATTCCACCATACTATTTCAAAGCTATCAAAATATAAATTAAAAAAACACAATCACAATAAACATAACTGCCATTTATATAGCACTTTAAAATTTGCAAAGTGTTTTTATATATATGTATGTACACACATATACATACATATATATATATGTCATTTCAGCTGAGCTTCATGACAACCTTGTGAAGCAGATACTATAGATATTATTATATCTGTTTTACAAATGAGAAAATCCAGAGTGGATAAGTGATTGGCCATGGTTGCATAGGTAGTGGGTGTCACACCTAACATGTTTTTTTCCCCACAGTTCTATAAGGGCACAATTTCTGGGTCATGGATTAGAAAGCTTTTTAGGCATTGACAACTATTGGAATCAACTGGCAGGCATAAGACATAAATGTAGAAAAGTAGAAATGGAGGAAAAAAAGAGATAGGGATTTGGCGTGAGAAGAATGGAGTTTAAAAATTGCCCCTGTGCTGGGGAATGGCAGAGTACTAACACAATTATATCAGTTAATATATTGCTCTGGGTGTTGTAGTTTATCTCATCATGGTTTGGATTCTTATTTTCCTTTTGCAGGAGATAACAGCTTTAACAAGAAGGAGATGCCTCAGCAGAAAAGTCTAGGAGAGGAAGTTTCCATTGAGATTGTATTATCCAGTTCTGGAGATGAGGATCCCAACAGAGTCAGTCCTGCAGAGAAGATCTTCCAGGCTCCAAGAGGAGGAGACGCAACCCTTCCCTATCTCACAAGAATAACATGACTGATTTCAGAGATGCTGTCCATACTCAGGTTGAGACTACATCAAGGAAACCTTACACATGCCCTGAGTGTGGGAAGAACTTCCGCTGGAGGGCAAACTTCATCAGGCATCTCAAGAGCCGCAAGGAAGAGAAGAAAATTCATGAGTGTCCTATCTGCCGGAAACATTCACTGAAAGTGAGGATCTCAAAAGAACACACGAGAGACCCATGAAACTAAGAAGCCCTACATATGTGGTGAATGTGGGAAAAAGTTTCCGCCTCAGTTCCCATCTTGTCTCCCACAGCAGAATGCATACCCAGGAGAAAGGGCCTGAACTAAGCAAGAAAGAGCCACAAGAATCATCATCATCGTCATCGTCATCGTCGTCATCTAGTCCATCAGAAGAAATGACAAACCCTACCACCTATTTGGAGAGGAGAAGAAAGAGCAAACACATAAGTGTTGTTTTTGTGGAAAAGCCTTTGAGCAGCATGACCACCTGGTCCAGCACAGCAGCATTCACACAAAAGATAAGTCCTTTAAATGTCGATACTGTGTCAAAAGTTTCTTTCATAAGCATGATCTCATTCGACATCAACGAGTACATATGAAGAGCGCTCTAAGCAAGCTCTGAACTCATACTAAATTCCTTTTACCCAAATATGCTGGGAACATTAGAAAAAGCCTTATGTCACTAGGTCACTGTGATCCCACTATTGTGACTTTGTTAACAACTATTACTGAATTGTACCACTTTGTGTGCTAACACAGACTTATTTCTATTCATTCATACTCACATACAGAGACCATATAATTATTCCTTTACTCTGCAACAGTGTCCATATAACAATACAGTATTCAATAGGCATACAAAACATGAGTAATGCAGTCAATTAGCTGCCCCCCAATTGCCAAATAATTGGTTGTTCATTTCCGCCCCCCCCACCCCCATATCCCCTGCATTTCTCATTATACTGATTTGGAAATGAAATCAATTCATTGCTTTGGCATCCTATAGATAAATTCATATAAACCTGGAGGAGCATTTCTTTCCTGCCCTTATGAGCTTCTTTCTGCCTTCTATACCTTTAAATTTAATCTTTCTTACTGTACCTTTTTGTTTATTAGTAGAAGCTCTAGAGCATGAGTTTCCTCTAGGAGCCATGGCTATAGGATGGTGAGTAAATATAGGTTTACTTACAGAACCAACCTAAAGCTCAAGTCTCCCAAAGTGAACAGTTTTTACTAGACCTTACCATCTCATGAGCTACCTTCCTCTCCAAAGCAAGTCAAGCAAATCTCTGTGCTAAGCCACTAGACAGTTTCAAGTCCTTGCTGCTCCTCTCCCCCTTATACCTCAGTGTCATCAATGCAAATGATAACCTCTCCTTCCTGACCCCCCAGTACTTATACAATAAGTACACATGGCCCTATGGCCTTTAGGGGGATTTTATTTGATTCCCAAGCCGATTTTGTGGCTACTCAAGCCTACTCTGTAGATTAGGAAAACATTTCACTTGTGTTATGTTTTGTCTTCCCACTATATATATATATATTTAAATTTCATGTGGCCCAAGCTACTCTAACTCATATTTCCATTCTGAACACATCTCTTTGCACGTAGAAAGTATCTCTTGCTGTTTCTATTTTGCTTTAAAAAGTCAAATTTTAACCTGGGTAGATCAATTCGGGGAAAAAGTGGTGTTATGGGGACATAAACAAGGTGCTCACCTATAAAACTGAACCTTCTGGATAAACTCATGAATTTGAGCTAATAGTCCAAGTATAAATCAGGGAAGATAAACAAATTACTACCCACTCATAATATTTAATGACCTTGGTACAGCATAAGCCCCCAACTATATTTATAGTAGTAATCAAGATTGTAGCCTAGGATTCAAACCCTCTCAGTACTTTGGAACCTTCAGCCAAGATAGTCTTCCTCTCATAAGCCCTACAGTTCTTTGAAAAGAAAAATTCCATCCATACTTGAATGGCCAATGAAGTACTACTAGGTAGTGCTCTTCTGAGGCATGGGGATGGGATGAAGCACAAAGGAGGGTGAGAATATAAGTATATGTGGATATGTATAACTTATAAAGCTACACCTAAAATAATTTTCATACTTTAGAAATGTTGAATGAGAGGGGCAGCTAGGTGGCACAGTGGATAAAGCACCAGCCCTGGATTCAGGAGGACCTGAGTTCAAATCCGGCCTCAGACACTTGACACTAGCTGTGTGACCCTGGGCAAGTCACTTAACCCTCATTGCCTGCAAAAGGGGAAAAAAAAAAAAAGAAAAAAGAAATGTTGAATGGCATATTATTCTCAAGAGATAATCTAAGGTTCAGAAAGTAGAAACATATAATCCCCATATAATTTTCATAAGCTAGAAAAAAGTACATCACTTACAATGCTGCAGGAGAGATTTTAGTGCAAGAGAATTCATACTATTAATTAATGAATAAAACCAGACAGCACTGTCCCTTGCCTAGCATACATTCGCTGATTTATTTAAAAAAAAAAAAGACATAGACAATTGGAAAAGTGAAAGAAGTTATTGAAGGAAGTAACACACACTAGTACCCAAATAACTGAATGCTCTCCAAGGTACAACAGTCTTAAGGAGAGAGGGGTTGAAAATCATGTTACTTCAGTCTGATTTTTTTGGAGTGTTCCTAATTATTGTTTTCCCGTGTTATCCCACTCATGCCCCTTGCTCTGGGTCAGAGAACCCCTTTTGCCAACAGGGGAACATCCCTCTAGAGAGGAGGTCAAAAGTAACTGAGGTAAGGCTGGGTACAGTATTTCCCCCTACTTAGAACAGCAAAACTAGGAGCAGAGACAACTTTCCATAAAATTTCTTCAACATTTATTGAAAGTTAAAATTTACTGACCTCCAAACTCCATTTCCTTTCAGGCTTCTATTGTTCTTTGAATTCTTAAACTAAGATTCATAACCTCCAATAACCTTCAAGTAATATAGACTTTATTCACTCCCAGGAATTAATCTCTCTAACTCTTCCCAACTAGGAAGGAAAAAAAATTGTCCTAAGGGACTTTGTCAGCAGTGGCTTGATTTATGCAGTGGGCATAAGTGAAAACCTGTCTTCTAATGGTGAAAACCTGTGATTTGTACCACATATGTTAAGATTTCCTGAATTGCTTTATTATAAAAGTACAGGGAAAGGTTAACCCAGTCTAGTGGGAAATGCACTGGATCTGGAATATTGGTTGTTTGGAAGTTCTGATATTGACTAGCTGTGTGACCTTGGCTAAGTCACTTGGCTGTTTGATTCTCTGTATATGTAGGTATTCTTGCTTTATCAACTGGGACAGTATGAAGATAAAAATGAAATTATAGATATTAAGTATTTCAATAAGTTAAGGCATGATTATGCAGTTTTTAGTATGCTAACTAAAATCCAGAGATTATTCCCCAACACATACAACCTGCCCTCACCCCCAATAAGTTACATATCTTTTTTTTTTCTCTTCCCAGAGTGGGCCATTCAATTGAGTTAATTTCTGAAGTTGGGGGGGGGGGGTGATGGATCTGGTTACCTCAAAATTAAGATTGCAGAATTGTAATTGGCTTTTTCCAATGGACAGATGGTGGCATTTCAAAGCATTTTGAATGAATTCTCAAAATCAACCAGGTTATATTGATTCTATCAGAGAAGTCACCTCCCTTCAGCACCAAGATTAAGCAATTGATTTTACCTGGAGCCTAAGAGGACCTGGCCTCCATCATCCAATGAGTGGTTGAAATTCATTTCCAAGGGGGGAGAGAGAGGGAAACTGCAAAACAGACAGTGATATGCTACTGACTTCCAGTTTGAAGACATCTTTTATCTGTCATTAAGTTTGAAGGACCACTTTTTCTTTCACTCTTGAGATTTCAAATAGAACCTGTGGAATTTTCTAACAGGTTAAAAAAGCTATTTGTATATAAATTGTGAGGGTGAGGGAGGGAAGTAGCAAGACCACCCAGAGGTATCATGAAAATGATTCCCTTTGGGTCCAACAAGACACAACACACAGATCAGATTATCCCAGGGGATTTCAACACTTGTTTGGGGCAGGTTCTAGAATGTTCCACAGTCTCCTATTATGTCTGGTTCTTCCTGGAAGCAAATTCTCTAATCATTCTCAGCAAAGGATAACACATCAGTGGCAATATAGCACTTGGTAAGGTCTCTGGTGATGTGGATGTAGCCTCTCCCAGCTAGAAGCAAAACAGATGCAACAATGTGAGGGCAATGATGAATGTATGAGCATCCACTCTTCCACGCACTGACGGGCTTACCCTTCTTCCTCTATAAATGAGGGGACTGGGCTAAGTAGGGTATCACTGATCAGTGTTGAGGGGAGAAGAGAAATTCTATAAAAGAACATGGGGACCTTGGCAATGGGTCTGATCTGCAAGGATCTGGTGCTTAGAGAGACCATTCATCCTGTTTGGGGAATGAGAATTCCTGGAGGGTATGGACTCTAGCTAGGGATGAGATTTTGAGGTAAATAGAAAAGAAAACAACTCCAAGGGATAGATAAGTGTCAATAATGAACTGCACAATCAGGAACATGGAAAGATTCCTACCATGGAAGAATATTCTCTTTATCACCTGAAGTAACTGATATTTCTAAGACTTAAGCACATCAGAATTAGTGGGTCCAGGAGAACAAGGCAATAACAGAAGTTGTATATAGAGAGAACCCAAAATAGGTACCTCAAAACTAAATAAGCATAAGGACCACAAATCAAAGAACAAAAGTCTAGGCTAGACAGAAAAAGAAAAATTATGAAGAGAGTTACTCTTTAAAAGGAAAAAAAATTTAAGACACAAAATGAAAATTTTAAAATTTAAGAAAAGTGAAGGAAAGGAGGGAACTAAATAAATAAAAAGCAAGCAAGAAAAAGGAAATAATAAAACTCCAAAACCAAAGGAGTAATGAATTGAAAAGGGGCAGAGGTCAAGAGTGAGCAGGAGAGTGGATAAAGTACCAGCCCTGGATTCAGGAGGACCTGAGTTCAAATTCGGCCTCAGACACTTGACACTTACTAGCTGTGTGACCCTGGGCAAGTCACAAAACCCCCATTGCCTCGCCAAAAAAAAAAAAAAAAAAAAGTGAGCAGAAGATAGCTGATGGAAATAGAGCCACTTAAAATATATTGACTAAAATAATTGAAGAGATAATAATATTGTGATTATAGCAGAAGATGGGGTAAAACGTATTAGACTAATGGAGTAAAATATGAAGCTAACTCCTAACTTTAAATATGAATAGATTAGATAATTGCACGTGAGGGAGGCAAAAAACAAACAAAAAAACCCACAACTAATGATGCATTCGGAAAATGTGTGCAATGTGTAATAATACCTTTGAACCTCTCACCTCCAGAAAGGGGGAGGGAAAAAAAGTCACCACCTGAAAGACAAGATACTTGTGTCAAGAGACAGTCTCTCTCAAAACATTCCTGTTACTATAGCCTTGCTCTCTATGAAAATAGTTCTAATCTCAGAACACTGAGTAGATAGTATTTGAAAAACATTTCAGTTGCCTCAAGCTTGGTCTCTGTAAAAAGCTAATCATGTGTGAGTAAAACCTCTCATCTTAGTTATGTTTTATGAGGGTAAACAGGCATAAAAAGAAATAGTTAATACATTCTTTATAAACCATAATGCAAAAAAAGTAGCAAAGACTACAAAAAAAGACAGAACTAAATGGAGACTTAATAGGATCTTATGTAATGACCAAGTTGAACAAAATGTAGGGGGAAAATATGAATGAAAATAATAATGATGAAACAATATACCAAAATATATGGGATGTCACTAAAGCAGTGCTCAGAAAAATTATATATCTACAAACATACATTAACAAAATAGACAAATTAAAAAGCTCCCCCAAAAAAACTAAGCACAAAAACATTAAAAATTAGAGGAGAGGGGCAGCTAGCCTGGAGTCAGGAGTACCTGAGTACGGCCTCAGACACTTAACACTAGCTGTGAGACCCTGGGCAAGTCACTTAACCCCAACTGCCTCACTTAAAAAAAAGAAATTAGAGGACAAATAAACTGGAAATGAAAAAAATAACGAAATGAAAGATAAAACTAAAAGCTGATTCTTTGAAATGACTTAATCCAGTGTTTGATAGAACACAAAACATAATTTTTTTTAGGAAAAAAGTCCCTATTTGATAAAAAAATTTTCTGGAAACCTGGAAAGCAGTATGATAGACATTAGGCTTAGACCAACACCTTATATTTTTCATAATACATTCTAAATGGATACAGGGTCTTAAAAGATCAAACTGGGGGCAGCTAGGTGGCGCAGTGGATAAAGCACCGGCCCTGGATTCAGGAGTACCTGAGTTCAAATCCGGCCTCAGACACTTGACACTTACTAGCTGTGTGACCCTGGGCAAGTCACTTAACTCCCATTGCCCCGCAAAAAAAAAAAAAAAAAAAAAAAAAAAGATCAAACTATTTAAAAAAATCAGATGAGAAGATCATGTAAGTCTCACAGCTATAAGTAGGAGATATATTTATAACCAAGCAAGGGATTGAGACCATTACAAAATATAAAATAGTCATTTTGCACAGAAGTACAAAAATTAATCTATTTAGATGAAGGAGAGAAAGGGAATAAGCATTTATATATAACACAGTATGGTCCAGTCTTTTATAAATAAATTTGATCTTCACAACTCTGTGAGATGATTGAAATTATTATCCTTATTTAGCAATTGAAAAAACTGAGGCAAACAGGTTCAGTGATTTGCGGAAGGACACACCTGTACTTACCTGTACAGGGTAGGCCAAGTAAGAAGGGGTTCCAATATTTAATAACTCCTTTATTTTGTGGTTTTTATTTATAATATCATAGCATCATATACTGTCTATATGGGAAATGATTCTTTTTTAACAGTTTTCTTAAAATAATTGCTATTGCATCAGTTTGGGCCAGTAAGCATTTATTATTTTTATATGAATATATCAGTAAAGGATTGACCACATGGTAGAGAAAGCAGGGAGAGAACTTCAGCATGGTGGGTTGGTGAGAGCAGAAGAAAAAGCCCCAAAAGACCCATGCTGCCTTCAGAACCTGTGGTCTCAAGAAGACCTAAGAGAGTTCTGAAGACCTATGCTGTCCTAAAAGGGAGATCCAATCCAAGAGCTCACCCAAAACACCAGTCAAGAGAGTTGGTGGCTCTTCCAATTTTTATCCTCTTTTGATAGAAGCTTATACCTTGATCAAAGGTAATTGGTTAGCATCACTTAATTCTATTGGTTGACATGACTTAAGGGTAATCTAAATTAAAAGAAATGACATTAGGGAGAAGATCTCACTCAAGTTGCCTAAGGCAAAGTCTAGATGTGGTCCTTCACTGAACTAGACAAGAGTCTCCATTCTTTTATTCCCTTGGGTTTGTCCCAGGCAAGATCTGAACTTTCTGGAGTGGGGGGGATAAACAACTGAGGAACTGATCTCTGGGTCCCCCAAGAAATCCATTAATAATTATTTTCTCACATTATGAAAAAGAAAGAAAAAATAATTTCAAAAAGTTATTAAAACATTGTGACTTTTGGCCCACCCTGTATTTGAGGTAAAATTTGACTCATGATTTCCTGATTCTAGGCCCAAAGTTCTGTCCACTGTGCCACCACCTGAGAAGGAAAGCAATCAAATGGGGGACATGGAGGGAGGGGAAGAATTTTTGTATCAAATTCTCTATTAACGGTTTGGCATACATAAACAATGAATATATATACAATATATACAATGACTGCAACAATGCAAATCAAATAAATGACCACATATCAAAAAACTTAGAAAGAATAAGCATGGCTCCAATGGTATGAGGAGGAAGACACATTTACCCCTTTACTGATGCATGAAGTCCATAAGTATTGAACATCATGCATATTTTCAGTGTTTTTATATTTTTGATCAATTATTTTGATTTTTCCTATTTTCCTTGTCAAAAATATTTTTATATGACATGAATCTGTGGGAAAGAGAGGGGAAGGGGAAACTGGTTATGTTAAAAAAAAAGTATTTTAAAAAAGCATTGATTAAGTTTCTATTATGTGTCAAGCACTGTAGTAAGCACTAGGATACAAGGAAAGGATATGTGTGTGTGTGTGTGTGTGTGTGTGTGTGTGTGTGTGTGTGTATGCATGTATATTATGTTATGGGGGAAATGGTGGTTCTGGGAGTCCTTAGAAATTCTTTAAAGAATTATACCCTCTCACACACAAATCCAATTAGAATAAAACAATATTTTATTTGAGCATTAGAGAAAGGAAACCAAGAGATAAGTCCTTGGACTTTTCTCATAGGGAGATGGCATGGCACAGAGACATGGTTTTCTGAGATACCTATATCATAGCTCCAACAGGAGAAAAGCCATAGGTTTTATAGATCATAGATGGAGTGATCACCTGAGCCCTTATTGGGGGTGTGCTTGGAGAAGTTAGGCAAGGTGTGTGTGTGGGGGGGTGATCATCACCTGGCAATGGAAAGTTCCCCTTTGGGGGTAGGGAGAGCTTGAGTGAAAGTTTGAAATGGGAGGACTTCTGGAGTTATCTCTCTCCCCTTGGTGCCACTCAGGCAGTAGCCATGCCTAATAGAGTTATCTCCCCTACGGGTGGAGGAGACTGGTTTTTAGGTGTGTCTGTCCTTTGGTTTAGCTTCTCAAGTAGAAGGTTCCCTAGGTTCCCCCAAAAAACTTTTGATGTACCCAAGGCCCATAACAAAATGTATGTGTGTGTATGTATGTATGTATGTATATGCATATATGTAAATAATGCCAAAGTAAAATTTAGACTCCCTGTTTCCAGAGCTAAGGCTCAGCAAGCAAACTGTACCCCGAGCTTGACTGGACTAGTCATACAATTCACCAGGTCAAAGACGAACACGGGACAAAGTCAGAACTGGACATGTGTCTATAGCTCTGTCTTGCTTGCAAGCCTTTTTCCTCACTTAGAAAGTAAACTTTCTAATTCCTAATACCTGTCTCTGGCCTATTCTGTGCAGCTCTGGCCATATCGGTGCTGGAAAAAGTCTGGTTGACATTTTTGGTGGCAGTGGTGGGATTGGACACGGAACTATGCCAATTGGACCTCCCAGAAACAGTAGAAGTGGACTAGGCACCACCAGAGATTTCTCCAGAGTCCAGCTCCTCCTTGTCTAGGGAGTCCTCCTTCCTGCTCCCAATCCATTCTGAGCTCTTGCCTTTGATCAAGCCTGCCTTTTTCTTTGTGGGCCCCTATGGTAATTCATCTCAGATCATTCTAGTAAAGTGGATATCCTTTTATAAGGGCATGCCAGCGTACCTTTTGTAATGTGCTGGCACATTCAGTTCTGTCTGCAAATGTGGTGTGCTCCGTTTGCAAGTTAGGCACGCTGGCACACAAACTGTGTGTCTCAGGCTTCTTGCACATTCAAACTTTGTAAACCATGTGCCTCCAGCTCCTGCACATCTTTGGTTAAAAGCTCCAACTATGTGCTTTTTGTTGAAGTGATTAAATCTAAGGTAAAGCTGAGATCTTAATGTATGTTCTGTGAATTTATGGTCTAATTTATCTTTGTGGAATGCTGCCTGTTTGTTGTTTAAGTAGTATTTGAAACTGCAAGCTTTGTGTCTGTCTATATGTCCTATCATTTTGTCTGTGTCTTTGTAGAATGAATGTGTCCTGTTTGTGCTGTTTGTACATTCTGTTACTTTGAAAGATTTTTTAAATGCAGCCAGCCAGAAAAACTCTAAGGATTGTAGCTAAAGAGTTTAAGACACTGGGAAAGATTAATGAACTTTCATACTTGAAGCAGTTTGTCTCAGTAAGCAGGACTAACTCCCACTTTAGGCTTTCTGTGGGAGATTAGTTTATAAGGAAAAGAAGAAAAACCTGCAAAACACTTTTTGTTCCCTCTCATTTCAACATTGGTCAAATTGGAATTACAGAAATGAAGTTATAATTAATTAAAATTTGTAGAACTGCTAAATTATCTTAGATTAAGAGTTAGAAGATTAATCATTTTTAGATTGCAGAGGAGAACTCCTGGGGTTTGTGGTAATTTCAGGAACTCACTCCCTTCTGAAATGTTGGGGTTTTGGGGTGTGGGGCAATTGGGTTAAGTGACTTGCCCAGGTCACACAGCTAGTAAGTGTCAAGTGTCTGAGGTCGGATTTGAACTCAGGTTCTCCTGAATCCAGGGCTGGTGCTCTATCCACTGCGCCACCTAGCTGCCCCCCTTCTGAAATATCTAATAAATTTTGAGGTAGCATTCTGTAGAATTGGTTTTAAGGAAAAATAAGGATTAAATTTTATAAAGTTGAAAGCAGAGACTTTCCCTTGAAGATTAAAAAAAAATTTTATTTATTTAGAATTTTTTCCCCCCAAGTTACATGCAAAACTAATTTTAACATTGATTTTTAAAACTTTGTGTTCCAATTCTCTTCCTCCCTCCAACCCCCCCCCCCCCCCCAGGAACTCAAGCAATTCAATACAAGTTATATATGTTCAGTCATGCAAAACATTTCCACATTAGGTTGTGAAAGAAAAACAAAAAAAAAACCAATACCATCGGGGCAGCTAGGTGGCGCAGTGGATAGAGCACCAGTCCTGGATTCAGGAGGACCTGAGTTCAAATCTGACCTCAAACATTTGGCACTTACTAGCTGTGTGACCCTGGGCAAGTCACTTAAACCTCATTGCCCACAAAAAACACAAACAAAAAACAAACAAAACAAACAAACAAAAAAATCCCAACCAAACTAAAAAACTATACCATCACTTCTTTCTCTGTAGATGGATTACATTTTTCATAAGTCCTTTAGAGTTGTCCTGGATCATTGCATTGCAGAAAATGACCAAGTCATTCACAGCAGATCATCTTACAATATTGCTGTTATTTTGTATATAGTACATTTCACTTTGCATCAGCTCACGTATATCTCTCCAGGCCTTTCTGCTCATCATTTCCCACAGCATAATATTGTTCCATCCCAATCTCATCCCACAACTTGTTCAGTCATTCGCTAATTGATGGGTGTGGGAAAATATGCCCCCCCCCTCAAAAGCTGATTGAAGTTGTCTGGGGAATGTCTGGGAGGTGAATTTCAGCTGGGAGAAGGGTGCTTAATAATGGCTCCTTTCTTCCCCTTCCCCAGCAATCAGGATCACATGATGAGAGAGACCCAGAGCTGGTCACATGGGGGAGGAGTTTAGAGGGCTTCCCCTTTGACTATTACAATGGTAATAGCCCCTTTGACTGCATTACAATTGGCTAGTGTTTGGTGCCAGTGTCTTGGCATGAAGATTGTAACTGAGGAAGAAGGGTGGAGCCAGCCTGTTAAGAGATAAAAGGGCTCTGGAGTCCCACACTCACTGCCATTTCCATTAGGGAGCTGGCCCATTCACAAGAATGTATAAATAAAGGCCTTTGCTACTTCTCCAACACTGAGTCCCAGAAATTTTTAAATGGGTTTTCTCACAATTTGTTTCTCACAATGGGCATCACCCCAATTTTAAATTCAATTTTTAAAAATCTCTTTTAGGATATCAATTTAGTAGTGGAATTGCTAGGTTGAAGAGTATACATGGTTTTATAACCCTTTGGCCATAGTTCTGTATGGAGCAAACTGCCTCAGTTTACCCAAATAACTCGAGGAGACCACCAAGTCCAAGCAGAGGACAGATTTATTACATCCTCATGAGGACGGGCAAAAACCCAATTACACATTGAAGTCTTGCAAAGATATGCCCAATCCTCTAGGTTTTTATAGTAATCTTGAAAAGGACTGTCCCCACATACACCTAGGGTGGATGAGCTCACAATCTAACATCCAATCCTGTCTCACCCAGGGTGCGTATGGAGACATGCATACGTGTTCCAGGGACAAGGGGGAAAAGGGGAGGGGGAACAAGGTCAAACCAAAGGAAAAGGAAACAGGGGAGTGAGAGTCAGATGTTTCACATCTCACAGTTCCCACTGACTCCCCTCTCCAGGCCCCTGTCTCTAAAGATAAGGATGACAGGGTTAAAATTTTCTTTGGCTATGTTGGGAAGAAAAGAATAATCCATTGTTGGGACCCCAAGGCCAAGGGGATTCTGCTCTGAGAAAAAGAGGACAATGTTACTTAACATCTGGTCTCAACTCAATGGCTGCATTCTGTGCCTAGTCCCATCCTTTCTTCTTGAGTCCCGAGTATTGAATTGGTGGGCAAACTCCCTGACCCACTGACTGGGGTTCTGACACATGATAGATTGCAGACAAAACTAATAGTAGCTGACAAGTGGGAGACTGAGCAGAAGTAAAAATACTGTTAATTGGCAATAAAACTTAAAGGAGACAGTGAGAATTTTGACAAGCAATAAACTTCTAACAAACTATACTGGGGCAGGTCTGGGTACCTTCCAGACCCCATGGTCAGAGTTTAATCTGACTCAAATCCATAATCATATCATACAATCCTCCATTTTTCTTTATGCTCAGAGAGCATATTCTGGATTTGAGTCACTGTCATTGAGCCCTTCAGCCATGCAGGATTTCAGCCCATCAGTCCAAGTCCAACTCATCACCAGTCTCTCCTTCGTGAAGTTTCAGATCAGGGTCTTTAATCTTTTCTCAGTGAACTGCTGAGTCACCATCAGCTGCATCTGTTGAACTGCACGTTGTATCAAACCTATAAAGCAAGGGACTAAACAGGGACAAGTATAAGGAGAACTCCAAAATTACAAATGAATACCTAATCCTGTCCCATAGGCATCTTTCAGGAGGTAAATTGGGGTCTAATTAATTATCCCAATATACCATATACATGTCAATAACTACCAATATTATAACAACAAATATGATTTAAAAACCTCTTTATAATTTCAGTGATGTGCTCCCAGTGTCCATTCACTTAGCAATTTTCATCTTTGACCTCAGGTACCCCTATTAGAACCTTTTACAAAGCAAATTTAAATAGCAAATACAACTGTTTCCCAACTTTATCCAAGGAAAGAGTAATCTCTAATTGACCTCTTCTAGGCTGAGTATCCCCAACTAGACTCAGGCCCACCAGGCTACCACTACATTTCCCCACCCCTCCTTCCAATAGCTAAGGAAAAAGAGGGCGAAGATCTCTTCTTCTGTAACTGCTTCCAGCTGAATATGTGTGTAGAGCTGACAGTGGAAGGTGCAGAAATCCTTGCAGGCCTGGTCCAGATGATGAAGGGGGTATATAGTCTGGAATTGCTAACATAAAATTGAAAGCCTTGAGCCTAGATAAAACAAACTATCAAGAGGTTAAAGAGACAAAGACAAAAAATTTTAAAAGACAACAATAGGGAAAAGGGGCAAACCAAAAGAGTGAATCCAGGAACCCCAGATCCTGCATCAGGAGCGAAAAGCTGTTCACAAATGTCCTTCATCCAGTGAAAGGTGTCATGAATTGCCCCGTGCTGTTCAAAGCATTACCTAGTTCTGTATCTGACAGACATTATAACAAGTCAAAGGGTTACCACTATCTTGCTACATGCAAGCCATATAATCTAAATGTTTCAAAATGCCACTGATGGCAGAACCCTAATTTTTCCAAATTACATCTATATCCATTTCACTTTATTTCTCCAAAAGTTTTCACTCAATTGTTTAAGATGTAATCCTCACATAAAACTTAGGTTACAAAATACCTTTGTAAGAAGATGACCACAAATGAACTTACATAAGAGTTACCAAGTTAACTTCAATTCTAATAAAGACTTAGGATGACATTTAACCAATTAATTTCAAACAGTGCATGTCAAATAAGTTGTCCATAATAAACCATGTTTGTATTACAGGACATGCTCTATAGACAGATATTATTTCTACATTACACAATAAACTTATATAACAAAACATTCTATATTTTACTCTTCTCTGTTTTCTTGAAACAGACTTGAGATGTCTCTGGTTCAATTTCTAACATGCATAACTAATAACAGACAGATGACAAGGCTAAATGCTTATACATTCTAGTTGTTCAGATTCTGAAAGGGACTAGAATTTCTAAGGCAAATAGCTTAAATCTAAACCTGCATCTCACCCAGATGTTACAGTATTAATCTAGGGATGAAGAGACAATATTGTGTTCGTGCTTATCAAGTGACATGATTATAGGAACTTGCCACAAAAGAAAAAGAACAAAGCTCTGGGGGAAAGGTACTTTCCCAACTCCCAGTAGAAGTTTTGTGGACAACCAATGCAATATGCCAGACCTAAAATCAGCCAGGTGGAAAGTTTGCATTCCATATGTAATATTCGGGGAAACCGAGTCAGGAGACACCTACCTCAGCCTTTGCCAAACAGTCGGTCTCCCATCCTTTCCCAAGAGAACTCCACCTGCAGTGCACACATGTAAAACCCCTATAGGGTTGCTGGTATCATGAATCATATGGCTCACCATTCCTTGATAGTAATAACTGGAGTCAAACTCAGAGCAATAATGATTAATAGTCCCATAACATCTTAAATAGCAAGTCCCAACAATCAGCACTAAAAGTGAATTCATTTCTCAAGGATCGCATATCCTAGACAGCAAGTATTAACTATACTTGTACTTAAATAGGTTTCTCTTTTCATCCATAGGTTAGCACTACACAAATGAATCTGCTTTGAGATGCTCAATAACAAGCAATGGTTGAAATAAGTGTAAGCAATCCCAAATTGCATACTGGGAACAAACTAGAAAATGCCCCACACAATAGCACATGGTAAAATGGGTTTAGATGTTAAACATAAGATACTGTCCTCAGAATTCCTCTAAACAATGGGAACATCTTTAAAGTGACAACTAGTTTGCATGTGTTTCTACACATGTTCTAATTCCAATTAAATAAAAACATAAGTAAACTTCAGATTCCCTATTAAGATGATACAAGATAGCTCATAAGTTACTTATTGTTCACTAACATGTCATACATGACAAGTTCAGGCACCAATTTAACTATTACTTAGCACCAATAAATCCAGATCAAAACAGCAAGATCTTTCTCATAACTTACAAATTATTTAGATGTTCTTGTATTAATTCAATAACCAATTAATTCAATGTTGCAATAACAAACTTCCACTTTGTCCATTCTCATAATAGAAATATATACCAAACCTTAAGAATAAAACTCAAATATTCAGATATTCAGGATTCCAGAAAAGCTTTTTCCATTAATTAACACAATTTCACAAATCACAGTAAGTTTGAACATGATTGTTATCAATATCAAATCACCATTGCAACAAATTAGCTTAACTTTATCTCTGCTCCCCTTCTCTCTCATCTAAAGTGTTTGCAGTGGGGAGGAATTTCAGCTTCTTCCAAACCAAAGAGGAAATATTCAAATAACCCGTTCCAATCATAATAACAAATTTTACTAGGCCCCTTTTTAAATCCTCTCATTATCTCTTGTTGTAGTTGTAGTTGTTCTTTCAAACTACAGTATACCAGATCACAATACAACTTGAAGTAATCCAGCAGTTTCTTTTGCCAGTTTTTTTTTTCTTTATCTCTAGATTTCGTTTCTTCCTGTCCTTCAAGGTAAGAGACTGCACTAAGGATTTCAAGTCCCATCCCCCTCTAATACCAAATTACATTTCACAAAGAGATCCCATCAAGCTTCTAACTTTAGAAAAAAAAGCAAATCACTATACTTTACTGAGGATCTGTTGGATCTTAAAGCCTTAATATACAGCTAAGAATATTCTTACTATGCCCACTTCACAGAAAACCATTATCACATTCAATTAAATTCATAACCCAAAGTAATTTAGAGAGTCCAAATCTGACCATATCTCCAATACAATAAACTATTAAACTATTGGGCACTTTTCCTTTCCATATTACAAATCACCTTGAGGTAGTCAGCTTAAAGTTACACAAATAGAACAGTATATATTTCACTTAGAGTTAAATCAGAATTAATTCAATTAAACCCCAATTTATTTTCTGAACAATATCGTATAGAACCTCATTGATAATTTCATATTAGTATTAATTCATCCCATAATCACTTAATCTAAACACTTCCTATTTTCCTGTTTTTGTTTCTCCTTAAACAGTTCCATTACAAAAGAAAATTTTTAAAGTGGCAGTATATAGTTTGTATGATTCCCAAAGTTTCTTAAATAGATAGCCCAATCAAATTCAATTACCCTTCTTGATTCCCTAATTACACAAACTTTTCTTTTGCTAGTTTAAAGGAATATTTTAATGCCACATTTAGTCCTCCAATTCAGTCTGAAAGACAATGCCAGAGCAGCAAGATTCCCCCTGCTCCTCCCCCACTTCCTTAACCTAGCAAGTTTTTTTTTTTTTAAGGGTAGCTTCTTCAATTAAACAAAACTTTTCCTTCTAAATTCCAAGCACAGACTTATGCTCTCTCCTCCCCCACAGCAGAAAAAGGGGAAGGGGTGGCTTTCTTTTCTTTCTTCTTTCTCTCTCTCTCTCTCTTTCCTTCTACTTTCCTCTCTTTCTCTCTCTCAAAAATCCTAACTATTCACTCTCATACCCCTGGTCACAGTCAATGCAGACAGGGCAGACCATGTAGGCTAGCAAACAACTTCCTAACCATTCATTCCTCCTCACTTAATCAAACTTCCTCGTACCTTCTCAACATACTTAAACCATCTGAAACTAGCAAAGTGGCAGCTTAGCCAATATCTCACCAAATAACCCCATTTATCTATTTTAAGATAGACCCAGGGGATTCTCTTCTTTAATATGCCTATTACAAACTTTAGGTGTTCCCTAAGAACAAACTTCACACTCACTCTTTCTCCTTTGTGGTCAGCAGCCTTTTACCTAGGGCTGCAGACAGATCACATTTCAATGGCTCAATTCAAATTCTGAGTAATTTACAATTCTACAATCCCCTTCTCAGTCCCTTCTCTAACCCAGACTGCAGGGATCAATTTCCCTTTCTTCTTCTTTTGTCAATACAGTTATTTTGATGGAATTTTACTCCTGGACCTCTACTTTAATTTCAGTTGAAAAGGTCTCCTTCCAATTATCTAATCCAGGATTTTTTCCAGCCTCCTCTGGCTCTTTAAACTTGCCCTACTCTAGATGGTTCTACCCGTATTTTGTTCAAGATCCTAGCCTGGTCTGGACTTTTAACCCTGAACTCACCGGGCTCCTGTTTTTTGCTCAGGATGTCTATTCAACCCTGGCTCAGCATGGACCTCCACCTTTAAAAGGTCTCTACCATCTAGCCGGTTTTTCAATCCTGCAAACAACAGGTACTAAACCCCCCCTAGGGGCGTTCCTATATTTTGTTCGGGGTGTCTATTGTTGGTTGGGCGTCCCCAGACCTTTTCAACCCCGCAAACTCAATAGGACCTAGAGGGCACCCTAAGGTTAATTCTGTATCTCGTATCAGGGTGTCTATTCAGTCCTAGTGACCTGTTCAACCCTGCAAAACTTCAACAGACCTTAGGATGATAACTAGGGGTTCCCCGATTTCTTCCTAGAAATCCCCCTGAATGGTCACCCAGTTACTCACCAGTCTGGGTCTGTGCACACGTTGTGACCGAACCAATCCGGATACTCCTCATTACTTTAGCCGGCATCCCTGTGTCTGGTTGGCTTTTAAGTCTCTCTCTTTCCGGGCATGGATGCTGAGAAGCCTCACCAAGAGCCAGACCCCTGAACCTGCTGAACTCAGCAGGGACGTCCTTGTTCAGAAGGACAGGCTCCTGGGAGTCTCCAAAGATCCCCAAAGAGATCCCGGACGCGCCCCCATCTGTATGGAGCAAACTGCCTCAGTTTACCCAAATAACTCGAGGAGACCACCAAGTCAAGCAGAGACAGATTTATTACATCCTCATGAGGACGGGCAAAACCCAATTACACATTGAAGTCTTGCAAAGATATGCCCAATCCTCTAGGTTTTATAGTAATCTTGAAAAGGACTGTCCCCACATACACCTAGGGTGGATGAGCTCACAATCTAACATCCAATCCTGTCTCACCCAGGGTGCGTATGGAGACATGCATACGTGTTCCAGGGACAAGGGAGAAAAGGGGAGGGGGAACAAGGTCAAACCAAAGGAAAAGGAAACCGGGGAGTGAGAGTCAGATGTTTCACATCTCACAGTTCCCACTGACTCCCCTCTCCAGGCCCCTGTCTCTAAAGATAAGGATGACAGGGTTAAAATTTATCTTTGGCTATGTTGGGAAGAAAAGAATAATCCATTGTTGGGACCCCAAGGCCAAGGGGATTCTGCTCTGAGAAAAAGAGACAATGTTACTTAACATCTGGTCTCAACTCAATGGCTGCATTCTGTGCCTAGTCCCATCCTTTCTTCTTGAGTCCCGAGTATTGAATTGGTGGGCAAACTCCCTGACCCACTGACTGGGGTTCTGACACATGATAGATTGCAGACAAAACTAATATGTAGCTGACAAGTGGGGAGACTGAGCAGAAGTAAAAATACTGTTAATTGGCAATAAAACTTAAAGGAGACAGTGAGAATTTTGACAAGCAATAAACTTCTAACAAACTATACTGGGGCAGGTCTGGGTACCTTCCAGACCCCATGGTCAGAGTTTAATCTGACTCAAATCCATAATCATATCATACAGTTCCAAATTGCTCTACAGAATGTTTGAATTATTTTACAACTTTACTGAGTATATTAATGTCTCATTTTTCCCATATCCCCCATAACATTTGCCATTTTTCTCTGCTGTCCTATTAACCAATGCAATGAGGTAGTACCCAGAATTGTTTTGACCTGAATCTCTCCAATCAATAGTGAGATAGAGCATTTTTGTTCATATGGCCATAGGTGGCTTTGATTATTTCATCTGAAAACTTCATGTGTTTTGATCATCTATCAATTGGGAAATGGCTTTCATTTTAACAAATTTGACTCAGTTCTGTGTTTGAAAACTGGGGCCTATCAGACAAATTTGCTTCAAATTTTTTTCACAGTTACTATTGCTAACTGTATTTCCCTCCATTCTATTCCCTCCCATTGATATTTACTCTATTTTCTATCTTCTTTCACCCTATCCCTCCTCAAAAGTGTTTTGCTTCTGACTACCCCCTCCCCTAATTTGCACTCCCTTCCGAAGGGCAAGATATATTACTATACCCAATTGAGTGTGTATATTATTCCCTCTTTGAGCCAATTCTGATGTAAGGCTCACTCAGTCCCCAGCACCTCCCCCATCTTCCCCTCTACTCCATAAGCTTTTTCTTCTTTTTTTATGTAAGAAGATACTTCACATCTTTCCCTTTCCCTTTCTCCCAGTGCATTCCTCTCGCCCCTTAATTTTTTTAAAGATATCAACTCACACCTGTGCCCTCTGTGAGTCCATTTAGCTGACCTAATAATGAGAAAGTTCTTATGAGTTATAAGTATCATCTTCCCATGTAGGAATGCAAACAGTTTAACCTTTTATTATCCCTCATGATTTCTTTTTCCTGTTTACCTTTTTATGCTTCTCTAGGGTCTTGTATTTGAAAGTCAGATTTTCTATTCAGTTCAGGTCTTTTCATCATGAAAATCTTCTCTTTCATTGAATTCCCATTTTTCCCCTTAAGATCCCAGTTCCTTTGCCTTCCAGAATACCATATTCCAAGACCTCTGATCATTTAATGTAGAAGCTACTAGATCTTGTGTTATCCTGACTGTGGCTCCACAATTTCTGACTGCTGGCAATATTTTCTCCTTGACCTGGGAGCTTTGGAATTTGGCTATAATATTCCTGGAATCTCTTTCAGGAGGTGATTGGTGGATTCTTTCAGTTTCCCTGACAATTTTCTCATAAAGACATTAGCTTCTATTTGCTCAATCCTAATTTTTAAACATTTTCTTCAGAGAGCTTTTGTACCTTCTTTTCCATTTGGCCAATTTGGTTTTTCAAGCTATTGACTTTTTTTTTCATGACTTTCCTGCATCTCATTTCTCTTTTCATTTTCCCCTCTATATCTCTTACTTTATTTTCAAAGTCCTTTTAGAGCTCTTCTGTGACCTGAGACCAATTCATATTTTTCTTGGAAGCTTTGGATGTAGGAGCCCTGACCTTGCTATCCTCTTCTGAGGGTGCACCTCAATCTTCCTTGTCAATATAGAAACTTTCTAGGGTCAGCATTTTTTTCTGTCTGCTTATTTTCCTAGTCTATTTCTTGACTTTTAACTTCTTCTTAAAGTGGGACACTGTTTCTAGGACACACTGTCCCAAGCTTCAGGGGGTCCAAAGGAGAGTCACGTTCACTGGCCTGTGCTCTGGTCTGCAAGCAACTGTAGGCCTGCTTGCCCTTTAACCTGAAACAGAATCCTGTTTCACTGTGGCTGTGAGCTCTGGTATGCCTGTGCCCCTCCCCCACCTGGGCTGCCTCAGACACCAGAATATGCTAAGCACTATCCTATTATTGTTTCTTTAATTGAATGTAATTGTTCCATGCCTGATAACTTTAAAAGTGGTATTAAAATGACAAAGGTAATAAGATCAATGATTTTCACATGGGATAATTTGAAAATGCAATTGATGCTATCTGAAGTTTTGGTTCATGTTTATATATATGTTATTTTTTGTATTATTATTATATTTATATATTCTCTTATTGTTGAATTTGAGAGACCACTGCAACAAAACTGGAATCAGGAAGACCTGTGTTCAAATTCAGCCTCAGACACATACTAGTTGTATGTTTTTACTGGGCAAGTCACTGGTGAAGGAAATAATAATCTATTACTGTATCTTTGCCAAGAAAAACCCATTAGCATACTGTGGTCCACAGGTCACAAAGAGTCAAGCATAACAACAAAAACAAAGTATAAGAAAGCTTGAAAGGTAGTAAGGAGCCAGGTTTTATAAAGGATTTAAAAAGCTAAACAGAAGATTTTATATTCGGTGCTGGAGGTGCCAGTGGGACACTGTAGTTGATTAGAAGAGGTGTGGAAGGGGTTACATTGCCAGATCAATTTGACAGCTGAGTGGAATGTGGAGAGACATTTGTAGATACAAAAATAAGTCAGAGGAGTGACTTGGGGATTGCAAAAGACAGAATCCAAATGTCAAATAGGAAATAGATGTTCAATGTAAATAAGAAGATAGCACCTAGCAGCCTTGGAAGCCTTGGACCTAGCAGTCACTTGTGGAGAATGAAATACATTCTTTAGTACTAAAAGGGCTGGCATAATCTTGAGATACTATATTTGAAAGCACATGGAGGGGGGCAGCTAGGTGGCATAGTGGATAAAGCACCAGCCCTGGATTCAGAAGGACCTGAGTTGAAATCCAGCCTCATACATTTGACACTTGCTAGGCTGTATGACCCTGGGCAAGTAACTTAACCCTCATTGCCCTGCCAAAAAAAACCCAACCAAACAAACCAAACAAGCAAACAAAAAAAGCACTTGGAGAATAAGAGAGATACCACAAAGAACATAGAAGGAAAAATGTTTCTGTTTTCAATATTTAGAGATCATTATGCAATTTATAGGCCAGTGAGTTCTACTTTGATTCCTAGGGAAATTCTAGAACAGATCTAAAACAAAAGAGATAGGAAGGGATCTAGAAAAGGAAGTAGTGATTGCCCAGCTTCATTGTGAACAATGGAAGCTATGTGGGGCAGTGGATAGAGAGGTGGATTTAGCATCAGGAAAACTTGGATTGAGACACTAACTGTTTGACCTCAAGAAAGCCATTTAACCTTTCCTATCCTTAGTTTCCTCATCTGTAAAATGATGATAATACCTTACAGGGTTGCTATTAGGATCAAACGAGATGTTTTAAAGCATTTTACAAACCTCAAATTGTTATATAAATGCTAGCTATTTTATATTGTTATTGTTAAACAGGTTATACCTGAATAACCATATTTCTCATTTTGGCAGATTTAATTAAGTGATAGATTAGATTTAATTAAGCGATAGATCAGGAAATACTGTAGTTGTCATCTGTCTATATTTTAGCAAAACATTTAATAATGTATTATTTGTGAAACACTGGAAATATGTGAACCAGGTACATGTCACATGTTGAAGGGAAGCCCCTACTGGACTGGGGCACATGCCATAGAACTGAATATGTACTCTAGTTCCTTTAGCATGAACTCTGCACCCTTACTAAAGGTTGCTTATTGGTAGTTTCTATCATTGGGGATGATGTCAAATGGAAGTGGCCACAGAGTTACAAGAAGTCACCCACTGAAGATTAATCAATTATCTCATTACTCTTCTGGAAAATCTGGAGATACATGAACTAGGTATGATGAAGAGACTGGAGCATACGATTAACAGTTGTGTCAAGATAATGAAATGTGATAGATGAGATTTAGCAGATATTCAGGGGCCCACCTGGAGACTGAATTAAACTGATTGAATTGGATAAAGCAATTGACTGTTGACTGCTTACTAGATTGTAAGCACCATCTGGCTGGTACTTAAGGGTACTTAAGAAAGTAATTGTTCTTAGAAGCTAACAACTTTGAACTTTGACTACCTTTGGGCCCAGTGAACCAATCAGCTTGAAGAACCTCCCATTGCTGGGAGGGGAACAGGAAGGAGGAAACGGAGGCTGTCGAGAGAGCTCGGCCTCTTTGGCTTCGAGAGATCAGTGTGGTGACAAAGGACATCCAAAGTGGAAGTTAGGGAAGTTTAGGATAGCCAGGTTATAGGAACTCTGTTCTCAATCTTTCTCTTTCTTTTACCATCTTTCAATAAACCCTTAAAAAACCTAAATTCGTTTATCAGTGATTTTAGTCAGTTTCCCCCCAAACTGGGGGGACAGATTAGAACCCACATTTAGAATTTTAAATTACACAATTAATAGTTTAACATCTCTTTGGGGATGTTTAGAGAGGAGGGAAAAATTATTTCTCTCCTCGTCCCCTTCCCCATCATTGGCACTTATAAGCACATGGAAACAAGAACATGTGCTGCCCAGGCTACCCAGAATCCCTAGCTGCTTCCTGTTTTCAGTTGTCTTTTCTAAGCACAAGCCAACAACTAACAAATATAATATGTAGATATTTCCAGAAGCATTGGAAAGGGATGGAATAGGGGTAGTGTTGGGTGATAATAGGTGAAGGGACCCAAACCTACAGAACTTCCTGTAGGACAGGTGGCAGCCTCACGTAGTGATGCAGAAGAAGAGCAAAGACTTCCTATAGGATCAGGTAAAAAATGTATTTGGACCCAAAGCAGAGTGGCTGGGGTGGTTCAACGAAGAAAAAAAAAGTGACAAGACTGCTGAACTCAAATTTTTATCTAAATTACATATTATCCTATCACATTGAATTTAATCTGAAAGGGAATTTGGAGATATCTCCAACCCTTTCAACTTAGTTGTCCAAAGTGAGATAACTAATTTGTAGAAGAGCTACAATTAGAACCCAAATCTTCAAACTCATTGTGTTGTGTTGTTAGTCAAAGTCTTATAGTATAGTTAGTAAAAAATTATAGTATATTTTTTAATATAGAACAGCCCCTACTAGGTAATATTAAATGTTAGAACAACTGACCACTGATGCTTCACTAGGTGGTGATCTCAGTGTGGTTTAGCTGGGTTATGGGAATGATACCATCTGCTTGATACTTACAGTTTTTTTCTTCTCTAAGTAGAAAAATGTAATAGATTCTTAATAATCATGACTTTATCAATTAAATATAATATATCTTAAATATATGGAAACATTTGAGTAGCTCATGATTTAAAAGTGTATAAATATATTAATGTAGCTTATTATTGCACTTTAAAAATGTCTACTATAATATCATTTTCTTACCTCAAGTCTTTCCCAAATCCAGGCCATCTTCCATTTGGCTGTCAAATCGATCTTTCTAAAGTACATGTCTGACCATTTCATCCCCCTATTTAATCAAACACCAATGGTTTCATATTACTGTAGGATCAAATATAAAATCCTTTGTCCTTTAAAGGCCTTTATAATCTTTCCCCTACTGCCTTCTCAGTCTTCTTAACCTCTACCCACATGTACTATTTGATCTGTGATAAAATAATGGAATTTGGCAGGCTCCCAGGGGCCCCACCTGATTGATTTAGTATTGTTTGAATTGGGTGAGAATAAGAAACTAAGTACCTACTATGATATTTAAAATCTAAATGTGTGGTCACCTTAAATTAGAAGCTTTAGCACCAGTCTTTTGGCATTAAGCATTTATTAAAACATACTAGGTATTAGTAAAAAGGAAAACAAGTGGAGTTCAGAAAGTTAAGAAAAGGCCTATCTAGTCTAGAGTTCCAGCCTGATCTGGTTCTTCCTCAAGTCCTCCACCATGAGCCTGCTTCAACCTGCTCTCAAACTGAGTGTAGAAGCTTTTTATAGGTCTGGAGCAGAGGTGGTCCTTTCACACTACTTCAAGCTGATTGGTAGGTGTCATCCAAATCCATTGGTTCACTGGCCTTGAAGGTGGTCTCAGGTGAGTTCAAAGTCCTTAGCTTCTGGAACAATACCTTCTTAAGGGCTAGCCATGTGTGGTTACAATCTAATTAAGTAGACTAATCAGCAAAGTCAATCACTCTCACTTAATTCAATCAGTTTAGATTACTCTCCCAGTGGGCCTTTGAGTATCTGCTAAATCCCATTATTTTCTCACACTACTTAAGGATGACTGGACACCTGGCCAGCCCTGAGTGACATGTTGGTATACTACTGAGGTCAGCAAGAGACCACTCTCAACCAACTAGCTCAAAGGACTTCCCTTTTGGGGGAAGGAAAGAAGAACTAGGAAATGGACGCTTGCTCATAGAAGAACTCTTTTTTTGGCAAGGAAGAGGCATGTGGGGGCAGAGGGAGAACAGTAGTCCCCCTTGTCATTTGGGACATTGGTTTGGTGGCAGAATTTCACATGGGCTGCTAGGAAAGGAAAGGTTTCTGTCTCTCTGGCTATACCAAATAGATCCAAGCTTTAATAAATCTTTAAAAGCCTAAATTCTTGCTGAATTTATCAGTGATTTTAGCTAGCCTCCCCCCCCCAAGACTGGGGGGAGGGCAGATTAGAATCCACAATTAAAATTTTAAACAACACAGATCCCAAGAGAATGGCCTCTTTGTTCTTCTACAGAACATTGGAAATTTTCTTCCAAGGTGATATGATATAAGGAGAGGTGTGCTTACTACTTTCCTGACCTGTGCTCTGGTCTGTGAGTGATCATATGTACTCTTTTCTATCCTGGAACTGTTCCTGTTCTCCTGGAGCCTCAAGCTCTACTATTTCAGTGCTCCTTTTCACACTAGGACTGTGGCCCAGGACTGCAACCCTGATCTGTGTATGAGCAATGAGACAGAATCCTATATTCAGTGCCAGCAGGGTTTTCTCAGTGGTCTCCTTCTGACCAGTTACTGTCTTACAATCTTGGGGATGACAGCTCTGGAAGTCACTACCACCAATTCAGTTGCTTCCACGGCCTGCTGCTGGCTAATCAAGACTAAGCTTGCTGCTGGCTGGCTGAGGAGTTGCCTCTGCTGAGCCTCTCATCCCGGTGTGACAGACCTTTCCTGCTGACCTTCTAAATTATCTTGGGCTGGAAAATTATTTCAAGCTGTCCTTTTGCTGGTTCTGCTGCTCCAGAATTCATTTTGAGGCATTATTTAAAAGTTGTTTGGAAAGGAATTTGGGAAAGCTCAGGCAAGTCTCTGCCTTTTTCTCACCATCTTGTCTACTGACATTGGGAATTTTCACTGGATATCTTTCATATCTGCCACTCTCCTGCTCCTTCTCTCTACCTCCTGGCCTCCCTAGTCTCCTTCAAGTCCCAGCTAAAATCCTACCTTCTACAAGAAGTTTTTTCCTGTACTCAATCAGTGTCTTCCCTTTGAAAGCATCTCTAATTTACCTTGTATACATCGTGTTTGTACATAGATGTTTTCATGGTGTCCCCTTCATTGTACTGTAAGCTCCTTGAGAGAAGAGGTTTTTTGGTCTTTCTTTGTATTCCCAGAACTCAACACAATAGGTACTAATAAATGCTTGTTGACTTGATTTGAATGTGGGGCAAGGTTCTAAGTCAGGTGCTTGCTGCTGATTTCATGTATATATGATCATGTATATGTATATTTGGAGCTGAAAGACACCCAAGAGGTAATCAAATCTAATCCATCATTTTAGAGATGAGGCAACTTAGTTCAAGATATGACTTAGCCAGAGTCATACAGCTAATATGTATTTGAGGTGAGTTTTGGTTCCAAGTCTTTTTTTCCTCCAAGTTTGGCATGCTATATCTGTTATATTGCTTCCCATAATAAAGGCAAGAATGTGAAACAAAGGATTGTAGTGATTGAAATGGATAGTCATGTGCTTTGGAATAGCTTCAAGTAGGGGTTTTTGCTGTTTTCCTTTTCCTCATCACTATTAATTTGAAAATGGGGCCAGAAAGAATCTCATGGTTGTCAAAGGGGATATATGTGGAGGAAGGTACAGTTTATGACAGATGATAGATTGATAACCAGAAGATGACTTAGAGGCTATCTAGCCCAAAGTCCTCATTTCACAGATGAAAAAACTGAGGCCAAAAGAGTTTTAGAGACTTTTCCAAGGTCACACAGGTATCAAGTAACATGACTAGGATTCAAATGAAGATCCTCTGACTTCAGATCTACTTATTTCTCCAGTAACAGGGTAGCAATCATTGGATGAGGTGAGAGGTTTGGGGCAAAGAAACCAAGATGAGAAGGAAAGAAAAAAATTGGGAAAAATTTATAGATATTTTCTCAGATTAGAATCTCATATATTAAATAAATAAAAGAACTTTGTAAGCTTTATAAGTGTATGAGTCATTCCTCAATTGATAAATGGTCAAATAATACAAAAAGACAGTTTTCAGATGGAGAAATCAAAACAATTTAGTCATATGAAAAATGCTCTAAATTATTATTGATTAAAGAAATGCAAATTGCAAAATGCAACCTTGAAATATCATTTTATACCTATCATATTGTTTAAAATGATTAAAGGAGAAAGTGACATTTTGGAGTCATGTGGAAAAATTGGAACACTAATTCATTGTTGGTAGAATTATAAAGTGATCCAATTATTTAGGAGAGCCATTTGGAAATTTGCTCAAAGAATTATTAAACTGCTCATACCCCTTGATTCAGCAATACCACAACTAGGTCAATTTCCAGAGATAATTAAGGAAAAAGAAAAAGAACCTATATGGTCTAAAATATTTATAGTAGTTCTCTTTGTGGTGACAAAGAACTGAAAATTGTGGAGTTGCCCATCAATTGGGAAAGGGCTAAAGAAGTTGTGGTGTATGATTTTGATGGGATACTACTGTGCTATAAGAAATGATGAGCTCATTGATTTTAGAAAAACATGGATAAACTTCAATGAAATAATGAAGAGAGAAATGAGCAGAATAGAGAGGACATTGTAATATTGTTTGAAAAACAATGAGAGACTGTCATTTTGACTATTATAAAAACCCAAATTAATTACATAGGACATATAAAGAAAAGGACATATGCTATCAGCATCCAGAGAAAGCACTAATAAATAGAGGTATGTATATTTTGATTTTACATACATCTCTAGGGCTGGTGGGAAGCAAGAAAAAAAAGAATTTTATATTATAACTTTATTATATATTTATTATATATTATTATATATTATATATTATAATATATATATTATATATTATATATATTATATATATTTATAACTTTATTATATATTTATATATATTTAAATATTTAAAATATAATGCAAGTTGCACATAATAGATTTTCAGTTTCATGTGCAATGATCTTTTTTTATTCTACGATGTTATAGAAATGCTTGTTTTATTCCATAAATTAAAAATAAAATTAAAAAAGACATTTAGTCAATTAACATGAGTATAGGAATTACATATATTGATACATGTTTTATATATCTTATAGACATAAATTGATAGATAGATTCTTTCTTATAATAGTTTCCCAAACTTTAAACTACAAAAATTAAGCTCACTGTTCACTAACCTGTTATGAAGTTAACTTTCCTAACCACAAGAATGCCTTGTCCATCCTGTGACCACCCCTGCTGATGCATCATCTCTGACCCTCCTGGAGGGTCAAAATCAAAGTCTATCATCCAATGAAATACTGTATTTTACTTTGCCCCTTCTGTGTCTCCAGGTTCAAGCACAATAAAACTAAGGCCCTGGAGTAAAAGGGTATCTTCCTTAGAGAAGACCATGGACTCTTTAATTAAGGCTTGGAGCTCTACCTCAGTGGTTTTTCTTGTAGATTAGACAATTTTGGACCCTACAATTTGATGCCACTGGCTTGCAATGGAACTGAAGGGAAAACTGAAGACCTGAATTTGGGAAGACCTGAATTCAAAGGCCATTTCAGACACTTACCAGCTGTGTGATCCTGAGCAAGTCACTTAATTTTTCTTTGCCTTCGTGTCCTCATTTTGAAAATTGGATTTAATTGTACCTTACTACTCAGATATAAAGTTCATTCAGGTAAAGAGAAGGGAATCATTGGGGAAGTTCCAAGGAAGCAATTCAAGAAGCTTCTACTAAGTCTAAAACAAATTCCACCTCACCCTCTTCGACCCCCTCCTCCAAAGATTTCCCTCAAGTCAAACAGACTTTGGATTTCCAGCTCCAAAAATTCTAGTGCCTGGAGGTCATTCTCAATCTCCTTCTATCAGCAGCTATCACAGATAAGCAATCATTCTTACCTCCTGACCCTAAAACATCAATCTTAGCTCAATACAAAGCCATTTAATGAGACCAAACACAAGGCAGCCCCTTTTCCATTTCAATTTACATCCAGATGTTTGGGAGAAGTAAGGGGAGACAGAATTTTAGTTTCTTTGTCCTGAACTGAAGCTTAGAGGTATTTTTCCTTTATCTTACTTGCATAAGGTTCCACAGCTAGTAAATGGTAAAGCCAGGAGTTAAATTCCATGTAAAGTGCTTTGCAAAATTTGGAGAGACAATGGAAGGTAATTTCTCTTAATTGGAGTTATTCAGGTGAAGAGAAGATCAGTGGAGAAGGTCTAAGAATGATTCAGTGGGGGAAGCTTCTAACTCCTGTGGCCAAGAAAAGTTCTACTTCTTTGATTGTTTGATCCTCCCCAAATTATCTTTACCCCAATACAAAACAAACTATATACCACCAGCTTGGAAAATTCTAGTCTCTGGAGCATACTCTCAATTTTCTCCTATCAGCAGTTGACTGGCTTAGAAGTTTTTCATCCTCTGCATAATGTCACTTTGCTGGTGATATGGGTTCACTTCTAAGCATATCACTTCTCCACTTCTTCCAATATCATAACAGAAACCCCAACTGTTTGTATATATATGTGTGTGTATATATTCATATATGTATATTGCATATGATTATATATGTGTATATACACAAATGCAAACATACACACATATATACACATATATCCCAAAGACAAATGGAATGAAAAGTGCTTTACAATGATTATTGCATTTGATCCTCAAAACAACCATGGGAAGTACAGATCAGGACTTCTTAAACTTTTTCCACTTGCAACTCCTTTTTTTCCTGAGAAATTTTTATGTGACTCTGGGTATATATGTATACAAAATAGGTATACAAATCAAATATTTACTGCCAAATTTTTCACGACCTCCACATTCATTTATGTAACCTCATATGGAGTTACAAGGCACAGTTTAAGAAGCTTTGATATAGATCAAGTTTGGTATAGATAGGTTTTGATTTGTGGCACAGGCTTGGTGATAAAGTCAGGTGTGAAAGATTGTGAAAAAAACAGCAAAGGTGTTTTCTAACAGGATGGTTTTGGCTGCTTTGAACTTGCTGAATGGAGAAGAGTCACGAAAGTTCATTGGAAGGAGGCAGCATACTGCTCCTTCATTTATTGTCCTCCAGTGCCACCTACAGCTTGAAATGAGGGTGGCCTCTCAGTAGTGCCTAGCCACCATCTACTGCCATCTCTGATCTGAGCAAACAAGAAAAACAGAAGAAAGGTTTTCACTAGAATGCAGATGCTTTGCTGTAACAAGAGAACTGTTTGAAGGCTGATTTGACAAAGAGGACCTTGTTAAGTTATCAACTGGCTGGGCTTGTCTGCATTGATTCCTCAATCCTGAGGAGTTTTTCTATGAACCTTGCTGTTTTGGAAAGAAGGAATCTTGGAGTTGAACAGACAAAATAGATCCCCTGTTATTTTCAGATATGAGAAACTTGGCAGTTTTCTCTCAGTTCCCCAAAAAAGAGATGATCACTGCATCAATAGTTTAAGGGCAGTATTTGTACAGACCTAGTAGTGGCATTGCTGGCTTAAAGGGTATTGTGTTTTTTTAATTATTTGTCCTAAACTATATTTTTAAAATTATTTCTATTTATATATTAATGGCTATTGCACCCATTTTGACATTAAAAAGTTATTATTAATGAATACATATATAAACATTTACACACACACACACATATATAAAATATATCAGTAAAATATTAGTCTCTCTAACTTCCTCTTAGTCTTAGGCCTTCAGGACTACATACCTAAGAACATGCCCCAAGCAACAGCATTCAGAGCCAAGAGAACGGATCCAGAAAACCAAGAGAGCCAAGAGTGTGAGTCAAGGTGTTGACCTTCACATGGTCCAGGCTTTTTATCCTCTTTTGATAGAGGTGGGTCATTATACATTGATCAAAGCTAATCGCTTAGCATCATTCAATTCCATTGGTTGACATGACTTGAGGGTGGTCCAAATTAAAATGAACTCTACCTAATGGGAGAGACCCTTGGGCAAAGGGTGAAATCCAGTCTTTAGGTGTGGTTTAATCCCATCAGATCAATTTAGCTAGACAAAAGAATCAATCTCCATTCCTATTGTACCCTGGGCTTGCCCTAAAACAAGATTAGAACTTCCTCAAGAATTGAACTATCTCAGGTGAGGGGGAGAGAGCAACTAATCTCTGGGTTTCCCCTAGAAATCCATTATTAATAATTATTTTCTCACAGTATTCACAGTTAGCCCTTTAGATAGCTGCTATAAATATTTTTGTACATATGGGCCCTTTTCCCTTTTTTATATGATTTCTTTGGGATACAGACCTAGTATTACTGGGTCAAAGAATATGTACAGCTCCTTTGGGAGTATGTATGTATGCCCTTTGGGCATAGTTCCAAATTGCTTTCCAGAATGGTTGGATCAGTTCAACAATTCATTAGCATTCTGTAATGGGGGAAAATGAGGTACGGGTTGGGGTACGGGTTTGGGGTTCTTGGGAATTCCTCTTTAAAGAATTACACCCTCTTGCACACAAAAGTAGTTAGAATAAGGTGGTAGTTTATTTAGGGCCAAGGGTGGGGGGAGAGAAACCATGAAAGAAATCCTTGGACTTCTCATGGGGAGATAGGCACAAAGCACATGGCTCAGAGGTACCAAATCTCCTCGAGCAGGAGAGGGGTAGATGCTTTTATAGAAGACTGATGGGGCAGGGGTCACCATTTGACTGTGAGGGAGGACCATCCCCCACTGGTGGTAGCTGGGGGAATTGGGTGAGGAGTGGAGGACCATCCCCCACTGGTAGTGACTGGAGGAATTGGGTGAGGGGTGGCTACAGATCTCTCTTCAGGACACAAAGGTCACAGCCATACCCAAGGGAGACCAGAATGAAGGGTGGGAATCCGAAGCTAGCTCAGTCTGATTTGGTTCAGTTTATCTCTCTAGGAATTATCTGTCCTCTGGTTTAGTTTCTCAAGGAGAAGGTTCCTTGATGTGCCCCAGAGAACTTCTGGGGTGCTCTGCACCCCATGACAATTCCAATCTTCCCAAAACTTCTTCAACATTTATTATTTTTTGTCATATTAGCCAATCTGATAGGTGTGAGTTGGTACCTCAGAGTTGTTTTAATTTGCAAATCAATAGTGATTTAGAGCATTTTTTTCGATAGCTTTGATTTCTTCATCTGAAAACTGTTCATATCCTTTGACCATTTCTCAATTGGGGACTGATATGGGGAGAAAGCACGTGGGTCCTTAAGGATTCCTCTGTAAAGAATTACACTCTCGCCAGAGTCCTATTTAGGAATAAAAGAACAGGTTTATTGGGGTACAAGAGAAACTGGCCAGGAGGAAGGTTTTTAGGAAAAAACCGCTTTCCTTCTCAACTAGCTTGGGGAGAGCCCTTTTATAGGGCTAAGATGGCATGGGTAAAGGTGTCCCTTATTGGGCAATGGGTTGGGAGTCATCTGGTGGTGGGCTGGGGTATTTTGATGATCAGTCTTGAGCAATCTGGTGATGGGTGTTAACTCCATCCTGGTGGGTCCAAGCAGTCTGCTGGTGGGTGGTTCCTGGGTCTTCTCCTTGTGTAGTCACGCCTAACAGGTGGTGTGGAGAGGGCTGGAATGTAGGGTGGTAGTCCTGGAGCTTGCTCAGTGATGCTTATCTCTTTTGGGTGTGTCTGTCCTTGGTTGAGCTCAAGGAGAGGCCTCCTTGATTTCCGGGGAAAACTCCTAGGGTTTCAAGGAAAAAGTTCCTTGACCTCCCCAGACAACTTCTGAGGTAACCAGGGCCCATAATCCTCCCATAACAGGGACATTATCTCTTTTAAGAAGATCTATTTTTGCTTTTACTTTGTCTGAGTTCATGATTGTTATCCTTGCCTTTTCTGCTTCAGCTAAAGCATATTAGATTCTGCTCCAGACCTTTATTAAGGTTAAGTGTGTGGGGCAGCTAGGTGGCGCAGTGGATAGAGCACCGGCCCTGGAGTCAGGAGTACCTGAGTTCAAATCCGGCCTCAGACACTTAACACTTACTAGCTGTGTGACCTTGGGCAAGTCACTTAACCCCAATTGCCTCACTAAAAAAAAAAAAAAAAGGTTAAGTGTGTGTCTTTCTGTTTCAAATGTTTCTCTTATAAACAACATAGTGTTGGATTTTGCATTGGATGGCCTAAAGTCAGGAAGACTCATCTTTCTGAGTTCAAATTTGGCCTCTAGCTGTGTGACCATGGACAAGCAACCTAACTCCATTTGTTTCAGTTCCTCATCTGTAAAATGAGTTGGAGAAGGAAATGGCAAACTACTTCAGTACCTTTGCCAAGAAAACTACAAATAGGGTCACCAAGTTGGACAGAACTGAAACAACTGAACAACAACAAATTCTATCTCCAGCACTTAGTACACAGTACTTAGTAATAATAATGTTTTATTCATTCACGAGATTCAGATGTAAGTGAAATGACATGAAGTATCCAGGTGATGATGATGTAGGAGGCAAAAAGGGGTTAATAGAAAAACCTAAGACCCAAGCTCTAATTCAGATATTAGCTCCAAAAGGGTCAGACCACAGTTAAAGGATAACTTATGCTAGGTTCTCGTACCCACGTAAATCAGTACCCATAACGGGAACAGAGGGACCTAGGCCATGGAGACCTGAAGACAATAAAGGAAAAGAGAAGGGTATAGAAATTCTAATGAAAAATGGATATATTTTGAAACTAGCCATGGGAATCAGAAAGAGACATATAGAGAAAAGGCCAAATTTGTTCCCAGATTCATTCACCTTATGATGTGTAAACCCCCAAAACACACCTCCACTGAAAAAGGTACCTACTACAGGGGTTGGCTTAGGACCCTAGGAACTCCAAATTAGGATAAGCCCTCCACTATACCTCCCAAAGGTGGAGAATATTATATTGAGACTGATAATCAATTTATCCATACTATAAATATAACTGTCTTTTCTTTCACTATTCACCTTTCTACTCTTCTGGTTCTCTCCGTGCAATAAAACTGTGGAAACTGAGTCACTGAGTCTTGTAATTCTTTTGGGGCGACTCACGATAAATTTGACCCCAAATTCCATCCCACATCAATGAGAATTAAAGAAGTTGAAGGTTCGAGGTTTCTGATACTTCCAAAGTTTGTGTTGAATTCCCCTAGTATAAGGAATGGAAAGGAAGACTGTGAGCCAGTCTATAATTTCTAATGTTTTTAAGAAAAATGTGTGTTGTTTTGTAACAAGCCTTTTCTGAATCGATTGAAGTAATCACAATCCCTGAATTCCTGGTACAAATACAGACTGGTTATAATCTTTATGATATATTAGTGTAATCTCCTTGCTAATATTTTATGTAATTTTTTTCAGATCAATAAATTGGGCTAGAAGGAGAAAAGATTAAAAATTCCCAACTAAACACCAAATTGGAAATCCTGAAAAAATCAAAGGAGTGGTGAATAAAATTGAAAGAAATCCATTGAACTCATAAATAAAACTAGTAGCTAGTTTTATGAAAAAAATGATAAATCATTGGTTAATTTGATTTAAGAAAAAGAAAAAAAGAAAACCAAATTACCACTACCAAAAAATGAAAAAGGTGAATTCATCACCAATGAAGAGTGTTAAGGGCTAAAATTCTAGCTAAACTGTCTAAAATATCTAATGAGTGGTTGCCAATAAATTATAAGCTTTAGCAAGAGTTAGACTTTTAAGCATTTATTAAGGAGAATAAGAATTTGATAAAGAGAGAGAGAAAGGCCTAGATTCCTATCTATTAAAGGGAGAGCACATTTCTAGCTCCCTTCTCCGCCAGAGTCCTCAGGAAAGAAAGCGAGACCAAGCCTCAGTCTCTTCCTTCTTCCTCCCACTAGCCAACGTCACTTCCGGATGCCAAAGAAAAGACACCTGGTCTTGCCCTCAAAGACCTTTGCTTCATGGGTGGAACTCTTCTACAGTAAGTCTCCAGCAGGTGGCGTCATTCCAATCATTACAAGAGGAAATCAAAATAATTGTTAGGAGCTAATTTTCCCAATTATATTGCCAAGAAATTTGCCAATCTTAATGAAATGGGTTAATATCTACAATATATGAATTACCCAAATTAACAGGAGTAGAATAACTCAATTTTAAAAAATGAATAAGCCATCAATGAACTTCCTAAGAAAAAAATCCCTAGAGCCACATGAATTCACAAGTGAATTCTATGAAACATTTAAAGAACAGTTAATCCTGATAGTATTTGGCCTATTTGGGAAAAGAGGCAAAGAAGGAGTCCTACCAAATTTGTCTTATGACACAAATATGGTGCTTATACCTAAACTAGGAAGATCCAAAACAGAGAAAGAAAATTATAGACCAATTTCCCTAGTGAATTGCAAAAATGTTAAATAAAATGTTAGCAAAGAGATTATATCAATTTATCACCAAGATGGTAGTATGACCATGTGGACTGATTCATTATTAGAAAAACTATCAGCATAATTGACCATATCATAACCAAGCCGATAGAAATCACACGATTATCTCAATGTATGCCTTTGACAAAATACAATATACATTCCTAGTAAAAACACTAGAGAAGACAGGAATAAATGGAACTAACCTCAAAATGATAAGCAATATTTATCTAAAACCATCAGCAAGTAAGAAATGATGAACAGGAGGATTTCAGAAAAACCTGGAAGGACTTACATGAACTGATGCTGAGCAAGATGAGCAGAACCAGGAGAACATTGTACACAGTAACAGCAACATTGTTTGATGATCAATGGCTCTTCTCAGCAGTGCAATGATCCAAAACAATTTCAAAGAACTTGTGATAGAAAATGTTCTCCACATCCAGAAAAAAGAACTGTGGATTCTGAATGCAGATTGAACCATACTGTTTCTATTTATTGGCTGTTTTTTCTCTCTTTTTTTGAGTTTTTTCCCTTATTTCTGCTGCTTCATTCACAATATAACTAATGCAGAAATATGTTTAATGTGATTGAACATATATAACCTATATCAGATTGCTTTCTGTCTTGGGGGAAAGGGGATGGAAAAGAGGGTGGGAGAAAAATCTGGAACCAAAAATCCTATGAAAACAAATGTTGAAAACTATCTTTACATGCAACTGGAAAATAACAAAATATTTTTATGATTAAAAAAATTATTCTAAAAAAATTAAAAAAAGGAAAAAACTATCAGTAAGCAGTAAGCATATAATAGGGATAAGTTAGAAGCATCCCCAATAAGAGCAGGAGTGAAACAAGGATACCCATTATCACTATTATTCAATATTATACTAGAAATGTTAGTGATAACAGTAAGAAGAAAAAGAAATTGAAGGAATTAGAATAGGCAATGAGGAAACAAAGTTATCACTTTTTGCACATACAATGATATACTTAGAGGATCAATTAAAAAACACTACTTGAAATAATTAACAACTTTAGCAAAGTTGCAGGATAGAAAATAAACCTATAAAAATCATCCATATTTCTATGTATTACCAACAAAGTCTGGCAGCAAGAGATAGAAAGAGAAATTCCATTTTAAATAATTGTAGACAATATAAAATGCTTGTGAGTCTATCTGCTGAGGCAAACCCAGGAGCTATATGAATATTATTATAAATCACTTTTTATACAAATTAAGTCAGATTTAAACAGTTGGGAAAATATCCATTGCTCATGGGTTGCTCAAGCCAATATAATAAAAATGACAATTCTACCTAAATTAATCTATTTATTCAGTGACATACTAATCACACTACTAAAAAGTATTGTATACAGCTAGAAAAAATATAACAAAATTCATCTGGAAGAACAAAAGGTCAAGAATATCAAGGGAATCAATGAAAAAATGTGAAGAAAAGTGACCTACCCATACCAGATCTCAAATTGTATCATAAAGCAGTAATGATCAAAACAATATAGTACTGACTAAGAAATAGAGTAGTGGATCAGTGGAATAGATTAGGTTTACTTTACATGTAAATGTAAATGATCCCAGTAATCTAGCATACAATAAACCCCAAGATCCAAACTTTTGGGACCAAAAACTCATTATTTGACAAAAATTGCTGGGAAAACTGGAGAACGGTATTACAGAAACTAGGTATAGACCATCATTTCACATTGTTAACCAAGATAAGATTAAAATGGGTGCATGATTTACACATAAAGGGTGATACCATAAGCAAATTAGGAGAGCATGGAATACCTTACTTTTCAGATAAGGGAAGAATTTAGGACCAAAGAAAATACAATGAGCATTATAAAATGCAAAATATATAATTTTGATTATATAAAATTTAAAAGTTTGGCACAAACAATACCAATGCAACCAAAATTTAAAAGAAAGCAGAAAATTAATGGGGGAAAAATGTATAACAAGTATCTGATACAGGCCTCATTTCTCAAATTTATAGAGAACTGAGTCAAATTTATTAAGATATATCATTACCAATTGACAAATTGTCAAAGGATATGAATAGGCAGTTTTCAGACAAAGAAATTAAAGCTATCTATAGCCACATGAAAAATTCTTCACATTGCCATTGATTAGAAAATGCAAATTAAAACAACTCAGGTACCATTTCTCCCTAGCAATATGACCAAAAATAAAAAGAAAAATGAAAAGAAAATTATGGATGTTGGAGGGCATATAGGAAAATGGGACATTATTTTTGATGGAGTTGTGAACTAATCCAACCATCCTGGAGGGCAATTTGGAACTGTGCCCAGAGGGATATAAAACTTTGCATACCCTTTGACCCAGAAATACCACAAATCTGTGTGTATACACTATACACACATGCATATATACAAATATATAAAAGTTTATATGTGTGTATGTGTGTAAAAAAGACCTATATGTACAAAAATATTATAGCAGGTCTTTTTATGGTGGCAAAGAAATGGAAATTTCTTTCCTATTAATTGGGGAATGACCAAACATGTGGAATGATTGCAATAGAATACTATTGTGGTATAAGAAACAATGAACAGAATGCTCCCAGAAAAACCTGGAAAAATTTAAATGAACTGATGCAAAATGAAGTAAACAGAACCTGGAGAACACTGTACACAGTGATAGCAAAACTGTATTTTACCAACTGACTTATCTCTTCCCAGCAAGACAGAAATCCAAGAAAATTCTGAAGGACTTATGATGAAAAATATTATCCATCTCCAAAGAAAGAACTGATGGAATTTGAGTGCAGCTCAATGCATATTCTTTTTGGCATTTTTGTGGGTATGTTTTTGGTTTGTATTCTCTTTCACAACATGACTAATATAGAAATATATTTGGCATGACTGCACATGTATGACCTATATTAATTTGCTTACCATCTCAGGTAGAAGGCAGATGAAGGAAAAAGGGGGGTAGGGAATTGAAACTCAAATTTTTAAAATCCACCTTTGTGGTGGAGGGGATTGGCTTTAGCTTCTGTCTTTTTACATCTTTCTTTCTACTGCTTTTATGGTTCGGTCATAAAAAGCCATAAGTTTTTGTTCTTTCCAAAGTTGTGTGATCTTGTCACTGCCTTTTTGTGCCTTCTCTGATCCTTCCACTGGTTGAACCACTCTTCTCTGCCCTAGAACTGTGACCCAGAAGTGGTTAAAGGGTAACAGAGCTGTGAGATGACACCTGTTCCTGCTGCCAGTGATAGCACAGGGTCCCCTGAGATCCCTGTTTGACTAGGTGTTCAAGTCCCTTTCTGGCCTTAGGGATTGGGCTTCTTATTGCCACTGAAGCTGCTGCCATGGCTCAGTGCTCCTTCTTCTAATGTGCTTCCAGCCAGCTCCCACCTTCAGAGATATCTCTATGCTGCCCTGAATTGCAAAAATGATACGCTATCTTCTTAACTTTTCTCCTGCTTCAGTTTGATGAAACATGCAAAATTGATAAATTCTCACTCCACGATCTTGACTCTACTTTGAGAGAGGATTTTAGAGATATCATTTAGAGATAGAATTTTTCCTAAGTACTGCTTTGCCTTCATCCCACAAGTTTTATTTTGCTGTTTTATTTTTATTGTATTTGTTAGTGAAATTATTGATTATTTCTATGATTTCTTCTTTGACCCACCTATTATTATTCAGTTATCAGTTTTTGATCTTTGCCTCAAAGGTTCATTATTGAATGTAATTTTTATTTTCTTATGGTTGGTAAAAGATGCCTTTAATATTTCTGCCTTTCTGCATTTGTTTGTGAAGTTTTTTAATAAACATTTTTATTTAAAGTTTTGAGTAGCAAATTCTATCCCTCCCTTCTTCCATCCACTTCCCTTCCCTGAGGTGGTAATCGAATATGGATTATACATGTGTAATTATGTAAAACATTACCAAATTAATCATTTTGTATAAGAAGATTCAAATACAAGAAAAAAATGAAAGAAAGTGAAAAATAGCATGCTTCAGCCTATGTTCAATCAATATCAGTTCTTTCTTTGGAAGTGGGTAGTATGCTTCATCATCAGTCCTTTGGGAATGTCTTAGATCATTGTATTGCTGAAAATAGTTAAGTCATCCTCAGTTCCTCAATAAACAATATTGCTGTCACTATGCACAATGTTGTTCTGGCTCTACTTGCTTCACTATACATCAGTTCATACAAGTCTTTCCAGGTTTTTATGAAATCATCCTGCTTGTAATTTCTTATAATATTCAATTATAATCATACCACAGTTAGTTTAGTGATGTGGTAAAAAGTTTTTAACAGTCGGTTAGTGAATACGGAAAGACGCCAGTTTTTAAAGGACCACCCTTTCGGAGAGGAGACTGACAGCCGTGCATGGGCTACGCATGCCAGTCCGGCTGCTAAGCACTACACTTCCGGGGTGTGAGCTTAAAAGGCAAGGAGAAAACGGAAGTGAGGTCTTTGGTAGGCTCTCCTTGTTCACTGGCTGCGCAGCACAGACAGACACTGACTGGAGTTCAACTTGGCCAGCTCGCTGTAGCAGCACATGCTTGACATGGCTCTCCCCCACAAAGGTGGCCTTGGGCTTTTGGTGAGTTTTATATGGAATATAAACTAAGCTTAGACTTAAGACTATTTGTTTTGTATTTCTACTTTCCTATCACTCTAATCA
The DNA here is from genome assembly GCF_019393635.1 of Dromiciops gliroides. NCBI lineage: Eukaryota > Metazoa > Chordata > Mammalia > Microbiotheria > Microbiotheriidae > Dromiciops > Dromiciops gliroides. The sequence goes on from NC_057864.1 coordinate 230,711,435, forward strand.
ACATCACCTTGTAATTTCCAAACAATAAAAGCTCTAACTAGAGACCAGAGGCTTCTTCCATTTACTAGTCTGGGAGATAAATAAAGGAAACAGTTAAAAGGGGAGGTTAATGCTCTAGTATCCAATTTAAATCTCACAGTTATTTCCCTATTCATCCCTTTGATTTCTAATTCCTAGCCACCACAAAAAAAGCTGCTATAAATATTTTTGTACAAATAGGTCTTTTTACTGTGAAAGACTTAACTATTCTCAACAATAAAATTATCCAAGGCAATCCCAAAGGACTATCAATGAAACAAACCTCCAAAGGAAAAACTGATATTGATTGAACACAGACTGAAGCATGCTATTTTTCACTTTCTTTCATTTTTTTCTTTTATTCAAGTTTTCTTATACAAAATAACTAATATATACTATTATATACTATGAATAATTTTACATAACTGCACATGTATAACCTATATTTGCTTACTACCTAAAGGAGAGGAGAGGGGATACAGGGAAGGAGGGGTGGAATTTGGAACTCAGAACTTTAAGTAAAAATATTTATTATTTTAAAAAAACGACAGTCATTCTAACCTGTTCTTGGGGGCAGCTAGGTGGTGCAGTGGACAAAGCACTGGCCCTGGATTCAGGAGGACCTAAGTTCAAATCCCACCTTAGACACTTGACACTTACTAGCTGTGTTACCCTGGGCAAGTCACTTAACCCTCATTGCCTCCACACAAAAAAAAAAAGAAAAAGAAAGAAAACCAAAACTTATAAAAATAATATTACTGTTACTGTGTACAACATTCTGTTGGTTCTGCTCATTTTACTTCAGTATTTCATGCAAGTCTTTCCATGTTTGTTTTTTTCTAAAATCAACCAGGTCATCATTTCTTATAGCACAGTAGTATTCCATCACAATCATAATGACTTGCTTAGTCATTCCTCAATTGGTGGATATTCCCTCAATTTCTAGTTCTTTGACACCACAATGATAGATGCTACAAATATGCTTGAACATATAAGTTCTTTTCCTTTTTCTCAAATCACCTGGAAAACAGATCTGGGTGGTATTGCTGGGTCAAGGGGAAAGGCCATTTAATACCTCTTTGGTCATAATTGCAGATTGCTCTCCAAAATGGTTGGATCAGTTCATGGTTCCACCAACAGTGAATGAGTGTCCCAATTTTTCCACATCCCTTTCAACATTTGCTGCTTTCCCCCTCTATCATTTTACCCAATCTTGTAGGTGTAAAATATTTTAAAGTCATTTTCATTTACATTTCTCTAATTAGTAATGAATTAGGGCATTTTATATCACTATATGTAGTCTCAATTACTTCATCAAAAAGCTTTTTGTTCATATCCTTTGACCATTTGTCATTTGGGGAATAATTCATATTTTTATAAATTTAACAAAATTCTTTATATATTTCAGACATGAAACCTTTTCATGAGAAACTGTCCTTTACCCCCAATTTTCTGTTTTTCCTCTCATCCTGGCCACATTGGTTTTATATGTACAAAACCTTTTAAATTTAATGTAATTGAAATTATTAATTTTGTACCTCAAAATGGTCTTTATCTCTTATTTATTCATAAATTGTTCTCCTATCCATAAGTCTGATATTTGTAATGAGGGTAAGATCAAAGCTTTCACAATAAGATCAGTAGTGAAAAAGGATCCCCATTGTTACCAATGTTATTCAATATTATGTTAGAAAACCTAGCAATAGCAATGAGTAGAAAAAGAAATAGGGCAATGTTCTATGTTCTTCTAAGTTTCTTATGATATCTCCTTTCATATCTAGGTGATGTTTTCCTTTTGATCTTATCTTGGTAAGTGGTGTAACATATTGTTCTATGCCCAGTTTCTGCCACATTGCTTTCCAGATTTTTCAATAATTTCTACAATAATGGATTTTTATCCCCCAAACTTAAGTCTTTACATTTTTCAAACACAAGGTTACAATGATCATTGGCAACTTTGTATTGTATGTCTACTATGTTCTACTGGTCTACCTTTCTGTTTTTTAGCCAATGCCAGATAGTTTTGATAATTTAAGGCATTTAAGATATGGTGCTGTTCCTTACTTTACATCTTTTTTCAGTAATTCCTTAGATATTCCTTACCTTTTTGTTCTTCCAAATGAATTTTGTAATTATTTTTATAGCTCAGTAAATTTTGGGGGGTAATTTATTTGGGATGTCATTGAATAAATAGATTAGTTTAGGTAAAATTGTCATTTTTATTATATTAGCACGGTCTATCCATGAACAGTTAATATTTCTCTAATTATTTAAACCTGAATTTATTTGTATAAAGAGTGTTTTATAATTATGTTTATGTACTTTCTGAGTTTGTTTTAGTTAGGTGTTTTATGCTGTCCACAGTTTTTTGTTTTGTTTTGTTTTGTTTTTTAATGGGGATATCTTTTACTTACAAGGTTTTGTTGGTGATGTATAGAAATACTAATGATTTGTGTTAGTTTATTTATGTCCTGCTACTTTGGTAAAAGTATTAATTGTTTTAACTTTTTCATCATTTGAAAAAAAGAGATAGTTGCATTACCTCAATTGTCTTGAGAGCTGTCTTACATTAAACCATTCCTTATTTTTGGTATAAATTCTATTTGATTTTTGTATTGTACTGGTGTAGTCCCCTAGGTAGTATTTTTTAAAAGGATTTTTGTATCTATACAATGTCATTAACATTGGTCTAAATTTTCTTTCTGTTTTTGCTCTTTCTGGTTTAGGCATCAGTAACATTTGTTTCATAAATGGAGTCTGAAAGAATTTCTTTTTTGACTATTATTTCAAATAATAATTTATTTAATATAAGAATTAGTTGATTTTTAAATATTTGGTAGAACTTCACTTATAAATCCATCTAGTCCTGATTCTTTTTTCCTGGGAAAGCTCATTTATGTCCTGTTCAGTTTATTTTCTAAAATAGATTTATTTAGATATTCCATTTCTTCTCTTAATTTAGATGGAATATTTTTAGGTATTCTTTCATTTCACTTAAATTGTTAAATTTATTGGCATATTAATGAACAAAATAGCTCCTTATAATTGCTTTAATTTGACTTTCATTAGTTGTGTATTCACTTTTCAGTTTTAATGCTAGTGATTCAGTTTTCTTGTGTTATTTTAAAGTCCTATTAACTAAATACTTATCTATTTTACTTTTTTACTTTTATCTATTAATTCAAAGTCTATCCTATACCCGCTTTTATTAAGCTCACCTTTAATATTTAGAATTTCTAATTTGGTGTTTAATTGTTGTTCTTTTTCTAGTTTGTTTTAAATTGCATGTTCAATTCATTGGTGTTCTCTTTCTCTATTTTATTTATATAAATATTTTGAGTTACAGATTTTGTTCTGATTACTACTTTTGTAGCATCCCATAGGTTTTGATATGGTGTCTCATTATCATTCTCTTTAATGAAATTGTTTATTGTTCCTATGATTTTTTTCTTTAACCCACTCATTCTTTAAAATTATATTTTTAATCTCCAATTAGCTTCTTTTTTTTTTTTGTGGGGCAATGGGGGTTAAGCGACTTGCCCAGGGTCACATAGCTAGTAAGTGTCAAGTGTCTGAGGCCAGATTTGAACTCAGGTACTCCTGAATCCAGGGCTGGTGCTTTATCCACTGCGCCACCTAGCTGCCCCTCCAATTAGCTTTTAATCTGTGTTTCCATGGTCCCTTACTGAATTTAATTTTCCATTGTCAACTGAAAAAGATGTCTTTAATATTTCTGCTTTTTTGTATCTAACTATAAAATTTTTATGACCTAACATATGGTCAATCTTTGTAATGGTACCCTGTACCACTGAGAAAAGGTATATTCACTTCTATTCCCATTCAGTTCTCTCTAGATATCTATCATATCTAGCTTATCTAAGATTCTATTCACCTCCTTGACTTCTTTCTTATTCTTTTTTTTTTTTTTGGTGAGGCAATTGGGGTTTAGTGACTTGCCCAGGGTCACACAGCTAGTAAGTGTCAAGTGTCTGAGGCCGGATTTGAACTCAGGTACTCCTGATTCCAGGGCCGGTGCTCTATCCACTACACCACCTAGCTGTCCCCCTTATTCTTTTTTAAAAATTTGATTTATATAATTTTGAGAGGGAAAATTGTCCCTCACTATTATAGTATTGCTATCTATTTCTACCTGTAATTCATGTAGCTTTTCCTTTAAAATTTAGATGCTATAGTATTTGTTGCATATTGATATTGCTTCATTGTCTATGGTACCTATTGTTTCCCTGTTTATTTCTTTTAATTAAATCTATTTTTAGCTTTTAATTTGTCTGAGATCATGATTTCTACCTCTATCTTTTTAACATCAGTTGAAGCATAAAAAATTCTGCTCCAGTCCTTTATCTCATTTTAAGTGTATTTCTTTCTTTCTTTCCTTCCTTCCTTCCTTCCTTCCTTCCTTCCTTCCTTCCTTCCTTCCTTCCTTCCTTTTTCCTTTCCTCTCTCCCTTTCTTCCCTCTGTGCACATGAGAAATCATATACTTACATGATGGTGTTCTGCCCAGGGGAATGTAAATTTCTTGAAATAGAGCTCTGGGTGGAGCCAAGATGGCGGAGAAAAGGCAGTGAGCTCCCAAACTCATGACACGATCACTCCAAAAAACATCCAAATAACGCCATAGGAAAATGCCCGGAGCAGCAAAACTCACAGAAGAATGTGCTGAAATCATCTTCTAACCAAGAAGCTTGAAAGGTCAGAAGGAGGGAGCTGTTGTGTTGATACAGGAGTTGGGCCTAACCCCACAGTCATCCTGACACAGATCCAGTCTCAGGAAGACCTCACCAGAGAAGGAGACCCCCAGAGCCTCTGAATCAGCTGAAGCACCAGTGTCATCTGGAACTAAGCTCACAGTCTGGTGAGTGGGCTGAGCCCTGGGCAGGGGAGAGACTACAGGGGTCTATGCTGGTGCTAAGGCAGAACTTGGATTTTACACCCCTGCTGAGAACCAGGAGGTAGGCTCCAGTAGCAGTGGCCCAGGTTGGGGAGGTACACAGGCTCATCAGAGCTAACAACCACAACACACAAAGCTGGTTGATTGGCAAGTTGGTCTGGGGTCGTCTAGGACCAGGAAACAGGCTGGACGAGGGAAGAACCTGATTCTCCTTAAATCATACCACCTGGGACTTCTTAAGCTTGGGATACTGCAGCCTGGAAACAGTGCCCCACTTTAAGGAGATAAAAGTCTAGTAAAAGAAAGGCAAGATGAGCAGACAGAGAAAGGTGAGGACCATAGAAAGGTTTTTCAGTAACAAGGAAGACCAAGGGGCACCCTCAGAGGAAGATGTCAACATCAGGGCCCCTATATCTAAAGCTTCCAAGAAAAATACAAATTGGTCTCAGGCCATAGAGATGCTCAAAAAGGACTTTGAAGATAAAGTTAGAGAGGTAGAGGAAAAAATGGAAAGAGAAATGAGGGTGATGCAGGAAAGGCATGAGAAAAAGTCAACAGCTTGAAAAGTCAAATGGAAAAGGAGGTACAAAAGCTCTCTGATGAAAATAATTGCCTCAGAATTAGGGTTGAACAAATGGAAGCCAGTGACTTTGTGAGAAACCAAGACACAATAAAGCAAATCCAAATGAATAAAAAAAGAGAGGGCAATGTGAAATATCTTCTGGGAAAAACTGCCGACCTGGAAAATAGATCCAGGAGAGAGAATTTGAAAATTATTGGTCTACCTGAAAAGCATGATCAAGGAAAGAGCTTAGACACCATCTTCCAAGATATTCTAAGGGAAAATTGCCCTGAAATTCTAGAAGAAGAAGCTAAGATAGAAATCGAAAGAATCCACTGATCTCCTCCAGAAAGAGATCCCAAAAGGAAAACTCCTAGGAATATTATAGCCAAATTCCAGAGCTCTCAGGTCAAGGAGAAAATATTGCAAGCTGCCAAAAAGAAAGAATTCAAGTACTGTGGAACCCCACTCAGGATAGCACAAGATCTAGCAGCTTCTACATCAAAGGACCAAAGGGCATGGAATATGATATTGCAAAGGGCAAAGGAAATGGGATTAAACCAAGAATCACCTACCCAGCAAAACTCATCATTATCTTTCAGCAGAAAAAATGGGACTTTAATGAAAAAGAAGACTTTCAGATATTTGTGATGAAAAGACCTGAACTGAATGGCAAATTTGACTTTCAAATACAAGACCCTAGAGAGCCATTAAAAAAACAATTGGAGCTGGGGGACATACCTGGGGTCGTACAGTGGGTGACTGTCTTGTATCTGAGGCCAGGTTTTAGCTGGGATCCCCCTGGGTCCAGGGCAGATGCTTTGTCCACTGTGTCACTTAGCTAGATGATAACATCTTTAGGGTTAAATTGAGGGGTGAAGGGAATTCCTTGGGGGAGGGGGAAGGGCAGGAGTAAAATCCTACATGAAAGTAACAGGAAAAGGCTTATGGAGTGGGGGAAGAGATGGGAGAGGAGCAGGGCAGTAAATGAATTTTATACTCATCAGAAAAGGCTCAAAGATCTTAAACTCATCAGAGCTGCCTCAGGGAGGGACTAACAGACACACCCAACTGGATGGAATAATCTATTTAATCTGGGCAGTAAATGAGCCTAACACTCATTAAAATTGGCTCAAAGACCTCAATCTCATTAGAACTGACTCAAGGGGGGCAGCTAGGTGGCGCAGTGGATAAAGCACCAGCCCTGGAGTCAGGAGTACCTGAGTTCAAATCCGGCCTCAGACACTTAACACTTACTAGCTGTGTGACCCTGGGCAAGTCACTTGACCCCAATTGCCTCATTAAAAAAAATTAAAAAAAAAAAAAGAACTGGCTCAAGGAGGGAATAATGTGCACACTCAATTGGGTGGAGTAATCTCTTTAATGCTGCAGGAAAATAGGAGGGGAAGGGGATAAAGAGAGAGGGGCAAAAGAAGGAAGGGCAGAGTGGTGGAGGGACATAAATTTTATATAATTCAGACAGAAGCAAATCCCTTTTGAAGAGGGATAGGATGAAAGAAGATGGAAAATAGAATAAATATCATGGGGAAGGGAATAGGATGGAAGGGAAACAGTTAACAATAGTAATCATGAAAAAGAGAAAAGGAGGAAAAATTGTACAAAAAATATTTATAGCAACTCTTGGTGGAGGCTAAGAATTGAGAATCAAGGGAATGTCCATCAATTGAGGAATGATGGAAAAAACTGTGTTATATGATTGTAGTGGAATGGTTTTGTGCTACAGGAAATGACAAACAGGATGATCCCTGAAAAACCTTGAAAACTAATGAACATCGATCTATAGTGAAGTGAGCAGAGCTGGGAGGACATTGTGCATAGTGACAGCAGTATTGTTCAATGAGCAATTGTGAAGGACTTAACTACTCTCAGCAGTGCAATGATCCAAGACAATCCCAAGGAACTAATGAGGAAGCTTACTATGCATCCCTATAGAAAGAACTGATAAAAAGAACACTTGTAGATTGTACTTATATAACCTGATTGTGATCTTGTGGAGGGGGGAGGAAAGGGAGGGAGAAAAATTTGGAACTCTAAATCTTATGAAAATGAATGTTGAAAACTACCCTTATATGTAAATGGAAAATAAAATAAATGTTTGTTGCTAAAAAAAAAAAAAAGAAAGAAATAGAGCTCTGGCATTCAAATGGAGCTACTTGATTATGCCTTTAAATCAAAATCACTCTGGCTTTCACTGATTGGCCAACAATATGTCCCAGACCAAGCCTTACTTGCTGATTGTTTGGGTTCTGATGGTTCAGAGTGAGTGTAAATAGCAATTATTTCTGTTCTGGTCAGAAACCCTGAGGGTCTTCCCCTCCCAGCTTGATTCTTTTGAGTATCCAAATTAAGCCATCTTTTGCCTCAATTTTTATCTAGCCTTTGACCACCGAATGGGTGGTCAAACTCAGACAAACTGAGACCTGAGAAAAAACTTATCTTAAAAAGACTAAGGTCTTCCACTGCATCCAGGGCCATTGCCAGTCAACCTGACCTATGTATTGCCATAGGACTACAAATGAGTCTGGAGGAGAGAGAGTGAGGCTGATGATGACTGCACAGCCCTACCTCACTTAAATCCAATTCACTTGCAAGTCAAGACCTTCTGAGGTCATTGGTCCTTGAAGAGGATGAAGAGGATGAAGAGGATGAAGGATGAACAACAATGCTTCTCTTGAATCTTGCATTTGAAAATCAAATTTTCTAAATGTTACCTTCCACATGAATTTCCTGATTCCTTTATCCAGTACTGTTTTCGCCTCCTTTCTTTTTTCTTTTCTTGCTTTATTTTTTTTGGTGAGGCAATTGGGGTTAAGTGACTTGCTCAGGGTCACACAGCTAGTGTGTTAAGTGTCTGAGGCTGGATTTGAACTCAGGTCCTCCTGAATCCAGGGCCACTGCTCTATCCACTGCACTATCTAACTGCCCTCTTACCTCCTTTCTTGTTTTTGTATTTTTTTGGTTTTTGCAGGGCAATGAGGGTTAAGTGACTTGTCCAGGGTCACACAGCTAGTAAGTGTCAAGTGTCTGAGGCCGGATTTCAACTCAGGTACTCCTGAATCCAGGGCCAGTGCTTTACCACTGCGCCATCTAGCTGCCCCTTCAGGGTTTTTTGTTTTTGTATTTTTTGTATTTTTTGTTTCCTCTTGCTTCCTTTCTAAAGACAGACAAATAATAAAAAAAATAAAACATACACATTTATTGTATTTATTTTCTATATATTTTATATTTACTTAATTAGGTAAATATCTTCCTTGACAGAATGAAACTTGCTTGAGAGTATATATTACAAACTCATCTTTAATATCCAGTACCTACTATAGTACATGGCACATAGTATATTGATTAAATGATTGCTTAATTGTTTGATTGAATATAAAATTTTATATAATTCACTTTTCCCAATTGTACTTTTACTCAGTGATCACTGGCCAAGGATCTTATCAAGGATATAGTATCAATAGTAATGTTAAAGCATATTGCTGTTTTAGAAATAGTGATTCTCATCATTATTATCTCACCTTTCCACCTCTTTGACACACAGATTGTATAATAAGAGTAGTGATTGACTTGGAATAGGAAATTGAAAGAAGTATTTAATATGAAGACCATTCCTAGATAAACAAGCAAAGGATATAAAGTTTTCAAAAACAAGGAATGCAAATTGTCATATAAAAGTGCTCTAAGTGCTTGCTTCAGCAGCACATATACTAAAATTGGAATGATACAGAGAAGATTAGCATGGCCCCTGCACAAGGATAACACACAAATTCATGAAGTGTTCCATATTTTTTGTTTCTGGGAAGAAACTCTAAATACAGAGGGGTTAACTTGTTAAAAAATCCCAATATGATGGCTTAACTGGACAACTTTAAAATTAGACAAGAACAACCCTCAGTTATATTAGTGAAAATCAGTGAATAAAAAGAATACTGTATAGTCAAATTATAAAATGGTTTACTTTATCCATATGGTCTGGTTATAGTTTTGTAGCTTCAATAAAATATAAATTCTAAATAGGAAAAAGGTGCTCTAAAATATTAATTATAAGAGAGTCATATTTAAAATAATCTCTTACTCAGAAAATGTGAAAAAATGAAAATGGTCAATGTTGAAAGGGATATCTCTTTCAATCAAAAGAAATCAATCAAAGGAAATCAAATGTACTAATAGGTTTCTAATGGAGTTGTAAATTAATTTGATGGTTCTGGAAAGTAGTTTTAAATTAAGCAAGAAAAATTGTTGAGCCTTTAATACCCTTTATATGTAGCAATGCTACATATTTAACCCAGGTTAAATATGGAGAGGAAACTGTAATATATAAGCTTAAATTTTTGTAGCAGAACTTCTGTGTCTTCTACTAACAGAAAACAATATGTACATATATAAGCAGATGCTTAAAATAAACAAAGCCTAGTAATGCAAAATAATGGTAGAGGCACAACCAGGAGAATCAGGAAAGGCCATACAGTGAAAAGTAATACCTGGGCTATGCTTTGAGAGAAACAGGGATTCTAAGAAATATGGGTGAAGATGCATTCTATATATGGGCATCAAAATATAAAAACAGTATGTAAAGGGAAATGATATGACAGAAGACTAAAAAGATAGATAAGAACCAGATTGTGGAAAGAGAACTTTAAAAGTAAGAGAGAGTTTTTTATTTTAACTTTGAGGTAATCATGTCACCAAGAAAGATTTCTACACAGGAAAACAACACAGCCAGATCTATGTTTTAGTTCCATTATTTTGACATTTGTCTGGAGGATAGTTTGGAAAGGTGAAATGCTATAATGATAGTAATAAGAGTATAAATAAAGCAATGTTATGCTTATCAATAATCAAATAATCAAAGGTAATATCAATCCAAAATGAGAAAGAGATAAGTTCTGGTAACTGAATTGTTTTATCTTGTGGGTTCTTAAAATAGATGTAACATGTTCAAATCATCTGTTTCTCCTGAATAAACCAATTAAATTGTTACATTGGTTTAAGAGAAAACATTTAGCCCAGTCACTTGACTGAATAATAGCTCACATTTCTATAAAGTTTTCTGCTTGATAAAATGCTTTCATTGCCACAACTATGTGAGGTGCATGGTAAAAGATTTATTACTTTCACTTTCACTCAATTCTACTCCCGTTCCTCTCATAAACTTGTAAAAACCTGAAATTTTCTTTAAAGTTTTTCTTCTATTACATTGTGGCCATCCTTTTTCCCATGTGGCTTCTAGAATTCATTATTTTTCAGACTGTTAGGCAAAGTTGCCTGGGAGACCCAAAACACTTTATAGTTAGTTCCTCTCATGAGAACAGGAATGGCAAAAAAACAAACAAAAAACCCCCATATAATCACCCTCATTTAAGAATAACTTCTTAATCAACAGATCAGTAGTACTTTTAATGAGTCCCCAAGGTCCTCTCAAGCAGCATGTTTCAGCAGGCAAGGTTCAGTTGCTAATTTCTAAGGAAACAATTTTTTGGCAAGAGGAAACTGCTAAAGGAAAACAAAATTGTTTCTCCTATTTGTTTGTGTATATAGTGTGTGTGTCTGTGTGTTCATGTGTAGAAACAATAATTAAATCTTGGCTCAGTCTTTGAGCTACACTAGAGAGATCAGCAAGTTAAAAATAAGAGGATTCAAACTCTCTGGGTCCTATGAGGGAAATGGTCTCTAAAGCTATCAACCCAGAATTTGAAAGGCAGCCAAACTTCTGAAATTATATGATTGGATTCTGCTGATTAAATTTTTCCTGTTGATAGGAAAGCTTTATTGTCACACATATTACCTAAACTCTGTTCTCATTCCACTTGTGCAACAGAAATCATGTCCTCAGAGACTAAGAACAAATTTACTCAGGGTTCCAAAGAAAATAATTTAACTTAATTTTAAAGAACTCAGTTAAGGAGTTGATCTCTTTGATTTCTTTTCACTGAATTTACTTTACATCAGCCATGTTTGTTTATATAATTGGATCAGTTTCAAATAGAAAGAAAAAGACAAATGAGTTTTTTACATAAACATACTGACTCAGCCAAGTGATTATGTTTGTACTCTGTTGGCATTCAAAATGAAGCAAAGTAGTTTGCCTATGAGAATGATCTTGTCTTCATAGCCAGAGAAGCCATTGGGCCCTAAAGCAGGCTCCCTCATGCCCATCTAAGGTCCGAATTACTGGAGAATATACTTTTAATGCAGTCCCAAACAAATGAATAAACTTCAATACATTTATCTTTCCTACATTATAGTGAAGACTTGTATGCTCAGCTCTACATTGGTGGTAAATGCACAAACCTCACTATTAAATTCTAGTTATGAGGGGCAGCTAGATGGCGCAGTGGTTAAAGCACTGGCCCTGGATTCAGGAGTACCTGAGTTCAAATCCGGCCTCAGACACTTGACACTTACTAGCTGTGTGACCGTGGGCAAGTCACTTAACCCCCATTGCCTAAAAAAAAAAAAGTATATAATAAATTCTAGTTATGACTAATAGACCTTTCTAAATAAAATTAAAATATAAATAAAAATCTATTACATTTATATAGTAATAAGGCTTATGAAATCACTTTACACCCGCATTGAATTAGATCCTCGCAATAATCTTCTCTGGTACATGGGGGAAATGTTATTTTCTCTATTTTACATATGAGGAAACTGAATCTCAGACATTTGAGGTGACTCATCCAACACTACAAGCAAATTAAGTTTTAGAGCCAGGACTGGAATTCATGTTTTCCGACTCAAAGTTCAATTCACATTCTATGATTTAGAAAAGATGATTCTGCATTTACAACTCATTTCTCCCCTTTGTGAAAATGATTCATATGATATGAAATATGGTTTTGGTGGAGGTAAGAGTGTAAAATGTAGGAGTGACTTTTGTGATCTATCCTAGAAGATATGCCACATAAATTGTAGGTTTTTCTTGATACTAATTCTTCCTTATTTTAAAAGGACTGTTAAGTTGTCCATGGATTATCATAAACTGAAGAAGAATGATTTAAGTTATTTAATAAACATATTCATTGAATCCAACCCTTTCTTAGTTGATCATGTGTTCAATAAGACAGAGTTATTGTCAATTTATAAAGAACCACTATGAATGAATTTAAATTCAGTAGGTATTATAGTTATTTAATGGAATTAAACTACTCAGCATTTGTTTTTCAATTATTATTACATGGTCTACTGAACTTTTATTACCTCTCTCACACACACACACACATGCACATATTCACACACATAGAGAGAGAGAGAGAGAGAGAGAGAGAAACAGAGAAAAACAGAGAGACAGACACAGAAACTGTATAGAAAGTGAAAATCTAAAGTATTCCATTTTGGGGGGGGCGGGGAGGCAAGGTCTATTTAGTTGATTAATTTGACCACTTGCTTTATCACCCTGAAGACTGGCTTCATTCAAATAACTGGTTGGTCCTATGAGCAAAAAACAACAATCTTGTGTGACTGAATTTTCTTCAATGTCCCTAAATAGTCAAACCAACAAATATACTGTAGACATGAACTGACAGAAAATTAACTAACTCTAAGCAAGGCTAAAATCCTTGCAAATCATGCAGAGTCCTGCTAAGCTCTGGAGGAGAATAAGCTATTATCTCTTACTTTATGTAACTTACAACAAAGGAAGAGTATAATAATACCAACAGAGATAGCTGAACAATATATGATCGTGTGGGTAAATTCTAGTCTAAAGGTTCAAAAGATTAATTGCTAAATCAATCCTAGTAGGATGCCCTGGTAAAGCCTCAATAGATTAAACAGAATGTCAGATTAGTCGCATAGCTACATTTTCCTTTCTTTTGGAAGTTGTAGAAATCTATGTGTAACAAAACAATCAGAAACTACAATTGTGATTATTTAGAGTATATGTAACTCTACAAGCCTGGATATGTGTATCCTTCAAAAGGGAAAAAAATAAAGCTCAATGTTCAGCTGAAGCAATATATTTCCATTAAGGTGCACTACTTATATGTAAAAATAGGGCCTCTATTAGAAAGGAAACTAAATTATTGAAAAGTCATTTAGATAAGTATGAAATCAGAAATGAAGGAACTGAGCTGACCTGGCAAAATAGTCAATACAGGCTTCCTATTCCTAAAGCTGCCCTATTGGGGTGGAGAGTGGAGCTAGGAATGCTCTCTCCCTTTAATAGATAGATAGCCTTTCTCTTTCTCTTCACCAAATTCTTATTCTCTTTAATAAATGCTTAAAAGTCTAACTCTTGCTAAAGCTTATAATTTATTGGTGACCACTCATTAGATATTTTAGACAGACTAGCTAGAATTTTAGCCCTTACACTATTTATATGTGTCATTTCAGATAGGCTCTAGATCTAGAAGAATCCCTAGAAAACATATACTCTACCCTCTTATTCTACTAAGAAAACTAAGCATAATCAACCCCTTAATAGGTTAATGCTCTATCCATTTTTTCAGTGATACTCTATATAAATAGAGTTCCTCTCAGTTACTTACAAGTTCTGTATGTACACTATCCACAGTCTTTCACTTGGAAAACCTTATGCATAATGGTAGGCATTTTAAAATCACAGGGATTTTTATGATAGTTACTGGATTTTGAAAGGGTCAATGAAAGAATGACTATTATTCTATTTGGAGAATCCTACATCAACACAATACCAAAACAACCAATTCATTTGGTCAATTCAGTAGGATAATTAGTCAATCCAGTGGGGAAGGAATCAAACTAGCTTCATTGATTTAATGATTAGTGCTTCAATACCTTAGTAACCTTTTGCCACTAAGACCAACACTTCAGACTATAGTTCTTTCTTTCTTTCTTTCTTTCTTTCTTTCTTTCTTTCTTTCTTTCTTTCTTTCTTTCTTTCTTTCTTTCTTCCTTCCTTCCTTCCTTCCTTCCTTCCTTTCTTCTTTCCTTCCTTTCTTCTTTCCTTCCTTTCTTCCTTTCTTTCTTTCTTTCTTTCTTTCTTTCTTTCTTTCTTTCTTTCTTTCTTTCTTTCTTTCTTTCTTTCTTTCTTTCTTTTTTGCAGGCAAATGAGGGTTAAGTGACTTGCCCAGAGTCAATTGAGCCTGGATTTGAACTCAGGCCCTCCTGAATCCAGGGCCAGTGCTTTATTCATTGTGCTCCCTAGCTGTCCCCCAAACTATAGTTCTTGCAACAAAAAAATGTCCTCTAGGATCTTGGTGTTGAGGCCCAATCAGGAATTAAGCACATTCTGTGTGAAGGTTATCATTTGGCTTGTTCAGTATTTTTCTATTATCCTGGGATGAAGTAAAAAGGATGATAACTAAGTACAAATTCAGACAAGATCCTGGGGAAACAATCACCAGATATTTAGTGACCCAGATATTCATGTGATCTCCCCTCTGACTCATAAATTTCTCTTCCGGTTTTTGACAAAATAAATGGATTCCAAATTCTGTCATTACCAAGGAGGGAGAAATTCCTAATCATTTTTCTTTTGTTTCTTTGTTGAGACTTGCCATCATTATTTCTTCTGGATAGGATGTATATATATTATGGGGGCAGGTTCTTCACTTACTTGGCCTGTTCTCTGGTCCATACATAACCCCAGGCCAACTTGCTAAGTAAGCAGTACAATCCTCTCACCCCTCAATTTTTCCCTAAAGGTGTCATCATGGGGCAGCTAGGTGACACAGTGAACAAAGCACCCACCCTGGACTCAGGAGGAGCTGATTTAGATCTGGCCCCAGTCACAAGACACTGCTGAGAACCAGGAAGTAAGCTTGAGTAGCAGTGGCCCAGGTGAGGGAGGTGCATAGGATAGTCAGAGCTAACTACCACAGCACAAAAAGTTTTGCTGCTTGGTTTATTAGCAAGTTGGCCTGGGGTTATCTACAGACCAGAGAATAGGCAAGGTGAGTAAAGAAACTGCCCCTCCTTAAATTGTACCACTTTAGACCCCCTGAAGCTTGGGACAGTACCCATTTTAAGGAGTTAAAAGTCAAGTAAAAGACAGGCAAGGTGAGCAGACTGAGAAAGATGTGGACCATAGAAAGTTTCTTTAGTGACAAGGAAGACTGTCTCAGCAGAAGATAGCAACATCAGGGTTCCTACATCCAATGCTTCCAAGAAAAATATGAATTGGTCTCAAGCTGTAGAAGTGCTCAAAAAGAACTCTGGGGGTGCGGCTAGGTGGTTCAGTAGATAAAGCACCGGCCCTGGATTCAGGAGTTCCTGAGTTCAAATCCGGCCTCAGACACTTGACGCTTACTGGCTGTGTGACCCTGGGCAAGTCACTTAACTCCCATTGCCCCACAAAAAAAAAAAAAGAACTCTGAAGATAAAGTAAGAGAGGTAGAGGGAAAAGTAAGAGAGGTAGAAGAAAAAATGGAAAGAGAAATGAGGGTCATGAAGGAGGGTCATGAAAAAAAGTCAACAGCTGGAAAAGCCAAATTGGCTAAACGGAAAAAGAGGTACAAAATCTCTCTGAAGCCTACTTCCTGGTTCCCAGCAGGGGTAAAACACCCAAGTTCCACCTCAGCAGCAGCAGAGACCCTGTAATCTCCTCCTCGCCAACTGCTCAGCCCTTTCACCAGACCAGGGGCTTAGTTTCAGATGACACTGGTGCTGCAGCTGATTCAGAGTCTCTGGGGGTCTCTTTCTCTGGCTCAGCCTGCCTAGGACTGGATTTGTGTCAGCATGACCATGGGGTTAGGCTCCACTCCCACCCTGGCACAGCAGCCCCCTCCTGTCGACCTTCTAAACAGTCTTTGGCTGGGAAATGATCTCAGCATGTTCTTTTGTGGGTTCTGCTGCTCCAGGAATTGTCCTATGGCATTATTTGGAGGTTTTTTGGAGTGATTGTGTCATGAGTTCTGAGAGCCTTTCCTCCTGTTATCATTTTCATATACAGGTACATACATATATATTTGTGTTTATGTGTATACAAGGTATATATAAAATTTGTCTTTTGTCCCACTCATTCTCTAAAATTATATTATTTATTAGGTGTTAGTAAGAGTTTTAGCAAGATCTAGCCAAAGACCATCACATTCCTATTTCAATGAAATCACAAATCTAGTTCCAATCTCTATGACAATGGGCACAAATAATTTCTTCTAAAAGTCCAAAACATATTCTCTCAAAAATATGTACTGGTCATATGATTGGCTATAATTCTGGAACTAAAATCCTTAGCTACCAAATTTGGAGTCCTCTATTGTCAGAGACTTGCTGAAATTCCTCTAGTTATTTAAAACCCTCAGAGTCATAGTAACATTTTTTTTTTTTAGTTAGCTAATCAGTGTCAAGAACTTAGGAATGCTACCCTCCATGGCAATATGTAGGTAAAGGTGGATTATACCATCATGAATGACATGGTTGCTGAATGATACTGACAAAGTCTTCATTTCTCTATGCTAAACAGTAATCCATTACTCATAACATTTCCGTGTCATATTTCCACCTAATTCTTTATTCTCTGAAGACACAGAACATCAGCATCATTCTTTCAGTGGCTTTAAAAGTTGAACACTACATTCCAGGTAAAAAATACTGCTTACCCTACAAATTTTGATGGAGAAGAACCCTTTTGTAAGTGTTAAGGGAGGATACAAAAGAAAGACTAAAACACCTCAAATTAACATGAATATTATTGGAATTGGTTTTTTTGGTTGTTGTTTTTTAGTGAGGCAATTGGGGTTAAGTGACTTGCCCAGGGTCACACAGCTAGTAAGTGTTAAGTGTCTGAGGCCGGATTTGAACTCAGGTACTCCTGACTCCAGGGCCGGTGCTCTATCCACTGCGCCACCTAGCCACCCCTATTGGAATTGTTTTTGATAATTCATGCAAGACAGGGAAAGTCCCTGAAAAAAAATGTGTATGAAGAGAGGGACAAGGATTATTTTTTAACTTTTAAAAATTATGGTCCTCATAATTATAGAAATCCCAGCCTTATGTGGATACCTAGAAACAGACTAAAATATGTCACCAATCATTTGCAACAGAATAGTTAAATAACAGAGTATATTTAAATCATGATTTAAACAATAACCTTTAAAAATCACAAGAAAGCCATAATTTGATTAATATATATTTTATATTATCCTTAATGTATCCTAAATAGCCTTTTAAATTTCTAAATAATCATAATTATAAGAGAACCATGTTTTATTTTAAATTATTAGTATAATAAATACTAATAATAAATTAATAATAAATAAATAAATAATTCAGTATGAGAGATGAAATATTTAATTATGTAGGTAACTTAGTTTTCACTTCCTAATTAATCATAGACTGAAACGCAAAGAAAAGCTTTCTTCTCTGTTTCCAAGCAATTCTTATTTTTATATTTATAAATCCAAGAAAAAGTCTACAAATGCCATATTGTTTGCTATGCCACACACTTTTATATAATTTCAAATATCATACGCTAAATCATTCTCATATTCCTTCAACCAATATTTATTGTATGCTAGGCTTTATGTTGGTATATTTTATATGTTAAACTTTATGTTAATATATTTAATGTGTAACTCAAATTTCAGAATCACAAGCTTTGGATTTATATATTCTGGCTCATTTATACATGCAGAGTCTGATTTGAGAACCACAGATTTTGGTGTCTTTTTTCCCAAAGGCTCTTCCATGGCAACACTAGAATTAGCTTGTGCCTAATTCTCTGCAAATATAGATGAAAATTGCCCTCAGTTCTCATGCAAACATGCAAGCTAACTCTCTCTCTCTCTCTCTCTCTCTCTCTCTCTCTCTCTCTCTCTCTCTCTCTCTCTCAGATGTTTGTATAAATATGTACCTATTAATATGTGTGTAACAAATATAAGAATTCATCAGTTCTCTCTCTGGAGATAGGTAGCATTTTTTTTCATCATTAGTCTTTTGGAATTGTCTTGGAGCATTATATTGATTATAATCTCCAAGTCTTTCACAGTTAATTATCATTAAAACATTTTTGTTGGGGGCAGGGCAGCTAGGCAGCACAGTGGATAAAGCATGGGTCCTGGATTCAGGAGGACCTGAGTTCAAATCTAGCCTTAGACACTTGCTACCTGTGTGACCCTGGGCAAGTCACTTAACCCTCATTGCTCCACAAAAACAAAGCAAAGCAAAACTATTAATAATAATAATAATAATAATAAACTTTGTTGTTGTGGGGTAGAGTCAAGATGGTAAAGGAAAGGCAGTGACTTGCTTGACCTCTCCCCAAGACCCTTCCAAATACCTTCAAATAATGTCAGAAGACAATTCCTGGAGCACCAGAACCCACAAAAAGACAGGGTGAAATAATTTTCCAGCCAAAGACAACTTAAAAGGTTGACAGAAAAGGTCTGTTGTACTGGGCTGAGAGTGGAGTGTGGCCCACTGCAGGCTGTGCCAATGTAGACCTAGCTCCAGCCACAGCAAACCAGGAGTGGCAGCAACTGCTTCTGAAACTCAGCCCACAGATGGTAAGGGGGTCAAACAATTGTCCAGAAGGAGATTACTGGGATCTCTTTGCTAGCACTGAGGCAAGATTCTGTTGTTTTGCTCATACTCAGATCCAGGTCATAGTCTTGGGTGGTGGTCCCAGGCCAGGGAGGAGCACAAACACTCACGAACATGCAGCCACAATGGAGCAGGATTCTGTTCATAGTTCCAGAGCAGAAAAGCGGGCCTGTGGTTATTTTCAGATCAGAGCACAGGCCAGGAGAGTAGTAAACTTATATCATACCACTTTGGAAGAACTAAAAACTTACAAATTCCTAAAAGTATCTCTGAAAACAGCTGTACAAACCCCCTGAAGTTTAGGACAGTGTGCCCTCAACCCTGGAAGCTGTGCCCCACTTTAACAAAGATTTAACTCTTTTTAACAGTCAAGAAATAGGCTGGAAAAATGAGCAAACAGAAAAAAATGCTGACCCTAGAAAGTTTCTATGGTGACAAGGAAGATAAAATACACCCTCAGAAGAAGATAACACTCCTACATCCAAAGCTTCCTATAAAAATATGAGTTGATCTCAGGGCATAGAAGTGCTCAAAAAGGACTTTGAAAATAAACAGGTAGAGGGGAAAATGGAAAGAGAAATGAGAGCAATGAAATAAAAAAAAAAGTCAACAGCTTGATAAAGAAGACACAAAAAAACTGAAGAAAATAACACCTTAAAAAAACAGACTAGGCCAAATGGTAAAAGAATGAGGAAAAGAATGCCTTGAAAAGATTTATTGGCCAAATGCAATAAGCTTTCTGAAGAAAATACCTCTTCAAAAATTAGGATTGAGCAAATGGAAGTTAATGACTTTGTGAGAAATCAAAAAACAATAAAGCAAAACCAAAAGAATAAAAACATAGAAGGCAATGTGAAATATCTCATTGAAAAAACAACTGATCTGCAAAATAGATCCAGGAGAGATAATCTGAAAATTATTGGACTACCTGAAAGCCATGATAAAAAAATTTAAAAAAAAAAAAGGTTTACCTCTTGGTTGAGTTGTAAACTGATTCAAACATTCTGTAGAGAAATTTGGAACTATGGCCAAAGGGCTATAAAACCAGACATACTCTTTGACCTAGTAATACCACTACTAGGTCAGTATCCAAAAAAAGATAAAAAACCAATAAGTTAAAGCACATATGAGTACAAAATATATTTATGGCAGTCCTTTTCTGGTGCAAAGATTTAGAAATTGAATTGGGGAATGACTGAACAAATTGTGGGATGAGATTATGATGGAACACTAATGCGCTTTAAGAAATGATGAGCAGGGGCAGCTAGGTGGCACAGTGGATAGAGCACTGGCCCTGGATTCAGGAGGACCTGAGTTCAAATCCAGATTCAGACACTTAACACTTACTAGCTGTGTGACCCTGGGCAAGTCACTTAACCCCAATTGTCTCACAAAAAAAATAAATAAAAGGAAATGATGAGCAGGTTGCTCTCAGAAAAAAACAGAAAGACTTACATAAGCTGATGCAAAGTGAAATGTACTGTATACAAAGTAACAGAAATAGTTTAAGATATCAGCTGTGAATGACATAGCTATTATCAGAAATACAATTACCCAAGACAACTCTGAAGGACTTAAAAAATGTGATTCATGTCCAGAAAAATAACTGATAGTGTCTGAATACAGATTAAAGCATAATTTTTTTTTAGTTCCTTTTTCTTAGTTTTTTTTTTTACTGTTTTCTTTCACAACCTGATGAATATGGAACTGTCTCGCATGACTACACATGTATTACTTTTATTGAATTGCTTGCATTCATAGCAGGGGTGGGGAGGGAGGGAGGAAGAGAATTTGGAACACAAAGTTTTTTGTTTTGTTTTGTTTTGAGTTTCCCAAGTGTTATTGCAATACTGTGGGTGAGAACCAGAAAAATGGAAAGGTATCTCTCCAGAACACAAAGCTTTCAAAATGGATGTTGAAAATTGTTTTTCCATGTAATTGGGGGAAAATATAATAAAATTTTAAATATTAAAAAAAATGAAAGATTAAAAAATATTTTTGTTCCTAGGCATAGTGATTTTCCAGTTCTTCTCATTTCACTCTGTATTAATTCATATAGGTTTTCCCTAGTTATTTTTCTGAAATCATCCCCCTTGTTATTCCTTATAGCAAAATAGTATCCCATCACAATCATATACCACAATTTGCTCAGCTATTCCCCAATTATTGAGCATCCCCATAATTTCCAATTCTTTCTCACCACAAAAAGAACTGCTATAAATATTTTTGTACATATAAGTATGTTTCCTTTTTCTTTGATCCCCTTAATACCTAGTAGTAGTATTTCTGGGTCAAAAGGTATGTACAGTTTTATATCCCTTTGGGCATAGTACCAAATTGTTCCCTACTCTGTCAACAATTCAACTTATTTTCTCTTATCCCCTCCAGCATTTGTTATTTCTGACAAATGATTGAGCTGTTTTAATTTGTATTTCTCTAATCAATCATGTCTTACAACATTTTTTCATATCACTGTAGATAGCTTTGATTTCTTCTTCTGAAAACTGCCTGTTCATATCCTTTGATATGAATTTTATATCAATTGGAAAATAACTTATTTTTATAAATTTGACTTCATGTATATTTGAGAAATTAGGCCTTTATCTGAAAACCTGGCTATAAAAATTTTGAAATTACTTCATTATCTATGGTACTTTTAAACAAAATATAGTTTCACTGATACTCTTTTTTTATTAGATCTATTTTTGCTTTTGCTTTATCTGAGATCATGATTGCTACCCTTACCTGTTTTACTTCTGTTGAAACATATTATCCTCTGGCCCTTTATTTTAACTCTATCTGTGTCTTTCTATTTCAAGTATGTCTCTTTCTTGCTTCTAAACCATTTTGCTGTTGCTTCCATTCCATTTATATTCACAGTAATGATTAACTGTGTATTTCCCTCCATCCCATTTTCTTCTATTTCTTCTCTTCCTCTTTTGATCCTATCCTTCCTCAAAATTCTATTTTTCTTCTAACCACAGCATCCTTTAAAAGTGCCTCCCTTTATTATTTCTACCCCTTTCTATTATCTCCATTTCTTCCCATTTCCCTATTGGGTAAAAGAGATTATCATAAACAACTGAATATATCTTTAATTCTAAGAGTATGGTTCAAGCATTGCCCATCCACTCTCATTTTCCCCTCCATTATAAATATTCTTCTTTGTATTGTGATGTTTAAAATCTAATGTGTGTCCTTACCTGCCCTGCCCCTCCCCCAGTTTTGGCAGGGGGAACTATCTAAGATTTACTGATAAATTCAGCAAGAGTTTAGGCTTTTAAGTATTTATTAAAGAGTAAAGACAACACATGGAGTACAGTAATGCAAGAAAAGCCTCTCTACTTTCCTCTCTTTCTCTCTGCCACCAACCCAAAGGGCTGATCCAGGGAGCCAGCCTCACCTTCCTACTTCCTGTCTCTCTCCCAGGAAGGGGAGGTCCTTCAAGCTGATTGGTTGAGGTTGGTCTCCCGTTGATGTTTTAGTCCATAGCCTCTGAGAACAACACCCCACTCAGGGCCAGTCAGGTGTGGTCTCGATTTACTCAACCTTAAGTAGGTTCTCAGTCTCTCAGTCTCACAGAATTCAATCAATTGCAAATCAATCTTCAGGTGGGGGCCCCTGGGCGTCTGCCAAATCCCATTATTTTATCACAGTATGTCTCTTTTATATGAGAAAAATTTCCTCAATCTACATCTCTCTTCCCTTTTCTCCCAGTGCATCACTCTTACTTACTCCACTGTTTTTGGAGATTATCCTAATATAATTGATTAATACCCAGTCATAGATTCTTTTTAACTGCCCTAATAATAATATAATCTTTCCATGAGGAGAATGTAAGCAGTTTAATTATTTGAGTGCCTTATGGTTTCTTTTTCTTGTTTACTTTCTTATGCTTCTCTTGTGGGGAGTCGCATGACACATGGGTGCTCTGTCCAAAGGAATATAAATGTTAATCACTTATAAATTTTATAAGATATCTTGTGTTTGGGGGGTTAGATAATTTTTCCTTCCCTGCTTATTGATTCCATCATGGGGTTTTTCCCATTTATTATTTCCATATACATATATATATACATATATGGAAAACCAGGTTTTATAAAGCCTAATGGGATTCAAGTAGAGCTACTTGACTATGCCTTTAAACCCAAATTACTCTAACTCTCATTGACCGGCCAATAATAGGTCCCAGACAACTTACTTATTGTTTGACTCACAATGAGTGTAAATTGTAATTTTTCTGTTCTGGCCAAAAACCCTAAGGATCTTCCCCTCCCAGATTTATTCTTCTGAGAAGCAAAACTAGGCCATCTTTTGCCTCAATTTTTGCTAGGTTTTAATCACTGAATGTGTGTTGCCTCAGACAAACTTAGATGTGAGAAAGACCTTAGCTTTAAAAAGGCCAAGGTCTCCCAATATTGCTGTTACTGTCTACAATGTTCTCCTGGTTCTGCTCATCTCACTCAGCATCAGTTCATGTAAGTCCTTCCAGGTTTCTCTTAAATCCTCTGTGGTGAACCCAGAAGGCTCTCTGTTGCCCCTCTGATTGAGTTCCCCCTCCCCAGACTTGGGCCATGGTCACTGAGGCAGCAAGTCTCCTAGGAAACTTTGTGGTCAAGGCCTGAATTCCTGAGACGATGCTTGGCCGGCCTCCCAGGGGTCCGAAGCTTCAGCTGTACAAACTTTGCTCTGTTAAAGCCTAGAACAAGTTCTGACAGGTCAAGGCTGCAAGGTTGAAAAATTATTCCTATTCTCTTAGAATTATTCTAGCAGAGACTCTATTTGATTTCTTTATAGCCTTCTGCTATAAATACTGCACTATCCTGGATAATAAAGTGCACATACTTTATCACACATAATGTGGTACTGATGTGTCAATGATTAATCATCTCTGATCCTCAACTTCCCTCAAGGGAAGCTCCCAACCCCGACAACTGGCACCCAAACAGGGACCCCACTTGGACACTGGAGGGGCAGTTGAAGCTGTGTCCAGAGTAGGAGGCTCTGTGTCATTGAGGATCACATAGGAGACCCCCTGGGAAAAGGAAAGCATGCGCTACAGGATCTGGTAAGAAACCAGGATTGGGGGATAAGATCTGAAAGAACTCTGAGCATCTCCTAGCTCGGGTTAATTAATTTTTGTCCAGTTGAAAGATAGCGGCTTGGATCCAAAATGGGACAAAATGTAACTCAAGATTTAAAAGACTTCAATAAATATGTATATACTCTCCAGTTAGTAACTGTAGGAAAAGGGGTTAAGGTAAATAGAAAGACCCTAAAGCAATTTATTAAGTTAGTATATGAATAGGCACCATGGTTCCCAGAAGGACCTTATATTACAATACAATCCTGGGAAAAGGTTGGGGAAGCTATTATGAGATCAAAGCAGGAGCTCCCACCTTCCTATGCCACTATAAATAATGTTATAAAATTGTGTCTCGAGGATTCCCAATTCCTCATGCAGTTAGAAGAAGCCACTGGAAAAGGGAGCAGTTCAGAGTCAGAAGATGAGAATGAGGAACAAGGAGATGGGGGAGAGACAAAGAAACTAGAGAAGAAAGGAGATAAAAACATAAGACACTTATATACCCTGCCTTGAACCTCCCTTTCCAAATGATTCCCCTCCTTCTACTTCTCTTTGTTACCTGCCTTATAATACCATTTATCATAAGATTCCAGCAGAGAGTGCTCCTTTTACTGCCTTTCAGAGGCTTGCTTTAGAGGATTCCATGGAATTTGGGAAAATGAATTCCTCCAATGTTCTTTTTCCTGTTTTTGATGATCCCTTCAAGTGGGAATAGGGCTTATGCAAAATTAGAGATGAAAACAATTAAAGAAATAAAAGAGGCTTGCGAAAAATATGGACCCACCATACTATTAGCCTGTTAGAATATTTGACTACAGCTGTTTTAACTCCTTATGATTGGAAAATGTTGGCTTCTATGTGTCTTACACCAAGACAGAATATGCAATGGAGAGCCACATATAGAAATA
The DNA here is from genome assembly GCF_019393635.1 of Dromiciops gliroides. Lineage (NCBI taxonomy): Eukaryota > Metazoa > Chordata > Mammalia > Microbiotheria > Microbiotheriidae > Dromiciops > Dromiciops gliroides. The sequence continues at coordinate 230,736,404 of NC_057864.1, forward strand.
TTGTGTCTAATAGACATTTTTAATTGATCAGAACTATGCCAGGTGGAGCAGCCACCACCATGGATCAGCTGATGGGGGAAGGGGCTCATACACAGCCTCAAACTCAGCCTGCATATGTGCCATTAGCATATACTCAAATTGCTGAAGCTGCTCAGCATGGAGAAAGATAGACAGGAGATAGGAAAGGATTTACTAAAATTATGCGTGGATCAGACCAGAATTTTGCAGACTTTGTAGCAGAGGTGCAAAGAGCTATTGAAAGAACATTGAGACCAGACCATGGTTTAGAAGAACTAGTTAAACAGATAGTGAAACAAAATTGTAATGCTGATTGTAGAAGATTATTGATGTCTCTACCTCCACAAGCCTCATTAGAGGATATGGTGAGGAAAGCCATGGAAGCAGGCACATATTCATTTCAAGTCAGTTTTTATCAAGCTGAGGCCTCTAAATCTAATGGAAATTGTTTCAATTGTGGCAGACCAGGACACTTAAAAAAGAATTGTAGAAAGGGGAAAACCCCTCCTCAGAAGTGCCCTAAGTGTGGCAAGGGATATCACTGGGCTAGAGATTGCAGGTCAGGAAACCAGAACAGGGGCCAGTCCCTGGGCCCCAGCAACAAACAACAAGGGACTCAACTGTATTCTGCCCAGGAGGTGGAGCTACCTCCACACTAGACCCAACACAGAAGTACATAATAGGGTTAATAGAGATTTTTATAAGGCTATATCTGAATTAAGAGATGATATTATGGAAATTAATGAAGAAGTAGAAGTGTTAGCTATGTTTACAAAATTACGTTGTGATTATAGGTTTACTGCATTTTCTTTGCTTCCTGTACCTTATAATGATACTAAGTATAATTTTACTAAGATTCAAAATCATTTACGTGGTTTACAGGGATGTTCTAATATTGCTATGGATTACTATGGATCAAGTTACAAAGTATTGTTAACGAAATAGATAAGAGTCTAAGGGATGATTTTTCACCTTCCAAAACAGCTTCTGATATTGCCAACCGGATCTCTCGGGCCCAGGGGTGGCTGACTGGCATTAGTCATCAGGTACTGAGCTTTGCCCTATTGATTGTTCTTGGGTGTCCTGCTTGCGTAGTGATATCCTGCTTGATATACAGGGGGATGGCCATTGCTAAGTTGATGACGTATAACATCAAGCTGGTGCAAAAATAAAGGGGGAGATGTGGCGAACCCAGAAGGCTCTCTGTCGCCCCTCTGATTGAGTTCCCCCTCCCCAGGCTTGGGCCCTGGTCACTGAGGCAGCAAGTCTCCTAGGAAACTTTGTGGTCAAGGCCTGAATTCCTGAGACAATGCTTGGCTGGCTTCCCAGGGGTCCAAAGCTTCAGCTATACAAATCTTGCTCTGTTAAAGTCTGATAGGTCAAGGCTGCAAGGTTGAAAAATTATTACTATTCTCTTAGAATTATTCTAGCAGAGACTATTTGATTTCTTTATAGCTTTCTGCTATAAATACTGAGCTATCCTGGATAATAAAGTGCACATAGTTGGGCAGCTAGGTGGCGCAGTGGATTAAGCACTGGCACTGGATTCAGGAATACCTGAGTTCAAATTCAGCCTCAGACACTTGACACTTACTAGCTGTGTGACCCTGGGCAAGTCACTTAACCCCCATTGCCCTGGAAAAAAAAAGTGCACATAGTTTCTCACACATAATGTGGTGCTGATGTGTCAGTGATTAATCATCTCTGATTCTCAACTTCCATCAAGAAAATTAAGCCTGAGACCCCAACACTCCTCCTCATGATGTATCAATGTATTCCATTACATTCATATACAACAACTTGTTTAGACATCCCCAATTGATGGGCATTCCCTTGATTTCCAATTCTTTGCCACCACAAAGAGAGGTGGCAAATAAATATTCTTTCTTTTTTTTTGATGAAAACAATTTTAATTGACCTCTAAACTAAAACTGTTTCTTCAAAAGGCTAGTGCAAAAGAATTCTTTTTCTCTTTCTGGAAGCAAGTGAGGCAGGAACTATAGCAGTAATCCTCCAGTTGAGAAATATAACAATCTATGGCAGTCAGCAAGCCACTGACACTTTTATCCTTGCTATTTCCCTTCCTCACCTCACTCACCCCTAAACTAGCCACTCTCTCTACCTTTCTCCATCTTAACCTTTTGATGAATCAATTTAATTCTACACTTTGTTCTTTTCATGAACCCCTACTCATTTATAATGCAGATTATAAGCATCATTCATTTCTTTAGCTCTTTTTCATATGGTGCTGAACAAAGGTCTAGAAAATTGTGTAACCTTTCTGATTAAGTCTATTGTAAATTTATGATCTGCAATTTCAACTGAGCGTCTTTCATCAACTCACTCTCCATAGCAGCTCTTCGTCTCTCCTCAAAACTCCCTCCCCCCACCCTCTCAGTTTAGATCCTTGTCTCATATGTTTTAAAATAATATTTTATTTTCCTCTAAAACAATTTTAACATCCAGATTTTATTTTTTAGAGTTTTGAGTTCAAATTCTATCCCTCTCTCCCCTTCCTCCTCCCTGAAAAAAAGAGATGGGACACTTTCCTTTATGATTTCTGAAATATGATGTCTAAGCTCTTTGTTATGACTTTGAGGTAATCCAGTGATTTTAAAATTATCTCTCCTTGATCTGTTTACCAGGTCAGTTGTTTTTTATATGATATACCTATCTATTTATCCTACTTTTCAGTCTTTTGACTTTGTTTTAATATTTCAAATTGTGTCATGGAACTTTTATTTATCTATACTATCAAGGAGATTATTGCTTGGGTAAGGTTTTGTACCACTTGTGTTAAGCTGCTAATTAATCCTTTTTTTCTAATTCGTTCTTCCATAGTTCTCATTTCTCCATTTGGAAATACAGAACTGTTTTATAAGGTTGCATACAAATAACCTATATTTTTTTATTTTTTATTTTTTGCAGGGCAATGGGGGTTAAGTGATTTACCCAGGGTCACACAGCTAGTAAGCATCAAGTGTCTGAGGCCAGATTTGAACTCAGGTCCTCCTGAATCCAGGGCCAGTGCTTTATCCACTGTGCCACCTGGTTGCCCCAAGTAATCTATATATTATCACTTACCATCTCAAGGAGGGGGGGAGGAAAAGAAGGGATGGAGGGATAGAATTTGGAACCCAGAACTTAAAAAAATTATTAAAAATTGCTCCTTGCACAATTTTGGTACTCTCTATGGCAAATTTGATACCTCCTCTTGCCTTGCCATATAGTCCTGGTAAGGCCAGGCTGAAAGTTGTGTAGTGCTCCTTACTTGGCCTCCTCCTCATTGATTGCAGACATCTGTCTGTCTCACTATTTTGACCTGGGCTGGATAATGACTCATTCTTTATTTCTTCTTGGATTTCCTAATCAGGACTCAATTTGGTATATTTTCTAGATCTTTATGGAGAAGGTATGGGAGTTTGGCTGTACTTCTTTCTTCTCCACCATCTTGGCTGGTCTTCATTTAGTCTTTATTGATTTGCTTCATTCTTCATTAATTTCCTTCCTTGCTGCAATTAATAACTATAATTTGTACTGCACAGTTTGTTGCTTAATTATATTTTATAGTGAAGCACTTTCTGTATAGACTGGTTTGAGAGTATCATGTTTTATTTTGGTTTAACCAACTAGGATAAAGGAAGGATCATGTCTAAATTTCTTGTATCTTCTATGTTCTAAGCACACAATATATAGTACTTTCTTATTTACACACTGATTAGAAATGAAGGAAAGTGATTGTACTTCATTAATTCAAAGATTCATGATTGTGTGTGAATGTTACCTCCACCAACACAGATTGCATCATATGTTTGACGTGGTAGATGATCTTCCAGAGTTTCCACTGTGAGATTTAAAATTGGATATTAGATAGAAGACAGAGTGATCATAAGTCTTTCTAAACTTAACAAGACTGAACCTCAGAAGACTGACAATACAGTTCATTGCTGTAACTATACTCTAAGTCCTTCTAATTTGGTCCTTTGATAATAATTTTTTGGGGGGGCAGGGGGTGAGAGGGGTTAAGTGATTTACCCAGGGTCACACAGCTAGTAAGCATCAAGTGTCTGAGGCCAGATTTGAACTCAGGTCCTCCTGTATCCAGGGCCCGTGCTTTATCCACTGCACCACCTAGCTTCTGTGGAAATTTATTTTGATTTGGGGTCCCTACCTTTAGGCTGAGATTAGAAAGTCTTAGGCCCTCAGGGTCTCTCCCCCTCCTCCTCAACTTCAGCTGAGCGAAAAAGCCCCATGGGCTATACAAGACGCCAGGTCAGACAGCTGGGGGGGGGGGAAATAAGCCCCAGCTCCCTCCGACCTGAGCAGAGCTATCTTAAGATCCCGGATAGCCTGTGCTGAAGCACGTGAAAGCTGGGGAGTGCAACCCCCCCAAAAAACCAGCCACAGCCCTGGCTGGCAGATTAGCTTGGTCTGTGGGGGCAAAGGAAGTCCCGAAATTTGAGTGGAGAGAAGAAAAGGTATATATAGACCTGGGAGTGAGACTAGGGGAGTTCGGCTGACTAGAGGAGGAAGGAGACTAAAGGAAGATGGACTAGAAAAAGAAGGAGCCAGGACGGACTAGATAGAGAGACAAGATTAAGGAGGAGGAAGGCTGACTAGAGCAAGGGAAGCTGACTAGGAGGACAGAGACTAGATAGAGAGACAAGATTAAGGAGAGTTCGGCTGACTAGAGAAGGAGGGAGACTAGTGGGAGACGGACTAGGAAGGAAAAGGGGGGAAACGGAGGAAGGCTGACTAGAGCAAAGGAAGGAGACAAAAGGAAGGATGGACTTGTGATGAAATAATGGGATTTTAGCAAATACTCAAAGACCCACCTGTAGATTAATCTATACTGATTGAATCAAGTGAGAGTGATTGACTGCTGATTAAGCCTACTTCAAGTTAATTGAATTGTATCAAGTTAATTGGATTGTAATCACACCTGGCTATCCCTTAAGAAAGTATTCTTCTCAGAAACTAGACTGTGAACTCAACTTGAGAACACCTTCAAAGACAATGGATTTGGATTATGCCAACCAATCACCTTGAAGCAGGGTGTAAGGACCGCCTCTGTTCCAGATGTATAAAAAAGCTTCCACAAACAGCTTGCGAGAGGGTGTTCCTGATTAAAGCAGGCTCGTGGAGGAGGACTTCAGGAAGAACCCAACCAGGCTGGAACTCTAGGCTAGACTGGAGCTGAAGCTTCTGATTTAAGGTGACCACAATTTAGATTTTAAACATCACAGTTTGGCGACCACGAAGGGAAAAACCAAACAATCGTCTTCTGATCTTCTGATTGGGTAAGATTTCCCCTCCCCTGTCCCCTTAAATTGGAAAGAACTACCAAGTATAGGCTGTTTTAAATTTCAAATGGATCTTTTAAACATCCTAATTACCCCTTTTCTAGCTTTCCCTTCACTAATCAGAGATGTTGGCCAGTTTGAATTTGAATATATTTTTATTACTCTTTTTGGTTTTGTGGGGCTTTGTGGTGTGGTATGGAGAATATGGCATGCCCTAGATAATATTAGAATAAAGATGATTCCCCAGGATTCCCCATTAGGAAAGCTACTTATGGATTGGAATGAGGGAAAACTTAGACTAAATAGAACCATGACCAGAGGAGAGCTTATCAGACTGTGTTTTATGTGGCATGAGGAGTTACAGGAAGAATGGCCCAAATATGGGTCATTTGATCCCCAAACATTGAGGCATTTGCAAAGAACCCTAAGTAGATGTCCACCTGAACATTTACGTTATTGGAAAATCTGGGCCAGAGCAAGCAAAAATTATCATACTAAAAATATAAGACGTAGAAAATCCAGGCCCCAGTTTACATCTGAGTCTGCCTCCCAAACTGAAACAATAAACTGGCAGAAAGACATGGCCTCCCAAACCGAAACGCCCAATAATACAACTCAATCCAAGGCCGTTCAGACTGAAATTCCAAATGACCCAACTCTTATTCCCTCGCCCTCTACTTCCTCCATGCCAAACAAACAAATAAAGAAAGAAAGAAATGATTCCCCTGTAGAGGAGACAGAGAAAGGAAAAATTTTTCCCCTTCAAGAGATCCTCGCCCATGGTCAAAAAGGTACTATACATAAGCTCAGACAATACACACCTTTTACACCCAAGGATTTGGCTTTATGGGGACAAAGCACTCCTAAATTTGACGAAGATCCCACAGCAGTTGTCAGGCAATTTAGAGCAATTTTTAGAGCAAATCAGCCCACTTGGAATGATGTTACTGACCTTATGGAAATAATATTGTCCCCAGGAGAAAGAGCAGATATAGTAGCTGCAGCAAACAGCCTGGAAGCCACGGGAAAGGTTGATATTGGGTAGCCTATTCAAGACCCTGACTGGGACCCCAATAACCCTAAGCATATGTTGAAAGATGCAAGGGAAACATTGCTGAAGGCAATGGAATCCTGTATTAGAAAGACTGATAACTGGCAAAAATTTATAGATACAGTTCAGGGACCTGATGAGAAACCTAATAGATTTTATGACAGGCTGTTGTTAAGGGTTAAAATTCTAGCTAAACTGTCTAAAATATCTAATGAGTGGTCGCCAATAAATTATAAGCTTTAGCAAGAGTTAGACTTTTAAACATTTATTAAGGAGAATAAGAATTTGGTAAAGAGAGAGAAAAAGGCCTAGATTCCTATCTATTAAAGGGAGAGCACATTTCTAGCTCCGCTCTCCACGAGAGTCCTCAGGAAAGAGCCCCAAAGCGAGCGCCAGTCTCTTCCTTCCTCCTCCCACTAGTCCGTGTCACTTCCTGACGCCAAAGAAAAGACTCCTGGGGGGGCGGAGCCAAGAAGGCGGAGAGAAAGCAGCAAGCTGCCTGAGCTCTCCTTCTGTTCCCTCAAAACGAACATTAAATCAAGCCTCTGGACAGATTCTGAAACTACAGAACCTGCAAAGAGACAGAGAGACACAGTCCTCCAACCAGAGATAATTTAGAAGACTTCAGGAAAAGATCGGTCTGACTCGGGCAAAAGGGAGGCCCAGCGCAGGGCAGCAACCCAGCGCCGAGGGGGTCAGGGCAAGTCAGCAGGAGCTGCGGGCCACAGCCGAACAACTGAGGCTCCCGGAACCTGGTTCAAAAATCTGGTGGCCAAGAAGGACAGTGGAAAAACTTATCTGCACCGGCCGAGAGGGCCACGAACAGCAGGATCAGACGCTGGGGTCTGGCGCCTGGCTGGCCGAGCACAATCATACAGGAAGTGCAGGGCGGAGCATCTCCACACACCATAAAGGCCTCAGAGTAAAAGCCCGGTCACACAGCACCTATACACCTGCACAAGAAGCCCAAAACAGGGACCCTGGTGCCCCCAGAGCAGACCTCAACTTAAAGAATAAATAAATAAGCTGCAATAATGAGTAAGAAGCAAAAAAGAGCCCTCTCCATTGAGAGCTTCTGTATCAATAGGGAAGAAGCCAACACAAACTCAGATGAGGACAATTGCCTCAAATTGTCTACATCTGAAGCCTCACAAGGGAAGGTGAATTGGTCTCAAGAACAAAAAGCCTTCCTGGAAGAGCTCAAAAAGGATTTTAAAAATCAATTGCAAGAGGTAGAAGAAAAAATGGGGAGAGAAATGAAAGCAAAACAAAAAAACTATGAAAAAAGAATCAGCAGCTTGGAAAAGGAAGCTGAAGAAAACAAAGCCTTAAAAAATTCATTTGGCCAAATGGAAAAAAAGCTGCATAATCTCACTGAAGAAAACAATACCTTAAAAAATTCACTTAGCCAAATGGAAAAAAAGGTGCATAATCTCACTGAAGAAAACAATGCCTTAAAATTAAAGTGGGACAGTTGGAAGAAAAGGAATCCATGAGACACCAAGAATCAGTCAAGCAGAATAAAAAAAATGAAAAAATAGAAGAAAATGTGAAATACCTCATTGCAAAGACAACTGATCTGGAAAACAGATCGAGGAGAGACAATTTGAGAATCATTGTACTGCCTGAAAGCCATGACCAGAAAAAGAATCTAGATACCATATTCCAGGAAATTATTAAGGAGAACTGCCCTGATATCACAGAATCAGAGGATAAAATCATCATTGAAAGAATCCATCGATCACCTCCTGAAAGAGACCCCAAAAGGAAAACTCCAAGGAATATTGTAGCCAAATTCCAGAATTATCAGGTGAAGGAGAAAATACTCCAAGCAGCCAGAAAGAAGCAATTTAAATATCATGGAGCCACAGTCAGGATTGCTCAGGACCTGGCAGCTTCAACATTAAAGGACCGCAAGGCTTGGAATATGATATTCTGGAAGGCAAAGGAGCTTGGATTGCAGCCGAGAATCTATTACCCAGCAAAAATGTGCATTTTCTTTCAGGGGAAAAGATGGACATTTAATGACATTGGGGACTTTCAATCTTTCCTGGTGAAAAGACCAGAACTGAATAGAAAATTTGATCTCAACATACAAGACTCAAGAGAAGTTTAAAAAGGTAAACAGAGGGGAAAAAAAAAAGTTACCCTATTAGGTTAAACTGTTTATATCCCTACACAGGAAGATAATACTCATAACTCTTAAGAACTGTAAATGTATTTGGGCAGAGAGAAGGACTTTATATAGAGGGTATAAATATAAATTGTCTTTGATGTAATGATACAAAAGAATTAAGGGGATAAAAAGGGAGTCTATGGGGAGGAGAGGAAAGGGGAGGTGGAATGGGATGAATTATATCATATGAAGAGGTGGAAAAAAACCGATTATAATAGAGGGAAAGAAAGAAGGGGGGAACATGGTTTCAACCCTATTCTCATTAGATTTGACTCAAAGAGGGAATAACATATACGTTCATTGGGATAAAGAAACTTAACTCATTCTTTAGGGAAACAAAAGGGGAAGGGAAAGGGGGGGACTGATAGAAGGGAGGACAAAAGCAAGGGAGAAAAGGGTAAAGAAAAGAGAGGGGGGTGATAAAAAGGGAGGGCAGATTGGGGGAGGCAGGGGTAAGAAGTAAAACGTCGGTGAGGAGGAATAGGGTGAAAGAAGGGGGGAAAAGTACAAAGGGGGTAAATAGAATGGAGGGGAATAGACAGTCAGTAATAATAACTGTGAATGTGAATGGGATGAACTCTGCTATAAAACGGAAGCAAATTGCAGAGTGGATTAAAAACCAGAACCCTACAATATGCTGTTTACAAGAAACACATTTGAAGCAGAGAGATACACACAGAGTAAAGGTAAAAGGCTGGAGCAGAATATATTATGCCTCAGCTAAAGTAAAAAAGGCAGGGGTAGCAATCCTTATCTCAAAAGCGCAGGCAAAAATAGATCTCATTAAAAGAGATAAGGAAGGAAATTACATCTTACTTAAAGGTACTATAGATAATGAAGTAATATCAATATTAAATATGTATGTGCCAAGTGGTATAGCATCCAAGTTCTTAGAGGAGAAGTTAAATGAGTTACAAGAGGAATTAGATAGTAATACTATACTAGTGGGGGATCTGAATCTCCCCCTCTCAGAATTAGATAAATTTAGCCAAAAAATAAATAAGAAAGAAGTGAAAGAGGTGAATAGATTACTAGAAAAGTTAGACATGATAGATGTCTGGAGAAAATTGAATGGGGATAGAAAGGAATATACCTTCTTCTCAGAAGTACATGGCACATTTTCAAAAATTGACCATGTATTAGGGCACAAAAACATCATAGTCAAATGTAGATAGGCAGAAATAGTAAATGCATCCTTCTCAGATCATGATGCAATAAAAATTACATGTAAGAAAGAGCCAGGGAAAAGTAGAATGAAAATCAATTGGAAACTAAATAATTTCATTCTAAAGAATGAATGGGCCAAACAAGAAATCATAGAAACAATCAATAACTTTATCCAAGAGAATGACAATAATGAGACAACATACCAAAATCTATGGGATGCAGCCAAAGCAGTGCTTAGGGGAAAATTTATAGCTCTAAATGCTTACATGAATAAGAAAGAGAAAGAGGAGATTAATGAATTGGGCATGCAACTTAAAAAGCTAGAAAAAGAACAAATTAGAAATCCCCAATTAGACACTAAATTAGAGATCCTGAAAATTAAAGGAGAAATCAATAAGATTGAAAGCAAAAAAACTATAGAATTAATCAATAAAACTAAGAGCTGATTTTATGAAAAAACCAATAAAATAGATAAAATACTGGTTAATTTGATTAAAAAAAAAGAAAGAAGAAAACCAAATTACCAGTATCAAAAATGAAAAGGGTGATGTTACCACCAATGAAGTGGAAATTAAAGCAATAATTAGGAAATATTTTGCCCAACTGTATGCCAATAAATTTGACAATCTAAATGAAATGGATGAATATTTACAAAAATACAAACTGCCCAGGTTAACTGAAGAGGAAATAAAATCCTTAAATAAGCCCATATTAGGAAAAGAAATTGAACAAGCTATTAATGAACTCCCTAAGAAAAAATCCCCAGGGCCAGATGGGTTTACAGGTGAATTTTACCAAACATTTAAAGAACAATTAATTCCAATATTATACAAATTATTTGGAAAAATAGGTGAAGAAGGAGTTCTACCAAATTCGTTTTATGACACAAATATGGTGGTGATACCAAAACCAGGCAAAGCAAAAACAGAGAAAGAAAATTATAGACCAATTTCCCTAATGAATATTGATGCTAAAATCTTAAATAAGATATTAGCAAGGAGATTACAGCAAGTGATCACCAGGATAATACACTATGACCAGGTGGGATTTATACCAGGAATGCAGGGCTGGTTCAACATTAGGAAAACTATTAACCTAATCAACCACATCAATAAGAAAACCAACCAAAATCATATGATTATCTCAATAGATGCAGAGAAAGCTTTTGACAAAGTACAGCACCCATTCCTAATAAAAACACTAGAGAGTTTAGGAATAGGGGGACCTTTCCTTAGAATAATAAACAGTATCTACCTAAAGCCATCAGCAAGTATTATATGCAATGGAGATAAATTAGAGGCCTTCCCAATAAGATCAGGGGTGAAACAGGGATGTCCATTATCACCCCTATTATTTAATATTGTCCTAGAAATGTTAGCTTTAGCAATCAGAGAAGAGAAAGGAATTAAAGGAATTAGAATAGGCAAGGAGGAAACAAAACTATCACTCTTTGCAGATGATATGATGGTATACTTAAGGAATCCTCGAGAATCAAGTCAAAAATTACTTGAAACAATTAACAACTTTAGTAAAGTAGCAGGATATAAAATAAATCCACATAAATCATCAGAATTTCTATACATGACCAACAAAGTCCAGCAGCAAGAGATAGAAAGAGAAATTCCATTTAAAGTAACGGTAGGTAATATAAAATACTTGGGAGTCTACTTGCCAAGACAAACCCAGGAACTCTATGAACACAACTACCAAACACTCTTCACACAAATCAAATCAGATCTAAATAATTGGAAAGATATCAATTGCTCATGGATAGGCAGAGCTAATATAGTAAAAATGACAATACTGCCTAAATTAATTTACTTATTCAGTGCCATACCAATCAGGCTACCTAAAAATTATTTTATACAGCTAGCAAAAATAATAACAAAATTCATCTGGAAAAACAAAAAATCAAGAATATCCAGGGAAATAATGAAAAAAAATTCACAGGAAGGTGGGTTAGCGGTACCAAACCTGGAGCTTTACTATAAAGCGGCAGTCATCAAAACTATCTGGTACTGGCTAAAAAATAGAGTGGTAGATCAATGGAATAGGCTAGGCTCAGGAAATGCAGTAGTAAATGACACTAGTAATGTAGTGTTTGATAAACCCAAAGACTCCAGCTTCTGGGATAGGAACTCAGTATTTGACAAAAACTGCTGGGAAAACTGGAAGATAGTATGGCAGAAATTAGGCTTAGACCAACATCTTACACCTTATACTAAAATAAGGTCAAAATGGATACATGATTTAGACATAAGAGGTGATACCATAGGTAAATTAGGAGAGAAAGGAATAGTGTACCTATCAGATCTTTGGAAAGGAGAACAGTTTTTGACCAAACATGAGATAGAGTATATTATAAAATGCAAAGTGGATGATTTTGATTATATTAAATTAAAAAATTTTTGTACAAACAGAAGCAATGCATCCAAAATTAGAAGGGAGGCAGAAAGCTGGGAAACAATTTTTGAGGCCAGTGCTTCTGATAAAGGCCTCATCTCTAAAATATATAGGGAATTAAATCAAATTTATAAGAATCCAAGTCATTCCCCAATTGAGAAATGGTCAAAGGATATGAACAGGCAGTTTTCTGATGAAGAAACCAAAGCTATCTATTCCCATATGAAAAAATGCTCTAAATCTCTAATGATTAGAGAGATGCAAATTAAAACAACTCTGAGGTACCACCTGACACCTATCAGATTGGCTAAAATGACAAAAAAGGAAGATAATAAATGTTGGAGAGGCTGTGGGAAAATTGGAACACTAATTCATTGTTGGTGGAGCTGTGAACTGATCCAACCATTCTGGAGAGCAATTTGGAATTATGCCCAAAGGGCGATAAAGCTGTGCATACCCTTTGACCCAGCAATCCCACTTTTAGGTCTTTTGCCCAAAGAAATCATGGAAGGGGGAAAGGGACCCACATGTACAAAAATATTTATAGCTGCTCTTTACGTGGTAGCAAGGAATTGGAAGTTGAGGGGGTGCCCATCAATTGGGGAATGGCTGGACAAGTTGTGGTATATGAATACAATGGAATACTATTGTGCTGTAAGAAATGATGAGCAGGAAGAGTTCAGAGAAACCTGGAGGGTCTTACGTGAGCTGATGATGAGTGAGATGAGCAGAACCAGAAGAACATTGTACACAGTATCATCAACATTGAGTGTTGACCTACTGTGATGGACTATATTCTTCTCACCAATGCAATGGTACAGAAGAGTTCCAGGGAACTCATGATAGAAGAGGATCTCCAAATCCAAGGAAAAAAAAGAAAGAAAGAACTGTGGAGTATAGATGCTGATTGAACCATATTATTTCTTTTGTTTTGGGTGCTGTTGTTTTTTTTTTCTATTTTGAGGTTTTGTATCACTGCTCTGATTCTTTCTCTTGTAACAGGATTAATGCAGAAATAGGATTAATGTTATTATGTGTACATATATGTGTGTGTATATATATATATATGTATATGTATAGAGATATATAGATATAACCTATATCAGATTACCTGCTGTCTAGGGGAGGGGGGAGGGAGGGGAAGAAGGGAGAAAAATCTGAAATTGTAAAGCATGTATAAACAAAAGTTGAGAACTATCTTTACATGTAACAGAAAAAATAAAATATCTTAGAAAAAAAAAAAAAAGAAAAGACTCCTGGTCTTGTCCTCAAAGACCTTCGTTTCATGGGTGGAACTCTTCTACAGTAAGTCTCCAGCAGGTGGCGTCATTCCAATCGTTACAGTTCCCCGCTTTGTTTGCTCAAGAAACGGTACGTTTCCTTGATGAAACAGTCAAAAATAACAGAATATAATAACCTATGCTAACTAACAATATGTTAATAACAATATAGAAAAGGAAGAGAGGAAATTTTTGTCCAGAGGGGCGATTTTTTTGTCCTCATGAACCGACGCTTTGACATTGGTCTTGCAAAGGGAGGGCCTCTGCAGAGAATACATGTTACAGATGGTGTATATTATAACAGAAAGAGAAAAGAGAAAAAAAACAACAACAAAACAAAACTGTTCATTTAAAGTCTCTGAAAGTCTTTTCTCAGATGTCCTCTAGGTGTAGTCATGGAATGGAAGTCTTTTCAGGGGTTGATGTGTGGATACTGGTAATCAGCCAGGAAATTTCCTACAAAATTGAGCTTAACACAACTTTAAAATAGCTTTGTCAATAATCAGATCAAACAATGAAAGTTCTCAAAAACATGTCTAAGGGAATTCATAATCTTAGTTGTTACACATGAAGCATATAATAAAACAAAAATGGAAACATTCTTTAAAATTATATGACGCCACCTGCTGGAGACTTACTGTAGAAGAGTTCCGCCCATGAAACGAAGGTCTTTGAGGACAAGACCAGGAGTCTTTTCTTTGGCGTCAGGAAGTGACACAGACTAGTGGGAGGAGGAAGGAAGAGACTGGCGCTCGCTCTGGGGCTCTTTCCTGAGGACTCTGGTGGAGAGCGGAGCTAGAAATGTGCTCTCCCTTTAATAGATAGGAATCTAGGCCTTTTTCTCTCTCTTTACCAAATTCTTATTCTCCTTAATAAATGTTTAAAAGTCTAACTCTTGCTAAAGCTTATAATTTATTGGCGACCACTCATTAGATATTTTAGACAGTTTAGCTAGAATTTTAACCCTTAACAGATGGCGACCACGAAGGGAAAGCTAAACTTCAGTCTTCTGATCTTCTGGTTGGGTAAGAAATTTCCCCTACCCTCTCCCTTTAACTGCTGAATACTGGCTTACTGGCTGTGTTTTCCCTTTAAATTTTTTCCAATGGACCTTTTAAACTCCCTAATTACCCTATTTTTGATTTTAGTCTGTTTAACCAGACAAATGGGAGATAAGATCATGTTAATGCTTTGTTTTTGTGAATTTTCTATTTTTCTTTTTATTTTTGTTAAAAGAGCCAGCAACTTACTCACACAAGGAAATATCTCTCCCTCTCCCAACCATGCTTTTTCAGAGAAACCTGAAGAGATTCCTGCAGCTTTTCCCAGTTCTAACACTAATTGTTGCTCTAATTTTGCATGCCTGGAGGCAATGACCCACCCTCTAGAAGCTTTTAATCCCCTAGCACCTGGAGGCAAAGTGGGGGAAGAGGAATCCAGACCTGAGTTCAAAATCAAGTGTGATTCAAATTGCTCTGGTCCCTCCCCTCCCCTCCAGACCCCACCCTCTACTCCTCCCATGGCCAAGCCCATTGCTTCCCCTACCTGGGAAGTCCAGAGATCTGATGCGCATGCTCAACTTTCTCTAACTACATTTGCAGCTTCAGGCTCAGCCCTTCCCCAGCCTGGCTGTGCTTCTGAGACAACCTTAGAAAACCCCTTAAATTCCAGATATGCTCATTTTGTTCATAATTTTGCTAACCTGCTTTTGTCTTTAATTAGTATTCTTATAAAGCATTTGTATGGTGAAAAGACTGACAGACAATATAGAGGGGTTAAAGAAGAAAAACTTAAGCTGAATAAGAATGACAATCATCAACATAGTTCAAGACTCCTCTTCTTTTGCCATGGAAGGGTATATATTTTACAGAAATGTAGAAGTAAGCAGCAAGGTATTGATATGAGTATTGGGGATTTTAGATATCGGAATCAAAAGTGTTCTGAATTCACTGAGAGTAATAGTATCAGTTCAGAGGTTACATAGGATTTCTATGCTATTATATATACATTTTGAAATTAATGGTATGGGTTTATTTTCATAGAGATTTTCAGGCTTTTGAGATTGTGTCTTATACTTAGTTTTTAAAACAAGGAGAATATTTGTAAAAGCTTTTTATAGTCGTGATCAAGTTTATATTTTATAAGACTCATTAATATTAAGTTCATATTCATTTAGATTTCCCTAGTTTGAATTTCATTGTCTTTTATTGTTCCATGTGTATTTTCTTCTATTCATTTATCTAATTTTGAAAAAATTGCAAGATGGTTTTGATTTCATAGTGCAATGTTAATTCTAGGAGTATTGTGCTCCCATATTCTGAGTTGTTTGTTTTTGTTATTTTTTCTCAACTGATTATTTGATCAAACTCTTTAAAGCATTTCCCTGGCAAATTGGTTGCCATGGCAAATGTAAATTGATTCTAGAAGTATTATTTTTGACAAGCATATTCCGAAAAAAAAAAAAGAGGGGAACATTTGTAAAAGTTTTCTTTTCTCAAAAAAAAAAGTTTTCATTGAGATTGTGTTGTGCTTTAACTTGTATTTAAATATGTTCTGATTTTTCACAAAAGTAATTGTATACTAAGTAAAAAAGGGTATTATTTGAAATTGTTGCATAATTATATATTGTGTTCTGAGTCAAGATGTATTCGCATTTTTTGCAATCATTTATTATCCTCAATTTTTAAATCCACATGAGACTTGGATTATGGGAACTTATCATTTAAGACATTAATTGCCTTTATTCTGAGTTATCAGATGCCAGTTGGCCAAGATGCCATCCAATCGTTACACTGTGTAAGTATGCCAGGCAATATGCTAGACTAGACCCATTAGACAGTAGAGACGCCCATATTATCTGCTCTCATTTTGTAAACCAGTCCTTACCAGAAATTCGGAAATATTTTAAAAAGCAATGTCCTGGGTGGAATAGTTTGAGTCCTGACAGACTTAAAGAAATAGCAACATATATTTACGAAGGAAATGAGAGAGAAGAAAGGAAAAGACAGGACATTTTAGCTCCAGTACAGGAAACAACAGGGCAGAGAAACTGGAAAATTGAAAATCGTTATCAACCCCCTAAATTTTGTGAGTACTGCAAAAAACAAGGACACTTCTTGAGGGAATGTAGAACTAGAAAACAAGACCTTAAGAGGACAATGACTGAGAGCCTTGAGGAATTCTTTGGGGGAAATCGAAATAATTTTGGAAACTTTTATCAGAAAGGAAACAACCGGAGTAATTATAGGCCTTATTACAGGCAGAATCAAAATGGATATAAATCTTTTCAGGGGGATACAGAGAAACAGTATCAGAATAACCGTAGACCCTATCAGGGAGGAACAGAAGGACAGAACCAGAATCAGGGTAACCGTGGACTCCCTCAAAGGGGGGCACAGGATTGACAAGAGGAAGGGGAGGAATGGAACATAGATAATGATAGCAACATATTCCCAGATCCGGATTTTTTGAATGCACTTGTGCCAGTCCATTCACCTCCCCAGAGTAATGAACCTCATGTGACCCTCAAAGTAGGGGACACGTATTATGACTGTTTGCTAGACATCATCAGCTACGAGCCAATTCTGCAGCCAAGCTTGCTGCATTAGAAGCTCCTGAACATGTATTTAACCTTTCACTTTCTGAGGATATTCCTTCCAACCTAACCTATGATGATTCTGAGGTAGAAAAGTGGAAAAAGAAATTTAAGGCGAAACAGATCAATGGCATCTGGGTGTCTCCGGAAGGTAAGCCACTTCTTCCCCGGAAATTCTACCACCAGGTATGCCTCTCTGTTCACAGAAAAGGCCATTTTGGTACACAAGGCATTGTAGACTCTATTAAGAGAACCTGGATAGCACCAGGTGTGACTAATATGGCATCTCGAATCTGCTCGGGCTGCTCCACATGTCAATCTTATAATCAGCATGCCTTTAAAGCCAAAGCTTATGGAGGGCGTCCCCTAGCATATACACCTTTTGAGCACTTACAAATTGATTATTTTACTATGCCAAAAGCAGGACATTATAAATTTTGCCTTGTTATAGTTGATCAGCTCACTCGGTGGGTGGAGGCCTTTCCCAGCCCCTGAGCCACAGCTGCCTTTGTTGCCAAAATTCTTCTTAAAGAGATAGTACCTCGTTTTGGCCCACCAGCCCGCATCGATTCTGACAAAGGCACACATTTCACTGATTCGATTTTATCCCAAATCTACTCTTTCTTGGGAGTGACTCCAAAATTCCACATGCCCTACCATCCACAAAGTTCAGGCCAAGTTGAACGTATGAATAAAGAGCTTAAGAGTATGATTGGCAAATTATGTACTGAAACCCATTTGAAATGGCCTGATGTTCTACCATTGGCATTATTCTATCTAGGAAGTAGACCAAGAGGAGAACTTCATATATCTCCTTATGAAATGCTTTTTGGTCACCCTCCTATCCAAGCTAAAACTTTTTCCCCAGTTTATACATCACTGGTGGGAGGTGATACTTCTGTTGCCTCCTATATACAGGAATTACAAACCAGGCTACGTGAACTCCATGAGGCAGGAGCTGTGGTCCAGGCAGGCCCATTAGACTTTTCATTGCATAACTTCAACCCAGGAGATAAAATATATGTAAAGAATTTTCAGAGAACCAGTGGAACCCAACCTGCCTGGGAAGGACCTTTTCAGGTATTATTGACAACTCCTACTGCCATTAAAATTGGTGAAAAAGACTCATGGATTCATTGCTCTCATGTAAAGCCTGCACCATTCATAGGTGAAGAGATTTCAGATAGACCTGAGGTAGACACTAAAGAGCTAAAAACCCTAAGAATAGCAACTGTTAAAGAGCAAAGAGAGTTCAGAGGAAATAGGCAGTTCCCATTTGATAATCCCACTGATCAGTTAAATGCTTTGGGACTCAGTCTTCCGTAAAGTATCAGGAGATGGAAATTGCCTTTTTAGGGCTTTAGCAGACCAGCTAGAAGGTCACTGTAGAAATCATCTCAGACATAGACAAGAAGCTGTTCTTATATGATTAACCATAGAAAAGAGTTTGAGTCTTTTAGAGTAAATGACTCCCCTTTTGAGGAATATGTTGATGAATTAAAGAAATTTGGAAAGTGGGGAGGAAATGATACAATTGTAGCATTTGCTAAGCAGCATCAGCTGAATGTTGTAGTTCATCAGTTAAATCAGCCCTTATTGAAAATCAGTGGCACAGACAAAACTGATGCTAGAGAACTCCACATTTTCTACCATAAAGAACATTATGACAGCATTAGAAAGATCAATGACAATTCAGAAACCCCTGCCACTTTGGCATGCAGAGAATTGGGGAACCAGTTAAAACAATGTGGCATACCCCAAACTCTAGCAGCTTAAGTACCTTAAAATTTATATTATCTTTTTTTAAAATACCTTAAAATTTAACAGGCATTTCCTTCTACAGGCAAAGCACTGAAGCACATCCCTACCCTATACCTATTTTTTTTTCTAATCCTTTTTGTTTTTGTTTTTGTTTTGTTTTGACTTTTGAAAGGCACTGAAAAGACCTGGAATTCACCACACCTTTAAGTTCTTTAAGAGCACAAAAGGGTGCTTAGCGAATCTTTTGCTTTTTATTTTTGGTTTTTGGTTTTGCTTTGTTTTTTGACTTTTGTTTCTTTTGCTTTTCTTTAAAACTAAACTAAGTGACTTTTCAAAGACATTTTAAGTATACACTGTGGGTGAGGCCATCGGGCCTCAGAAACTACCAGAATTCTTTTTTTTTACTCTTTCTTTTTGAGAGAACTATGAGTTCTAATGAGTTTTTTTTTCTTCTTTTCTCTTTTATGTTGTTCTGTTTAACTAAAAAAGACCAGAAAGGGTTATTGAACCCTATTGCTTGATACCTCACTGAAAACATTGAATATTGAATCTTGCCAATTGAAGTCTTATTTCTTTTTGATAAATTAATCACCACTTTAAGTATCTATTACTGTCATACTAGATAGAGAATTCATGTATAAGATAATGTGTTTACTTGCTAAAAGATTATGTAATAATGTCTAATAATATCAGTCGTTTACATTCATATATCATTTACATGTCATTGTGACTATGTACATTGTGGGTATGGTTTGGAATTATTGTATATATTACAAGTACATCATCAGTTATGCAGCATAACATGCATTTTTACCATCATACTGTCTTTGGTGAAATTAATATGAGATTTATGAATTATGGAAACTTATCATCTCAGAGACTAACTGCTCTTACAATGAGTTTGATATAGGCCCTGTAGAGAATATATGTACAACAGGAGGAGAGACAGGTACATGTAAGTCTATGGTTTGCTTATGATGGCGACTATATAGACCACAATTGCTGGACACAGTCCAGTTTCTTCCTCTCTCCCTTCTAAAAGTTTTCTTTTTCTTTCACTAAGTCTGATGGCATAGTCAGAATCCATCCACCTATGGCCTACTGGATGTCTCGAAACCATGAGATGTGGTATGATAACCTTTCCATAACATTTCAGGTGACATAAACACGTTACTAAATTTGGCTTTGATCCAGACACATGGTGGTAAGAAGTGTTATAGATTGCATAACTACCTCAACCCTCTATTATATAAAGGAGGGAATGTAATGGAATGTACTAAATTTGATCATTGACAACGCTATGCTAAGGTTTAGTAAAAAATCCAGCAATTCAGTTAAAGAAGAATCTAGCTTTCCAGACCAGAATCCAGCTTCCTCCTGATGACATCTTACCACTCCAAGAAGACAAGAGAACTGAGAAAAGACTTACAAAGACTTAATTATTTTTTTACTGTTTCATCTAGGAACACCTGTTCCTAGAAGAAACAAAGGGGGGAATGTGATGAAATAATGGGATTTTAGCAAATACTCAAAGACCCACCTGTAGATTAATCTATACTGACTGAATCAAGTGAGAGTGATTGACTGCTGATTAAGCCTACTTCAAGTTAATTAGATTGTATCAAGTTAATTGGATTGTAATCACACCTGGCTATCCCTTAAGAAAGTATTCTTCTCAGAAACTAGACTGTGAACTCAACTTGAGAACACCTTCAAAGACAATGGATTTGGATTATGCCAACCAATCACCTTGAAGCAGGGTGTAAGGACCGCCTCTGTTCCAGATGTATAAAAAAGCTTCCACAAACAGCTTGCGAGAGGGTGTTCCTGATTAAAGCAGGCTCGTGGAGGAGGACTTCAGGAAGAACCCAACCAGGCTGGAACTCTAGGCTAGACTGGAGCTGAAGCTTCTGATTTAAGGTGACCACAATTTAGATTTTAAACATCACAGACTAGAGAAAAGGAAGGAGACTGACTAAAAAAAGGAGGGGGACGGACTAGAGAAGGACAGACTAGGAGAGAAGCTGACTAGAGGGGAACCTGGACAAGGACGGAGGAGAGTTTGGTTCAGAAAAGGAGAGCCAGGTCTGACAAGGTTACAGGCCTTAATACAAACTAGGGAAAGTGTAATGTGCTCTGAGGCCGGAGGCGGCTAAGGCCTATTCAAGAAGTTCAAAGAGCAGCAGGTACGAAAGAGACGCAGTGGAAAGAGCCCACAGGAAAGCAGTCAGGTTGTACACTTTATTTCCCTGTATTCCTAATTTTAAATAGTATCTCATAAATAAACTCTGCTTTGATTATTTGGTTAAGAGGCTTCTTAATCTTTAGTCTATCAGTTTGGAAGCAGTGTGGTGGAACTTTATAAACGGCCCATATTAAATTAACAGCAGTCGGATAGCCAAACAGTCCCCAGATTAGTCCTCCAGTCAGCTTTAGCCCCCTAAATTAGGCTAGTCAATTCAAAAATATGTCAACACTTCCCTGTCCTTCTAATTAGGTATGAGCTGTCAGAGATTGTACTTTAATTGGCAAAAAACTTCAAGGATTCAGAGTTACTTCTATAGCATAATGAGACTGCAGGGATAGTCTTTAATAAAAGGGGAGATTAATGCTTCAGTAGTACAATTGATCCTTGTTCATATGTGATTCTTTTCCATGTTTTCTTTTATTCTCTTTCTATGGAGGATCTACCTGATGTTCTAGAGAACTTATGCTAGGTTTATTTTACATTTTGAAGGTACCCGTGCAGCACTTGGACTATCCATCATGTTGTTCCTCATTCTTGTTACATGATAGGCCCTCTTTCTTTTCTTGTCTGTCATTTTCTGGATAATATAATTTATATCACTTTTGATCCTAGATGTAAGCACTGGTTTCTAAGGACCCTAGTTAAATACAGAGGAAATAATGGTCATTATGTTAGCCAGTGGATTGTGAATTCTTTGACCATAGAAATCTGTAAAACAAAGAATTTTTTAAAAATTATGATTTTCATATCTATGCATCCCCCTACAGTTTCTACCATGTGTGTAATTTAAGATTCTAAATGTGGGTTCTAATCTGTTCCCCCAGTTTTGGGGGAAACTGACTAAAATCACTGATAAAAACAAGTTTAGGTTTTTAAGGGTTTATTGAAAGGTAGAAAGAGAAAGATTGAGAACAGAATTCCAATAGCATGGCAATCCTATCTTTCCTCAATTTTCCTGTGACTTCCTCTGCCGCCGCCGCCGCCACCACCACCATGAAGTCAGGAACCAAAAAGAGAGAGACCTCTCTGCACAGGCCCTCCTTCCTCCTTCCTATCCCCTCCCAGAAAATCGGAGGCTCCTCAAGTTGATTGGCTGGTAGCCTTGGTGGACAGTACCCATGCGCAAATGTTACTTCCTGGCGCCAAGGAAAAACCGCATGGCCTTGCCCTCTGAGGCATTCTACTCATGGTGGAGCTTTCCAATAGTAAGTCTCCAGTAGGTGGCATCATTCCAATCATTACACATGACAGCCATTAAAGAAGTTATTTTCTAATAATAATAATAATAATGTAATAATGGTAATATATATTAATCTCTAAGCACTATAGAAATGACAATTATCATTATTCTTTTTTTTTTGCAGGGTTAAGTTACTTGCCCAGGGTCACACAGCTAGTAAGTGTCAAGTGTCTGAGGTCAGATTTGAACTCAGGTCTTCCTGAATCGAGGGCCAGTGCTTTATTTCACTCCTGTATTTTCTTGTATATTTTAATCTATAGCATTCCATCTGCTTAAATAAGTGGGTTGACTTGTTATTCAGCATTTGTGGTGGTCTTTTGTGTAAATAGCATTTGTGGGCAAGAGTCAAGCTGGTGGGCATAAGTTTAGAATTCCCTTTCAGGGATAGAAACAGGAAATTAGCTTTGGTGGATTTTGAATCTACAAAAAAATGAACCCTTAAATTAGAAATATTGGGAAGGGTGGTGATAGGTAGGAAGACACAATTCTAATCCAGTAATCCAGTAATCTCTCAGTAATGACCCATTACTATCCACTTCTATTCCCTTCAAGAAAGTAATCATAGTCTCCCTTTGAGAAGAGTGAACAAGTCCCTGAGATATTTATCCATGAGATATTTATCCATGAAATACTTGTCTATGTGTTGAGACATCCCATGTATATCTACATATCTGATATGGGCAACCCATCACTGATCATTCTTTGTTGTAGAGATCAAGGAGTACATTCTGAGTGTTTCTGGGGTGTGTGTGTGTGTGTCTGTGTCTGTGTGAGAAGGAGTATCCTTAGTGAATGTATATGTACACTGAGATAAGAACTAGGCAATCATGTATAAAGGATATCAAGTAGGGTGCCTCTTAGGGATTGTACTTTGGAGCAAAATTGGAGAAATATAGTTCATTGCCTGCAGTTTAAAGATGGAAGGGATATTAAAGATCATTTAGACCAACTTCTTTATTTTAGTAAATTAAAACCTAGTGGGAATGAGTGTCGAAGGTGAGACAGACTTTGACTTGGCTTTGGCAATCAGCAATTTATTATCAGTCCTTGTATATGAGTATTTTTAGAAAAATTATTCTGAAATCAGTGTAAGATGGAATGGAAGATAGAAAAAAAACTAGATTTTATAAAGTCTTGTAAGGGGTCTATAATATAAATGCAGCATCTAGAAAAAAAAACTCCATAGTCTCACTACTCTTTCTGCACCTCATAGAGAATTTATTTTGATTCTGATGGAGGGAAATTCAGTAGAGTGTCCTATGAGACACCCTATGGTTTGCCAGAGGCCGGTTCTCTAGAGAGCCAAACTAATGAAACATAGTAACTACTTCCTTACAAAAAGATCATTCAGCCAGAGCCCCTATCAATTCTTTAGTAACATATCTATCTATCTATCTATCTATCTATCTATCTATCTATCTATCTATCTATCTATCTATCTATCTATCTATCATCTATCTACCTACATATATATTACTAAATGTATGTAACTGTGGATAAAAAGACATTTTGGTGTTTATTGAATTTGTCTCCTCTACTAAATCCACTAAAGAATAAAACATAGTGCCAAACATCGGAATCTCCAGGACAAAAAAAAAATCCACTTATTTTCTATCACAACTTCTTTCACTTTTCATTTGGAATGAATCTCTGGTTCACTGATGAAGCATTTAGCCTAGAACAATGAGACAGGTAACAAAGAAAATCTAATTAATATTGTTTGCACCTTAGAAAAATAAAGTTAAGACTCTGAAATAATCAGAGTATATGTTTGTATTATTTTTATGATAATTTAATGTTGATTTTAATTTTTTTGATAAAGGAAAAGATATTAAAACTAGGTTTCATTTTACCTATTATTTATATGATATACATATACATATACACATATGCATGCTTACATATGTTTATACATGTGTAGTATACACATGTGCATGTATACTTATGTATAGAAGTATATTATACTTATATTATATATATATATACTTATGTGTATAATGAGTACACATAAAGCCAAACTGACTTCATTTTCCAGTTTTTCTCCAATTATTTGTGTCCACAATCTGCATGATCTATCTACCAGTTTAGTGTTTTGAGCAAATCACTAGGTGAAAATTTGTTAACATTGTATATATGTACAAATTACAAGTGAAATAAAGGACATATATGGAATTTCCTTTGATCCTTTAATACTTGTTTTGCTGTTGCAAAGACATTATGTTGAGAATCTGTGTCCTCCACCAAAGCAGATTGCAAATCCATTTCTCAGTTGGACAGTTTTTCAAGGCTCAGAGAGGTTAAATGACTTTCCCCATAGTCATACAAGCCCCTAAGTACCAGAAGTAGGACATGAACCCTGATCTTCCTGACTCTTAAGTCAGGAAATCTATTCATTGCTGCCTCTCCAAAGACATTATTATCCATTTTCATTCAGGTTCTCTATTCTTCAATCTTTATTCCCAAGAGTTTGTTGTGACTGTCAAATATGTCTACTCAATTAGTTCAAACTAATTGAAAGCACATCATTCAGGGCATAAAGATCAAAGTCAAAGATGTAAAAGATATCACGTGCTCTTTTAGAGGCAGGATTATTTTTCTGACCCCATACACATTTCCAGATCTCTATCTACACAATCTTCAAAATAATAAATAATTCAGGTAATTAGATTGTGCTGTAGTATAAGCAGCACTGGACTGAGTCAAGTTGTTTGGATTATAGGTTTAATCCTACAGTTTTGAGCAACTTACATAACTTCTTTGGGTCTTATTTCACCTGGGGCATTAAATCTATGAGGTTTCTTCCAGTATTAAGAAATCTCCTCAAATGCCAACTATATGTACACATGTAATAAGTAAAACTATTTAGAATGATT
The DNA here is from genome assembly GCF_019393635.1 of Dromiciops gliroides. NCBI lineage: Eukaryota > Metazoa > Chordata > Mammalia > Microbiotheria > Microbiotheriidae > Dromiciops > Dromiciops gliroides. Next base: position 230,761,519 of record NC_057864.1, read on the forward strand.
AACTTTCTTTTTTTTTAGAATCAGAATATGTTTTGATTAAGATCTGAAGAACTAGTCAAAATGTAGCTATTAAGAAACTATGAAAAGCATAAACAGTATGATAATGATTAACTTTCAACATAATATATTGAACAAAAAATGGTAGGCATTCAGATCTTTTGGTTTGATACAATAAATTCCATTTACCTCATATGAAAATATTTTTAAATTTTATTTTTATTATGAATACAAACATTAACACACAAAAAGAAAACCAGAAAAGGATTGCATATGAACCTGAGAACTGCTTTTATGTGCAGTCTGATTTTTAAGTATATGTTAAATTTAATATGATAGCCATAAAACTTCTCCTCTTGTCCACATCACCTTCTGAATTTTCCTCTCTCATGTAGAATTTTTATCATTTCATTGTAAATTTTTTTATTATTGTCACTACCTACTGATTATATCCACACAAACTTCCCCTCCCCCAATAGAAACCTTCCCTTGAAACAAATAAGTATAGTCAAGTAAAACTAATCTACACATTGTCTGAGTCTGAAAATCTATATCTACTTCTTCATCTGTAATCTGTCATCTTTAGGCCAAGAATATACTTCATCTGAATTCATGATTGTATTGGTCAGAGTTAAGTCTTTAAAAGTTGTTTTTATGTTTATTTTTATAGTTTTATATATATTCTCCTGCATCTGCTCACTTCATTTTTTATCAATTCATACATGTCTCCTAGGTTTCTCTGAGTTCATCATATTAGTAATTTCTTACAGTGCAATATTGATAATAATGTTGAGGCAGCTAGGTGGTAAAGTTAGATAGAGTACAGGGCCTGGAATCAGAAAGACCTGAATTCAAATCCAACCTTAGATACTTGCTCTGTGATCTCGTCATTTAAACTTTGCCTCCATTTCTTCAACTGCAAACAGAAAATAATAATAGTAATAATAATAACAATACCTCCCAGAGTGGTTGTAAGGATTAAATAAGATAATATTTGTAAAGTGCTTAGCATAGTGCCTGGCACACAGTAAGTACTATATAAATACTACCTATTATCATTACTAATAATTATTATGTTTACTGTCTTAGGGAAGGGAGAGGGAAAGGAGGGAAAAAATTTGGAACTAAAAATCTTATGAAAACAAACGTTGAAAACTATCTTTACATGTAACTGGAAAATAAAAATAATTTTATTATTAAAAATAGTTATTGTGTTTATATGTCATAATGCCTGACATGAAAATCTCACCATTACTCTCTGATGATGAAATACACAACCATTTCATGTTTGTGTAGAAGTGTAAATGACTCAATAATCCAGAAAGACTATTGGCATGAATGAAGTTGTTAATGTGAGTTAAATTCCCTAAATTTTTATTTGGTTCTCTACCTCAAAGCTTTTTAAACTGTGGGTCATGGGATCACATAACTAAATGTGGGGGTTGCAAAAATTTGGCAACAGTAAAAGGTTCTGTATACCTATTTTATATACATATATACCCGGTTCATATAAAAATTTCTATGGGAAAAAGGGTCAAGGTCTCAAGCTGTGTCCTCATATTAACATCTCAGATAAAACAGAGAAAACGGTCCTTCCAAGTGTTTTGCAGACTAATCAACCAAATTATTGACTACAGGTTCATTTTTATCAGGATGCTTTCATATCATTCACATAAACAAGTAGTCACTTCAGTGAGTCAATCATACTAGTGATACATTATCATGTAAAGCCAAAAAATCCTAAGAGAGATATCTGTAGAGAAATAAAAATAAGTAAGGCCTTAAGAATCGGAGGAGTAGATTGAAATCAATTGAAATGGATTTTTCTTAGGCATTCACTCAACTGTATTATCATAGAGATAAACATTTACCGGGTGCCTACTATGTATAGGCCTTCTTTTCTTTTGCCATAATACCTATGTCTGCCTTTATTGCAGAGGCAATAGCATGCAATTCAATTTTCCTTTATATTAAAGCCACTGTGGGCATACAGACAAGGGCAGCTGTTATAAATTTGCATAAATCCATAAATCGTCACATGATCATAGAGTCAGAAAGTTGTTGTTCAGTCATTTTCAGGAGTCATGTCTGGGGGCAGCTAGGTGGTGCAGTGGATAAAGCACTGACCCTGGATTCAGGAAGACCTGAGTTCAAATCCAGCCTCAGACACTTGACACTTACTAGCTGTGTGACCCTGGGCAAGTCACTTAACCCTCATTACCTGACCAAAAAAAAAAGAGTCATGTTTAACTCTTCATAAGTCCATTTGGGATTTTCTTAGCAGAGATACCAAAGTGATTTATCATTTTCTTCTCCAGCTCATTTTACAGATAAGAAAACTGAGAAAAACAGGGTTAAATGACTTGCCCAGGATCACACAGCTAATAATTATCTTAAGCCAGATTTGAATTCAGGAAGATGAGTCTTCCTAACTCCAGACATTGTACTTTATCCACCGTGCCACCTAGTTTCCCCTAAAAGTAAAGCGGAAAGGGACTAGCCATATTTAAGGATGTAATTCTGATTCCTGGTCATTGACAATAACCACAAGCCATCTTCATGGAAAACCCTGATTCAAGGCAGGAATACATTTTCATCTACAATATATCAAGTCCAAACATCTACTCCTGCTCTTGCCAGATGTAAATCCATGATCTTATGATCATAGTGACAAATTAAAAAATTCATTTAGTCATCCATATGTTTTAAATGGTGAAACCATCAAATATTAAAATATTAACAGAAAACGTTTATGACGAAAGGAGAATCAGACTGAATTTGTCAACACAAGCCATTTTGGGGGGGTGGGGGGAATGAATAATTACACAAGGTTTGGAATTTGGATATTTTAGAGCCAGTTGTATCATCATAGAATTAGAGCTTGAAGGCACCTCAGAGGTAAGGTATCCAACAAGGAAATTCCTTAATTATTGACTAAATTTTTCACTTTTCACCTAGATATTATTTGGTTATGTTGGAGACTACTTGAAATAGCTTGTGAGAGCTGATTGTTACATTTTCAGTGTATTTACAACTTAGAAATTGTCAAAGACTTCAGATCAGGGCATGATTTATTGTTTTGATTGTTTGGGAATGGAGCAATTGTTAAATAATAGAGAAAATGTGCAGATTAAACTTAAAAATGTGTTGTGCCTATATTTCTCCCCTCCCCCCCCCCGAAAGCTGATTGTTAAACATTTACCATCACAAGACTGGATACAGTGGAAATAACATTGGACCAAGAGTCAGGAGGCCAGTTCTATTCCAGCTTCTGCTACTCAAGTGCTCTTGGACCTTAGGCAAGTGACTTGACTTTTCTACAATTCAGTATTTTTTCTTTTTTTGTCTATAAAATAAAGGGAAATACCAAAGCTGAACCTCTATGATATGAAACACAATGTAGACAGCCTTTAGCTAATAAAAAATGGCATTTATATAAAGCTTTTTAAATTTTATTCATTTTAAGCTTGAATACAAAAAGACCAAAAGAAAATTTCCCTGTACACAGTACAACAAAAAGAATTCAAGATAAAACCATGAATTTAGATTCCAGACTGTTTACTTAAAAAAAAAAACTATGTAATAAATACCACATATTATTTTCAAAGCTACCCTACTTTTCTGTTTCCTTCTATGTTTTCTTTTGTTCTCTGCTGTGTACTTTTTATTATCATATTTATTTTTATATTTTTTACTTTTTCTCCCCCTCCCCACCCCACCCTAGAGAAGGCTATAATTAAACACAAACATACACTTATACACATATACATGCACACGCATGTATGTATACACATAAACATGCATATGCATATGAATGTACATGTGCATATGCAGACACACAGATATGCATATCCACATGTGTATATAGTGTATATATTATGTGTGTGTATATGAGAATGACTCTATGATACATACTTCTCTGGAGGTAGAAAACATCTTCCTTCATGGGTCCTTTGTAGTTGGTTTGAGTATTTATGATACTCAAAATGAATTAGTCATTCAAAGTTGTTCCTAGGACAATTTTTCTGTTACTATGTCCAGTGTTGTCTTGGTATTACTTATTTCACTTTTCATTACTTCATGTAAGTTTTTCCATGTTTTTTCTAAAATCAACCAGCTCATCATTTCTTATAGCACAGTAGTGCTATCATCACAATCATATGCCACAGCTTGTTCAGCCATTCCTCAATTGAAGGGCTTCTATCATTTTAGTCAATCTGATAGGTGTAGGCTGGATTTGAACTCAGGTCCTCCTGAATCCAGGGCCAGTGCTCTATCCACTGTGCCGTCTAGAGCATTTTTCATATGAATATATATGGATTTTATTTCTTCATAAAAATTGTCTGTTTATTCCTATCCTTTGACCCTTAATTGGGGAATGACATATTCTTATAAATTTGACAAAGTTCTTTATATATTTGAGAAATTAAATATAGAGACTGTCTATAAAATTTTTCCCCAATTTTCTGCTTTCTTTCTAACCTTGGCTATATTGGTTAAAAAACCTTTTTTCAAATTATCAATTTTACACCTCACTCTGCTTTCTATCTCTTGTTTATTTGTAAATTATGATACTTAATATGTTCCATGTTCTAATTTTCTTGTGATATCTCCCTTTATATCTAAGTCATGTATCCATTTTGACCTTGTCTTGATAAATGGTTTAAGTTGTTGATCTATACCCAATTTCTGCCAGATTGCTTTCCCACTTTCCCAACAAGTTTTACCAAATCATCTACTGCTGCGTATTATATGTCTACCCTATTCCACTGATCTACCTTTCTATTTCTTAGCTGGTACCAGTTAGTTCTGATCATTATTTCCTTATAATGTAGTTTAATATCTGGTGCTGGTAAACCTCTTTCCTTTACTTTTTTTTCATTAGTTTATTTGAAATTCTTGAATTTTTGTTCTTCCAAATGAATTTTGTTTTTATTTCTTTTAACTCAGTAAGATCATTTTTTATTGGTAATTTAATTGGAATGTCATAGGATTAGTTAGGTAAAATGGTCATTTTTAATCATACTGACCTTGCCTAGCCATGAATAATTAATATTTCTCCAATTATTTAAATCTGGCTTTATTTGTATAAAGAGTTTTTTACAATTATGTTCATGTAGTTCCTGAGTCTGTTTAGGCAGGTATACATTCCTAAGTATTTTATACTACCTATATTTATTTTAAATGGGGTACCATTACTTACTTCTTGCAGGGTTTGTTGATGATTGGTGTGGGTTCATTTTATATTTTTTTATTTTGCTAAAGTTATTATTTCAACTAACTTTTTAGTTGTATTTTTGGTATTTTCCAAACATAGCATCATATCATCTACAAAAAAGAGATAGTTTATCTATCCATAGAGAGTTTTAAAAGTTAAAAAACTCATGTGCATTATTTAATTTTTCAAAATAAAACAATGGAATATGTATATACATGTTATCCTAATTTTATGTGATGAATATGCACAGCAAACTTATACAATTTGTACATTATGACTTAACTAGTAAGAATCTAATACAAAATTTGAACTTGGGGCTCTTGTCCTTTATATTATATAATACTGTCCTAATTACCAGGCAAAGGCAAGATTCCTGCCAGAAAATCAGATTTATAATGTGATGTGGTTACAGTTTATTACCATTACCATTGATTATATCATATTATATAGTATATTAATTGTATATTATATTATGTCATATATCACACCATATCATACCATACCATACCATATCATGTTGCATCATGTCATATCACATGTCACATTATATTATGTTGATGTGTTACATTACATTACAAAATATTATAATATATCATATCATACTATATTATCTATTATATTGCATTACATCCTGTTATATCATATTATTATAAAGTAAAACATTTGCTGTTAGAGCTCTATTCCTGCAATTAGGAAAATCTGAGTTTAAATGAGACTTAAATACTTCCTAGGTATGTGACCCTTGGCAAGTCTTAACCCTTGTTTTCTTCAGTTTTTTTATCTGTAAAATGGGGATGATAACAGTACCTACCTCCCAGGGTTTTGGTGAGGATCAAGTGAGATAATAATTATAAAGCACTTAGCACAGTGTCTGGCACATAGTAAGTATTATATAAATGTTAGCTAATATTATTACTTATATTATGTGACATTCTTCTGGGTATAGTGATTTAGGAAGACATAAAGCAAATAATTTTAGCAAATTAATTCAATCTTTATCCCCTATTGAAAAGATAGATGGCTTCTATGTAAATAAATGGAAATGAAAAGAAGTTCTTCCCATAGAGAAATAAATATCAGTTTAAACTCAAAATAGGTTTGTTTTTCCAGTAGTAAGGCTGAATAATTGTCAGAACAAAGAGCCAATGACATCTTTACCATCTTTACCTTGGAATCAATGACATAAAATATCTCATGAGTTATAAGAGATGGATTAGGATAGGAATCTAAATCTATGTTTTCTGTAAGAGGTTAAATAGAAACCTTGGTATGGTTATTATCAAGCCATTGAACTAAAAAGCTTAGAGAACTCTTGGAAATTTAAGAAAATAGTTACTACCAAAGTCAGTATGTAATTTACAGTCCCTGCAAATGTGAGGTCATACAAAGTAAATGTTTTTATCTTGTTTTTAATCATAAAAATATTTTATTACATGTAGAGATAGTTGTCAACATTTGCTTCTATAAGATTTCTAGTTCCAGGGCAGCTAGATGGCGCAGTGGTTAAAGTGCTGGCCCTGGATTCAGGAGTACCTGAGTTCAAATCTGGCCTTAGACACTTTATACTTACTAGCTGCGTGACCCTGGGCAAGTCACTTAACCTCCATTGCCCTGCAAAGAAAAAAAAAAGATTTCTAGTTCCAAACTTTTCCTCCTCCCTCCCTTTCCTACTCCCCTCCCCAAGACAGCAAGCAATCTGATATAGGTTGTATATGTACAATCACATTAAACATATTGCTGCATTAGTCATGTTGTGAAAGCAGAATCAGAACAAAATGGAAAAATCTCAAAAAACAAAAACAAAAAAAAGTGCATCTAGATTCCACAGTACTTTTTTCTGGATGTGGTGAGCATTTTCCATCATGAGTCCTTTGGAATTATGTTGAACCATTGTATTGCTGAGAAGAGTTAAGTCTATCACAGTTGATCATCACGCAATGTTGTTGATACTGTGTACAATGTTCTCCTGGTTCTGTTCATCTCACTTAGCATCAGTTCATGTAAGTCCTTCCACATTTCTCTGAAATTCACCAGCTCATCATTTCTTACAGCACAGTAGTATTCCATTACATTCTTATACCACAACTTGTTTAGCCATTCCCCAACTGATAGGAAATTAAGAATTTCCAATTCTTAATAGTGGTATTGCTGGGTCAAACGGTGTGCACAGTTTGATAGCACTTTAGGCATAGTTCCAAATTGCTCTCCAGAGTGGTTGGATCAGTTCACAGCTCCACCAACAATGCATTAGTGTTCCAATTTTTTCCACAGCTTCTCTAACATTTAGTATTTTCCTTTTCTGTCATATCAGTCAATCTGATAGGTATGAGGTGGGACCTTAGACTTGTTTTAATTTGCTTTTCTTTAATCAGTAGTGATTTAGAGCATTTTTTCATATGGCAATAGATAGCTTTGATTTCTTCATCAGAAAACTGTCTGTTCATATCCTTTGACCATTTCTCATTTGGAGAATTACTTGCATTCTTATAAATTTGATTAAGTTCCCTATATAAAGGCCCTCATTTTAGAAATGAGGCCTTTATCAGAAATACTGGCTGTAAAAATTGTTTCCCAGCTTTCTGCCTCCCTTCTAATTTTGGATGCATTGCTTCTGTTTGTACAAATACTTTTTTTGTTTTGTTTTGGTTTGGTTTTGGTGAGGCAATTGAGGTTAAGTGACTTGCCCAGGGTCACACAGCTAGTAAGTGTTAAGTGTTTGAGGCCGGATTTGAACTCATGTCCTCCTGACACCAGGGATGGTGCTCTATCCACTGCACCACCTAGCAGCCCCTGTACAAATACTTTTTAATTTAATGTAATGAAATCATTCACTTTGCTTTTCATGATATTCTCTATCATTTGTTTGGTCATAAATTGTTCTCTTCATAGATCTGAGAAGTAAACTATTCCTTCATCTCCTAATTTACCTATGGTATTATCCTTTTCCTAATTTACCTATGGTATCACCCTTTATGTTTAAATCATGTACCCATTTTGAGCTTATTTTAGTATATGGTGTAAGATGTTGGTCTATGCCTAGTTTCTGCCATGCTATCTTCCAGTTTTCTCAGCACTTTGGTCAAATACTGAGTTCCTATACCAGAAGCGGGAGTCTTTGGGTTTATCAAACAGTACATTACTATAGTCATTTACAACAGCGTCTCCTGTGTCTAACTATTCCATTGATCCACCACTCTAATTCTTAGCCAGTACCAATAGTTTTGATGACTGCCGCTTTAGATTTAATACAGCTAGCCCACCTTCGTGTTCATTTTTCTTTTTTTTTCTTTTTTTTTTTTTTTAGATTTTTTTTTTTTGGTGAGGCAATTGGGGTTAAGTGACTTGCCCAGGGTCACACAGCTAGTGTCAAGTGTCTGAGGCTGGATTTGAACTCAGGTCCTCCTGAATCCAGGACTGGTGCTCTATCCACTGCATCACCTAGCTGCCCCTGTTTATCTTTTTTGTTTTTTTGTTTTGTTTTGAGGGGCAATGGGGGTTAAGTGACTTGCCCAGGGTCACACAGCTAGTAAGTGTGAAGTGTCTGAGGCTGGGTTTGAACTCAGGTACTCCTGAATCCAGGGCCGGTGCTCTATCCACTGCGCCACCTAGCTGCCCCCATGTTCATTTTTTAAAATTAGTTCCCTTGATATTCTTGACCTTTTCTTCTTCCAGATGATTCTCTTTTTTGTGAGGCAAGTGGGGTTAAGTGACTTGCCCAGGGTCACACAGCTAGACAGATGACTTCTGTTATTATTTTTTCTTTCTAGCTCTATAAAATAATTTTAGGTAGTCTGATTGGTATGGCACTGAATAAGTAAATTAGGTAGAATTGTCATTTTTATTATATTAGCTTGGCTTATCATGAAAAATTTATATTTTCCCAATTATTTAGATCTGATTTTCTTTGTGTGAAAAGTGTTTTATAATTGTATTCATAGAGTTACTGGGTTTGTCTTGGCAAGTAGACTCCCAAGTATTTTATATTGTCTACTCTAAATGGAATTGCACTTTCTATCCCTGTCTGCTGAGTTTTGTTGGTCATGTATATAAATGCTGATGATTTATGTGGGTTAATTTCATATCCTGCAACTTTGCTAAAGTTGTTAATTGTTTCAAGTAGTTTTTTGTTTGATTCTCTAGGATTCTCTAAGTATACCATATAAAGAGTGATAGTTTTGTTTCCTCCTTGCCTATTCTAATTCCTTTAATTCCTTTTTCTTCTCTGATTGCTAAAGTTAACATTTCTAGTACAATATTAAACAATAGAGGTGATAATGGACATCCCTGTTTCACTCCTGATCTTATTGGGAATGTCTCTAACTTATCCCCATTACATATAATGTTTAGTGATGGTATTAGGTAAATTCTGCTTATTATTTTAAGGAAAGCTCCACTTATTCCTATGCTCTCTAGTGTTTTTAATAGAAATGAGTGCTGGGCCAATACCAGTGGGCAGCAGTGTAGGGGGTGGCTGTGTGGTGGCATGGCAGCTAGCACAGGCCCAGGTGGGGACCTCGAGGAGCAGAGGCTGTGGCGGGAGATGGTGGCCTTCCAGGTGAGCAAGCACAAGCACATCTGATACAACCCACTGCGGGATGAGTAGTTGCTGGTGTCTGCCCACCACATGAAGCACCCCTGGCAGGGGCAAGTAGACCCTGTCCCCACTGATGTCATACCTCAGCATGACTCCCAAAACCCCCTTTGCCCTGGGACAACTCGGGCCAATGGCGAGGTGAATCCCCACTACGAGGGCACCTACCTCTTCAACAATGACTTCCCTGCCCTGCAGCCTGATGCCCCCAGTCCTGGACCCAGTGATCACCCACTGTTCAGAGCTGAAGCTGCCAGAGGGGTTTGTAAGGTCCTGTGTTTCCATCCCTGGTCTGATATCACACTGCTTCTGATGTCTGTACCTGAGATTGGAGCTGTCATTGATACATGGGCCTCAGTCATGGAGAAGTTGGTTGCTCAGTACCCCTGGGTCCAGATATTTGAGAACAAAGGAGCCATGATGGGTTGTTCCAACCCTCACCCCCACTGTCAGGTGTGGGCTAGCAGCTTCTTTCCAGATGTGGCCCAGTAGGAGGAATGATGCCAGCTGGCCTATCAAAAGCAGCATGGAGGCCCCATGCTTTTGGAATATGAGCATCAGGAAGCTGAGAGAAAGGAGTGAGTGGTCCTAGAAAGTGAACCAGCTGGTGCTGGTGCCCTTCTGGGCTGTCTGGCCTTTCCAGATGATGTTGCTGCCACGGAGACATGTGAAGAGACTCCCAGAGCTGAGCTCTGTGGAGCAGGATGATCTGGTCTGCATCATGAAGAAGCTCCTGACCAAATATGACAACCTATTTGAGACTTCCTTCCTGTACTCCATGGGCTGGCATGGTGCCCCTACTGGGGCTGAGGTTGAGGCTGATTATGACCACTGGCAGCTCCATGCCCACTACTATCCACCACTACTTCGATCTGGCACCATCCACAAGTTCATGGTTGGTTATGAGATGCTGGCCCAGGCTCAGAGGGACCTGACCCCAGAGCAGGCAGCAGAGTGTTTAAGGGCACTACCAGAAGATCATTATAGGCTTCAACAGAAGGACTCGTCCTGACTGGCTCTCAGTAGGAGGCCCCAGTTAGGACTGCTTCCAAGCAGCTCTCTACTTGTCCCCCAATTTGCTTCAACCCCTAAATCCTTTGGACCTTTAAAAAAAACAAAAAAGCTCTCTCTGCATCTATTAAGATAATCACATGATTTTGATTAGGTTTGTCATTGATGTGCTTGATTATGTTGATAGTTTTCCTAATGTTGAACCAGCTCTGCATTCCTGGTATAAATCCCACCTCGTCATAGTGTATTATCCTGGTGATGAATTGCTATAATCTTCTTGCTAATATTTTATTTAAGATTTTTGCATCGATATTAATTAGGGAAATCGGTCTGTAATTTCCTTTCTCTGTTTTGGCTCTGCATGTTTTAGGTATCAGCACCATATTTGTCTCATAAAAGAAATTTGGTAGAACTCCTTCTTCACCTATTTTTCCAAATAGTTTTTATAGTATTGGATTTAATTGCCCTTTAAATGTTTGGTAGAATTCACATGTAAAAAAAATTTTTTTAAAAAAGAATTCACTTGTAAACCCATCTGGCCCTGGAGATTTTTTCTTAGGGAGTTTGTTGATGGCTTGTTCAATTTCTTTTGCTAAAATGGGCTTATTTAAGAATTTTATTTCTTCTTCTGTTAATCATGGCAGTTTATATTTTTGTAAATATTCATCCGTTTCATTTAGATTGTCAAATTTATTGGCATAGAGGTAAAATTGGCATGTTGGTAAAACAGCTCCTAATTATTGCTTTAATTTCCACTTCGTTGGTGGTGAATTCACCCCTTTCATTTTTGGTACTAGTAATTTGGTTTTCTTCTTTCTTTTTTTTTTAATCAAATTAACCAAAGGTTTATCTATTTTATTAATTTTTTCATAATACCAGCTCTTAGTTTTATTTATTAGTTCTATAGTTTTCTTACTTTCAGTTTTATTAATCTCTCCTTTGATTTTCAGGATTTCTAATTAATATTTTTGTTTGTTTTTTGTTGTTGTTGTTGTTGTTGTTGTTTTTATGGGGCAATGGGGTTAAGTGACTTGCCCAGGGTCACACAGCTAGTAAGTGTTAAATGTCTGAGGCCGGATTTGAACTCAGGAACTCCTGAATCCAGGGCCGGTGCTTTATCCGCTGTGCCACCTAGCTGCCCCTCTAATTAATATTTAATTGAGGATTTTTTATTTGTTTGTTTTCTAACTTTTTTAGTTGCATGCCCAATTCATTGATCTCCTCTTTCTCCATTTTACTCATGTAAATATTTAGAGATAAAAAATTTCCCCTAAGAACTGTTTTGGTTGTATCCCATAAAGTTTTGGTATGTTTTCTCATTATTGTCATTCTCTTGGATAAAGTTATTGAATGTTTATATTTTTTGTTGTTTGACCCACTCATTCTTTAGGATAAGATTATTCAGTTTCCAATTAATTTTCAGTCTATCTTTCCATGGCTCTTTATTACACGTAATTTTTACTGCATCATGATCTGAGAAGGATGCATTTACTATTTCTGCCTTTCGACATTTGACTGTGAGATTTTTGTGCCCTAATATGTGGTCAATTTTTGAAAATGTGCCATGTACTGCTGAGAAAAAGGTATGTTCCTTTCATTTTTCTCTATATGTCTATCATATCTAGCTTTCATAGCATCCAAATTCTTAGAGAAGTTAAATGAGTTACAAGAGGAAATGGACAGCAAAACAATACTAATGTAGGGTCTTACGCTTCCCTTCTCAGAACCAGATAAATCTAACCACAAAATAAATAATAAAGAAGTTAAAGAAGTGAATAGAATTTTAGAAAAGCTTAGCATTGATATTACTTCATTTTCTATGGTACCTTTTAGCAATATGTAGTTTACTCCCTTATTTATTTTAATTAGATATATTTTTCCTTTTGCTTTATCTGAGATAAGAATTGCTATCCCTACTTTTTTGACTTCCAATATATTCTTTTCCAACCTTTTGCCTTTAATCTGTATGCATCTCTCTGCTTCAAATGTGTGTAGGATTCTGGTTTTTAATCCACTCTGCTATCTGCTTCCATTTTAATGGAAAGTTCATCCCATTCACATTCACAGTTATGAATATTAACTGTTTATTTCTCTCCATCCTATTTTCCCCTTTCGTACTTTTTTTCTTCTTTCAGCCTATTCCTTCTCACCAGCATTTTGCTTCTGATCCCTGCTTACCCCAATCTGCCCTCCCTTTTATCAGCCCCCCTCCCTTTTCTTTACCCTTTCCTCCCCTGCTTCTTCCCTTTCTTCTGTCAGTGCCCCCCACCTTTTCCCTAAAGGGTAAGCTAAATTTATTTATCCAAATGACTATATATGTTAGTCCCTCTTTGAACCAAATCTGATGAGAGTAAGGTTGAAACAATGCTCATCCCTCCCTTCTTTTCCTCTATTGTAATAGGTTTTTTGTGTCTCTTCATATGATATAATTAACCCCATTCCACTTCCCCTTCCTCTTCTTCCCATATGCTCCTTTTTTCACCCCTTAATTTTCTCTATATCACCACATCAAAGACAATTTATACCTATACCTTCTATGTGTACACCTATCTGCCCAAATAGAGATACAGTTTCAAGAGTTATAAATATTATCTTCCAATGTAGCAATGTAAACAGTTTAACCTTATTGAATAACTTTTTTCCTGTTTATCTTTTTATACTCCTGAGTATTATATTTGAAGATAAAATTTTCTGTTCAGTTCTGTTTTCATTTTTCATTTCATCAGGAAATCTTGAAACTCTCCTATTTCATTGAATGTCCATCTTTTCCCCTGAAAGAGAATGTTCAGTTTTGCTGGGTAGTTGACTCTTGGTTGCAGTCCAAGCTCCTTTGACTTCTGGAATATCATATTCCAAGCCTTCTGATACTTGAAGCTGCAAGGTCCTGTGCAATCCTGACTGTGGTTCCATGATATTTAAATTGTTTCTTCCTGGCTGCTTGTACTATGTTCTTCTTCACCTGATAATTCTGGAATTTGGCTACAATATTCCTTGGAGTTTTCCTTTTGGGGTCTCTTTCAGGAGGTGATTGGTGGATTTTCTCAATGACCATTTTATCCTCTGATTCTACAATATCAGGGCATTTCTCCTTGATGGTTTCCTGGAATATGATGTCTAGACTCTTTTTCTGATCATGGCTTTCAGGTAGTCCAATAATTCTCAAATTATCTCTATTTTCCAGGTCAGTTGTCTTTCCGATGAGGTATTTCACATTTTCTTCTATTTTTTCATTCTTTTGATTCTGTTTGACTGATTCATTAGCTTCCATCTGCCCAATTCAAATTTTTAAGGCATTGTTTTCTTCAGTAAGCTTTTGCAGTTCCTTTTCCATTTGGCCAAATGTATTTTTTAAGTAATTGTTTTCTTCAATCAATTTTTGTGCTTCCTTTTCCAAGCTGTTTGTAAAGAATTAATTGTGATTTGAGGTTTTTATGACCCCATCTTTTGACTAGAATTAAAAAAACCACAGTGCACGCACTGGCCCGGGGCTCAGGCACTTCACTTCTTCAATGGCACGGTGCTCTACCCACTGGCTATAGCCATTGCCATGGCACTGGCAGCTCACATCATCACCACTCACCACCGCCTACATGGGCCTAGCAAAATTATAATCACTGGAAGCCCAGTGAGGGCATTCATGTGACTGTCAGTCAGGGCTGCCAGCAATTAGCTTGGGGCTGTGTGTGGACAGCCTGGGGTCTGCTTGGAAGGAGAAGGGAGGAGATTTGCCATTCTGGCATTGGAGCTGGAAAGAGATAGGATGCAGCTGCATGTTCTGCTGAGCCCCAGGTGGTGGTGTGATTCAGGTCATATTATTTTCCTTCCCCATTCCTTTTTTTTCCTTTCCCTTAATTCTACTAATCTTACTTGTGTTTTTAAGTTCATTCTTGTTAATAAACCCTGTTCTGTTTTTGTTTTTGTTTTTTTGGTGAGGCAATTGGGGTTAAGTGATTTGCCCAGGGTCACACAGCCAGTAAATGTCAAGTGTCTGAGGCCGGATTTGAACCCAGGTCCTCCTGAATCCAGGACTGGTGCTCTATCCACTGTGCCACCTAGCTGCCCCAAACCCTGTTCTGTTTTTGAAAGAGGCTGTTAATCTCCTTCCTTGCCCCAATATTGTGGTGAGCCACCTAACACTCCCCAATTAAAATTTGGCCCCTACAGATTGATTCTTTGTGCTTCCTTTTCCAAGGTATTGATTCTTTCTTCATAATTTTCTTGTTTACCTTTCATTTCTCTCATTTCTTTTCCCATTTTTCTTCTACCTCTCTCATTTGATTTTTTTAGATCCTTTCCTTTTTTTTTTTTTTTTTTGGCTTGGCAATGAGGGTTAAGTGACTTGCCCAGGGTCACACAGCTAGTAAGCATCAAGTGTCTAAGGCCAGATTTGAACTCAGGTCCTCCTGAATCCAGGTCTGGTGCTTTATCCACTGTACTACCTAGTTGTCCCCTAAAATCCTTTTTGAGCTCTTCCAAAAAGGCTTTTTGACCAAATTATCTTCCCTCTTGAGGCTTCACATGTAGGAATTTTGACAGTATTGTCCTCATCTGATTTTGTGTTTTGCTCATCTCTGTTGACACAGAAGTTCTCAGTGGTAAGGGCCCTTTTCTGTTTCTTACTCATATTGTAGCCTTTTTTTTTTTTAAATTTAAGTTGAGGTCTGCTCCTAGGACACAGGAGCCACTGTTTCAAGCTTCTTGTGTTGAGGGATAGTGGCCAGGTCACTGGCTTTCTGCTCTGAGGCCTTTGTGACTTGTGGATTCCTCACCACCCTTGGCTTATTCCCTGCACTTGCTCCCTGCACTGGGATGGCTTGGCCTAGTTGCACCTGTCCTGTGGGTGGTTTTCTATCTGGTAATTTGTCCTCTCAGCCAGTGTTGAAGGATCTCCCAACTGGCCTGCTGTGCCACCAGCTTGCTGAGTCAGGATCAAGGGGCCTCAGTTGATGTACTGTGGCCAAGAGTTTCCTGCTGACTTGCCCAGACCCCCTCCATGCTGCACTGCACAGAGCTGAGCTACACTCCCCTTTTGCCCAAGTGAGACCAACCTTTCCTGAAGTCTTAATTATTTCAAATCGGAAGATTGTGTCTCTCTCTCTCTCTTTGTAGGTTCTGTGGTTTCAGAATCTGTTTAGAAGCTTGATTTAATGATGTTTGTGAGGGAAATGAGAGCTCAAGCAACTTCCTGGCTTTTTTCCGCCATCTTGGCTCTGCCTCTCAATGTTTTTTACCTTGCAACTACTAGTGATCTGTGTTATTAATGTTTCACATTGAGTACAGAGTAATTTCAGATTCTATAGCTATACTTACCATGTTAATTTTTTTTACTGAACTGAATAGTTGATCAAACAATTCACAAAATAACAGCCTTTTTAATTTGGAAAGGTCCTTTATCAGACAAAGAAAAAAAATATCCCTCCTATAAAATGTCATTCATCCTCTGCTATCCCACAACAGCTCATTCCTCCTTTGGAGTTTTCTAATTATTAGATCTTCCCTTAGATAAGCTCTAAATTTGTCTTTTTGGAACTTTCAACATTTATCCCTTATTCTTTCCTCTGAAAACAAACAGAACAAATGTAACCCCATGTTTCAACAAATCATCTCTTCCCCAGAAAAAAGCCCAAATAATTCATTTCCTTAAACTGATCTTTGTATGACAGGAATTCAAGGTGCTTCACTCTTTTTTTTTTTACTACCTTTGGAAGATTTTAACCTTATTGATGTCTTTCCTTAAGTGTGGTACCTAGATATAAACAAAGCATTCCACATATACTCTATTATACTCTACTATAGCAAAGTTTAGGGGAACTATCACTTCCTTATTCCTACAAGTTATAACTTATAGCCCAAGATCTCAATAGTTGTTATGTTTCCTGCCATAGCATACTGTTCATTCATACTGAGCTGACAATTAACTAAGTTTCCAGATCTTTGTCACACAAAATGTTATCTAAACAGAAATTCCCCATCTCATTTATGTTAAATACTTTTATGAACTCTAATGTAAGTTCTTACTTTCTATTAAATTTCATCTAATTTATTCAGCCTAATATTTATTCTAGTTCGTGAGGATCTTTTTGGCTTCTGACTCTGACCAAAAGTGCCAACCATCCCTCTGAAGCTGGTGTCATCTAAAACTCTGATTAAATATAATTTGTGCCTTGAGCCAAGTCATTGATAAAAATAATAAATTTTATAAGATCAAGTACACATCCCTAGGGCACTTTACCAGTAATCTTGGCATGGAATGATCATTGATTACATTTTGATTCAAACAGTTCTAAAATCATATAATTTTACTATAACTTGTGGCAGACCTAGGCACTAGAACATCCCCCTGAACTACTTATTTAATGATTTCAGTCTCATATGTGATATAGTCACACTGGCCATTAGCAGTTACTGCTTCTTCATAGAGATATTTATATTTAATAGTGAGCTCAAAAATTTTGCCAAGAATGAAATTCAAGCTCACCAGCTCCTATGTACAGACTCTTATTTTCTTTTTTTGAAAATTCAGGCAAGATTTCTCCTTTGTTAGTTCTGATGTAACTCTCTATAATCCTTCAAATATCACTCATCAGCCTCATCTGTCAGTTCTTTGAGATTCCAGAGATAAAGTTTATCTGGGGCAGGTGATTTGTTTTTTATCAAGGGCACCAAATAATGTCTAACAGCTTCCTTATTTACACTGTGTATCACTATTAGTCTAAATATTTCCCTTTTGCAGAAAGAACCTGCTAAATCTTGTATTATCCTGGCAGTCATTTAATCTCTTTAAGTAAATTATTTAATCTCTCTCAACCTCATATTCTTTATCTACAAAATAGGGATAACAATAACTGCTACTTCAAAGGATTGTTGTGGGGCTCAAATGAGTTAACATGAAAAGTACTTTGTAAACCTTACAGCACTATATACATACTAACTATTATTATTATTGAATTTTATTACTCAACTAATCATTTTAGAATGATGAAATATGGCCCATTTGAATGTTTTGATGTTTCTTCCACCTACTTGGATCATGTCTCTGGTGCTCCAGCTTTCTTTTATTTATGGTTCATCAATTTGAAAATAGAGCAATTTATGAGTTTTTCCACATCTTCATTTTTTTCCTCTTATGCTTTATTGTCTCTCTTCAGATCAGGCAAAATGAAATATGGATGGAAGAAACCAAACCACAGTGACAGAATTCATTTTTCTTGGTTTTTCTGGTGTCCAACAACTAAAGATCACACTCTTTGTGTTGTTCCTTACTGTGTACCTACTCTCCCTCACTGGAAATGCCCTGATCATCATCATTGTCCTCATGGAACCCATGCTCCACACTCCTATGTACATTTTCTTAGGAAATCTTTCCTTTCTGGAGATTTGGTACACCACAGTCACAGTGCCCAAACTATTGGCCACCTGTGTATCACAGATTGTCACTATCCCTGTTGCTGAATGTGTAGCTCAATACTATTTCTTCTTCTCCCTGGGAGCTACTGAGTGTATCCTCCTGGCTGTAATGGCCTATGATCGTTACCTTGCCATTTGTAATCCTCTGCACTATGCAATCCTAATGCGTCCTCAAATCTGCCTTCGGTTTTCAGCTTGCTCCTGGGTAGGTGGTTTTATTGCCCCACTGATGCCTACCATTCTCATCTCCCAGCTCTACTTCTGTAGCCCTCAGAAGATCAATCATTTTTTCTGTGACTCAGATCCCATCTTCAAGCTCTCTTGCTCAGACACCTTCATAGTGGAGGCTGTGGGCTACACTTGTAGTTCTGTGGTGATTTTGAGCTCTTTCCTGCTCACAATGTCTTCCTATGGTCAAATAATAATTACCATCATCAAGATGCCTTCTCAGGAGGCCAAGAAGAAAGCTTTCTCTACCTGTGCCTCTCACCTGACTGTTGTCACCATTTACTATGGTACCATCATATTTACCTATGTGCGTCCCCCAGCTAAATACAATTTCACCATTGGCAAAGTCATATCTGTCTTCTATTGTGTGATTACCCCACTGTTAAATCCACTTATCTATACACTGAGGAATAAAGATGTGAAGAAAGCTCTCAAAAAAGCTCTGACCAGAAATAAGTTGCTTCTGGCCAAAAATATGTAATGTTTTTGAATGCCCAGTTAAAATTTATTCTCATTTCATCATTTGCAAAAAGTGGTGAAATGAGGGAAGATGAAATGATAATTTTAATTCTATATACTATCCTAAAAATTATTTTACATGTCTTAAAAAATCTATGCTTGATTTATGTCCTTTCTTTTTACATTGTAGTAATTTACCCCACCTCCAATTGATTCCCCCTTTGTAACAAAGAAAAACCATTAAATACAACTATCTAATAAAATGACCATATCCAATATGTATATGAAGGTATATATGAAATAATATATGATATATGCATGTGTGACACACATATTTTATATACATGATGATGTACATATAACAAATATACAAATGTCCTAGTAGTCCTCCCCATCTGTCCCTTAATGTGAGGGGTGAAGAACTATTTTTTATCTATTCTTTGGCAACTTAATTAATTCTTCAATTACTCAGAGTCTGACTTATACTTTTATTAATCTTTTCATGTACATCTTAGTCATTATGCATACTGTTATTTGGGTTCTGCTTATTTTCTCTGCATCAGTTGATACAAATCATGCCCTTTTCTGACTTTCTCATATTTGTTATTTATATTGAACAATAATTTCCTTCATATATAATATTTGGTTTTCCCCCATCTATTTCCCAATGAATAGTTACCCAATTTGTTCCAATTCTTTGATGCCACAAAGGAATATTTTGGTACAAATTGGGCTTTTGTTTCTATCCTTGACTCCTTGGGTTACTTATCCAGTAATGGGGTTACTGGTCAAAGGAATATTGCAATGGGAATAATAATAATAGCATTTACTTCATGATGTTGTGAAGTATATAAAGAGATTATATAAGAATATATAAATATATAATATGCATATATAACACATATATGCATGTAACTTGTATGTAAGGACACATATGTATATATGATCATGTGTTTATCTATGTGTATATTGGTTTCAGTCCATGAAGCAGGAACTCAGGAGGCTGTTTCTGGTTATGGGGTGGCATGATGTTGGGTGCCTTTGACATTTTGGTATGACACAGAGCCTGGAGGGTTTCTGAGGACTTCCTGCTACCCTGTGATGTGGTGGGGAGGAGATGGAGGTGAAGCTATGTCATTTAGAATAAGAGATAGCTTCAAGATCAGCCTCTTAGTTTAAATCTCCTATAGGACAAGTAGTCCACTTAATCTTTAGACTCTTTATGAAGGAAGGTGGGGATGGCCAGGAATCTTTTCCTCTAGTCCACCATTGCTTCTATAAGGAGAAAGGACTCAACTAGACAAGCTTCTACTTGGGTCCTTTGTTGTCTTTTCTGCTTTAGGTTGTTCTCATGGAGTTGTTGTTCATTTTCAGAGACCAATGACATCATGAGAGTGAGGTCTTGACTTGTGGGTAAATTGGATTTAAGTGAGACAGTTACACAAAATTGTCAGACTTAATTTCAAAGTCATTGAAATCCAGTGGCAAGACAAAAATCAAGATGCCTGCTGATGGCCCTAGATGCAATGGATGACCTTGAACCCTGTAAGGTCTTTTTAATGACCCTATCTTGCTTGCTTGTCATTGTATTCCAAGAGCTTAGCATAGTGCCTGGCACTAGTAAATAATTTTTTAAAATCTACCTACCAACCAAGTAAAGTGTTAACAAGTAGCACCTGCTAAACATTTGTTCATTTAGGTAAATTAAAAATCCATTTGCAATCTTGTTTACACTGATAAGAAGTCCTTTCTTGACAGAGTTAAAATAAACTTTTTCCTATCCTCATGCTAAATTATTTGGGATCTAAAATTAATGAAGATTTTATTATACACTGATTAGAACAGCCTGAAAAAATAGTTTTCTTTGGGCACCAGCATTTCTAATAACATGAATTCAACAACACAAATAGTTTAACCTTAGTAGAACTTAAAACAAGAGCAGAAGGTAGTAGGTGAGGGGGAGGAAACAGTTGTCTGTATAGGAAGGAGGTTTTAAGTGTAAGAATTAAGCCTAGAAGGTTTTGTGTGTTTGTATTACATCTGAAAAGCGATCTGATTTAAGAACAGCTCACCAAACCACCACCTAAGAAAACTACCAGCAAAGAAAAAAAAAAGAAAAGAAAAATAAAGGTTAGGTGACTTGCTTATGGTTTCACATCTAAGACAGCTGAGCCTTGAATTTAAATATTCTGACTCCTAATCCTTGACTTCTCCACTACATCACACTTCAGTTGATGACTGTTGAGTCCTTTTCTGCACCACCTTAACCTTTCATAATTACTGTGCTATTTCATAGACTGTTTATATTTTACCCTCCTCTCCCATTTGACCCCTACTTGAGTCTTTAGTTCCAGGATTTCTTAGAAGTCCCCCCAACACACACACAACCCTTCCTAATTCATCCTCTCCTTCTACAGAGTTCCCACAGAAAATTCTGAAATTTACTCCTACAGAATAAAAAAAAATAGAATCCAAGATAGCTCTAAGCCAACCACATAACCAGGGAACCGATTTGGTTGTATATGAAGATTTTTTTTTTTTTGGCAGGGCAATGAAGGTTAAGTGACTTGCCCAGGGGAACACAGCTGGTAAGTGTCAAGTGTCTGAGGTTGGATTTGAACTCAGGTCCTCCTGAATCCAGGGCCAGTGCTTTATCCAATGTGCCACCTAGTTGCCCCTCACCTAACCTTTCTAAGGCACGATTTCTAAGGTCACTGAAAAAAGATACTCAATTCAACAGATACCTACTATATAAACACCTACTACATGCAAAGCATTAGGAATACAATGATGAAAATAAAAGTGTCTGCCCTCAAAGACCATACATTTATTTTCCTAGGGTGGGGTTGGGGTAGGGCAAGAAGGCACCTGCAGCTGCACAATATGTATTAAAGGGAATCCATCAGTGCAGAGTTCCCAAGATCTTTCTGGAGAAGAATCCCTTCTACTGTGGTTCATTTGAATGGAGGTCAGTAAATTGAGAGGCAAAAAAGTATCAGCTGATGGGAAGTTACCCATGGGTTTTACACAGTGACCCTAAAGTAGCAAAAGGAGATCATCAGGTAAAGCTGCTCAGCCACTTCCCTTATTTGGGAAACTGAGTAATAGGGATGTCAGGTGATTTGGGGAAGGAAGTGTTCACCTTGGGGGTCTCAAGGATAGCAAACATCAGGTCTGTTCTAGTGCGATAATGCATTTCTTCCAAGAATGGTCTTATCAAAATATCCTGATGGGGCAGGAAGTCTCGAAGACAGTGGAGGCCTCCTTCAGGAGAGAAATAAATAAGGTTTATCCTGTCTTTGCTAGATTTAGGGTGTGTCTCTGTTTATAAAATGCTGTACCTCTGTTTTACCTCTAAGGTTATTTTTTTCCCTAAGGAGACAGTATACTCCCCAAATTCATTGCTCATAGGATTTGTCCATTTCCTCCATAGTACAGAAAAAAGTATGAATGTATATATACATATACATACATATAATAAATACTTATGTACCTATGCATTTATTATGATGAATTATGGACCACCTGGATTTGATGGAGCTGCCTTATTATCCAAAAGGATTTTATGAAACCCTGTATTAATAGGAGCAAAATGACCTTCAACTTCAACTGAACTTGAAACTTGAGAGTGAAATGTGCTCTTTTCAGTAGACAGATACATTATTCAAATCCTGGGGGCTTCTTCTTACCCTCCCCACCATTCTCTTCCTTTTCCTGCTGAACTAGCAGTTACAATTGAGAGAAAACAGTGTTCCTCTTAGATAGGGCAGGCTACATTGTTTAGGTCCCAGGGGCTTCTTGCCCTTCCCAAAATTCTCTTCCTTTTCCTGTTAAGCTAGCAGTCAGCCATCTAAAATACTATATATATCTATATAGATAGATAGATATAATGTTAATATGAATATATGGATCACCTGGATTTGATGGAGGTACCTTATTATCCAAGGGGAGTTTTATAAAACCCTGGATTAATAGGATTAATAGGAGCAAAATGTCCTTCAACTGAACTCCAAACCTGAACCCAGATGGCTAGCAGATAAAAGACCCTACCTAGTGACTTCTTTTCCCTCAGGATAGTAAGTCCCTATCTTATGTAACATCTGAGCTTCCTCATCCTTGCCAAACCCTTTTTTGGAATCCTATAGTCTTATCATGATGCTTCTATATTTCCTCCATACTTGTAATAACTGAAATTGTTAAACTACTTTTTGCTTCTGGGTTGATTTCTGTATCATACTATTGAAACTGACAAAACCCTGTAATCAGTGGACTAAAACCATATATACCCTGAGAAATGGGGAGTCCTCTGAGCTTCTCTCTTAGGAGGGAAGTCTCCACATGATCATGTTTTGTTAACTTTCTTCTTGGGCAATAAAATATTAAGTTGATATTTATGGTTTTTTTCTGTCTCTGATTTATTTTCATAGGAGAAATTAAACATTATTTCTCTGATCTGTAGGAGACAGACAGATATAGCATGTTCTCTGATCTGGTTCATTGTAGGAGATATAAGATGTAATTTCTCTGATCTGTTTATTAATTTGTAGGAGAAATTAAACATTTCTCTGATTTGTTTGTAGGAGGCAGGCAGATACAAAAGCTATATTTTAATATTTGACCATATATACATATGAATATATATATGGTTAAATATATATAATAGTGTTTCTGTTAAGTCGAATTATCAAACTGATTGGTATTTCCTACATTCTCATTATAACTGAAATTGTTTTGTTTTGCTTTTGGGGGGGGGCAATGAGGGTTAAATGACTTTCCCAGGGTCACACAGATAGTAAGTATCAAGTGTCTGAGGCCGGATTTGAACTCAGGTCCTCCTGAATCCAGGGTCAGTGCTTTATCCACTGTGCAACCTACCTGCCCCCTGTAACAGAAATTGTTAAAGCGATTTGCATTACATCCATTCTTGTTATAGTATTTGCTTTTAGGTTCATTTGTATCATGCTAATGACACTGATAACACCCTGTAACCAGTGAGCAAAGAAACCCTTAAGAGAGAGGGAGTCTTCAAGTTCCTTCTTTGGAAGGGGTCTCGGCATGATTCGTGCCTGCTTGTTCTTGGGACAAATAAATTGTACTTATGTTTTTCCCTAGCAGTTTTCTGATCTGTTTTTTTTTCATTGGAGGACAGGTACAGAAACAAAATTTTACTATATATATGTGTATATATTACATGTATAATATCTAGTTATCCTCTTGTCATTGACCATCTTGTTTGATGCAGAAGCTTCCTTTAACACTAGCCAGTTCCAAACCATTGGGACTGAGGACCTCCAGATCTCTTGAATTCACAAGGTCACCTCCAAGTATAGACATGCACACCATAAAGCCCCGTTTAAGAACCCTGTTCTATTAGGCTGAAAGTACAGTGTCTTGTTACACTATGGGAATGGTGATAGCAGGAGCCCCAAAGAGTTAATTCTGCATCAGAAATCTTGGGAATATTTTTCCCCAGTTGATTTGACTGTATTATTGATCAGTGCAAAGTTAGGAGTGAGTTCCTCCTTTTGGGGAAAAGAATCTTCAGTTAGAGTAATTTAGGCCTCAGATTAGACATTTGAAAACTAGTTGTAATGTGATTTGGAAAAGACAGCTCTGATTCAAAGGCTTTTTAAAGAAATTAGGTAGGCAGAGCCACGGATTTAAATCTCAGACCCCTTGGGGAAAATTCTGCAAAGGGGCTCCCCCTCCTTTTTCATCCATTGCCTAGGAAAGCCTCCTTTCTATTTTTAGTCAGCAGTCCTTTCTCTAAACCCCAGACTGTAAAGTGCTTTATCCACTGCGCAACCTAGCTGCCCATATATGAAGATTTTTAAAGAGAAATGAGAATTGAAGGCAGGAAATGGTCTCAGGAGGCAGCACTGCTAAAGCTAAAAAGATGACAATAAGATCTAGCAATGCATAGTCTTCATAGCAGATGTCTCCTAGGAGAAGGGTAATGAATTGCTCTGGGACTGAAACAAGAAAAACCTGATTGTAATGGAATGTCTTTAGGCTATAAAGAAAAGCCTGAAATTTTCCATGATTGAGCAGTACCATTTGAACATCATAGTCACATGGGTAAGGGCAATCTTATATAGGCTATGTATGTAAGGTAAGTATTCTTAGCAATGATGGCAGAGAGGGAGCCTTCCTGCCAGTTCAGCAATGTGAAAGAGAACATTGTTAGAATTGGAGGCAAAAAAGGTTAATTGTGTCAGTCATGGAAGTACCAGCACACTGGCTCCAGAGGTTGCAGCTAGAAAAAAAAAGAAGTTAGATGCCCAGTACAACAATAACAAATGCTGGATCAAACTGTTATAGGGGAAATTGATGGGAGTGTTGGGGTTGGGAGGCCTTAGGAACTCTCACACACAAATCCAATTAGAATAAAATATTTTATTTAGGTGCTAGAGAAAGAAAACCTTGAAACAAGTCTCAAGGGGAGGTAGATTCAGGGATGGGGTTCTCTGAGATATCTATCTCCTCAAGCAGGAGAAAGGCAAATACTTTTGTGGAGGACCAATGGTGGAGGAACGATCATCTGACTGTGGAAAGTTCCCTTATTGGGGACATCACCCACTGGTGGTGGATGGGGGAAGTTGGATGAGAGGCAGCTCTGATCTCTCAAGCTATCTCCATTCCCCTGACTCAGCCAGGCTTAGCTCCCTGAGGGGTGGGGGAGACTGGAATGAAGGGTGGTGGTCCTGGAATTAACTCAGTGCATCTTATCTCTTTAGGTGTGTCTGTCCTTTGGTTTAGATGCTCAAGATGGTTCCCTTAGTTCCCCCAGAAAACTTCTAAGGTACCCCAGATCCATAACAAAACCAATTATTTGAAATCAATATCTAGAAATGATATGGGGACAATAAATACTGTGAGTGTTTAGACCTCATTGCTAAATGTTTTCATCTTTGCTGTCTTCTTGAACTTCTCATGCAGAAAGGATGTTTGGATTCTGATTTCTAAGCTTATTATCGTCTTCTTATAAGAAATATTTATGTTCTCAGTTTCATTAAAAATCCATTTTATTCCTTATAAAATTCTTAATTTTAGTGGGTATTATATATGTATATATATATATATATTTTGCTGTAAACTAGATTGTTTCCTTTCTGAAATATTGTCTTTTAAGCTCCCTGGTTTTTATATTGACAATTATTAAATCATGTTGACTGCCATGTTGACTCCACCTACTTTTTTTTCTTTTTCTTTCTTTCTTTCTTTTTCTTTTTTTTTTTTGCAACAAACATTTATTTTATTTTTTCCAGTTACATGTAAGGGTAGTTTTCAACATTCATTTTCATAAGATTTAGAGTTCCAAATTTTTCTCCCTCCCTTTCCTCCCTGCTCCACAAGACAGGAACCAGGTAATGTATGTACAATCCACAGGTGCTTTTTTAAAAATCAGTCCTTTCTATGGGTGTGGATAGTAAGCTTCATTAAGTCATTCACAATTACTCACTGAACAATACTGCTGTCATCATGTACACTGTCCTCCCTGCTCTGCTCACTTCACTCAGTTCATGAGTCTTTCCAGGTTTTTCTGGGATCATCCTGTTTGTCATTTCCTATAGCACAATACTATTCCACCACAATCATATACCACAGCTTCTTCTGTCATTCCTCAATTGATGTGTCCATCAATTCCCTCGATTCTCAATTCTTAGCTGCCACAAAGAGTTGCTATAAATATTTTTTGTACAATTTTTCCCCCTTTTCTCTTTTTCATGATTACTATTGTTAACCATTCCCCTTCCATCCTCTTCCCTTCCCCATGATATTTACTTTATTATCCATCTTCTTTCATCCTATCCCTCTTCAAAAGGGATTTGCTTCTGTCTGTCCCCTCCCCCAATCTGCCTTTCCATCTTTTGTCCCTCTCCCTCTATCCCCTTACCCTCCTATTTACTGCAGGGTTAGAGAGATTACTCTACCCAAGGTTTTGAGCCAATTCTGATGACTGTTAGGCTCATTTATTGCCCAGATTAAAGAGATTACTCCACCCAGTTGGGTGTGTTGATCCCTCCTTGAGGAAACTCTTATGAGTTTAAGGTCTTTGAGCCTTTTCTGATGAGTGTAAAATTCATTTACTTCCCTGCTCCTCCCCCATCTATTCCCCCACTCCATAAGCCTTTTCCTGTTTCTTTCATGTAGGATTTCACCCCTACCTCTGTCCTTCCCCTTCCCCTTCCCCTTCCCCCAGTGCATTCCCCTCACTCCTCAATTTAACCCTAAAGATGTCATCATGGGGCAGCTAGGTGACACAGTGGACAAAGCATCCACCCTGGACCCAGGGGGATCCCAACCAAAACCTGTCCTCAGACACAAGACAATCACGCACTGTATGACCCTAGGTATGTCCTCCAGCTCCAATGTTTTATGGTTCTCTACGGTCTTGTATTTGAAAGTCAAATTTGCCATTCAGTTCAGGTCTTTTCATCACAAATACCTGAAAGTCCTTTTTTTTTTTTCATTAAAGTCCCATTTTTTCCTCTGCAAGATTATGATGAGTTTTGCTGGGTAGGTGATTCCTGGTTGTAATCCCAATTCCTTTTACCTCTGGAATATCATATTCCATGCCCTCTGGTCCTTTAATGTGGAAGCTGCTAGATCTTGTTCTATTCTGACTGGGGCTCCACAGTACTTAAATTCTTTCTTTTTGACAGCTTGCAATATTTTCTTCTTGATCTGAGAGCTCTGGAATTTGGCTATAATATTCCTAGGAGTTTTCCTTTTGGGATCTCTTTCTGGATGTGATTGGTAGATTCTTTCAATTTCTATTTTATCTTCTGCTTCTAGAATATTAGGGCAATTTTCCCTGAGAATATCTTGGAAGATGATGTCTAAGCCCTTTCTTGATCATGGTTTTCAGGTCGTCCAATAATTTTCGAATTATCTCTCCTGGACCTATTTTCCAGGTCAACAGTTTTCCCCAGAAGATATTTCACATTGCCTTCTATTTTTTTATTCATTTGGATTTGCTTTATTGTGTCTTGGTTTCTCATAAAGTCACTAGCTTCCATTTGTTCAATCCTCATTCTTAGGCAATTATTTTCATCAGAGAGCTTTTGTACCTCCTTTTCCATTTGGCCAATTTGACTTTTCAAGCTGTTGACTTTTTTCTCATGTCTTTCCTGCATCACCCTCATTTCTCTTTCCATTTTTTCCTCTACCTCTCTAACTTTATCTTCAAAGTCCTTTTTGAGTGCCTCTATGGCCTGAGACCAATTCATATTTTTCTTGGAAGCTTTAGATATAGGGGCCCTGACATTGACATCTTCCTCTGAGGGTGCACCTCGATCTTCCTTGTCACTGAAGAAACTTTCTATGGTCCTCACCTTTCTCTGTCTGCTCAACTTGCCTTTCTTTTACTTGGCTTTTAGCTCCTTTAAGTGGGGCACTATTTCCAGGCTGCAGTATCCCAAGCTTCAAAAGTCCCAGGTGGTATGATTTAAAGGTTCTTCACTCACCTGGCCTGTTCCCTGGTCTGTAGATGACACCAGACCAGCTGGCTAATCAACCAGCTTTGTGTATTGTGGTTGTTAGCTCCGATGAGCCTGTGCCCCTTCCCCACCTGTGCCACTGCTACTCAAGCCTACCTCCTGGTTCCCAGCAGGGGTAAAAAATCCAAGTTCTGCCTCAGCACCAGCATAGACCCCTGGAGTCTCCCCACTGCCAAGGTCTCAGCCCTCTCACCAGACTGTGAATCACAGACAACACTGGCACTTCAGCTTATTCAGAGGCTCTGGGGGGGTCTCCTTCTCTGGTTAGGTCTTCCTGAGACTGGATCTGTGTCAGGGTGACTTTGGGGTTGGGCTCCACTCCTGTCTCAGCACAGCAGCTCCCTCCTTATGACCTTCCAAGCCATTCTTGGTTAGAAGATGATTTCAGCACATTCTTCTGTGGGTTTTGCTACTCCAGACATTGTCCTATGGCATTATTTGGTTGTTTTTTGGAGCAATTGTGTTGTGAGTTTGAGAGCTCCTCTGCCATCTGGGCTCTGCCCTGGAAGTTGACTCCACCTACTTTTTGTTTCAATACATGGTACCAGATGTGCATATAGTAGAAATAGAAATGTAACCAAAGAAATCAAAGATAGAGAAAGCACCTGGACTAAACCCAGTATGCAAAGGTGGAGGTCCACTCTGGAGGTGACACAATATTGAAATATATCTGAGAGAGTATAATTAAAAATACATATGTAAAATTCTTCAATTACATAACACTTATTAAGAGTACTTTATGGGGCAGCTAGGTGGCACAATGGATAAAGCACCAGCCCTGGATTCAGGAGGATCTGAGTTCAAAATCTGGCCTCAGACACTTGACACTTACTAGTTGTGTGACCCTGGGCAAATCACTTAGCCCCAATTGCCATGCTTAAAAACAATAACAACAAAAAAAGAGTAATTTACACATGCTTATCAAGAGCATCCTCAATGATGGTAAAAGGGAGAAGAAAGATTTCTACAGTAGACCACTAATTTACTATGACACAGTTCACAATAAGATGTCAAAGTACAAGACACCCTACACCCTGTGCTTATTGTTTGTTGGGTATTGTTTTTTAAAGCACTTGGCTCAGGGAAGGTAGATGGCACAGTGGATAAAGCACTGGCCCTGGATTCAGGAGGACCTGAGTTCATTTCCGGCCTCAGACACTTGACAGTTACTAGCTGTGTGACCCTGGACAAGTCACTTAAGCTCACTGTCCCATTAAAAAAAGCACTTGGCTCAGTAGAGAAAATAAGGGTTTACCCATGCATATTTAAATTATGCAAGATTCCTTGAAATATATAACAGATAACTATTTCAGCAAACTATTTCAGCAACTTTCTATTCATTACACTTTCAAGTGAAACATAAAACATGGAGTCACTCATTTATCAGATCCAGTTCAGAATCCAGTGACATCTTCTAGATACTACTTTGGTGAGGTCTTCCAGATATTACTCTTTCCAGATAATGATGACACCTTAGTGGACAACCAAAAAAACTCATCCATCAGGCATCAAAATGAAGAAAAGGATGAAGGCAAACTGGATTGTCTTTGAGAGATTTTCACAGTCCCTTTAATGACACCAAACCTCTCTAAAGCTCCTCTTTTAAACAGAAATACTTTCATCTGGAAGAACAAAAGCTCAAGAATATTTCATACTGGCTAAGAAATATAGTGGTGGATTGGTGGAATAGGTTAGACACAAAACATAGCAGTCTCCTGTTTGAATGAATGAATATTTTAATTTGAATGAATATAGCAGTCTCCTGTTTTATAAACCTGAAGATTCAAGCCTTCAGGATAAGAACTCACTATTTGAAAAAAATTTCTGGGAAAACTGGAAAATAGTATGGTAGAAACTAGGCATAGATGTTTCTTACACCATACACTAAAGTAACATCAAAATGAGTACATGATCTACACATAAAGGGTGATACCATAGGCAAACTAGAAAAGGAAGTGTGGGGACCAATTTTTAATTGGGGAGTGTTAGCTAAGCGGCTTGCCACAATACTGGGGCAAGGAAGGAGACCAGCAGCCTCCCTCAAAACAGAACAGGATTTATTTTAACAAGAACAAACTTAAAAAAAAAAAACAAACAAACCACAAACAGGATCAGTAGGATCAAGGGAAAGGAAATAAAATGGGGAAAGGGAAATTATACAACCTCAATAGATACCACCACCCAGGACTCAGCTGAGAATATGCAGCAGAACTCCTGTCGTTCCAGCATCCAGCTCAATGACCAATTCTCCTCCCCCAATCCCAGAAAAACCCCACACAGCCCGAGCCAATGGGATGCCCACTCTGACAGTCACATGACTCCCTTCAGTAGGTTTCCAATCATTATAATTTTGCCAGGTCCACATAGGCGTTGGCGAGTGGTGATGATGTGAGGTGCCAGCACCATGGCAACGGCTAGAACCAGTGGGTGGAGCACTGTGTGGTTTGCAGAGCCTCAGGCTAGTGTGCACCGAGGCATAAAAACCTCAAATAACAATTAATTCTTTACAGAAGGAATAGTTTACTTGTCAGGTTTTTGGGGAAGGGAAGAATTTATGACCAAAGATGAAATTTTGCATAATGAAATGCAAAATGGATCATTTTGATTGCATTAGATTAAAAAGTTTTTGCAGAAACAAAACCCATGATTAGAGGGAATGCGTTTCTAAAATATATAGAGAACTGAATCAAATATATAAGAATACAACCCAATTGGGGAATGGTCAAAGGATATTCAGATGAAAAAAATAAGTTATATAGTGATTGAGAAATCACTACTGATTAGAGAAATGCAAATTAAAACTACTTTGAGGCACAAACGCACACCTATTCAATTGGCTAATATGACAAAAAAGGAAAATGATAAATTTTGGAGATGTGGGAAAATTGGAACACTAATGTACTGTTAGTGGAGTTATGAACTGATCCAACCATTCTAGAGAGCAGTTTGGAACCATGCCCCACAGACTGTAAAACTGTGCATACCCTTTGACCCAGTAATAACTACTACAGATCATAAAAAAGGGAAAAGGACCCACATGTACAAAAATGTTTTTGTGGTGGCAAAGAATCAGAAATTGAGGGGATGTGCATAAATTGTGGATTTGTGATAAATGAATGTAATGGAATACTATTGTGCTGTAAGACATGATGAGTAGGCAGATTTCAGAAAAGCCTGGAAAGACCTACATGAATTGATGCTAAGTGAAATGAACAGAACCAAGAGAACATTGTGTCAGCAACACTGTGTGATGATCAGCTGTGATAGACTTAGCTCTTCTCATCAATAAAATGGTCCAAAACAATACCAAAAGATTAATGGTGGAAAATGCTCTCCACATTCAGAAAAAGAACTATGAAGTCTGAATGCAGCTTGAAGCATACTGTTTTCATTTATGTTGTTGTTTTTTAATTGTTGTTTCTTCCTTGTGTTTTTTTTTCCTTTTGTTCTGATTCTTCTCTCACAACATGACTAATGTGGGAATATGTTTAAGATGATTGTAATGTATAATCTATATCAGATTGCTTGCTGACTTTGGGAGTGGGGAGAGAAGAGAGGGTGGGAGAAAAATTTGGAACTCCAAATCTTACAAAAATGAATTTTGAAAACTATCTTTACATGTAGTTGTGGAAAAATAAAAAAGAAAACTAGAAAAAATAAATAGCTATTATATAGCTATTATATAGTTGTGAGTCATGAAACACTATAGTCTTTGTTCTTTATTCTTTATTTTCTTAATTCAATTTTATTTTTTATAGGTCTACATTCCCCCTTTTCCCTATATCTTGCCTTGTTACAAATGTGTGTATATATATTCAAGCAAAATATATATATATATATTCAAGCAAATGTATATATATATTCAAGCAAAACAGATTTTCAAATTAGCTGAGTCCACAAAAATTATGCTCAATTTGAATTGTAAATTCATGACTGATCTATTAGGAGGTGACATGTTTCATTTTGAGTCCTCTGGAATGTTGGTCATTGGAACACTATAATCTTTAAAGATCTGAAATTTAAAAATTATCCATTATCAATAACATAAAAATTGTCCAAGTCCATTGATTGGGTACTGCTACCAATTATCAAGTTATTACACAGAGTTAGTTATCGGAAGATTTTATTTATACTCAGAATGAAAGTAAGAGAGCCTAAAACATGAACTTCAGCAATCTTATATAGAATGGGAATATATAAGCAGCAGAGAAAAGTTGGATTTTATAGAAAGCAGGAAGGGAAAATAAGGATATACATGTCTAGGAACAAATAACAGAAAATCTGCCACCTAGTCAAAACAGGAATTATTCCTTCTTGCTTAGCTTTGATTTTGCAGGTGTTGTGTAACCTTTGAGCTTTCAGGAACAATGTCAGAACAAACTCAGAAGAGAGTGGAGAAGTGTCCTCTTTTAGTTGTGGCAAGGAATCTGAACCAGAGTTCCTTTCTCATTATAGTCTCTTTCTTATCACAGTGGCAGCAAGAAACCTGAGCCAGAAATTTTCTTCTCTTTGTTTGAAGATCACATATGTGTGATAATATGTGTAACTATATTAACATATATCTAATCATTTTCTTCTTGTGATACATTTTATATGTTTTCTGGGAGGTATTACAAGTGTTAAGAAACACTATAACACAGTAAAAGAAAAATAATAACAGTTGATAGTATCATAAAAAAGGGTTTTTAAAACTGCCTCAAGCCATCCTAATGCTTGCAACCAACTCCAGATGTCCCTTTATCCCTTATCCCTTCATGTCTAATATACTCCAGACCTTTCCATAACTTTCCAATGCAACTCTGGTACTGGGGAATATTTAGAGTTTGTTCAAACAGTTACCATCCATTTAAACAGCAAATTTTTTTCTGTCATCTTGAATTTAGCTGTCTACTTCATGAAGTTGTCTGCTTCTGGGAAACATTTTCCCTTGGAAATTCTGAATCAAAGGCATCTGTCCTTAACAACTGTCCATAAATTATCTAGTGTGATCAAGTCAAACTCAGAGCCTTGCACTTCAGGCTCAACATCTCAAAGTCTATAATTGTGCTGTTAGTTTTTTGAGGTTTTTTTTGTGTGTGAGAGGAAATTGGGGTTAAGTGACTTGCCTAGAGTCACACAGCTAGTGTTAAGTGTCTGAGGCCAAATTTGAACTCAGGTCCTCCTGACTCCAGGACCAGTGATCTATCCACTGTGCCACCTAGCTGCCCCTGTGCTGTTAGTTTTTAACAGTACCTGAAATAACCTTTTTTCACCTTGTTTTCAAGATAGGTTTGTATTTCCTTAACCACTTTCCAGGATCCAGGTCTCTTGTAGAGACCTGGTAATATTGTCTAGATTTTATCTACGTAAACCTTTGTAATTTTACCTAGATCTAGGTAATGTTGTCTATAAACTGATATTGATAAGACAATTTAATTTAGTAAGGTTCAATAAAATCTCTTTATAATTGGTCTTCCAATAATTAATCCATGTGGTAAAAACAATACAAGTCTTATGGAGTTAATACTATAAATATCAATATGAAGAAAATAGTATTAGGTCACCTGAAAGTTTAGAGAACTTTTTCTTTATATCTTTACTAGAAATTTCTATGCAGTGTGGTTAATGGTATTTATACACCAGAGAAAATGTTTTTCAAAAAAGGTATCGATAGGGAGCAACTAGGTGGCACATTGGATAAAGCACTGGCCCTGGATTCAGGAGGACCTGAGTTCAAATCCGGCCTCAGACACTTGACATTTACTAGCTGTGTGACCCTGGGCAAGTCTCTTAATCCTCATTGTCCCGCAAAATAAAATAAAATAAAATAAAATTTTTACAAAGGTATCCATAAGGACCTGACAACATAGCCCTTCTTCTGTCTCTTGATGTTGAGAGAGAGAGAGAGAGAGAGAGAGAGAGAGAGAGAGAGAGAGGAGGTAAACACAGTTGTATGAAAATCAAGACTCTACCTTCAAACCTAAGCCAAAAGTCCAACTGACCCATAATACACATACCAGTGGAAAATTCCCTTAGCTCTGTGTGATTTTAGGTAAAAGTCATAGATACCTTTTAGAATAGCCAGTCCGACAACAGATTTATTATATATATGTGTGTGTGTGTGTGTGTGTGTGTGTGTGTGTTATTTGTCTCACACACACACACACACATATCACCCACTGGTTATAAATGTATAATAGTAACAGGTATGTATGTTGTATATGCATGTTATTATTAGGTGATATTTATGTTATCACTTATATATCTATATATAATATATATATATGCTATGTATGTGTGTATGAATAACATGTATATAACTTAATAGTAATATATATGTGTATATACATGTGTGTATATATGTATATGTATGTATGCGTGTGTATATATATATAAACATATATGGGATGATAGGAGGGAGGGGGGGGAGGAAAGCATTCTAAATGTTCCATTGGGGAACAGTCAGCGATGTACATATACATAAATGTAGACATAGATATACATCACATATGCATACTATATGTTATATGTGGCATATCACATATTATTTGTAACATAGATGTGGGTATAGTCTCCAATCAGGAGGAAATAATTTTACTTTATTCAGCCTTCAGACTGAAAGTTTATTTGGACCATTTTCTATTTAGCTACTGAGAAGGGAAATGACTTGCATGGTTAGTGAATATCTAAGGTGAGAATGATGTCCAAATTCCCTTACTTCAAGTAAGGCACTCTTTCTACTTTGCCACATTGTCACTCTGGTGAGGAAACTGAAGGTTCAAAAAAGTGAATTGACTTACCAAAGGTCAGACAGCTTGTTCCTGAGAGAACTATCTTATCCCTTCTGACTCTACATGCAGTTCTCTCTCTCTGCCTCTCTAACTCTCTCTCTCTCCCTCCCTCCCTCTCTCCCTCTGTCTTTTTCTCTCTCTGTCTCTCTCTCTGTCGCTCTGTCTGTCTGTCTGTATCATCATCATCATCATCATCATCCCTTTCTAGGGATGAGGGAGATGAGATTCAGAATAGGTTAAATAATTTGTTCAAAGTCATACAAATGTGCTGGACTTGTGATGTCCTTGCAATTGCCTTTTGTCATGCCTTGACAATTTATTTTTCAAAATTTCTTACCACCTTTTTAAAAAATCACTTTTAGCAACACTTTTTAAAATTGTTGAGCCACTATAATTCTTCTAAACTTTACTAAATGGTCCCCTGTTTAATTCCTGGACCACATCCAGATCCTGATACCAGTTGTTTCAGAGCTCCTTTCACATCTTTGTTCCTCAGAGTATAGATGAGTGGGTTTAGCATTGGTGTCACCACAGTGTAGAAGAGAGCAACAAACTTCCCCTGTTCATGTGAACTACTCTTAGCTGGTTGAAGATACATAAAGATAATGCTCCCATAAAACAGGAACACTACCATCAAGTGGGAGGAGCAGGTGTTAAATGCCTTGTACCTCCCCTCAGTGGATTTGATCCTCAGGACAGCCAGAGCAATCTGACTGTAGGAAACCAGAATGAATCCCAAAGGCAATACCACAAAGATGAAGCTGGCTACATACATCTCTACCTCATTGAGACTGGTGTCCACACAGGCCAGCTGCATGATTAGGGGCATCTCACAGAAGAAGTGGTCAATACGGTTGTGACCACACAAAGGCAGTTGTACTGTGAGTGTTGAGCCTAGCAAGGAGGTAGAAAGTCCACCAAGCCATGCAGTTGCAGCTAGGCCCCAGCAGACCAATGAATTCATGATGATAGTATAGTGGAGGGGCTTGCAGATGGCAACATAACGATCATAGGACATGACTGAGAGGAGGACACACTCAGTGGCCCCTAACCAATGGGAAATATAAAACTGGATGACACAACCTGCACGGCTAATCGTTTTCTCTGGTCCCCAGAGGTTGACCAGCATTTGAGGGACAATACTAGTAGTGAAGCTGATATCTAAGAAAGAGAGATTGGTGAGGAAGAAGTACATGGGAGTGTGAAGCCTGGCATCTAAGTGAGATAACAGCATGATGGCAGAATTTCCCAAAAGTGTAAACACATAGAAAATTGAGACAAATATGAAAATAATCATCTCTAGTAATGGCCGGTCAGAGAAGCCCAATAATAGAAAGCCTTCTGGGATGCTTATGTTCACTTTTTCCATTATTCATAAATGGAAGGAATACTGGGAAGAGAAAAGGAAAACATGATCAAAACTCTTAATTCATATCTGGGTGCACAGAGCCACAAGTGATGAGGAAGTCATATGATAGGCTCACCATTTCTGGTCATACAGATCAGGTGTCTCCGATGACATCTTTTACAAAGTTTTCATTTGGTGACCGATATTTCTTTACAGTCTACACACTACTACTCCTCTCCATGGCTTTTGAAATGACCTGCAGCTTTAATTCTTCAGAGACTGAGACCTATAGAATTCCCATATATGACATTCCATCTCCTATTTCATGCCTTTGCACAGACTCTCTAGTCATCCCATGACTTAAATGTACTCCTTATTTACTTACCTCTTAGCACCAGTGAGGTCCTAACTTCCTTCAAGAATCAGTTTCAGTGCCACATCAAAAAAGTATATTCTGATCCCTCAAGTGGATAGTGCCCTTGTCCCCTCCTATTACTTTAAATTTACTTTATATTTTGGAAATACTTTGGGGGTACATGTTTCTTCTTCCATTAGAATGTAAGCTTCTTGTTGGACTTAATCGTTTTATTTTTATCTTTTTTTATCCCCCAGCACAGAACATAGTATCTGGCACACATTAATGAATCAACATTTAATATGCACCCACTATGTGCCAAATATAAGTGCTAGGGAATAGGGGCAGCTAGGTGGTGCAGTGGATAAAGCACCGGTGTATTACAAATGTAATTGGAGACAAAGGATTTGTATATTTGAGAGATATTACAAAAATAGAATCAACAAACTTTGGCAACACATTGGATATGAAGGGTGAGGGAGTGAGGAATCAAGGACAATAGCCAGTTTGTAAGCCTGAGTGACAGGGTGGTATCCTTGACAGTAGTAGAGGAGTTAGAAAGAAGGGTGGGTTTATAGGGAAAGATATTTCAGTTTGGACATATTGAGCTTTTAGATGTCCATGAGATATCCAATCTGAGATTAATAATAAGAAGTTGGAAATTTGAGATTAGAGGTGAACAGAGAGGCTAGAATTGGATAAGCAGATTAGTGAATCATCAACATGATTCATTAGAATGAATCCATTAGAAGCTGAAAGAATCACCAAATGAAATAGGAGAGAAGGCTGCTGTAATCAACAGATGAATGGATGAATACCATTTAAGAGCAGTGTCACAAAAACCTAGAGAGAAGAAAGTATCAAGGAGAAGAGAGTAACAACAAATGATCTGTCAGGATTCTATTAGAAACTTTTCAAGTTGGGTAGGACCAGCCAGAATTCTGATGGCATAGCCTTTAACAACTACGGATAACTTCTGTGCTATAAAGAGGCATGTAAATAGGTATTTAGTGTAGAACTTAAGTCATAATGATGTTCTATCCATTATACCACCAGGTTTCATCTTCTGTATACATCTTGGACTCCAAGCTCTATTACTTCCTATTTGTTTATAACACTTGACCTCATCTGGAAAATGGGGAGAATAAACTAGATGACCTATAGGTCATTCAAGTTTAATCCTCTATGGAAGGGAGCATGCATACGCCAGTTTGGGGAGCCAAGGTTTGGGGCTGATGTTTTGGGGCTATCTCAGAAACATCTGGAAAAAATTTACTAGGGACCTTATATGGGAAAACAATGAGGTTATTCTCCTTTATATCTAAAAGGTACATAGGTATAGGGTTTTGTGGAGCAAAGAATTGCAAACTAAAATAGTCAGGATTTGTACTTTACAAGCTACAGGGATAAACTTCAGCATGTAATGGAAAGAACATTGAACTTGGATTCAGAAGACTTAGGTCCAAGTAGCCATGTGACTACTGACTAGTACTGGTTTAATCTCCAAAAGCTTCAGTTTTGTCATTTATAAAATGAGAATAGTAGTAGGTGCACTTAATATGCCTCGTGGCTTTGAAGATCAAATAGATATGACAATGTTTTGTAAATTGTAATGTAATATGTAATACAAATGTAAAACATGAGAATCTGTCATCTTATATTGCAGAAACAGAGTTGAAGCTTCTAGAACAGTTTCTTAACTCAGTATCAATGAAATAATTTTTCATAGATTATAGATAGCTAGATAACTGTTTTATAGTCCTAAGTATTTTATTTTGTGCATTTTTAAACATTATTCTGAGATGGGATCCATAGTCTTTACCAGACTGCCTGGGGGCCCAATGACCAAAGAAAAAGTTTAGGATCTTCATTATAAACTTTGAAGCAAAGATCACATTTCCAAAACCACCATTCTGGTCACTTGACTCTGTCTGGTTCTATGTACAACATCCAAATTGATCAATGGATCATCTGGATAGTGTATTAAGATAATTAAATAGGATAATGCTTTCATATCTATGTTATCTCAGGAGTTGTCCCTCCCTTGTCTTTGGATCTAAATATCAATTTACCATAGAAATTAGGTTGACTATAATTTGTCATTTGGTGTCTTCTACTCCTTGTCAAGAAATCTGTTCTACACCCTACTGGTAGGGATGTAAAATGTTAGATCTGGAAAGCATCTTAGAACTCTAATCCAATTCACAGATTGAAAAGATGAAGAAACTGAGGGTAAGAGTAGAGAGGTGATTTGTCCAAAGTCATGTTGACAATCCATGGAAGAACCAAGCCTAAATCCAGTCCAAGGTCCTATCCGTGAATATCTTCAAAATACAGAATAGGAATTTTTACTCCCAGAGTCACCTGAAGTTATCATAAATGAAATTCTTATTTCATACATTAAATCTATATTGACTATCTCACATGGGCACAGATGGAAGTAATGGCAAAGCCCTTAGGACCTGGCATCAATATCTAGGTGATTCAGTTACATAGTCTAATGTATGGCTATACACTACATTCCTGAAAATGACCTTGGAAATCCATTACCACTTATAAGTTACAGAAAGACTGGATGAGATCTGAGTGAGATAATTCTATACAAATTTAACTGTATGACACTTAATTAAAACAGACAAAAACCCCTCAAAAAGATGGCGCAGTGGATAGAGCACAGGCCCTGGAGTCAGGAGTACCCGAGTTCAAATCCGGCCTCAGTCACTTAACACTTACTAGCTGTGTGAACCTGGGCAAGTCACTTAACCCCAATTGCCTCACTAAAAAAAAAAAAAAGATGTTGTAGCAATGCTACATCCATAGCATCATTTTCCCATATATAGCATGGAATTAGAATTATCATTGTTCTGATGTTCAAGACATCCTTCACTGTTCTCAGGATGATTAAGACAAAAGCTCCAACCCATCACTTGTATGCCTTCTTCAAAAGGAAGAGATAGAAAATAAACTCCTCAAATGTGTCTCAAGTACAACTGAGCAGAAGAGAATGAGGATATATTTGGCCAATATCTCTCCTCAAAGTGAGGTGCTGTCAGTAACAGGAAAGTGTTTTAGAAAGAAAGAAATCTGACACCAAAGGAACAAAGCTAAGATAATTTTTTAAAGCCCTTCTGAACAGGACATATGTGTTATATTACTTGGAATCTGGGGGATGAAATCAGATTGAAAGGAGAGGAGGGGTAAAGAAGACTTGGATTCAGGAGTAGGATTCCCCTATGAGATAATTATAATTTAATTCTGAACTGCTGGAAAGACAGGGTGGGTATCAGTCGGGGTTCTTCTGATGGCAATGGGGATTGGTGTGAGGCAGGATAGGATATAGAAAATTAGGGGGAAATTCCCCATTAATGGAAGCAATATCACTTGATTTATTAAACAAAAGATCACTCAGGGTGATGGGTCAATAGGCTTGTAAGGTTCTATCTATATCTATCCTGTTAATTTTTCTAAATAGATTATACAGACAGCCCCTCTACTAATCACCCTGATTCATAGCCCTGATTGTCT
Source organism: Dromiciops gliroides (assembly GCF_019393635.1). Lineage (NCBI taxonomy): Eukaryota > Metazoa > Chordata > Mammalia > Microbiotheria > Microbiotheriidae > Dromiciops > Dromiciops gliroides. The sequence continues at coordinate 230,801,931 of NC_057864.1, forward strand.
TCTAACTTCAGATTCTAGTAACTTTATTCTCCTATTTCATCTTCACAATGCAAAACAATATGCCTATTTAATCTTTGTATAGTGATACTAACAACACTTACATCAAGGATCTGAAGCCCAAGTGCTGATCTCCTTCTAGCACTGATCAACTTCCTCTATAATTCATGGTTGCTTTTGCCAACCTGGTGATAATACATGTATGCCTATATAAATAGACATGTCTGTATATGTGAATCTATGTAGCCAGAGAGAAGCTCTGACAAGCAAGCTACATAACTATAAGAGTATGCAGAAAACACCATTATTATATGAAGTTCCTTTATTTTTTTCTCAAAAAAAAAATCCAAAGCTGAGTTCAAAGTTAAATCTCTGAGGTGTAGCTCAGAAAATGTAAAGAACTCTTAAATTGTTTTGATTAAAAGTTTCTTGCTGCCTTGGGGAGAGTGGAACATGCCAGTTTGTTTAATATATCCCCAAGTAACTAAATACCTAATTAAATGTTCTATTCCTTTCTGTAAACTGAATGATCATCTACTTTTTCCCCTAATTAACTAATGAAAAACAGTAGGCCAGAAGAGTTCATGTGACTCCATGGTATGACATCAGGAAAAGTCTTCTTACTTGCTCTGTTCTTAGCAGATGATGACTTGTAGAATGTTTTTCGATTAGCTGATGTTTAAATGACAATAGCATGAATAATTGCTTTCTTTCTTTGTGCTGTAGTGATAATGTCTGTTGTAGTTATGAATTTAGTTATGGTCTCTTAACTTCTTCCCAAAACATGAATTTTCTGCCAGTTCCAACCCACCAAAAGCTCAGAGCTCTCAAAACCCTACCTTTTCTATTTCTTTTTTCCCTAAACTAGTGGTTTCTTCTTCTTGAATATTTCTATTTTAAGTAACACCATCCATCTAGTTGACAGAATTGGTATAATTCTTTATTCACCTTCAGCTCCTCATATACAAACAGTTACCAAGTTTTGTTGATTCTACCACCACAATGTCTCTTGTATATGTCCCCTTTTCTCTATTAACTCAATCACCATCATAGTTCAAGGACCTCCCACCTAGACTACTATAAAACCTTTTAATTATGCTCCTGACTCTAGTCTCACTCCTTTCCAAACCATTTCCCAAATAGATGTGAAAGTGATATCCCTATGTCTGATGACTTCATCCTCTTGCTCAAAAATGAGCTCCAGTATGTTCCTATTGCCTTTTGAATATAAACTCCTCTATGAGTGTGTATATGACAGTAAATGCTGTGTGTATTTTGTGTAAAGTATGAAATTCCCTACTCACCTTTGTTGATAGAGTCACAGAAGCCCCCCTGCCCATATAGTCACACAGTACAAATAAGATGCTAAGTAGTCTTCCCAACCCTAAAACAATGCGTGAATAAGTTCCTTAATAAATTTGAGATGAGGGGCAGCTAGGTGGCACAGTGGATAGAGAACCAGACCTGGATTCAGGAGGACCTGAGTTCAAATCCAACCTCAGACACATGACACTTACTAGCTGTGTGAACCTGGGCAAGTCACTTAACCCTCATTGCCCTGCAAAAAACAAAATAAAAAACAAAACAAATAAATTTGAGATGATAAGAGCCTGGCCATTAGATAAAGACAATTGACAAACACATGAAAGATCTTCTCTTTGGCTGAAAGAATTATTAACACCTATATATAAAACAAAGAAGCCTCTTAGGATTCCAGGCTCAAGAGTGCTTTGAAGAAATAGATCCATCCATCTATGTCTTTTTAAAACTATTTTTAATTAGAAATATTAATTATTTTTCAATTACATGTAAAGATAATTTTTAACATTCATTTAGAAAAATTTTATATTACAATTTTCTTTTCTTCCTTCTCCCCATTCCCTAAAATGGCAAGCAATTTGATATACATAATATATGTGCAATCATGTAAAACATATTACTGTATTAGTCATGTTGTAAAAGAAGAAACAGACCAAAAGGAAAAAAAAACACAAAAAATAAAGAAAGTGGAATTATATGCTTTGATCTGTATTCAGAGTCATGAGTTCTTTTGGATTGAGAAAAGATGAGTCATTCATAGTTGATCATCACACAATGTTGTAGTTACTGTGTACAATGTTTTTCTTGGTTCTGCTCATTTCACTCAGAATCAGTTCATGTAAGTCTTTCTGTTTTTCTGAAATCTATCTTCTTGTCATAATAGTATTCCATTATATTCATATAGCACAACTTGTTCAGCCATTCCCCAATTGATAGGCATCCCCCCAATTTCCAATTCTTTGCCATCACAAAAAAGCTTTTATAACCATCTCTGCACATGTAAGCACTTTCCCCTTGTATGCACAGTTTGATTGCCCTTTGGGCCTATGCCCAAACTGCTCTCCAGAATGGTTGGCCCAATTTTCCCACATCCTCTTCAACATTTGTCATTTTCCTTTTCTGTCATATTAGCCAATCTGATGGGTGTGAGGTGGTACCTCAGAGTTTTTTAATTTGCATTTCTCTAGTCAACAGTAATTGAGAGCCTTTTTCATATGACTATATATAGCGTTGATTCTTCATCTGAAAAACTGTCTGTTCACAGCCTCTGACCATTTGTCAACTGAGGAATGAATTGTATTCTTATAAATTTGACTCAGTTTCCTATATATTTGAGAAATGAGAGAATTGATGGCTTGGTAAAGAGTTAAAAACATACTAAAAAATAATACCTTAAAAATTGAATTGTCTAATGGTAAAAGAGGCACAAAAAACACTAATAAAAAGAACTCTGTAAAAAGCAAAAATTGGGCAAGTAGAGGTACAAAAGTTCACTGAAAAAAATTTCTTAAAAATTAGAACTGGAAGGGCAGCTAGGTGGCATAGTGGATAGAGCACCAGCCCTGGATTCAGGAGTAACTGAGTTCAAATCCGGCCTCAGACACTTAACACTTACTAGCTGTGTGACCCTGGGCAAGTCACTTAACCCCAATTGCCTCACCAAAAAAAAAGAATTAGAACTGGGTAAGTGGAAGCTATGAGACATCAAGAAACAATAGCAAAAGGTCAAGAGAATAAAAAAATAGAAAATGTGAAATATTTAATCAGAAAAAAAACTGACCTAGAAAATACATTGAGGGGAGATTATTTAAGAATTATTTAACAATGTGAAAACTGTGATTTTAAAAAATGAGCATAGACATCATATTTTTGGAAATGATCAAGGGAAATTGTGAGATATTTTGGATCCAGAGCAAAATTAAAATTGAAAGACTCTACTGATGACCTTCTGAAAGAGATCCCAAAATGAAAGCTACCAGAAATATTATGACCAAATTCTTAATCTTTCAGGTCAAAACAAAAATATTGCTTAAATATCATGGAACCACAGTCATGGTCACATAAGATTTAATATCTTCCATATAAGGGAGTGAACATCCTGGAATGTGATATTTCAGAAGTCAAAAAAGGTAGGATTACAACCAATAATAACCCAATCTTTCAGGGGTATAAAAGGACATTTAATGAAATAGGGGACTTTCAAGTACTACTGATGAAAAGACCAGAAATTAAATTTTAACATTTTGTATTTACTTTTTCTCTTGAGTTGTTTCTGAATGTCACTGAAAAACATAAAGGATTCAATAAAGTTAAACTCTATATATAAATCCCTATATAAGAAGATGACACATGTAATTTCTAATAATTTTATCAAGGAGTCTACATAGACAGAAGGCATGAAACTTTCTCAAAGGCATGCAAGAGCTTTTATAGTGAAGGGGGAAATAATGGGGAGGCAATGCTTGAACAGAATTGGCTTAAAAAGGAAAGTGTATAGACATAGAGATATACAGATATATTTACATATATAGATAGATTGTGTATATGTGTGTATATGTGTGTATGTGTATGTGTATACACACAGAGTTGGGTAAATAAATCAATCTTATCCAATAGGGAAAGAGGAGGAGAAAGGTATAGGAGATATAGGAGGGGGAAATGACAAAAGGGAAGGTGGATTAGGAGAGTCGGCAGTCAGAAGCAAAAGAAAAAGGATAAACAGGAAAAATGTGTTTGAGGAAAATTCACAGTTCGTTAATACAAATAGGATAAGCTCACCCATAAAATGGAAGTAAATTGTAAAATGGATGAGAAGCCAGAATCTAATGATATGTTGTTTATAGGAGACAAATTTGAAAGAGAAAGACACACGTAGAGTTAAAATAAAGGACCAGAACAGAATCTATTATACTTCAGCTGAAGTTTTAAAAAAAGCCAGGGGCATCAATCATGATCTCAAACAAAGCAAAAGCAAAACTAGATCTAATTAAAAGAAATTAAACAGGGAAACTACATTTTGCTAAAAGGTACCATAAATAATGAAGTAATATCAAAAAAGTAAAGGGGCAAGTTTCTCTGAAGGCGTCATTTTACTCAAATATATAGAGAAAGAACTAAGCCAAATTTATGTATTTATTTTTTAACATATTGTAGTAAACATTTTTATTTATAATTTTGGTTTCCAATTTTTATCCCTCTTTCCCTCCCCTGTCCCTTCTCTAAGGTGGCAAGCAATCTATTACCATAGTTGTCATTTTGTAAAAGAAAACAATTAAAATTTTTAAATGAAAAAGTGAAAAGTAGCATTTTTCAGTCTGTTCCATCAATGTATCAGTTCTTTCTTTGGAGGTGGATAGTATGTTTCATCAATAGTCCTTTGGGATTGTCTTGGACCATGGTATTGTTGAGAATGGTCAAGTCGTTCACAGTTCTTCATTAAAAAATATTGCTGTCCCTGTGCACAATGTTCTCTTGGTTCTGCTCACTTCACTATACATCTTTCATAAAAGCCTTTCTGGTCATCCTGCTTGTCATTTCTTATAGCACAATAATATTCTATCACCATGATATACCACAGTTTGTTTAGCCATTCCCCAATTGATGGGCATTCCTTTGATTTCCAATTTTTTGCCAGCACAAAAAGAGTTGCTATAAATATTTTTTTGTTCAAATAGGTCTTTTTCTCTTTTGGGGGAAGTTTTTGGGATATAAATCTAGCAGTGGTATTGCTGGATCAAAGGGTATGCATAGTTCTATAACCCTTTGGTCATAGTTCCAAATTGTTCTCCAGAATGATTGGATCTTTTCACAACTCCACCAACTGTGGATTAGCATCCCAGTTTTCCCACATCTTCTCCAACATCCAATATTTTCCATTTTTGTTATATTTGCCAGTCTGATAGGTGTGAGGTGATACCTCAGAGTTGTTTTAATTTGCATTTCTCTGATCAATAGTGATCTAGACAATTTTTTCATATGATTATATATAGCTTTGATTTCTTTGTTTGAAAACTGCCTGTTCATATCCTTTGGCCATTTATCAATTGGGGAATGACTTGTATTTTTATGAATTTGACTCAGTTCCCTATATATTTGAGAAACGAGGCCTTTATCAGAGATATTTGTTTCAAAACTTCTTCCCCAGTTTTCTACTTCCCTTGTAATCTTGGTTATGAGTCTTGCTTGTGCAAAGGCTTTTTCATTTTATATAATCAAAAATATCTATTTAAAATTTTATTTCCTCTGCCCATAAATCTGACAGATAAATGATTCCATACTTTCTTAATTTGCTTATGGTAACATCCTTTATGTGTAAATCATGTACCCATTTTGAGCTTATTTTAGTATACAGTGTCAGATGTTGGTCTATACCTAGTTTCTGCCATACTGTTTTCTAGTTTTCCCAGAAGTTTTTGTCAAATAATGAGTTTTCATTCCAAAAACTTGGATCTTTGGGTTTACCATATACTATATTAATATAGTGTAATTTCTCTCTATTCTATTCCACTGATCTACCTCTGTTTCTTAGCCAGTACTAGATTGTTTTGATAATTACTGTTTTATGGTACAGTTTGAGATCTGGTACTGCTGGCACCGTTTTTTTGTATTTTTTCATTGATTCCCAAGATATCCTTGAACTTTTGTTTTTTCCAGATGAATTTTGTTATTATTTTTTCTAGCTCTATAAAATATTTTTGATAGTTTTATTGGTATAGCACTAAATAAATAAATTAACTTAGATAGGGTTGTCATTTTTATTATATTGGCTCTGCCTACCCATGAGCAATTAATATTTTTCTAATTGTCTACATCTGACTTTATTTCTGTGAAAAGTGTTTTGTAGTTCTGGTCATATAGTTATTGTGTTTGTCTTGGGAGGTAGACTCCCAAGTATTTAAATACCTGGCTGCAGGTATTTTAAATGGAATTTCTTTTTCTGTTGTTACTGGACTTTATTGGTCATATATAGAAATGCTGATGATTTATGTGGGTTTATTTTGTATCCTGAAACTTTGCTAAAGTTGTTAATAATTTCAAGTAGCTTTTTAGTAGGATTTTCTAAGTATAACATCATATCATCTGCAAAGAGTGATAGTTTTGTTTCCTCATTACTTATTCTAATTCCTCAAATTTCTTTTTCTTCTCTTATTGCTATAGCTAACATTTATAATGCAATATTAAATAATAGAGGTGGTAATGGGCATCCTTGCTTCACCCCTGATTGTATTAGGAAGGTTTTTAGATTATGTCCATTACAGATAGTGCTTGCTGATGGTTTTGGATAAATAGTACTTATCATTTTAAGGTAAATTCCTTTTATTCCCATGCTTCCCAGTGTTTTTAATAGGAATGGGTGCTGCATTTTGTCAAAGGCCTTTTCTGCATCTATTGAGATTTCTGTTGCTTTTGTTATTGATATGGTCAATTATGCTGATAGTTTTCCTAATATTCAACCAGCCCTGCATTCCTGATATAAATCCCACCTGGTCATAGTGTATGATCCTTGTGATATATTTCTATAATCTCTCTGCTAGCATTTTATTTAAATTTTTGCATCAATATTCATTAGCAAGATTGGTCTATGATTTTATTTCTCTGATTTGGCTCTTCCTGGTTTGGGTAACAGCACCATACTCGTCTCATAAAAGGAATTTGGTAGGTCTCTACTTATTTTTTCAAATAATTTATATAGTATTGGGATTAATTCTTCTTTAAATGTTTCGTAGAATTCAATTGTGAATCCATCTGGTCCTGGGGACTTTTTCTAAGGAAGTACGTGGATGGCTTGTTCAATTTCTTTTTCTAAAATTAGGTTATTTAAATATTTTATTTCTTCTTCTGCCAATATGGGTAATTTATATTTTTGTAGATATTCATCCATTTCATTTAGACTGTCAAATTTATTGGTATATAAATTGGACAAAATAGTTCCTTAAAATTGCCTTAATTTCCTCTTCATTAGTGGTGAGCTCACTACTTTAATTCTTGATACTAGTAATTTGGTTTTCTTCTTTCCTTTTTCTGATCAAATTAACTAGTGGTTTATCTATTTTATTCATTTTTCATAAAGTCAGCTTCTAGTTTTATTTATTAATTCAGAAAATACTTTTCTTACTTTCAATTTTATTAATCTCTCCTTTGATTTTCAGGATTTCTAATTTGGTGTTTAGTTGGGGATTTTTAATTTTTTAATTTTCTAGTTTTTTTAGTTGCATGCCTGATTGATCTGCTTTTTCTCTATTTTATTCATGTAAGCTGATAGGGATATAAGTTTTCCCCTAAGAACTGCTTTGGCTGTATCTCATAAATTTTAATATATTGTTTCATTGTCATTTTTTTAAGGAAATCATAGATTGCTTCTATGATTTGTTCTTTGACCCACTTGTTTTTTAGGAACAGATTATTTAATTTCCAATTGGTTTTTAATCTCTCTTTCAATTGTCCATTATTGAATGTAATTTTTATTGGATCATAATCTGAAAAGGATGTCTTTATTATTTCTGCTTCTCTGCATCTGGTTGTAAGGTTTTTATACCCTAATACATGGTCAATTTTCATGTAGGTCCTATGTATTCCTGGAAAGACTTGTATGAACTGATGTATAGTGAAGTAAATAGAACCAGGAGAACATTGTGCACAGTGACAGCCATATTGTTTGATGAAGAATTGTGAATGACTTGACTATTCTCAGCAATACAACGATCCAAGACAATCTGAAAGGATTAATGATGAAGCATACTATCCACCTCCAAAGAAAGATAATTGATATTGATTGAACCCAGACTGAAGAATGCTATTTTCACTTTCTTTCTTTTTTTCTTTTATTCAAGTTTTCTTATACAAAATGACCAATGTTTTACATAATTGCACATGTATAACCTATATCTGATTGCTTACTGCTTTAGGGAGGGGGTGAGTGGGAAGGAGGGATAAAATATCGAATTCAAAACTTTAAATAAAATCAGAATTGATGTGGTATTGCAGGATAAAAAGTTTTTGGAAACCACGATGAAGTCCAGAAGAGCAATGAGGTGGGAAATGATGATGGAATAACTATATTCAAATATTTTAAGGGCCATCATATGGAAAAGAGGTTAGACATTTTTTTCTGTTTGGCCTCAGATAATGGAACTAAGAACAATGGTGAAAATTGTACAAAGGCAGAGTTCAACTTAATGTAAGGGAAAACTTCCAAACAATTAGAGTCAAACAAAAGTCAAAAGGATATTTCAGCAGTTAGTAAGTTTATTTTCAGTAGAGTTCTTCAAGTAAATATTGGATGCCATATGTAAACAGTTTAACCTTTTAATGTCCCTCATGATTTCTTTTTCCTGTTTACCTTTTTGTGCTTCTCCAGGGTCTTGTATTTGAAAGTCAAATTTTCTACTCAGTTCAGGTCTTTTCATCACAAATGCCCAAAAGTCCTCTTTTTCATTGAAGTCCCATTTTTTCTATGAAAGATTTTACACAGTTTTGCTGGGTATGTGATTCTTGGCTGTAGTCCCATTTCCTTTGCCCTCATATTCCATGCCCTCCAGTCCTTTAATGTAGATGCTGCTAGATCTTGTTTTATCCTTATTAGAGCCCCACAGTATTTTAATTCCTTTTTTCTAGCTGCTTGCAATATTTTCTCTTAGACCTGGGAGTTCTGGAATTTGGCTATAATATTCCTGGAGGTTTTCCTTTTGGGATCTGTTTCAGGTGATCAGTGGATTCTTTGAATTTATATTTTGCCTTCTGCTTCTAGAATATCAGGGCAATTTTCCCTGACAATCTCTTGGAAGATGGTGTCTAAGCTCTTATTTTGGTCATGGTTTTCAGGTAGTCCAATGATTTTCAAATTATCTCTCCTAGATTTATTTTCTAGGTCAGCTGTTTTTCCAAGGAGATATTTCACATTGCCCTCTATTTTTTTGTTCATTTGGATTTGCTTTACTGTGTCTTGATTTCTCATAAAGTCACTAGCTTCCATTTGTTCAACCCTAATTCTTTTTTTTTTTGCAGGGCTATGGGGGTCAAGTGACTTGCCCAGGGTCACACAGCTAGTAAGTGTCAAGTGTCTGAGGCTGGATTTGAACTCAGGTACTCCTGAATCCAGGGCCAGTGCTTTATCCACTGCACCACCTAGCCCAATCCTAATTCTTAGGCAATAATTTTCCTCAGACAATTTAAGCTGTTGACTTTTTTCTCATGACTCTCCTGCATTGCTCTCATTTCTCTTTCCATTGTTTCCTCCACCTCTCTAAATCTTCCTTCTATCTCTCCTACTTTCTCTTCAAAGTCCCTTTTGAGCACTTCCATGGCCTGAGACCAATTCATATTTTTCTTGGAATCTTTGGATGTAGGGGCCCTGAGGTTGTTATCCTCTTCTGAGGGTGCACCTTGATCTTCCTTGTCACTGAAGAAACTTTCTATAATTTTCAACTTTCTTTGCTTGCTCATCTTTCCATCTCTAAATGCTTACATGAATAAAAAAGAGAAAGAGGAGATTAATGAATTGGGCATGCAACTTAAAAAGTTAGAAAAAGAACAAATTAGAAATCCCCAATTAGACACTAAATTAGAGATCCTGAAAATTAAAGGAGAAATTAATAAGATTGAAAGCAAAAAAACTATAGAATTAATCAATAAAACTAAGAGCTGGTTTTATGAAAAAACCAATAAAATAGATAAAATATTGGTTAATTTGATTAAAAAAAAGAAAGAAGAAAACCAAATTACCAGTATCAAAAATGAAAAGGGTGATGTTACCACCAATGAAGTGGAAATTAAATCAATAATTAGGAATTATTTTGCCCAATTGTATGCCAATAAATTTGACAATCTAAATGAAATGGATGAATATTTACAAAAATACAAACTGCCCAGGTTAACTGAAGAGGAAATAAAATCCTTATATAAACCCATATTAGAAAAAGAAATTGAACAAGCCATTAATGAACTCCCTAAGAAAAAATCCCCAGGGCCAGATGGGTTTACAGGTGAATTTTGACAAACATTTAAAGAACAATTAATTCCAATATTATACAAATTATATGGAAAAATAGGTGAAGAAGGAGTTCTACCAAATTCGTTTTATGACACAAATATGGTGGTGATACCAAAACCAGGCAGAGCAAAAACAGAGAAAGAAAATTATAGACCAATTTCCCTAATGAATATTGATGCTAAAATCTTAAATAAGATATTAGCAAGGAGATTACAGCAAGTGATCATCAGGATAATACACTATGACCAGGTGGGATTTATACCAGGAATGCAGGGCTGGTTCAACATTAGGAAAACTATAAACATAATCAACCACATCAATAAGAAAACCAACCAAAATCATATGATTATCTCAATAGATGCAGAGAAAGCTTTTGACAAAATACAACACCCATTCCTAATAAAAAAACAGTAGAGAGTTTAGGAATAGGGGGAGCTTTCCTTAAAATAATAAACAGTATCTACCTAAAGCCATCAGCAAGTATTATATGCAATGGAGATAAATTAGAGGCCTTCCCAATAAGATCGGGTGAAACAGGGATGTCCATTATCACCCCTGTTATTTAATATTGTCCTAGAAATGTTAGCTTTAGCAATCAGAGAAGAGAAATGAATTAAAGGAATTAGAATAGGCAAGGAGGAAACAAAACTATCATTCTTTGCAGATGATATGATGGTATACTTAAAGAATCCTAGAGAATCAACTCAAAAATTACTTGAAACAATTAACAACTTTAGCAAAGTAGCAGGATATAAAATAAATCCACATAAATCATCAGCATTTCTATACATGACCAACAAAGTCCAGCAGCAAGAGATAGAAAGAGAAATTCCATTTAAAGTAACGGTAGATAATATAAAATACTTGGGAGTCTACTTGCCAAGACAAACCCAGGAACTCTATGAACACAACTACAAAACACTCTTCACACAAATCAAATCAGATCTAAATAATTGGAAAGATATCAATTGCTCATGGATAATATAGTAAAAATGACAATACTGCCAATCAGACTACCTACAAATTATTTTATAGAGCTAGAAAAAATAATAACAAAATTCATCTGGAGAAACAAAAAATCAAGAATATCCAGGGAAATAATGAAAAAAATTCACAGGAAGGTGGGTTAGCGGTACTAAACCTGGAGCTTTACTATAAAGCGGCAGTCATCAAAACTATCTGGTACTGGCTAAAAAATAGAGTGGTAGATCAATGGAACACACTAGGCTCAGTAAATGCAGTAGTAAATGACACTAGTAATGTAGTGTTTGATAAACCCAAATACTCCAGCTTCTGGGATAGGAACTCAGTATTTGACAAAAACTGCTGGGAAAACTGGAAGATAGTATGGCAGAAATTAGGCATAGACGAACATCTTACACCTTATATTAAAATAAGGTCAAAATGGATACACGATTGAGACATAAGAGGTGATACCATAGGTAAATTAGGAGAGAAAGGAATAGTCTACCTATCAGATCTTTGGAAAGGAAAACAGTTTTTGACCAAACAAGAGATAGAGTATATTATAAAATGCAAAATGGATGATTTTGATTATATTAAATTAAAAACTTTCTGTACAAACAGAAGCAATGCATCCAAATTTAGAAGGGAGGCAGAAAGCTGGGAAACAATTTTTGAGGCCAGTGCTTCTGATAAAGGCTTCATCTCTAAAATATATAGGGAACTAAATCAAATTTATAAGAATCCAAGTCATTCCCCAATTGAGAAATGGTCAAAGGATATGAACAGGCAGTTTTCTGATGAAGAAACCAAAGCTATCTGTTCCCATATGAAAAAATGCTCTAAATCTCTAATGATTAGAGAGATGCAAATTAAAACAACTCTGAGGTACCACCTGACACCTATCAGATTGGCTAAAATGACAAAAAAGGAAAATAATAAATGTTGGAGAAGCTGTGGGAAAATTGGAACACTAATTCATTGTTGGTGGAGCTGTGAACTGATCCAACCATTCTGGAGAGCAATTTGGAATTATGCCCAAAGGGCAATAAAGCTGTGCATACCCTTTGACCCAGCAATTCCACTAAAAAGACCTAAGTCTTTTTCCCAAAGAAATCATGGAAAAGGGAAAGGGACCCACATGTACAAAAATATTTATAGCTGCTCTTTACATGGTAGCAAGGAATTGGAAGTTGAGGGGGTGCCCATCAATTGGGGAATGGCTGGACAAGTTGTGGTATATGAATACAATGGAATACTATTGTGCTGTAAGAAATGATGAGCAGGAGTTCAGAGAAACCTGGAGGGTCTTACGTGAGCTGATGATGAGTGAGATGAGCAGAACCAGAAGAACATTGTACACAGTATCATCAACATTGAGTGTTGACCTACTGTGATGGACTATATTCTTCTCACCAATGCAATCGTACAGAAGAGTTCCAGGGAACTCATGATAGAAGAGGATCTCCAAATCCAAGAAAAAAAAAAAAAGAACTGTGGAGTATAGATGCTGATTGAACCATACTATTTCTTTTGTTTTGGGTGCTGTTGGTTTTTTTTTTTCTATTTTGAGGTTTTGCATTACTGCTCTGATTTTTTCTCTTATAACAGGATTAATGCAGAAATAGGATTAATGTTATTATGTGTATATATATGTGTGTGTGTGTATAGATATATATGTATATGGATATAGATATAGATATATAGATAAATAGATATAACCTATATCAGATTACCTGCTGTCTAGGGGAGGGGGGAGGGAGGGAAGGGAGGGAGAAAAATCTGAAATTGTAAAGCTTGTATAAACAAAAGTTGAGAACTATCTTTACATGTAATGGAAAAAATAAAATACCTTATATGTAAAAAAAATCTGTTTATGGCTGGAAAAGAATCTCATCCATATTTTTGTAGGTTTTTCTGTTCATGGGGTTCTTTTATTGCTGTTTTGGGGGTAATTGTATCAGGAGCTCTGTGCATTTAATGTCTTTCCTCTGCCATCTTCTCCTTTCCTCCTACATGTGTGCTAAGATAACCGATGATTTATGATACATTTGTATCTTCATATTTACATATTTCTCTCTTCAGTTTGTCTTTCATCCCTCACTGGAATTATTTTTATTTGTGTCTTTGGAATTTTGTTTCTTAATAACTTTACATAACTGCTATACTGTTTTAGCCTACAGAATGTTAAGCTTTTAGATCCTATTTCTGCTTTCTTTGAACTTCTTGAAATCTGTTCTCCTATACAGTGACACATATTTAAGATTATGATATGTAATTTCTATCTCTTCTATCACAGTTCTAAAATGGAGTTATCACTTGCTTGTCCATGGATCCCATTAATTCTATATTAATAATCAGTTTGTCCTTCTTTGTCAGAATCAGGTACAGAATAATATGTTTCCTAGTTAACTTTTTCTATCTTCAAATAATGAAATCATCAGTAAGGCAAATCAATTAATTAACTTCTCTGTTTTTGACAAAGAGGGAGTTCCATCTATATATGCATATAACTGAAATCTCCAATCACTCCAATGTCCTATCTGCTTAGCAAGATAGTCATAGATACATTGCCTGAACTTATTTAGTCCCTCTTTTTGTCCAGGTGATATACATTTAATTCCATAATAATGTTATTTGTTTTTCCCTACTCTGATCCTTCATACTCCCTAAGGTTTTTAAATTTTCTCATCACTATGTCTTCTTAAAATACTACATTACTTGACTGCCCCTCATATCTGTACCTTTTAAATAAGACATACCCTTCTAGAATAATGTTCCTTCACCACCCCATTAACTCTCCCTTCCAGCACTCACTAAAAGGCAGAAACCTTATTATTTAACAATTGGAATACTGGACTAAGGTCAGGACACAAGTTTGAATGACATTTCTTCCATCTACAAGCCATAAGACTTTTCCCATTGTCTTTCCACTATTACTTCCTATTACCCACCTTCAAATATTCATTTTTTCAATCAATTTGTTCTAGTAGCAGTTCCTCATATACTACATCTTCTCTCTGGCTTCTTTGTACAAGTGGTACACAATATCTGAAATGCACATTCTTCCCCACTTCTGCGTCTTTGAATTCCTAGTTTCCTTCAAAGAACAGCTCAGAGGTCATTTTCTAATGATGAATACTTTCTGAACCCCCAAGTTGTTAGTAGTTCTTGTTTCTCTCTCTCTCTCTCTCTCTCTCTCTCTCTCTCTCTCTCTCTCTCTCTCTCTCTCTCTCTCTCTTTCTCTCTTACACACACACATACACACATCTCATTTCTCATTTGTATAAAAACTTTGAATTCTAGGTGTCTAGTGCATTGCACATGCTTAATAAATGTTAGTTTCATGTTTGTTCAATTTCACCTGTCTTTAATTCCTAACTTGTAAAACAGGAAAATGTAAGACACTTTTTAATATCTCATAGTGTTGTGAGGAAAGTGCTTTAAAAATGACTAAATGCCATAGAAATCAGAGTTATTATTTGGGAAGATGACTGAATGAGAGACTTTTGAAAAGTAGTAATGGAAAAAATGTAGTATAGCACTAGACACCAGAGTACAAGGAACTTACCAAACCCAAGACTCATCAAAATGTTTAAAATGGGAAGTAAAGACATGGCAGAAAAGACAAAATATTGGTGCTCCTGGCCACAGATCTTCTGTCATGATCTATAAATTGTGGTCAGCCATATTAAAATAGTAAGGGTTCCATGTGGTGGCCTGTGATTTTTTTGCATTTTCCTATACTGAGTCAGGTACTGCAAGAGACAGAGTATGTAATAGTTTTGTTTGTGTTTTTAAAGTATACTAGGAGTCCATATGTAGATTTCAAGCCCTGACTTTGCTACTAACTAACTATGTGACCCTGGACAAGTAACTTTACCTTCATTTTTCATAATTCATAAAGTTAGAGCTGGAAGAGACACCAGAGGTCATGTAGTTCAAGCCCACATTTCACAAATGAGAAGGCCAAGGTGCAGAGATGTTAAAATGAAAGGCAATAATGGACAGAGGTAGGCCTTGAACCCAGGTCCTTCTTTATCTTCAAAATAAAGAATTTGAACTAGAATGATCTTTTTGTGAGCTCCTTCCTATAAGTCTATATGTATCATATAACTTCCCAATTTCATATGTGTAAGTCATATATTTACAGCAAAGTGATGGACTTTTTGAGTACAGGGACTGTATTTTCTATTTTTGCTATCCTTTCCAGTGCCCAGTATATTTATTCAAAGAATTCTTGATTTTACTTACGAAGTGCTCATCACAGTCACAACAGAGGGGAAGTTTAATTAAAAAAAAAAAACTTATCTATGACCCTGGGCATTCAGATGCCTAGTAGGGGAATGAGCTAATGAAATAATTTCTTCTTAACTTCAAATGATATATGTGCCTCTTGTATATAGTTGGAATGGGTATATGCAACTGAAAATCAAGGATTTGGTTTAATATAGTTCAGCCTTCTTTGAGGAGGTTGACTTCTACAATTAGTGCTGCTGAATGCATGGCTATGCTAAGGAAATTAAGATCACACATGATTGCTGTGTAAGCCTGTTAGCACCATCTTTCCAAGACTCATCTTCCATCTGTAACACCATCTAAAAGGAGAACTTTGTGAGAGTATAAATGGCTGGTATACTTGGTGCAAAGCCAGCTTCATATTATAAAGGCAGCCCAAACTATATATATATACATACATACACATATATGTATATACATATATGTATGCTAATCCATATATCCATATGCACTGTGTGCATGTATGAACACACACATATGTATGTATGTACACATATATGTGTGTATGCCTTGTTCATGGTAAGTAAGGAATTTCATCATAATATAGAAAGACTATACATCATTATTATTTCTAATGAAACACTCCAGCAGACAATGTGACCCATAAGAACTCTGTTTAAAAAGGAACAAAAAGGAAAATGTTTATCTTCACATTGCTCCTGTTTCCTGTTCCAAGCCCAGGAATTTTTTCATTGCCCCTTTAACATCCTTGTTCCTTAGGGTATAGATAAGGGGGTTTATGCTAGGGGTTACAATTGTGTAGAAGAGGGTGAGGAACTTTCCCTGATCCTGGGAGTAACTATTAGCAGGTTGAAGATACATATAGATTATGGTCCCATAGAAGAGGGAAACCACTATAAGGTGAGAAGAGCAGGTGTTAAAGGCCTTCCTACGTCCTGCTGCAGATTTGATCCTTAGCACAGCCACAGCAATCATGCCATATGAGGTAAGAATCAGGGATAGGGGCACGAGAAGGAGGATCACACCAAGGACAAAGGCAAAGGCCTCAACCAGTGTGGTATCTTCACAGGCCATGGCAATAAGGGCTGGCATCTCACAAAGAAAGTGGTCTACTTGATGTTGTCCACAACGTGCCAACTGCATGGTCTGGGGGCACA
Organism: Dromiciops gliroides; assembly: GCF_019393635.1. NCBI lineage: Eukaryota > Metazoa > Chordata > Mammalia > Microbiotheria > Microbiotheriidae > Dromiciops > Dromiciops gliroides. Next base: position 230,818,617 of record NC_057864.1, read on the forward strand.
TGACAAAAGAGTTGAGGAAGCCACATAACCAGGACACAGACATCAGTTCCAGGCAAAGTCTCGAGTTCATGACAACAGTATAGTGTAAAGGTCTACAGACAGCAACATATCGGTCATAGGACATAACACACAAGAGCACACACTCAGTAGAACCCAGTACCATATAAATATAGAGCTGGGCCACACAACCATTGTAGCTAATAGTCTTCTTGGGACCCCAGAGATTCCACAGCAACTGGGGGACAATGCTGGTAGTAAAGCAGAGGTCCAGGAAGGAGAGGTTGCCTAGGAAGAAGTACATAGGTGTGTGTAGTCGTGAATCTGCAATTGACAACACAATAATTGTAATGTTGCCAAAAAGAGTCAAGATGTAGAAGACTAATACAAAAGCAAAGAGAATCATCTCTAGCCAAGGCCGGTCAGAAAAACCAATTAGGATAAATCCCCCTAGTGAGCTGTCATTGTCCCTTCCCATCACTTTCACGACCTATCAAAGGAGAAAAAGAAAAAATTATGGTGAAATAAAAAAAGTGATTCAGACCAAGCCCCCTTTTCTTCAGAACATTAAATACATGTATTTCACCATTCATATGTTAGTGCTTTATTGATTTACTTCCTAAGGTAATAAAAGTTTCTGGCTCATCTCATTCAGTGTAGTTCTCAAAGTATGGTTCGGGTATGCTTAGAGTTCCTCAAGACCCTTTCAGAAGGTCATCAAGATCAAAACAATTTTCATTATAAAACTAAGATGTTTTATTTTCTAATATAATAAATATCAATTGATATATCAATTTGGGTTACAACACACGTAAACAAAAGCTCTTTGAGGAGTCCTCAATAATTTTTAAGAGTGTAACAGGGCCTTGGGGCAGCTAGTTGGCACAGTGGATAGAGCACTGGCCCTGGAGCCAGGAGGACCTGAGTTCAAAACTGGCCTCAGACACTTGACACTTACTAGCTATGTGACCCTGGGCAAGTCACTTAACCCCAATTGCCTCACAAAAAACCCCAAAACAAACAAACAAAAAAAGAGTGGAACAGGGCCTTGAGACCAAAAGGTTTGAGAAGCCAAGATGGCAGAGAGAAGCCAGGAAGTTGCTTGAGCTCTCCCAAATTTCCCTTGGAAACAATGTTAAATTAAGCCTCTAAATTGATTCTGGAGCTACAGAGGTAGAGTGAAACAGTCTTCCAGCTTAATTTTGATTACCTGGGAAAAAGGGAATACAGCTCAGCACAGAGGGTTCCTGGGCAAACCAGCAGAAGACTCTTGGCCACAGCACAAATCAGCAGCTGAGATCCCTCAAGCATAGCTCAGCAGGCCCCCAGCTTCAATGCAGAAGACAATCTGTCAACTGGGGTATCTACTACACAACAGGCACAACTAGTGCAGTGAACAAACTGCAAGCTACTGAGTCCTAAGAGCAGAAAGCTAGTGATCAAGCCCCTGGCCCCCATCAAAAGAAGCTTGGAACAGGGTATTGTGTACTCCAGGAGCAGAACTCAACCTTAAAAGGCATGAAATAGGCTAAAATATGAATAAGAAACAGAATAGAACCCTCACCATAGAAAACTACTATGGTCAGAAGGAAGGCCAAAACACAAATTCAGAAGAGGACAATGTCAAAACACCTTTATTAGAACCCTCAAGGGTCTCAAGACCAAAAGGCCCTCTTGGAAGATCTCAAAAAGGATTTTATAAATCAAATAAGAGGTAGAAGAAAAATTGCAAAAAGAAATGAGTTATGAAAAAGAGAGTCAATAGCTGACTGAGGAAAACAACTTATTAAAAAATATAATTGGCCAAATGTAAAAGGAGGTACAAAAACTGACTGGTGAAATATAATTCCTTAAGAATCAGAATTGGGCAGATAAAAACTAATGACTCAATGAGACATTAGGCAGGAAGTAAAGCAGGATCAAAAGAATACAAAAGTAGAACATAAAATACCTCTTCAGAAAAACAACAGAGCTGGAAAATTGATCCAGGAGGGACAATTTAAAAATAATTGGATGACTTGAGGGTCCATGATCAAAAAAAAGCCAAGACAGCATATTTCTTGACACTAGAATCAGAGAAAAAAATAGTCATTGAAACAATCCACTGACCAGCTTCTGAAAGAGACCCAAAAAAGAAAATGCCAAGGAATATTATAGCCAAATTCCAAAATTATCAGGTGAAGGAGAAAATACTGCAAGCAACCAGAAAGAAACAATTTAAATATCAAGGAACAATAATCAGGATCTGGCAGCTTCAACATTAAAGAATTGGAGAGCTTGGAATATGATATTACAGAGGGCAAAGGAACTTGGATTACAACCAATAATGTACTACCCAGCAAAATCATTCATAATCTTTCAGGGGAAATAATGGGCATTCAACAAAATAGGGGATTTTAAAACTTTCGTAATGAAAAGCCTAGAAATGAACAGAAAATTCAATCTTCAAATACAAGATTCAAGAAAAACACAAAAATTGGCGGGGGCGGGGGAGACAAAACATATTATTCAATAAGGTTAAAATGTTTAAGTCCCTACATAGGAAGAAGATACTTGTAACTCTTGAGAATTGTATCTCTGTTAAGACGTATAGGAGTACACATAGACAGAGGGTGTGGATATAAGTTGATTTTGATGTTATGATATAAAAAAATTTAAGGGATGACAAAAAGGATTATACTGGCAGAAGAGGAAAGGGAAGGCAAGAGTAGGGTAAATCACATCACATGATGAGGCATAAAAGACCTATTGCAATAGCGGGAAAGAAGGGAGGGGTGAGCATCATTTCAACCTTACTCTCATCTTATTTGGCTCAAAGATAGAATACCATACACACTCAGTGGGGCCAAAAAGTTTATTTTACCCTATAGGGAAGTAGAAGAGGAAAGAAAAGGGAGGTGGGGCTCATAGAAGAGAGGTAGATTGAGGGAAATGGTGGTCAGAAGCAAAACAAGAAGGGACAAGGGAGAGAGAAAAGTATAACCAAGAGGGAAAATAGGATCCAGGGAAATACATAGAATGTGAATGGAGTGAAATCTCCCATAAAATTGGAGTGAAGAGCAGAGTAGATTAAAAACCAGAATCATTGTTGTTTACAAGAAACACATCTGAAGCAGAGAAATACACAAAGAGTAAAGGTAAAAGGGTGGAGCAGAATATATTATGCTTCAGCTGAAATTTAAAAAAAAAAAAGCAGGGGTAGCAATCCTGATCTCAGACAAAGCAAAAATAGATATAATTAAAAGAGATAAAGGAAATGACATCTTTCTAAAAGGTACCATGGACAATGAAGTAACATCAAAATTCTTAGAAAAGAAGTGAGTTATGGAAAGAAATAGAAACAAAACTATACTAGTGGGGGAACTCAACCTCTCCCTCTCAGAACTAGATAAATATAACCACAAAATTAATAAGAAAGAAGTTAAGGAGGTGAATAGAATTTTAGAAAAATTAACTATGATAGACCTCTGGGGAAAACTGAATAGAAAGAATTATACCGGGGCAGCTAGGTGGCGCAGTGGATAGAGCACTGGCCCTGGAGTCAGGAGTACCTGAGTTCAGGTCCAGCCTCAGACACTTAACACTTACTAGCTGTGTGACCTTGGGCAAGTCACTTGACCCCAAGTGCCTCACTAAAAAAAAAAAAAAGAATTATACCTTTTTCTCAGTGGTCCATGTCACCTACACAAAAATTGGCCATATATTAGGTCATAAAAACCTCAAAGTCAAATGCAGAAAGGCAGAAATAGTAAATGTATCCTTTCCAGATCATGGTGCAAGAAAAATTATGTGTAATAAAGGGCCATGAAAAGATAGACCAACAATTTTTGGAAACTAAATAATCTTATCCTAAAGAATGAGTAGGTCAAATAACAAATCATAGAAAAACACAGCAATTTCATCAAAGAGAATGAAAAGAATGAACATACCAAAATTTATGGGACGCAGCCAAAGCAGTTCTTAGGGAAAATTTTATATTTCTAAAAACCTACATGAATGAAATAGAGAAAGAGGATATTAATGAATTGGGCATGTAACTAAAAACTAGAAAAAATACAAATAAAAATCTCCAATTAAATACCAAATTCAAAATTCTGAAAAATCAAAGGAGAATTTAATAAAATTGAAAGTAAGAAAAATATAGAATTAATAAATAAAACTAAGAGCTGATTTTAGGAAAAAACAATAAAATATATAAGCTTTTGGTTAATTTGAAACAAATTGCCAGTATCAAAAATGAAAAAGGCGAATTCACCAAGAGGAAATTAAAGAAATAATTAGGAGTTGTTTTGCCCAACTGTATGCCAATATGTCTGGCAATCTAAATTAATCAGATGAATATTTTTAAAAATATGAACTGCCCAGATTAACAAAAAGGGGGGGAAATCCTTAAATAAACTCTTTTTAGAAAAGGAGATTGAGCAAGCCATAAGAACTCCCTAAGTAATCAACTAAAAAACTACTTGAAACAATAAACAAGTTTCAGGATATAAAATAAACCAACATAAATCATCAGCATTTCTATATATGACCCACAAAGTCCAGCACCAAGAGATAGAAAGAAAAATTCCATTTACAATAACTGTAGACAATATAAAATATTTGGGAGTCTACCTGCCAAGACAAATCCAGGAACTATAGTTACAATTACACCATTACAAAACACTTTTCATGCACACAAAAATCAGGTCTAAACAAATGGAAAGATACCATTTGTTCATGGGTAGGCTGAGGTAATACAATAAAAATGACAATTCTAACTAAGTTAATTTACTTATTCAGTGCTATACCAATCACACTACCAAAATAATTTTATAGAGCAAGAAAAAATTAATAACAAAGTTAATCTGAAAGTACAAAGGTCAAGAATATCAAGGGAATTAAAGAAAAATAAATCAAAGGAAGGTGAACTAGGCTGTACCAGATCTAAAACTGTATTATAAAGTAGCAACCATCAAAACTTTTTGGTACTTGGCTAAGAAATAGAGTGGTTGATCACTGGAATAGGTTAAGCACACAAAACATAGCAGTAAATGAATATAGCAATCTCTTATTTGATAAACCCAAAGACTCAAGACTTTGGGATAAGAACTCACTATTTGATAAAAACTGCTTGGTCAAACTGGAAAATAGTTTGGCAGAAACTAGGTATAGATGAACATTTTACACCACATACCAAAGTAAAGTCAAAATGGGTACATGATTTAGACATAAAGAATGATACCCTGGGCAAATTACAAAAAGAAGGAATAATTTACTTATCAGATCTATGGGAAGGGGAAGAATTTATGACCAAAGACCAGATAGAGAACATTATGAAAAGTAAAATGGATCATTTTGATTACATTAAATTTAAAAGTTTTTTCACAAACAAAACCAAGAGAACCAAGATTAGAAGGAAAGCAGAATGCTGGGAAACAATTTTTACAGCCAGTGTTTCTGATAAAGGTCTCAATTCTAAAATATATAGAAAACTGAATCAAATATATAAGAATACAAGCCAATTGAGGAATGGTCAAAGGATATGAATGGGAAGTTTTCAGATGAAGAAACTAAAGCTATTTACAGCCATATGAAAAAAGTGTTCTCAATCACTACTGATTAGAGAAATGCAAATTAAAACTACTCTGAGGTACTACCTCACACCTATCCAACTGGGTACCATGACAAAAAAAAAAAAAAAAGAAAATGATAAATGTTGGAGAAGATGTGGAAAAATTGGAACAGTAATGTACCATGGAGCTGTGAACAGATCCAACCATTCTGGAGAGCGATTTGGAACCATGCTCAAAAGGCTATAAAACCTTTGATCCAGCAATACCTTTACTAGGTCTATATTCCAAAGAGATCATTAAAAAGGGAAAAGGACCCACGTAAAAAAATATTTGTAGGGGCAGAGCCAAGATGGCAGAAAGGAATCAGCAAACTGCCTGAGTTCTCCTGTTCCCTCAAAAAGAACATTAAATCAAGCCTCTGGACAGATGCTGAAACTACAGAACCTGCAAAGAGACAGAGAGACACAGTCTTCCAACCAGAGATAAGGAAATAATATAATGATTAGAAGACAAGAAAAAAGATGGCTAGGATAGGTTGGGAGAAAGAAGGGAAAAAATTAAATAATTTTAAAAGATGAGAGAAAGAAAAGCAAAAATGAGAAATAAAAATGGGGAAAATTACTAAAAGCTGAATAGGAGTGAAAAAATAAAAAGAGAGAAGGGACAGAAAAGTGGGGGAAGAGGGGAAGAACACAAAAATTGAGAGGAATATAATGTTAGACAAAGATAGAAAGAAAAGAGATGAAGGAAAAAATAAGCAGAAAAAGGAGAAAGATGTAATTCAGCTACTTGAGAAAAAACTAAAACCTAGACTTAGGGACTACTGTGAGGAAACCTTGTGGACAAAGCTATTATTTTAAATATTTTAAAATAATACTTATTTTAAATGTGGCCTTTTCCATTGTGAAATTCTTCCCAGAACCTCCATTTTGGGAAATGGCCACAGACCATCTATCCTTCATTCTTGGGGCTTAGCTTTCATGCTCTTGCCTGGATGCCTCTCCCTGCCCCCCAAGGCTTTTCAGCTCCCCTTTCATTTATTATTTTCCCTCCTTAGATTCTTGAGGGCAGGGACTATTTTTCTTTTCACTTAATTTATATCTTCAGCACTTAGCATAGTGCCTGGCAGATAGTGATTAAAAAATAAATAAATATTAATAAATAATTAATAAATTAATACATGCTTTTGGACTGACATTTCAATTTTTTCTATAGTGGGGAAAAAACCTTTAAAATTGTCTATTAAGAGGAATTTGTTTGATTTTAAAAGTTCTCTAGCACATGCTAAAGAATTAGCATATTCCCAAAGTCATGGGCAAGCAACCATTAATGTAGTCCCAAAAGAGAGCTGGGGCAAATAGGTAAAGAACTATAAGGATTCAGGTACCCTGTATTTCCAGTTCATGCCTAATTCTCCTTTATTGAGGAACAGAGAGATGGTATGACATTTGCACCACTTAAGTTAGATAATACAAGCTATGTAATTATTTTGGAAATAAAGATTTTTACTTAGAAAGGCAAGAATCAAGGAACCTGGATTCTAGTCACAGTTTTGCTACAGATTATCTATGTGACCAGGGTAAATTATTTTACCTTTCTGGGTCCCATTTTCCTGATATGGTTAAAAAAAAACACACACCTGTAACTTTTTTTTTTTTTGGCGGGGCAATGGGGGTTAAGTGACTTGACCAGGGTCACACAGCTAGTAAGTGTCAAGTGTCTGAGGCCGGATTTGAACTCAGGTACTCCTGACTCCAGGGCTGGTGCTTTATCCACTGTGCCACCTAGCCGCCCCCACCTGTAACTTCTGAGGAGTTTTTGTTCAGATTCCTGTTTCTCAAGAAGAGAGCAAAGTATGTACTCTGGTGTCAAAAGTAAGATTACCATCCAGCGGTATTTTCTGCAAACTATACATACAAAATCTTGGAGCCAGGAACCTCCTAAGAAAAAAGTTATGATTAGACAAATAAACTCAGAAACACACAGCCTTAAGAGTGTAAAGGGAACTTAGAGATAATCTGGTATATCATAGGCATGATGGGGAATACAAAACTAATCCCTGAACACAAGGATAAGCAAAAGTAGACGAAACAAAAAAATTAACTAAACCAAAAACAGAGAAGAGAAAGATCAAAGTGAGTACCTGGCAGTGGTTGGAAATTGAGATCATGGGGAAAGAAAGGATAGCGAGACAGAGACAGAGTGAGAGAATGAGAATGGAGTCAAAGAAAATGAAGGAAAAGGGGGGGAAAGGGAAGAAGAAGGAAAGGCAGAAAAAAAATCAAGAAAATAGTTCAAGTGATAATGGGCAAGAAGGGTGAGAAATAAGGGGGGCAGTAAAAAAGATAAAAAATAAGGGCCAGGGGGCAGCTAGGTGGCACAGTGGATAGAGCACCGGCCCTGGAGTCAGGAGTACCTGACTTCAAATCCAGACTCAGACACTTAACACTTACTAGCTGTGTGACCCTGGGCAAGTCACTTGACCCCAATTGCCTCACTTAAAAAAAAAAGGGGGGGGGCCCTCTTTCTCTCTTTTCCTAAGAAAGGAATTCTGTTTGGAAAGAAATAAAAGCAGAAAGGAAAAGGAAGAAAAAATGGGAAGAAAAAACCCCACCAAATATAGGGAGGAGAGCAAAACAGAAGGGAAAACAAGATAACAAGTAATAAGGAAAAATGAAACAGAACAGATAATATTGTGTATGCTCTGATCCCATTCCTTCAGAGCTAGGTAGGCTCTATCACCTGTAACAATTGGAATGATGCCACATGCTGGAGACTTACTGAAGAAAAGCTCCGCCATGAGGAGAAGGCCTCTGTTAAGGGCTAAAATTCTAGCTAGTCTGTCTAAAATATCTAATGAGTGGTCGCCAATAAATTATAAGCTTTAGCAAGAGTTAGACTTTTAAGCATTTATTAAGGAGAATAAGAATTTGGTAAAGAGAAAGAAAGGCCTAGATTCCTATCTATTTAAAGGGAGAGCACATTTCTAGCTCCGCTCTCCGCCCAAGTCCAGAGGAAAGAGCGCGCGAGACTGAGCGCCAGTCTCTTCCTTCCTCCTCCCACTAGCCCGCGTCACTTCCTGACTCCTGGTCTTGCCCTCAAAGACCTTCCCTTCATGGGCAGAACTCCTCTACAGTAAGTATCCAGCAGGTGGCGGTATTCCAATCGTTACAGTCCCCCCTGTTGTTCCTCAAGAAACAAAATGTTTCCTTGACGGAACAGTAAAAACAATATGATAACTATTGCTAACTAATAATATGTGAACAACAATATAGAAAAGGAAGAGAGGAAAGTTTTGTCCAGAGGGGCGATTTTTTTTGTCCTCATGAACCGACGCTTTGACATTAGTCTTGCAAAGGGAGGGCCTCTGCAGAGAATACATGTTACAGATGGTGTATATTATAACAGAAAGAGAAAAAAACCAACAAAAAGAACAAATCAAAACTGTTCATTTAAAGTCTCTGAAAGTCTTTTCTCAGATGTCCTCTAGGTGTAGTCGTGGGGTTGATGTGTGGATGCTGGTAATCAGCCAGGAAAATTTCCTACAAAATTGAGCTTAACACAACTTTAAAATAGCTTTGTCAATAATCAAATCAAACAATGAAAGTTCTCAAAAACATGTCTAAGGGAATTCAGAATCTTAGTTGTTACACATGAAACATATAATAAAACAAAAATTGAACCATTCTTTAAAATTATATTATTATTATAGTCCCCCCTTATGGGGAGTAATTGAGAAGACAATTGCTGCGATATTAATTTTTTATTTTATTTTATTATTTTATTATTATTATTTTATTAATTTATTAATTTTTTAAAAATAATTTTTATCTTTGTTTCATCACTTTTTGCATCATCTGCCTAATTATCCTCATGCCATTATGAGAAATTAGAAAATCTAATATAATTGGTAAGAGGTGTCAAGGCCAAATTCAACACTGTTATTTATCATGACACCTGAGATAATTATGGGGGTTACCATAAAAGAACAGAGAAATGATGGGATATGAGCATTCCCACACTTGAGCAATATGTACTGCCCATACAGTATGCCAGGCTTAAAATAGGTGGATGGAATATATGTCCATGCCACCGAACATATTGGAAGAAACTGAGTCAGACTTAATCAGATGCATGGGATTGAGATGTCCATGGCATCAGGCATATAGGAGGGAGCATAGAAGCCAGGTGTAGAAGTGAGATGGGTGGGATGAATACTTCCAGCCATCTGTACAATATTGTGGGGAAAAAGAGAATAAAATATTAAACCAAGAGAATCCAACCTCAACATTTGTCAAAAGCCGTTCCCTCGGCCATACCTTGACTTCATGCATGTCTCCCCTCATGTGACAGTTCAGTGTCTGCTCTTGCATGTATTCCTCTTGTGATTGGATGGCATCTTGGCCAACTGGCATCTGATAACTCAGAATAAAGGCAATTAATGTCTTAAATGATAAGTTCCCATAATCCAAGTCTCATATGGATTTAAAATTGAGGATAATAAATGATTGCAAAAAATGTGAATACATCTTGACTCAAAATATAATATATAATTATGCAACAATTTCAAATAATACCCCTTTTTTTTAACTTAGTATACAATTACTTTTTTGAAAAATCAGAACATATTTAAATACAAGTTAAAGCACAACACAATCTCAAAGAAAACTTTTACAAATGTTCCCCTCTTTTTTTTTTTTTTTGGAATATGCTTATCAAAAATAATACTTCTAGAATCAATTTACACTTGCCATGGCAAACAATTTGCCAGGGAAATGCTTTAAAGAGTTTGATCAAATAATCAGTTGAGAAAAAATAACAAAAACAAACAACTCAGAATATGGGAGCACAATACTCCTAGAATTAACATTGTATTATGAAATCAAAACCATGTTTCAAAATTAGATAGATGAATGAATAGAAGAAAATACACGTGGAATAATAAAAGACAATGAAATTCAAACTAGGGAAATCTAAATGAATATGAACTTAATATTAATAAGAGTATTACAAAATATAAACTTGATCGCATGACTATAAAAAGCTTTTACAAATATTCTCCTTGTTTTAGAAACTAAGTATAAGACACAATCTCAAAAGCATTAAAATCTCTATGAAAATAAACCTATACCATTAATTCCAAAATGTATATGTAATAGCATAGAAATCCTATGTAACCTCTGAACTGACATTAATAATCTGAGTGAATTCAGAACACTCTTGATTCCGATATCTAAAATCCCCAATACTCATATCAGTACCTTGCTGCTTACTTCTACATTTCTGTAAAATATATACCCTTCCATGGCAAAAGAAGCAGAGTCTTGAACTATGTTGATTGTCATTCTTATTCAGCTTAAGTTTTTCTTCTTTAACCCCTCTATATTGTCTGTCGGGCTTTTCACCATACAAATGCTTTATAAGATTACTAATTAAAGACAAAAGTAGGTTAGCAAAATTATGAACAAAACGAACATATCTGGAATTTAAAGAGTTTTCTAAGATTGTCTCAAAAGCACAGCCAGGCCGGGGAAGGGCTGAGCCTGAAGCTGCAAATGCAGGTAGAAAAAGTTGAGCATGCGCATCAGATCTCTGGACTTCCCAGGCAGGGGAAGCTATGGGTTTGGCCATAGGAGGAGTAGAGGGTGGGGTCTGGAGAGGAGGGGAGGGACCAGAGCAATTTGAATCAGACTTGATTTTGAACTCAGGCCTGGATTCCTCTTCCCCCACTTTGCCTCCAGGTGCTAGGGGATTAAAAGCTTCTAGGGGGTGGGTCATTGCCTCCAGGCATGCAAAATTAGAGCAACAATTAGTGTTAGAACTGGGAAAAGCTGTGGGAATCTCTTCAGGTTTCTCTGAAAAAGCATGGTTGGGAGAGGGAGAGATATTTCCTTGTGTGAGTAAGTTGCTGGCTCTTTTAACAAAAATAAAAAGAAAAATAGAAAATCCACAAAAACAAAGCATTAACATGATCTTATCTCCCATTTGTCTGGTTAAACAGACCAAAATCAAAAATAGGATAATTAGGGAGTTTAAAAGGTCCATTTGAAAAAATTTAAAGGGAAAACACCAGGCAATTCAGCAGTACTTAAGATTTAAAGGGTTAGGGTAGGGAAAATTTCTTACCCAACCGGAAGATCAGAAGTGAGGTTCAGCTTTCCTCTTCGTGGTCAGCCATCTGTTAAGGGCTAAAATTCTAGCTAGTCTGTCTAAAATATCTAATGAGTGGTCGCCAATAAATTATAAGCTTTAGCAAGAGTTAGACTTTTAAGCATTTATTAAGGAGAATAAGAATTTGGTAAAGAGAGAGAAAGGCCTAGATTCCTATCTATTTAAAGGGAGAGCACATTTCTAGCTCTGCTCTCCGCCCAAGTCCAGAGGAAAGAGCGCACGAGACTGAGCGCCAGTCTCTTCCTTCCTCCTCCCACTAGCCCGCGTCACTTCCTGACTCCTGGTCTTGCCCTCAAAGACCTTCCCTTCATGGGCAGAACTCCTCTACAGTAAGTATCCAGCAGGTGGCGGTATTCCAATCGTTACACCTCTAAGGGCAAGCCATGCAGTCAAGGTCCTTGGCATCAGGAAGTGACGTTTACTTGTGGGTACTGTCTATCAAGGCTACCAGCCAATCAACTTGAGGAGCCTCCCATTTCTGAGAGGAGGACACGAGGGAGCAAGTGGACACTGGTGGGACTGTGCTTCCTCTTTGGCTGTGAGACATCAGCATGGTGGCAGGGAACTTCAGAAGTGGGAGATTAGGAAAGCTAGGATTGCCAAGTTATAAGAAATCTCTTCTCAATCTTTCTCTTTCTTTTACTATCTTTCAATAAACCCTTAAAAAAAAATTCTAAACTCGTTTATCAGTGATTTTAGTCACTTTCCTCCCAAAACTGGGGGAGAGGGAGGGACATATTAGAACCAACATTTAGAATTTTAAATTACACAGTTTGGCTGATCAAGAAGAGGAAAGGTGATCCTCGATCTTCTGATCTTCCAGTTTGGTAAGAATTTTTTTTTTTCCCTTATTTGCACATGTGCCTTTCTCTTTAAATTGGGTTTCTCTTAAAGGCTAAGTACCTAGGTTAAGTATATATTTTAATCCTTAAGTACTCTTAGCCTCCTATTTTCAAGTCTTGCTCCCTTTTACAAAATGGACCAGGGATTGTGGGACCAAAGAGGACTAAGCCTAGCTTTTCAACCAGGCCAGGATTGACCTTCTGTTTAAGTTTGGTCCTTATGAATTCAAATGTTCTATTCCTATTTTAATTTTAATTTTTACTTTTCTTTGTGTTATAGTGAGGAAATTTTTGAATTACAAAAAGGGGGTGGAAGATAGTACATTTTATATCATTCAGGACTCCCCCCTTGGGAAAATAATTGCAGCTTGGGACACTTACAAACTACCAATTCAGCCAGACATGACAAAAGCAAGGCTTATCAAACTGTGTTTTATGTGGCATAAGAAATATTCTAGGGGCAGCTAGGTGGTGCAGTGGATAGAGCACCAGCCCTGGATTCGGGAGTACCTGAGTTCAAATCTGGCCTCAGACACTTAACACTTACTAGCTGTGTGACCCTGGGCAAGTCACTTAACCCCAATTGCCTCACTAAAAAAACAAAAAGAAAAAAAAAAAGAAAAAAAAGAAATATTCTAGCTTACTGGGAAACAAATGGTTAGAGGATGGATCTTTTGATCACTTAACACTAAAAACTCTACAAATGATCCTTCATTTTGAGTCCCCCAAAGATGTAACTTATTGGAACCTCTGGAATGTAGCAAGTGAGGAATTGACTGAAAAGGGAGAAAAGGAGGAAGGCTTTGGGTCTGAATGTGAATGTAAATCTGCCTCTCAGGCTGACACATCAACAAAGGAAACAAAAAAGAAAAAAAAAGAGAAAATTCATGTTTAGAGGAAACAGAAAGGATAAAAATCGTCCCCCTTCATGAGATCCCCTCCCATGGTAAGGATGATGTTGTAGTAAGTTTTAGAAGATATATACCATTTAGCCCCAAAGATTTAGGTATATGGAAACAAGAAATTCCTAAATTTGATGAGGACCCCACAGGGGTTATTGGCCATTTTAGGACAATTTTCAGAGGATATCAGCCCATTTGGAATGATGTTAATGAGCTTATGGAAGCAATATTATCCCCAGGGGAAAGAGCAGACATAATAGCTGCAGTTAATGGCCTGGAAGCCACAGGAAAGGTTGCTATTGGGTGGTCTATTGAAGACCCTGAATGGAACCCCAATAACCCTAGGCATTTTGATCTGTTGAAAGAGGCGAGAGACACATTGCTGAAGGCAATGGAATACTGTTCTAGAAGGACTGATAACTGGGAAAATTTTATAGATACAGTTCAGAGTCCTGATGAGAGACCTAATAGATTCTATGATAAGTTATGTAAGCATGCCAAGCAACATGCTGGGCTAGACCCATTGAACCCTAGAAATCCCCATATTATCTGCTCTTATTTTGTATACCAGTCCTTACCAGAAATTTGGAAATACTTTAAAAGGCAGTGTCCAGATTGGAACAGGTTGAGTCCTGATAGACTTAAAGAAATAACAACATATACTTATGAAGAAAATGAGAGGGAGGAAAAGAACAGACAAGGCATTTTAGCTCCAGTACAGGAAATAATGAAGCAGTGAAGCTGGGCAGTTGAGAATCACTACCAACCCCAGAATCACTACCAACCCCAGAATCACTGCCAACCCTAGAATCATTACCAACCTCAGAATCAATTTCAAATGCCTAAATTTTGTCAGTATTGTCATAAACAAGGACATTTTATATGATTTTGTAGGATTTTGAAATGAGACATAAACGAAAATAGATATAATTCCTATCAGAGGAATACAGATGGGCAGAACCAAAACAGAGATAGATCTTTCCATGGGGGTGCAGGATGGGGACAAAACAGACCTATTCAGAGAGACACAGGTGTGCAGAATTAAAACAGTTACAGGCACTCTCAAAGGGGTGCAGAACAGAGAGATATAGAAGATTGATGGTGTATGGGGCGGGGAGAAGGACAGAAGATTTTATGTTCCCAGACCCTGCACAATCCTTAACCCAGCAACAATACTCCCTAACTTACCACTTTTCGGGGAGCCATTGCATGACTGTGCTTCTTTAGTTGATATGGCTGAGAAACCCCATGATGATCTTTTTGATACACCTTTAGAAAACCCTGATCTTGTCCTCTATACAGATGGTTCTTCATTTATGAGAGAGGGGACCCATTTCACTGGAGCTGCTGTAGTTTCTGATTATGACACTGGGTAGCTTCTCTGCCTTCCCATTTTGGTGCACAAGCTGCTGAATTTGTGGCTCTCACACAAGCTTGTAATATAGCCAAAGGAAAGAGTGCCACCATTTTTACTGACTCAAAATATTGTTTTGGAATATGTCACTCAGTGGGCATGCTTTGGCTACAAAGAGGCTTTTTAACATCCTTGGGCAAGATTATTGCCAATGGGGACCTTATCAAGGACCTCCTAGATGCCTTGAAACTGCCCTCTGCCCTAGCCATTGTACATTGCCCTGTCCACACAGGGAATAATGATCCTGTTTCAAAAGGGAATGCACGAGCTGATTCTGCAGCCAAGCTTGCTGCATTAGAAGCTCCTGAAATTGTATTTAACCTCTCACTTCCTGAGGATATTCCTCTCAACCTAACCTATGATGATTCTGAAGTAGAAAGGTGGAAAAAGAGATTTAAGGCAAAACAGATCAATGGAGTCTGGATATCTCTGGAGGTAAAACCACTTCTTCCCCAGAAATTCTATCACCAGGTATGTCTCTCTATTCACAGAAAAGGTCATTTTGGCACACAAGCCATCGTGGACTCTATTAAGAGAACCTGGATAGCACCAGGTGTGACTAAAACAGCATTTCCAATCTGCTCGGGCTGCTCCACATGTCAATCTTATAATCAACATGCTTTCAAAACCAAAGCTTATGGAGGATGCCCTCTAGCATATACACCCTTTGAGCACTTGCAAATTGACTATATTACAATGCCAAAAGCAGAACATTATAAATTTTGCCTTCTTATAGTTGACCAACTCACTCAGTGGGTGGAGGCATTTCCCAGCCCCCGAGCTACAGCTGCCTTTGTTGCCAAGACTCTTCTTCTTCTTCTTCTTCTTCTTCTTCTTCTTCTTCTTCTTCTTCTTCTTCTTCTTTTTTTAGTGAGGCAATTGGGGTTAAGTGACTTGCCCAGGGTCACACAGCTAGTAAGTGTTAAGTGTCTGAGACCAGATTTGAACTCAAGTCTTCCTGACTCCAGGGCTGGTGCTCTATCCACTGCACCACCTAGTTGCCCCAGCCAAGACTCTTCTTTTTTTTTTTTTTTGGCGGGGCAATGGGGGTTAAGTGACTTGCCCAGGGTCACACAGCTAGTAAGTGTCAAGTGTCTGAGGCCAGATTTGAACTCAGGTACTCCTGAATCCAGGGCCGGTGCTTTTATCCACTGCGCCACCTAGCTGCCCCCCAAGACTCTTCTTAAAGAGATAGTTCCTCACTTTGGCCCACCAGCCCACATTGATTCTGACAAAGGCACACATTTTCCTGATTCTGTTTTATCCTAAATCTACTCTTTTTTGGGAGTAACTCCAAAATTCCATACACCCTACCACTCACAAAGTTCAGGCCAGGTTGAACATATGAATAAAGAGCTTAAGATTATGATTGGCAAATTATGTACTGAAACCCATTTGAAATGACCTGATGTTCTACCATTGGCATTATTCTATCTACACAGTAGACCAAGAGGAGAATTTCATATATCTCATTATGAGATGCTTTTTGGTTACCCTCCTACCCAAGCTAAAACTTTTTCCCCAGTTTATACATCACTGGTGGGAGGTGATACTTCTGTTGCCTCCTATATACAGGAATTACAGACTAGGCTACATGAACTCCATGAAGCAGGAGCTTCTGTATAAGCTGTTCCTTTAGATTTTTCCTTGCATGATTTAAGTCCTGGAGACAATGTATATATATATATATATATATATATATATATATATATATATATATATATATATATATATATATTAAGAATTTTCAGCGAACCAGTGGAACATAGCCCACTAGGGAGGGACCTTTTCAGGTATTATTGATGACTCCTACTGCTATTAAAATTAGAGAAAAAGACTCTTGGATTCATTGCTCTCATGTAAAGCCTGCACCATTTATAGGTAAAGAAACTTCAAATAAAACTCAAGTAGACACTAAAGAGCATAAAACCCTAACAATAGTACCTGTTAAAGAACAGAGAACCCTAACAGAGCCCAGGGTCAATAGGGAGTTCCCATTTGATACTAATCAGTTACATACCTTGGGACTGAGTCTTCGTAAAGTATTGGGAGATGAAAATTGCCTTTTTAGGGCTCTGGGGGATCAGCTGGAAGGCCACCCTAGAAATCATCTCAGACACAGACAAGAATCTGCTTCTTATATCCTTATGCATAGAACTGATTTTGAGTCTTCTACAGTGAATGACTCCCCTTTTGAAGAATATGTTGGTGAATTGAGACAATGTGGTACATGGGATGGCAATGATATGATTGTAGCTTTTGCTAAACATCACCAGCTGAATATAATCCGTGGCACAGACAAAGCTGATGCTAAAGAACTCCACATTTTCTACCATAGAGAACATTATGACAGCATTAGAAAAATCAATGACAATTCAGAAACCCCTGCCACTTTGGCATGCAGAGAATTGGGGAACCAGTTAAAACAATGTGGTGTACCCCAAGTTCTAGCAGCTTAAATAATTTAATTTTAACAAGCTTTTCCTTCTGCAGGTAAACTACTGAAGCACATGGCCCTATTTTCTGGCCTCCCATTTTGACTTTTGTTTCTTTTGCTTTCTTTTTAACTCAATTTTGTAAATTAAGTGACTTTTCAAAGACATTTTAAGTATATGCTGCAGGCCATTGGACCTCAGAAGCTATCACAATTCTTTTTTTTTTTGAGAGAACCATAAGTTTAATGATTTTTGTTTATGGGATTCTGTTTAAAAAAGAGAGAGATAAAAAGAAAAAGGCTTATTGAAGCCTATTGCTTGATCTATCAATGGACATATTGAATATTGAGTTTTGCTGATTGGAGTTTTATTTCTTTTTGATAAATTGATTATCCATTTAAGTATCTGTTACTGTTATACTAGATAGAGAATTCATGTATAAGATAATGTGTTTACTTGCTCAAAGAAGATTATGTAATAGTGTCTAATATTATCAGCTATTTATGTTCATTTATCATTTATATGTCATTATACTCTGGATATGGTTTGGAATTATTGTATATATTACAAGTATATCCTCAGTTATGCAGCATAGCACACATTTTTACTATCATACTCTCTTTGGTGAAATTAATATGAGATTTATGAATTATGGAAACATCATTTCAGAGACTAACTGCTCTTACTATGAGCTTTAATGCAGGCCCTGGAGAGAACATATGTGCAACAAGAGGAGAGACAGATACATGTAAGTTCATGGTTTGCTTATGATGGTGACTATATAGACCACAATTGCTAGACACAGTCCAGTTTTGACCTCTCTCCCTCCTAAAATAACCTAATCTAACTTACCTTGTTTTCTTTTTCTCTCACTCAGTCTAATGCCATGGTCAGAATCCATCCACCTGTGGTCTAGCACAGCACCTGTGGCTGTCTCGAAACCATGACATGTGGGATGATAACCTTTCTATAACATTTTCAGGTGTCATGAACACATTATTAAATTTGGCTTTGATCCAGGCACATGGTGGTAAGAAGTGTCATAGGTTGCATAACTACCTCAACCCTATAGTATATGAAGGAGGGGAATGTAATGGAATGTATTAATTTGATCACTGACAATGCTATGCTAAGGATTAGTAAAAATCCAGCAGTTCAACAGCTAAAGAAGTGAATCCAGCTTTCCATACCAGAGTCCAGACCAGAGTCCAGCTTACCAGACCAGAGTCCAGTTTGCTCCTGATGACCACTCCAAGAAGACAAGGGCTCAGAGACTTTATATGAACAGTTTTGTTGTTGCTTTTTTTCTCCTCCTTCTGTTATAATATACACTATCTGTAACATGTACTCTCTGCAGAGGCCCTCCCTTTGCAAGACCAATGTCAAAGCATTGCGTTCATGAGGGACCGCCCCTCTGGACAAGACTTTCCTCTCTCCCTTTTCTATATTGTTATTAACATATTGTTAGTTAGCATAGGGTATTATATTCTGTTATTTTTAACTGTTTCATCAAGGAAACACCCTGTGTTTCTTGAAGAAACAAAGGTGGGGATTGTAACGATTGGAATGATGCCACCTGCTGGAGACTTACTGTAGAAAAGCTCCGCCATGAGGAGAAGGTCTCTGAGGGCAAGCCATGCGGTCAAGGTCCTTGGCATCAGGAAGTGACGTTTACTCATGGATACTGTCTATCAAGGCTACCAGCCAATCAACTTGAGGAGCCTCCCATTTCTGAGAGGAGGACACGAGGGAGCAAGTGGACACTGTTGGGACTGTGCTTCCTCTTTGGCTGTGAGATATCAGAATGGTGGCAGGGAACTTCAGAAGTGGGAGATTAGGAAGGCTAGGATTGCCGGGTTATAAGAAATCTCTTCTCAATCTTTCTCTTTTACTATCTTTCAATAAACCCTTAAAAAAATTCTAAACTCATTTATCAGTGATTTTAGTCAGTTTCCCCCCCAAAACTGGGGGGGGGGACAGATTAGAACCCACATTTAGAATTTTAAATTACACACACTCTTATGAGTTCTAGAGTTAGCTGGAGAGATAGAAGTATCTCTTCTTTCTACTAACAAATTGATCCCTACTGGCAGTTTCTTATTTCTTAGTGGGGCAGTGACTAGCATCCCGGTTCCAAAGACAGAGCAAGATACTGTATAATGCTACACACACACACACACACACACCACACATGTGCACACACATGCACATGCAGACAGATGCACACACACAATGCATGTACAAGATAGAGCAATATGCATTAACACTTTTCCCCAACATCTTGGGGAGTATAATTTTTCCTCCCCCCCAACACCTTGGTTTTTGGGGAGGATTAAACTCTTAACAGCTAATTTTTTACATAGCATTAGTTCTATTAAGGTCATATCCAGCCACAATGTGACCTCTGAGTCATCCACTAGGCTGAAGTCATGTTGAGGACAAAAGACAGTGTAGACCCCTTACTTGTGACAGAGGGAAAGCTAGAATGATAAAAGATTATAATTGGATAAAAGCATTTTGTTTTTGTTTTTGTTTTTTTAATTTTTGCGGGGCAGTGAGGGTTAAGTGACTTGCCCAGGGTCACACAGCTAGTTAAGTGTCAAGTGTCTGAGGCTGGATTTGAACTCGGGTACTCCTGAATCCAAGGCCAGTGCTTTATCCACTGCGCCACCTACCTGCCCCCGGATAAAGGCATTTTGGAGTACATGGAAGAAGAAAAGAAAATTCACTGAAAATAGCTATAGAATATATAAAATATATGGGGATCAAAACAATTTGGCATTGGTTAAAAATAGAAGAGTTGATTATTGAGTTAAGTAGAAAGGACCTAGAATCAGTTGAACATTATTCAAAACCCAAGTACTACAATTATTTGGTTACTTCTAACTATACAGACCCTTTTCAGAAATCTTGAAAGTGGTTCAGCAAAACAATCATACCATATACCACAATAAGTTCCAAGTAGATATCACACATCATTAATAAATTAAAGCTTCTGAGAAGTATATGCTATACCTTTCACAACTCTGGATAGGGGAAGAATTAATTTTTTTTGTTTTTTTGTTTTTGCGGGGCAATGGGGGTTAAGTGACTTGCCCAGGGTCACACAGCTAGTAAGTATCAAGTGTCTGAGGCCGGATTTGAACTCAGGTACTCCTGAATCCAGGGCCGGTGCTTTATCCACTGCGCCACCTAGCTGCCCCCCAACTCTGGACAGGGGAAGAATTCTTGACAGAGAGTAAATGAGATAAAATGTCTAATTTTGAATGTGTAAAATTTCATTTTTTGCACAAACCAAATTAAAATAGTTAAAATTAAAAGGAAAACTATTAACTAGGGGGAAATATTTGTAGAAAATTTCATTGATAAAAGTTTAATATCCAACATATGAAGGGAATATATATCTTGGAACAAAAGCCACTTCCCAATAAATTAAATGATCAAAAGATATGAATGAGTGGTGCTCAAAATAAGAAAGGCAAACTATCAATAATCATGTGAAAAAACATCCACATCACTAAAAACAACTAATAAAGTATTTATCTCACATCAATCTAATCGGCAAAGATAACAAATAAAAGAAGAAAAATTTTGGAGTGATATGGCAGGACAAACATAGTACGTTGTTGATGGAATCATGAAGTAGACAAATCATTCTGGAAACAACTTGAAACTCTCTTAAAATTCACTAACTTGTATATTACTATGTTCAGTTCTACAAGACTGATGATAAATCGTGCTTCCCACTTATTAAAAGTGAGGGACTAGAGGTGCAGAATGAGATATCTATTTTCAGACATTAAACAATGTGTGGATTTATTTTGTCTTACTATACTAAGTCACAGAAGTCTTTTATTTCCTTTTTGGTGAGAGAGTTGGAGAAAGTGGGAAAGTAATGATAATGATACTGAAAAATGAAAGATGAGAAAGAAAAGAGAACCTATCAGTAATAGAAAATAAATACAATAGAGAAGAAAGATATTTTAAAGAGGATGCTGACAAGCAGGTCAGTTAAATTTGAAATATATGAAACAAAACATAACAAAACAAACCACAACCCAACAACCTATATGTAATAGAGATTCATGGCTTCACGTCCAATTTTTGCTGTTCTTTGTATAGAGGGATTTCCCATGTTTGTCAAGTTTACAATAATAAGAAAGAAATGTAAAAACACATTTTATAACACAAGGCCAAAACCAGGTAAATGAAATACTCTATTAGAAACCTTCTAACTTAAATTTAATCATTAGTGATACTCTAGATGTGTTATTCAACCAGTTCTGAATTTACATAGCTTACCTCACATAGCTTAGCCCATATCTCTACATCTGTTAATAAAAACAGTGTGGGATAATTTGTCTAATCCTTTGCTAAAATACGGGTAAACTATGTCTATACCATTTTCCTGATCTCTAATAACTCTAATAACTTTGTCAAAAAGGAAATTAGGTTAAACTGTTATACTATGCTTGATCTTTTTGATCTCTGCTTTCTTTTGTAATTCTTCACTAACCATCTAAAAATATGTTCTAAACTTTTGCCAGGAATTGAAGTCAAACTCACTTGTATACCATTTGCTTTCCTTCCTTCCTCTCTTTTTCTTTTTTTAATTGTTTTTTCTCTAAATGTGAGATTCTTGTCCAATGAATGGACATATTTGAGAAGGAGCTGGATCATATCAATATTAACATTCTTTTTTTTTTTTTTTGAGAGGCAATTGGGGTTAAGTGACTTGCCCAGGGCCACACAGCTAGTAAGTGTCAAGTGTCTAAGGCCATATTTGAACTTAGGTCCTCCTGACTCCAGGGCTGGTGCTCTATCCACTGTGCTACCTAGCAAGAATTAACATTCTTGCTGTTAATGAAACTAGGAGAAAGAAGGTAATTGTTGCTAAGTTGAAGGATAGTACATAGGCATTTCTTGGAGAGGCAAATTTGGCTTTTATCATTTTCTTTCTTTTTTTTTTTTTTTAGTGAGGCAATTGGGGTTAAGTGACTTGCCCAGGGTCACACAGCTAGTAAGTGTTAAGTGTCTGAGGCCGGATTTGAACTCAGGTACTCCTGACTCCAGGGCCGGTGCTCTATCCACTGTGCCATCTAGCTGCCCCTTATCATTTTCTTAAAAGCTGCAAAAACTAGTTCATGGGACACTTGGTCAATTTTTTTTTTGCAGTATGAATAAGTATTTGTAAAAAGACCACCATGAAAATAAATGTAGTTTATACTGAGTCTGCAGAAGATCAAATGCTAGAGAAATTCTATGTAAATGAGAGACCAAAACCAGAAGCTTCATGCATCTGCAATATGAATACTTTCCTTGAAAATAAAATTAGTAACAGCAAGAGTTATTAGAGTGAGTACCAATAATACCATAAAGAAGGGATTATGGATTTTTTTTTTGGTGTCTTGGAAAAGATTTGTTATTGATACGAGACTTATCCCTGAGTCAGATGTCAGACCATTCACTAATCAAAACAAAGGTAAAAATTAATAAAAAGAAGAAAGGAAAGTAATAAGGAAAAAACCATTCATTTAAAAAATTTAACACTGAATTATTTAAATTAGTAATTGAAAATCAAAATTTCTATCATTTGAAAAGTTGAGTTTGCTAAAAAGAATCCTAGGAAATAATGAAATAGTGAAAAAAATTAGAAATCCTAGGAAATAATGAAAAAACCTTTTCAAAATAAAATTTGACAATTTATATCCCTGTTTCCTATCTTAGCCAAATTGTAGACCTTTAGTCTAATGAGATTTCCTTTAAGTAGGGAAATAGGAGTTATACTTTCACTCTTTAAAGCTGTTCTATCTATAGGGTGGACCAAAAGTCATGAAGGGGTTTCAATATTTAATCATTCCTTTTTTGTTGTTTTTAACTTACAATACCATAGCCTCACATACAATGAATCTTGTAAAGGAGAAAGAAGAAAAAAAATTTCAAAAAGTTATTAAAACATCATGACTCATCCCAAAACAAAATCTTGGGGGTGAGGTAAGGGTCATATTCTTATATTTGCTTAAGGTGAACTTCAATTTAATTTCATAGCTGTATGCTTTATACTTTGAATATTTTATATACCCATATGCAGAATTGAATCTATGTAAATTCTGAACTGCTTACATTTGCCATTCATATTTCAAAAAGCTTCTAGACAGTTAGTAGGAAGGCTTCCCCCCCACTATTTTCATACATTTTCCTCTCAATTTTTATTACTACCTTGAGATTTGAATTGCTGTAAATTGTAAAGATTAATTAATTAATATTAATAGTATTTATTAATTGAATGCCTCAGAATTGCCATGGAGATGAGAGGTTCATAATCCACCAGTGCTAATGTGAGGGAACTAGGGTATGAGGCTTTGGGTAGATAATTCTGGAAGAAAACTGTTGCTGGAAAAGCAAGTCAGGCTGAAATTTGGAGAATTTTGAGTTTGCGGCTCATCCTTCATGTTGAGGTAGGGAGGGGGTTCATAGCTGACAGGCATGCTCAGGAGGCTCACTGAGGTTCCTCAGCTTCAGGCTTGGGGCCCCACACTGGGCTTCAGCCACTCTTTTTTTGTTTTTTTTTTTTTTAGTGAGGCAATTGGGGTTAAGTGACTTGCCCAAGGTCACACAGCTAGTAAGTGTTAAGTATCTGAGGCCGGATTTGAACTCAGGTACTCCTGACTCCCATGCTGGTTCTCTATCCACTGCGCCACCTAGCTGCCCCTTCAGCCACTCTTGATGAGTAATGCATTGATGGAAGTTATGTAATAATGAATAATAATGTCAGTCATTTATATTCATCATCTACTATATGTGATTGTGATTATATACCTGAGTTCAAATCTGGCCTCAGACACTTGACACTTGCTGGCTGTGTGACACTGGGTTGCTTGGCCCTCATTGCCCTGCAAAAAGAAACAAACAAAAGTTATTATTTGGAATTATTGTATATTGTATATTATATTCTGAGTCAAAGCAAATTCACATTTTTTGCTGTCATCATTATCCTCAGTTGTTAAATCCATATGAGACTTGGATTATGAGAACTTACCATTTGAGACATTAATTGCCTTTATTCAGATCCTGAGCAGCCAAGATACCAGCCATTCATGAGAGGGTACTGAATTGTCACAGGATGGGTGATACGCACAAAGTCCAGGTACTAAACTGCCTTGTGAAAGGCCGAGAGAATGGCCATTGGCAAGAGCTGAGGTTTAATTTGGTTTAATTCTGCCCCCCTGCCCCACCCACATGCATAGCATTGAACAGCCAGGCTATGCTATTTCATTCTATGCCTGGCTTCGGATCCCCCTCCTATATGCCTGATGCCATGGATGTCTCAATCCCATGCATCTGATTAAGCCTGACTCAGTTTCCCCTCCACATATTGCACTGGCTGTCTGCAGAGCCATGAGGTTTGGCAATGTTCATTTCTCAACTGTTTACATCCCTACATGGGAAAATAATACTTATAACTCTTGAGAACTATATATGTATTTGGGCAGACAGAAGGATTATACACAGAGGGTATAAATATAAATTGTCTTTGATGTGATGATATAAAGAAAATTAAGGAGTTAAAAAGAGAGTTTATGGGGAGAAGAGGAAAGGGGAGGTGGAATGGGGTGAATTACATCATATGAAGAGGTGCAAAAAACCTATTACAATAGAGGGAAAGAAGGGAGGGGTGAACATTGTTTCAACCTTACTCTCACTAGATTTGATTTAAAAAGGGAATAACATATACATTCATTTGGATAAAGAAGCTTAGCTTATTCTTTAAGAAAGTAAAAGGGCAAGGGGAAAAGGGGGGACTGATAGAAGGGAGGGCAGAAGCAAGGGAGAAAAAGGTAAAGAAAAGGGAGGAGGGTAATAAAAGGGAGGGAAAATGGGGGAGGCAGGGGTAAGAAGCAAAATGTTGGTGAGGAAGAATAGGGCGAAAGAAGGGTGGAAAAGTACAAAGGGGGTAAATAGAATGGAGGGGAATAGATAGTAATAATAACTGAATGTGAATGGGATGAACTCTGCCATAAAATGGAAGCGAATAGCAAAGTGGATTAAAAACCAGAATCCTACAATATGCTCTTTACAAGAAACACATTTGAAGCAGAGAGATACACACAGAGTAAAGGTAAAAGGTTGGAGCAGAATATATTATGCTTCAGCTAAAGTAAAAAAAAAAAGCAGGGGTAGCAATTCTTAGATAAAGCAAAGGCAAAAATAGATCTAATTAAAAGAGATAGGGGCAGCTAGGTGACACAGTGGATAGAGCACCGGCCCTGGAGTCAGGAAGACCTGAGTTCAAATCTGACCTCAGACACTTAACACTTACTAGCTGTGTGACCCTAGGCAAGTCACTTAATACCAATTGCCTCACCAAAAAAAAAAAAGAGAGAGAGAGATAAGGAAGGAAACTACATCTTGCTAAAAGATAATGAAGTAATATCAATACTTAACATGTATGTGCCAAGTGGTATAGCATCCAAATACTTAATGGAGAAGTGAAATGAGTTACAAGAGGAAATAGACAGTAAAACTATACTAGTGGGGGATCTGAGTCTTCCCCTCTCAGAATTAGATAAATCTAGCCACAAAATAAATAAGAAAGAAGTGAAAGAGGTGAATAGAATGTTAGAAAAGTTAGACATGATAGATGTCTGGAGAAAATTGAATGGGGATAGAAAGGAATATACCTTTTTCTTAGCAGTACATGGCACATTTTCAAAAATTGACCATGTATTAGGGCACGAAAACCGCATAGTCAAATGTTAGAAAGGCAGAAATAGTAAATGCATCCTTCTCAGATCATGATGCAATAAAAATTACATGTAATAAAGAGCCATGGAAAGTTAGACTGAAAATTAATTGGATATGAAATAATTTCATTCTAAAGAATGAGTGGGTCAAACAACAAATCATAGAAACAATCAATAACTTTATCCAAGAGAATGACAATAATGAGACAACATACCAAAATTTATGGGATGCAGCCAAAGCAGTGCTTAGGGGAAATTTTATATCTCTAACTGCTTACATCAATAAAAAAGAGAAAGAGGAGGTCAATGAATTTGACATGCAACTTAAAAAGCTAGAAAAAGAACAAATTAAAAATCCCCAATTAAATACCAAATTAGAAATCCTGAAAATTAAAGGAGAAATTAATAAAATTGAAAGCAAGAAAACTATAAAATTAATCAATAAAACTAAGAGCTGGTTTTATGAAAAACCCAATAAAATAGATAAACCATTGGTTAATTTGATTTTAAAAAAGAAAGAAAAAAACCAAATTACCAGTATCAGAAATGAAAGGGGTGATTTTACCACCAATGAAGTGGAAATTAAAGCAATAATTAGGAACTATTTTGCCCAACTGTATGCCAATAAATTTGACAATCTAAATGAAATGGATAAATATTTACAAAAATACAAACTGCCCAAGTTGAGTGAAGAGGAAATAAAATCCTTAAATAAGCCCATATTAGAAAAAGAAATTGGGGCAGCTAGATGGCGCAGTGGATAGAGCACCGGACCTGGATTCAGGAATACCTGAGTTCGAATCCGGCCTCAGACATTTAACATTAGCTGTGTGACCCTGGGCAAGTCACTTAACCCCAATTACCTCACACAAAAAAAAAGAAGAAGAAAAAAAAGAAAAAGAAATTGAACAAGCCATTAATGAACTCCCTAAGAAAAAATCCCCAGGGCCAGATGGATTTACAAGTGAATTCTACCAAACATTTAAAGAACAATTAATTCCAATATTATACAAATTATTTGGAAAAATAGGTAAAGAAGGAATTCTACCTAATTACTTTTATGACACAAATATGGTGTTGATACCAAAACCAGGCAGAGCAAAAACAGAGAAAGAAATTATAGACCAATTTCCCTAATGAATATTGATGCTAAAATCTTAAATAAGATATTAGCAAGGAGATTACAGGTGGGATTTATACCAGGAATACAGGGCTGGTTAAACATTAGGAAAACTATTAAGATAATCAACCACATCAATAAGAAAACTAACCAAAATCATATGATTATCTCAATAGATGCAGAGAAAGCTTTTGACAAAATACAGCACCTATTCCTAATAAAGACACTAGAGAGCTTAGGAATGGGTGGAGCTTTCCTTAAAATAATAAGCAGTATCTACTGAAAACCATCAGAAGCATTATATGTAATGGAGATAAATTAGAGGCCTTCTCAATAAGATCAGGGGTGAAACAGGGATGTCCATTATCACCACTATTATTTAATATTGTACTAGAAATGCTAGCTTTAGCAATTAGAGAAGAAAAAGGAATTAAAGGAATTAGAATAGGCAAGGAGGGAACAAAACTATCACTCTTTGCAGATGATATAATGGTATACTTAGAGAATCCTAGAGAATCAACTCAAAAATTATTTGAAACAACTTTAGTAATGTAGCAGAATATAAATTAAATCCACATAAATCATCAGCATTTCTATACATGACCAACAAAGTCCAGCAGCAAGAGATAGAAAGAGAAAGTCAATTTAAAGTAATGGTAGACAATATAAAATACTTGGGAGTCTACTTGCCAAGACAAACCCTGGAATTTTTCTCTTTTAATTATGTCAAGTTTTGCTTTTGTTTTGTCTGAGATAAGGATCGCTACCTCTGTTTTTTTTTTTTTTACATCAGTAGAAGCATAATGTATTCTGCTCCAACCTTTCTGTGTGTTTCTCTCTGCTGGTTTTTAATACACTCTGCTATTCACTTCCATTTTACAGGAGAGTTCATCCCATTCACATTCAGTTATGATTACTAACTATGTATTTCCCTCCATCCTATTTTCCCCTTTGTTTATACTTTTCTTTCTCCTTTCACCCTATTCCTCCTCATCAGCATTTTGCTTCTGACCACTGCCTCCCTCAATCTGCCCTCCCTTTTATCAGCACTTTTCCCTTTTCTTTCCCCTTTCCTCCCCTGCTTATGCCTCCCTTCTATCAGTACCCCCCCCCCGCCCTTTTCTAGGTTCCTAAAGGATAAGCTAAATTCCTTTATCCAAGTGAGTATATATTGTGGTAAAAAGTTTTTAACCATCAGTTAGTGAATGTGGTAAAAAGATGCCAGTTTTTAAAGGACCACCCTTTTGAGGAGGAGACCGACAGCCACGCACATCAGCCCGGCTGCTAAGCACTCCAATTCCGGGGTGCTAGCTTAAAAGGCAAGGAGAGAATGGAAGTGGAATCTCTTGCCTGCTCTCCTGGTCTGATGACTGGCGCGACACACAGACAGACGAGGACTGGAATTGGCTCACCGTTAGCAGCACATGCTTGACTCGGCTCTCTCCCCCCAAAGGTGGCCTTGGGCTTTTGGTGAGTTTTATACGGAATATAGATTAAGCTTAGACTTAAGACTATCTGTTTTGTATTTCTATTTTCCTATCCCTCTAATCAACATCACCTGGTAACTACCACACGATAAAAGCTCTAACTATAGACCAGAGGTTTCTTCCATTTACTAGTCTGGGAGATAAATTAAGGGAAAGGTTAAAGAGGGGAAATTAATGCTCTAGTATCCAATTTTAAATCTCACAATATGTTATTCTTTCTTTGAGCCAAATCTGATGAGAGTAAGGTTGAAACAATGCTCACCCTTTCCTCCTTCTATTATAATAGATTTTTGTGCCTCATCATGTGATATAATTTACCCCATTCCATCTCCCCTTTCCTCTTCTCTCCTTTTTTTTCTTCTCTTCTCTTTTTTTCACCCCTTAATTTTTTTATATCATCACATCAAAGTCAATTTATACCTATACCCTCTATATATACTCCTTTTATCTGCCCAAATAGAGATACAGTTCTCAAAAGTTACAAGTATTATCTTTCTGTGTAGGTATATAAACAGTTTAACCTTATTGATTTTTTGTTGTTGTTGTTTACCTTTTTACACTTCTCTTTTGGTCTTGTATTTGAAGGTCAAATTTTCTGTTCAGTTCTGGTCTTTTCTTTTTTTGCACAATAATACTGTTCTTTTGTATACAGTAGATTTCACTTTGCATAAACTCATCCAGCTCTTTCTGATAGTATCCTGCTCATCATTTTTTTTTATTAGTAAGCTACAATTATATAGTACTTTAAAGAGAGATTTCCCTACAATAAACCCATGAGGTTGATTATTACAACAACAGTAATTGATGACTTTTTTTTGTTTGTTTGTTTGTTTGTTTTCGTGGGGCAATGAGGGTTAAGTGACTTGCCCAGCCTCACACAGCTAGTAAATATCAAGTGTCTGAAGCCATATTTGAACTCAGGTCCTCCTGAATCCAGGGCTGGTGCTTTATCCACTGTGCCACCTAGCTGCCTCCTAGTACCTTAAACTTGACAAAGAATTTTCTTCACAATAGCCCAGCAAAGTAAGGACCATTATCATCAATCAATCTTTAATCAATCATCATAACTGTTTCCCTCCATCCTATTCCCTTCCCATGATATTTACTCTATTTCTTTTACCCTATCTGTCCTCAAAAGTGTTTTGCTTCTGACTGCCCCCTCCCCTGCTCTGCCCTCCCTCCTTTCACCCTTCCCTCCTTAGGCCTTCCCCTCCTACTTTCCTGCAGAGTTAAATAGATTACTCTTCCCAATTGTGTGTGTTTGTTATTCCCTCCTTGAGTCAGCTCTGATGAGATTAAGGCCTTTGAGCTAATTCTGATGTGTGTAAGGCTCCCTGACTTTCCCACCCCTCCCCCATCTCTCCTCCCATTCCATACCCTTTCCTGCTTCTTTCATGTATGATTTCACCCTATTCTACCATTCCCCTATGCCTTCCCCCAGTGTATTCCTCTCCCCCCTCAATTTTACCCCAAAGATGTCATCATGGGGCAGCTTGGTGACACAGTGGACAAAGCACCCACCCTGGACCCAGGAGGACCCAAGCCCAAATCTGGCCTCAGATGCAAGACACTCATCAACCCCGACTGCCCCCCCCCCGAAAAAAAGAGAAAAAAAATTCTTTATAGGTGCCCTCTGTCTGAATTTATTCCCATCATCTGCCCTAATACTCAGAAGGCTTAGATTTAGACATATCATCTTCCCATGTAGGAATGTAACATTTTAACATCTCTCATGATTTCTTTTTCCTGTTTATCTTTTTGTGCTTCTCTAGGGTCTTGCATTTGAAAGTCAAATTTTCTATTCAATTTAGGTCTTTTCATCATGAATACCTGAAAGTTCTCTTTTTCATTGAAGTCCCATTTTTTCCCCTGAAAGATTATACTCAGTTTTGCTGGGTAGGTAATTTTTTAGTTGTAAACCCAATTCCTCTGTCCTCCAGAATATTATAGTCCATGCCCTCATTATTTTCTTTTTTTCATGAAAGT
This sequence comes from Dromiciops gliroides, assembly GCF_019393635.1. Lineage (NCBI taxonomy): Eukaryota > Metazoa > Chordata > Mammalia > Microbiotheria > Microbiotheriidae > Dromiciops > Dromiciops gliroides. Next base: position 230,849,270 of record NC_057864.1, read on the forward strand.
ATTTTATATTTTCCAATTACATGTAGAGATAGTTTTCAAAATTTGTTTTTATAAGATTTTTAGTTTCAAATTTTTCTCCCTCCTTCCCCTCCCTCTCCTCTCCCCAAGCCAACAAGCAATTTGATATATATTATATATGGTACAATCACATTAAATGCATTTTTGCATCAGTCATGCTGTGAAAGAGGAATCAGAGCAAAAATGAAAAACCTCAAAAAAGAAAAAAGAAAAAACAACAATAGCAATAGCATGGTTCAATCTGCATCCAGATTCCACAGTTCCTTTTCTCTGTATTTGGGGAACATTTTCCATCATGAGTCCTTTGGAACTATCTTGGACCATTATATTGCTGAGAAGAGTCAAGTCTATCACAGTTGATCAACAGATAATGTGGTTGATACTGTGTACAATATTCTCCTGGTTCTGCTCACTTCACTCAGCATCAGTTCATGAAAGTCCTTCCAGGTTTCTCTGAAATCTGCCTGCTCATTATTTCTTACAGCACAATAGTATTTCATTACCTTCATATACCACAACTTGTTCAGCCATTCCCCAATTGATGGGCATCACCTCAATTTCCAATTCCTTGCCACAACAAAAAGAACAGCTATAAATATTTTTGTGCATGTGGGTCCTTTCCCCTTTTTTATGATCTCTTTGGGAAAAAGACCTAATAGTGGTATTGCTGGGTCAAAGGGTATACACAGCTTTATAGCCCTTTGGGCATAGTTCCAAAATGCTCTCCAGAATGGTTGGATCAGTTCACAGCTCCACCAACAATGAATTAGTGTTCCAACTTTACCACAGCTTCTCCAACATTTATTATTTTCCTTTTTTTGTCATATTAGCCAATCTGATGGGCGTCAGGTGTCAGAGTTGTTTTAATTTGCATTTCTCTAATCAATAGTGATTTAGAGCATTTTTTGATTTCTTCATCAGAAAACTGCCTGTTCATATCCTTTAACCATTTCTCAATTGGGGAATGACTTGGATTCTTGTAAATTTTTGCTGCTCTGGGCATTTTCCTATGGTGTTATTTGGATGTTTTTTGGAGCGATCCTGTCATGAGTTTGGGAGCTCACTGCCTTTCCTCCACCATCTTGACTCTGCCCCGGAAGTCTCCTATTTCCCAATATATTTTAGAAATGGGGCCTTTATCAGATGTACTGGCTATAAAAATTGTTTCCCAGCTTTCTGCCTCCCTTCTAATTTTGGATGCATTGCTTCTGTTTGTACAAATTTTTAATTTAATGTAATCAAAATCATTCATTTTGCATTTTATAATATACTCTATCTCTTGTTTGGTCATAAACTGTTTTCCTTTCCAAAGATCTGATAGGTAGACTATTCCTTTCTCTCCTAATTTACCTATGGTATCACCTCTTATGTCTAAATCATGTACCCATTTTGACCTTATTTTAGTATGAGGTGTAAGATGTTGGTCTATGCCTAGTTTCTGCCACATTCTCTATTCCAGTTTTCCCAGCAGTTTTTGTCAAATACTGAGTTCCTATCCCAGAAGCGGGAGTCTTTGGGGTTATCAAATAGTACATTACTAAAGTCATTTACTACTGTGTCTCCTGTGCCTAACCTATTCCACTGATCCTCCACTCTATTTCTTAGCCAGTACCAAATAGTTTTGATGACTGCTACTTTATATTAAATTTTCAGATTTGATACAGCTAGCCCACCTTCCTGTGCATTTTTTCATCAGTTCCCTTGATACTCTTGACCTTTTTTTCCAGATGAATTTTGTTATTATTTTTTCTAGCTGTACAAAATAACTTTTAGGTAGTCTTATTGGTATGGCACTGAATAAGTAAATTAATTTAGGTAGAATTATCATTTTATTATATTAGCTAGGCCTATCCATGAGCAATTGATATTTTTCCAATTATTTAGATCTGATTTGATTTGTGTGAAAAGTGGTTTGTAATTGTGTTCATAGAGTTACTGGGTTTGTCTTGGCAAGTAGACTCCCCAAGTATTTTATATTGTCTACCATTACTTTAAATGGAATTTCTCTTTCTATCTCTTGCTGCTGGACTTTGTTGGTCATGTATAGAAATGCTGATGATTTATTTTATATCCTGCAACTTTGCTAAAGTTGTTAATTGTTTCAAGTAATTTTTGAGTTGATTCTCTAGGATTCTCTAAGTATACCATCATATCATCTGCAAAGAGTGATAGTTTTGTTTCCTCCTTGCCTATTCTAATTCCTTTCATTCCTTTTTCTTCTCTTATTGCTAAAGCTAACATTTCTAGTACATGCCCTAATTATTTTCATCAGAGAACTTTTGTATCTCCTTTTCCATTTGGCTTTTCAAACTGTTGACTTTTTTTCTCATGACTTTCCTGCATTATCCTCATTTCTCTTTCCATTTTTTCCTCTACTTTTCTAACTTTATCTTCAAAGTCCTTTTTGAGTGTCTCTATGAACCAATTCATGTTTTTCTTTAGATATAGGGGCCCTGATGTTGCTTTCCTCTTCTGAGGGTGCACCTCGATCTTTCAGTTCTGGTCTTTTCTTCAGAAAACCTTGGAAGTCCCCTATTTTATTGAATATCTATCTTTTCCCCTGAAAGATAATGTTCAATTTTGCTGGGTAGTTGAATCTTGGTTGCAATGCAAGCTCCTTTGCCTTCCAGAATATCATATTCCAAGCCCTCTGATCCTTTAATGTTGAAGCTGCCAGTTCCTGTATAATCCTGACTATAGCTCCATATTTAAATTGTTTCTTTCTGGCTGCTTGCAGTATTTTCTCCTTTACCTTATAATTCTGGAATTTGGCTGCAATATTCCTTGGAGTTTTCCTTTTAGGGAGGTGATCAGTGGGTTCTTTCAATTACTATTTTATCCTCTTATTCTAAGATATCAGGGTAGTTCTCCTTGTTAAGGTCCTGGAATATGGTATCTAGACTCTTTTTTTAAAATTTTGATCATGGGTTTCAGGTAGTCCAATAATTCTTAAATTATCTATCCTGGATCTTTTTTCCAGGTTAGTTGTCTTTCTAATGAGGTATTTCACATTTTCTTCTATTTTTTCATTTTTTTTGGATTCTGTTTGACTGATTCCTGGTGTCTCATGGAGTCATTAGCTTCCATCAGCTCAATTCTAATTTTTAAGGCATTATTTTCTTCAGTAAGCTTTTGCACCTCCTTTTCCATTTGGCCATTCCCCCCCCCCCGCCCCATTTGGCCAAATGCATTTTTTAAAGAATTGTTTTCTTCAGTCAATTTTTGTGCTTCCTTTTCCAAGCTGTTGACTCTTTTTCATAATTTTCTTGTGTAATTCTCATTTTTCTCATTTCTTTTCCCATTTTTTTCCTTCTCTCTCTCTTATTTGTTTTTTAAAAGCCTTTTTGAACTTTTCCAAGAGGCTTTTTGGTCTTGAGACCAATTCATCTTTCCCCTTGAGGTTTCACATGTAGGCATTTTGACAGTATTGTCCTCATTTGAGTTTGTTTTGGTCTTCCCTGGTGCCATAGAAGCTCTCTATGGTAAGGGTCTTTTTCTGTTTCTTACCCATTTTTTAGCCTATTTTTTTACTTTTAAAGTTGAGGTCTGCTCATGGGGCACAGGGGCCACTGTTGCAAGCTTTTTGTGCTGTGGTCAAGAGCCTCCTGCTGACTTGCCAAGATACCTTCCTCCTTGCAATGTGCTGGATTCCCCCCTTTTGCCCAAGTGAGACAGGCCTTTCCTGAAGTTTTCTAAATCATCTCAAGTTGGAAGATTGTGTCTCTCTTTGTAGTTTCTGCAGCTCCAGAATCCATTTAGAGGCTTGATTTAATGTTGTTTCTGAGGGAAACCTGGGAGAACTCAAGCAACTTCCAACTTCTCTCTGCCATCTTTGATAATGTGTTTTTTAGGGGCAGAGCCAAGATGGCGGAAGAAAGGCTTTGACTTTCCCAGCTTCGGAAAACATGTCCACATACCTCCAGAAATAATGTGATAAGACACTCTTGGAGCAACATAACCCACATAAGAACAGAGTGAGACTCTTTTCCAGCCAAAGATGGCTTAATTAGGTGCCTGGGATCACCTGCTGTTTGGGTTGAGAGAGAAGTGCAAAGCACGGAGCAGACCAGCCTCAAGCAGGCAGCACCTCCAACCAAAGTCTCAGAATCTTCAGCTGCTTCTTCTGAAGCTCAGCTCACAGACTGGTGAGGGGTCCAGCGGTTGGGGGAAATAGCTGCAGTCTCTGATGGAACTGGGGTGGGGAGCCCACATTCTGAACCAGCAAGCAAAGTTAAAGGACAGCCACCAACTGGGGGAGAGGCATAGGCACACACACCAAGCTTCCTACCATAGAGAATCAGATTTCAATCAGACTTCAATTTCTGGGTCAAAGAGAAAGCAGGCCATGGTCACTCACAGGCCAGGAAGACTGAGAAAAATCCCAATCACCCCCTGGGCCAAGCTGTAGCTCAGAATGGTATGTCCTGGAAGCAACGCTACACTTTAAAAAGGAGTTAAAAGCCAAGAAAAGGGGATCAAGATGAGTAAGCAGAAAAAACAGCAGACCATCGAAAGCTGCTTTGGGGGCAAGCTAGACCAGAATACACCTTCAGAAGAAGATAATAACAAAGTTAAAGCTCTGCATTCAAAGCTTCCAAAGGAAAAAAAAAAAGAATTGGTCTCAGGCCTTGGAAGTTCTCAAAAGGGACTTTGAAGTAGGAGAGATAGAAGGAAGATTTAGAGATGTAGAGGAAATAATGGAAAGAGTGATGCAGGAAAGTCATGAGAAAAAAGTCAACATCTTGAAAAGCCAAATGGAAAAGGAGATTAAAAAGCTCTCTGAAGAAAATAATTGCCTAAGAATTAGGATTGAACAAATGGAAGCTAGTGACTTTATGAGAAACCAAGACAGTAAAGCAAATCCAAATGAATAAAAAATAGAGGGCAATATGAAATATCTCCTTGGAAAAACCTCTGACCTGGAAAATAGATCCAGGAGAGATAATTTGAAAATCATTGGACTACTTGAAAACCATGACCAAAATAAGACACCATCTTCCAAGAAATTGTCAGGGAAAATTGCCTTGAAATTCTAGAAGCAGAATCTAAAATAGAAATTGAAAGAATTCACTGATCACCTCCAGAAAGAGATCCCAAAAGGAAAACTCCTAGGAATATTATAGCCAAATTCCAGAGCTCTCAGGTCAAGGAGAAAATATTGCAAGCTGCCCAAAAGAAAGAATTCAAGTACTGTGGAGCCCCAGTCAGGATAGCACAAGATCTGGCAGCTTCTACATTAAAGGACCAGAGGGCATGGAATATGATATTCCAGAGGGCAAAGGAAATGGGATTACAACCAAGAATCACCTACCCAGCAAAACTCAGCATAATCTTTCAGTGGAAAAAATGGGACTTTAATGAAAAAGAAGACTTTCAGATATTTGTGCTGAAAAGACCTGAACTGAATGGCAAATTTGACTTTCAAATACAAGACCCTAGAGAACCATAAAAAAAAAAATTGGAGCTGGGGGACATACCTGGGGTCATACAGTGGGCGACTGTTTTGTGTCTGAAGCCAAGTTTTGGCTGGGATCCCCCTGGGTCCAGGGGTGATGCTTTGTCCACTGTGTCACCTAGCTAGGTGATGACATCTTTAGGGTTAAATTGAGGGGTGAAGGGAATTCACTGGGGGAGGGGGAAGGGCAGAGGTGAAATCCTACATGAAAGAAACAGGAAAAGGCTTATGGAATGGGGGTAGAGAAGGGAGAGGAGCAGGGCAGTAAATGAATTTTACACTCATCAGAAAAGGCTTAAAGACCTTAAACTCATCAGAGCTGGCTTAAGGAGGGACTAACAGACACACCCAACTGTGTGGAGTAATCTGTTTAATCTGGGCAGTAAATGAGCCTAACACTCATCAGAATTGGCTCAAAGACCTCAATTTCATTAGAATTGGCTCAAGGAGGGAATAATGTACACACTCAACTGGGTGGAGTAATCTCTCTAACCCTGCAGTAAAATAGGAGGGGAAGGGGATAAAGAGAGAGAGGGGCAAAAGAAGGAAGGGCAAAGTGGGGGAGGGGACAGACAGAAGCAAATCCCTTTTCAAGAGGGATAGGATGAAAGAAGATGGATAATAGAATAAATATCATGGGGAAGGGAATAGGATGGAAGGGGAACAGTTAACAATAGTAATCATGAAAAAGAGAAAAGGGGGAAAATTGTACAAAAAATATTTATAGCAACTCTGGGTGGAGGCTAAGAATTGAGAGTCAAGGGAATGTCCATTAATTCAGGAATGATGGAAAAAACTGTGCTATATGATTGTAGTGGAATGGTCTTGTGCTACAGGAAATGACAAAAAGGATGATCCCAGAAAAACCTGGAAAGACTAATGAACATCGAAGTATAGTGAAGTGAGCAGAGCTGGGAGGAGAAGGAGGGAGAGAAATTTGAAACTAGAAATATTATTAAAACAAATGTTGAAAACTATCTCTACATGTAACTAGAAAATAATAAAATACTTTTATAATTAAAAAACAAAACAAAACTGAGTTCCGAATTCTCTCCCTCCTTCCCCACCCCACCCCCATTGAGAAGGCAAGCAACATATTTCCATATTAGTCATATTGTAAAAGAAAACATAGACCAAAATAAAAACCCAAGAAAAAAAGTTTAAAAAAAAAGTGCTTCAGACTTAACTCTTCCCAACAACATAATAATCAAAGAGTCTTTTTTTTTTGGTGGGGCAATGAGGGTTAAGTGACTTGCCCATGGTCACACAACTAGTAAGTGTCAAGTGTCTGAGGCTGGATTTGAAGTTAGGTCCTCCTGAATCCAGAGCTGGTGCTTTATCCAGTGTGCCACCTAGCTGCCCCCACCCCCCACCCTCCACCCCCCAGCTAATACAGTCTTGATGGAAAATGCTCTCCACATACAGAAAACCAACTGGAATCTCAATGCAGATTGAGACATACTATTTTCACTTTTGTTGTTTCTTTTTTGTTGTTCTTTCTTGTTTCTTTTATTTTTTTTCTTTTTGTTTACTTTTGTTCTTTTACATGACTAATGTAATATTTCTATTTGGTTTTTTTGTTTTTTGTTTTTGTCAGGGCAATGAGGGTAAAGTGACTTTCCCACAGTCACACAGCTAGTGTCAAGTGTCTGAGGCCAGATTTGAACTCAGGTCCTCCTGAATTCAGGGCCAGTGCTTTATCCACTGTGCCACCTGTCTGCCCCCTAATGTAATATGTTTAACATGATTGTAACATATAATTTATATCAGATTGCCTGCTGGCTTCAGGAGGAGAGTGTGGTAAAATATGAAAGTTTTTAACAGTCGGTTAGGATAAGTGAAAGACGCCAGTTTTTCAAGGACCACCCTTTTGGGGAGGAGATGAACAGTCTGCCTGCTGCGCATGTCAGACTGCCTGCCGGGTACAGTCCGCCTGCTGCGCATGTCAGACTGCCTGCCAGGTACAGTGCGCCTGCTGCGCATGTCAGACTGCCTGCCGGGTTTTTTTGACTTCCGGGGTGGAGAGAACGGGAGTAGCCTTTTTTGCCGGCTTGGCGGGACTCCGGGCGGCGCGGCACAGACGGTCTGACTCACTCCAAAGGTGGCCTAAATCGGTTTGGTGAGTTTTTATAAGGAATATAGACAGCCTAGATTTAAGACGATTTGTACTGTATTTCTGTTTTCCTATCCTTCTAATCAACAACACCTTATATACAATAAAGGCTCTATCTAGAAAACCAGAAGCTTCTTCCATTTACTAGTCTGGGAGATGAATTAAGGGAAGGGTTAAGTAGGGGAGATTTATGATCTAATATCCAATTTTAAATCTCACAGTTTGGCGACCCCGAAGGGACCTTAAGGACCCTCCCACCCTCCCTAGTTTGGCCATAAGCCGGCTAATTCGGTGGATTTTCCAAATACCCCCCCCCCCCCCCCCGCGGACTTTCCCTTTGTCTAATCTCCCTTAAAGACTTTAAGCCTCTAAAAGTCTTGCTTTAAACAGAAAAGCCAGCCCAGTTTAAAGGGCAAGATGCTCGAATATTCTACCATCCCTTTGATTTTTCTCATCGGAATGTATTGGGACAGCATAACATCCCGACTTAGAGGAATAGTTTATTCAATGGTCCTTCATAACATTATTGGTTTTTTCCTCATTCAGGCAGCAAAAAGTTTTTTGTATAATAGTATACGTGAGAATCTTTGGGAAAATACGTTTAATATAAGTAGAAATTTTATGCCTGCAATTGAAATACCTTTTAATACCACATCCATAGTTCATACGACTAAGGATTTTATTTTTTTTTGTTGTTTTTTTTTTGTTTTTGTTATTATCATTGTTTTTGTTATTATCATTGTTATGATGTGGGGGAAACTCTCACATATGGAGAGAGACCTCAAAATGGCTGTTTCTACTAGAGATGATCCAAGTTCAGAATCAGATCAGCAGAAACTACTCCCTCTGCAGGAAGCTATAGAACATAGTAAGAAGGGAGTGCCAATTCAAGTCAGAAAATATAGCCCCTTTAGACCAAGTGACTTGAGCGCATGGAAATCAATCATCCCTAGTTTTGAGAAAAATCCAAACACTGTAATTTCACAGTTAAGGACTATATTTAATGCATATCAACCCAGTTGGGCTGATGTTACTTGCCTTTTGGAAACTTTACTGTCCCCAACTGAGATTACAGATATTATCTCAGCAGGAAATGCCCTTGTTGCGAAAGGTAAGGCCGATGTGGAATGGCCTCTAAAGGATCCAGAGTGGAATTATAATGATGATAGGGATTTCCAAAGATTAAAAGATGCTAGAGAAACACTTCTGAAGGGAATGGAATCTTGCTCTAGAAAACCGGAAAACTGGCAGAAATTTTTAAGCCTACCTCAGGAGGCTAATGAAAGACCAAACAGATTTTATGATAGACTTTGTGAGGCCGCTAGACAGTACACCAGATTGGATCCAGTAGATTTAAGAGATTCCTGTATCATTCTCAACACATTTGTTTATAATTCACTGCCAGAAATACGCAGATACTTTCTGAAACAATGTCCAGACTGGAGAAATCTCTCAGTAGATAGAATTAAGGAACTTGCAAATTATGTCTTTGACTCACGTGAGGAAGATCCAGATCACCCTAAACAGAGCATTCTGGCACCAGCGATTCCTAGTCAGCCATGTGGACACCGGAACAAGGACACTAAGGTGTGTTGTTACTGTCGTAAGGAGGGGCATGAATTGAGAGAATGTAGGACTTGGAGAAGAAATTCTAATTCTAATTACAGGCGAAATCAAAATAGAAATAGATCTTTTTGGAGGAATACAGAAAGGCAGTACCAGAATAATGGTAACCAAGACCCCCCTCAGAAGAGGACACAGGAATGATGGTGTCTTGGGGAGGAATGGAACATAGATAATGAAAGCCATATATTCCCAGATCCAGATTTTTTGAATGCACTTGTGCCAGTCCATTCACCTCCCCAGAGTAATGAACCACATGTCACCTTAAAAGTGGGGGAGACTTATTATGATTGTCTGCTAGACACAGGAGCCTCTAAATCAGTATTAGTAAGCAAACCAGATGCTGGGTGTAGACCTGTAGGATTTTTGAATGTAGTGGGAGTCTCAGGAAAGAGCCAGAGAGTGGCAAAATTGAATCCTCGCATGGTATCTATGGGGCCCTTAACAGTGGAACATTCATTTTTACTCATGCCTGATGCCCCTGTAAATTTATTAGGTCGTGATCTCCTTTGCAAGCTTAGAGCAACCATATCTTGTGCTCCAGATGGGGCTGTCTCCTTACAATTGCCAGAGGATACTGTTCATTTATTACCAATTTTACTTACAGAAGCTCAAGGAACAGCAGGGGAGGTATCCAAAATCCCCTCTGACATTCCTGAGTCTTTATGGGCCTCATCCCCTAATGAGGTGGGGCTCCTTAAGTCTGCCATGCCTGTTACCTTTAAAGTTAAGGGGGGACCACCCCCCTCCATTCCACAGTATCCATTGTCTAGGGAAGCAATAGAAGGGATCACCCCTATAATTGAGGCTTTGAAAAGCCAGGGTATTATTATTCCATGTCATCACTCTCCATGCAATACTCCCATTTTGCCAGTTAAAAAACCCAAGCCTGGGCCAGATGGTAAACCTGTTTATCGCTTTGTGCAAGATCTTAGAGCGATTAATAATTATGTTATTCCTAGACATTCTATAGTCGCAAATCCGGCTATGATAATTTCCTCAATTCCCTATGAATCTACATGTTTCACAGTGGTAGACCTTTGCTCTGCCTTTTTCTCCATACCAGTACATGAGGACTTCCAATATTTATTTGCTTTTACCTGGAAAAATAGACAGTGGACCTGGACTAGACTCCCACAGGGATTTGTAGACAGTCCCACATTATTTTCCCAAATTTTACAGCAGGATCTGGCCTCTATTACCTTTAAGGGCTCCACACTAGTACAATATGTAGATGACTTACTTTTGGCCTCTCCTAATGCTGAAATTTGTCAGGAAGATAGCCGTCACTTACTGCTGGAGCTGCACAAGAGAGGACACAAGGTTTCCAAGACAAAGGTACAATGGTGTTTGCCCCAGGTAGAATATTTAGGATTTATTTTGGCTGCTGGAACTCGCTCTGTCTCTTCTAAGAGAGTCCAGGCCATTCAACAACTCTCTGCCCCCACTACTAAGAGGCAGTTGAGAGCCATTCTGGGAGCAGCTGGGTACTGTAGACAATGGATACCCTCTTTTGGTGAAATTACTAAACCCCTCATAGCTCTTACAAAAAGTTCTGTTCCAGACAGTTTACAGTTGGATCCCCAGCATCTCTCAGCCATAAAAGAATTAAAACGGGCCTTGTTATCAGCACCTGCCCTAGGACTGCCAGATTATAGTAAGCCTTTCACTCTCTTTGTGCATGAACAAAGGGGGGTGGCTTCTGGAGTCCTGACTCAGTCACTGGGGCCTAACCAACGTCCTATAGCCTACTATTCAATTCAGCTGGACCCTGTAGCGGCTGGAGCGCCACCTTGCCTTAGAGCAGTGGCGGCCACAGCGCTTTTGGTAGAAAAAGCCTCTGATTTGGTCCTAGGTAACCCTCTAACTGTGCAATGCCCTCACGAAGTGGAGGCTCTCTTACTACGTCACAGGACACAAGCCTTTTCAGATCAAAGGCTGGCTAAGTATGAAATAACCCTGTTAGGTAATGAGAATATCACTTTAAAACGCTGCACAGTTCTTAATCCAGCAACACTACTCCCTAACTTACCATTCTCGGGGGAACCGTTGCATGACTGTGCTTCTTTAGTTGATATGGCTGAAAAACCCCGTGATGATCTTTTTGATACACCTTTAGAAAATCCTGATCTTGTCCTCTATACAGATGGTTCCTCATTTATGAGAGAGGGAACCCGTTTTACTGGAGCTGCTGTAGTTTCTGATTATGACACCCTCTGGGCAGCTTCTCTGCCTTCCCATTTTAGTGCACAGGCTGCTGAACTTGTGGCTCTTACACAGGCCTGTAATATAGCTAAAGATAAGAGTGCCACCATTTTTACTGACTCGAAATATGGCTTTGGCATATGCCACTTTATTGGTATGATTTGGCGTCAACGAGGCTTTCTAACATCCTCGGGCAAGGCTATTGCCAATGGGGACCTTATCAAGGACCTCTTAGATGCCCTAAAACTGCCTTCTTCCCTAGCCGTTGTACATTGCCCTGCCCACACAGGGAATAGTGATCCTGTTTCAAAGGGAAATGCACGAGCCGATTCTGCAGCCAAGCTTGCTGCATTAGAAGCTCCTGAACATGTATTTAACCTTTCACCTTCTGAGGATATTCCTTCCAACCTAACCTATGACGATTCTGAAGTAGAAAAGTGGAAAAAGAAATTTAAGGCGAAACAGATCAATGGCATCTGGGTGTCTCCGGAAGGTAAGCCATTTCTTCCCCGGAAATTCTACCACCAGGTATGCCTCTCTGTTCACAGAAAAGGCCATTTTGGTACACAAGGCATTGTAGACTCTATTAAGAGAACCTGGATAGCACCAGGTGTGACTAATACAGCATCTCGAATCTGCTCGGGCTGCTCCACATGTCAGTCTTATAATCAGTATGCTTTTAAGGTCAAAGCTTATGGAGGGCGTCCTCTAGCATATACACCTTTTGAGCACTTACAAATTGATTATATTACTATGCCAAAAGCAGGACATTATAAATTTTGCCTTGTTATAGTTGATCAGCTCACTCGGTGGGTGGAGGCCTTTCCCAGCCCCCGAGCCACAGCTGCCTTTGTTGCCAAAATTCTTCTTAAAGAGATAGTACCTCGTTTTGGCCCACCAGCCCGCATCGATTCTGACAAAGGCACACATTTCACTGATTCGATTTTATCCCAAATCTACTCTTTCTTGGGAGTGACTCCAAAATTCCACACGCCCTACCATCCACAAAGTTCAGGCCAAGTCGAACGTATGAATAAAGAGCTTAAGAGTATGATTGGCAAATTATGTACTGAAACCCATTTGAAATGGCCTGATGTTCTACCATTGGCATTATTCTATCTACGAAGTAGACCAAGAGGAGAACTTCATATATCTCCTTATGAAATGCTTTTTGGTCACCCTCCTATCCAAGCTAAAACTTTTTCCCCAGTTTATACATCACTGGTGGGAGGTGATACTTCTGTTGCTTCCTATATACAGGAATTACAGACCAGGCTACGTGAACTCCATGAGGCAGGAGCTGTGGTCCAGGCAGGACCATTAGACTTTTCATTGCATAACTTCAACCCAGGAGATAAAATATATGTAAAGAATTTTCAGAGAACCAGTGGAACTCAACCTGCCTGGGAAGGACCTTTTCAGGTATTATTGACAACTCCTACCGCCATTAAAATTGGTGAAAAAGACTCATGGATTCATTGCTCTCATATAAAGCCTGCACCATTCATAGGTGAAGAGATTTCAGATAGACCTGAGGTAGACGCTAAAGAGGTAAAAACCCTAACGATAGCAACTGTTAAAGAGCAAAGAAAGTTCAGAGGAAACAGGAAGTTCCCATTTAAGAATCCCACTGATCAGTTAAATGCTTTGGGACTCAGTCTTCGTAAAGTATCAGGAGACGGAAATTGCCTTTTTAGGGCTTTAGCAGACCAGCTAGAAGGTCACTGTAGAAATCATCTCAGACACAGACAAGAAGCTGCTTCTTATATGATTAACCATAGACAAGAGTTTGAGTCTTTTATAGTAAATGACTCCCCTTTTGAAGAATATGTTGATGAATTAAAGAAATTTGGAAAGTGGGGAGGAAATGATACAATTGTAGCATTTGCTAAGCAGCATCAGCTGAATGTTGTGGTTCATCAATTAAATCAGCCTTTATTGAAAATCAGTGGCACAGACAAAACTGATGCTACAGAACTCCACATTTTCTACCATAAAGAACATTATGACAGCATTAGAAAGATCAATGACAATTCAGAAACCCCTGCCACTTTGGCATGCAGAGAATTGGGGAACCAGTTAAAACAATGTGGCATACCCCAAACTCTAGCAGCTTAAATACCTTATAATTTAACAAGCATTTCCTTCTACAGGCAAAAGCACTGAAGTACATGGCCTAGTTTTCTGGCCTACCTCAACTATTTTTTTTTTTTTTATTAATTTTTGGGTTTTTTTGTTTTTGTTTTGACTTTTGAAAGGCACTGAAAAGACCTGGAATTGACTGCACCTTTAAGTTCTTTAAGAGCACAAAAGGGTGCTTAGCGAATCTTTTGCTTTTTATTTTTTATTTTTGGTTTTGCTTTGGTTTTTTTTTTTTACTTTTGTTTCTTTTGCTTTTCTTTAAAACTAAATTTTGTAAACTAAGTGATTATTCAAAGACATTTTAAGTATATGCTGTGGGTGAGGCTATCGGGCCTCAGAAGCTACCAGAATTCTTCTTTTTTTTTATTTACTCTTTCTTTTTGAGAGAACCATGAGTTCTAATGAGTTTTGTTTTATTTATTTATTTTTCTCCTTTCTCTTGTATGTTGTTCTGTTTAACTAAAAAGTACCAGAAATTGCCTGATACCTCACTGAAAACATTGAATATTGAATCTTGCTAATTGAAGTCTTATTTCTTTTTGATGAATTAATCACCACTTTAAGTATCTGCTACTGTTATACCAGAGAATTCATGTATAAGATGATGTGGTCTACTTGCTAAAAGAAGATTATGTAATAATGTCTAAAAGAAGATTATGTAACAATGTCTAATATAATCAGCTATTTACATTCGTTTATTATTTATATGTCATTATACTCTGGGTATGGTTTGGAATTATTGTATATATCACTAATATATTCTCAGTTATGCAGCATAGCACACATTTTTACCATCATATTGTCTTTGGTGAAATTAATGAGATTTCAGAAATATGGAAACTTATCATTTCAGAGACTAACTTGCTGTGAACTCTGACGCAGGCCCTGGAGAGAATATATGTGCAACAAAAGGAGAGACAGGTATACGTAAGTCCATGGTTTGCTTATGATGGTGACTATGTAGAGCACAATTACTAGGCACAGTCCAGTATTCATCCTCTCTCCCTCCTAATTTAACCTAATTTAACTGAACTTATTTATCTTTTTATCTCACTCAGTTGAATTCACCTGTGGCCTAGCACAATCACTGGCTGTCTCAGAACCATGAGATATGGTATGATAACCTTTCCATAACATTTTCAGGTGTCATGAACACATACTAAATTTGGCTTTGATCCAGACACATGGTGGTAAAAAGTGTTACACATTGCATAACTACCTCAACCCTCTATTACAAGTCTAACCATATAAAGGAGGGAATGTAATGGAATTTATTAATTTGATCATTGACAATGCTATGCTAAGGTTTTAAAAATACAGCAATTCAAACAGTTAAAGAAGATAATCCAGCTTTCCAGACCAGAGTCCAGAATCCAGTTTTCCAGACCAGAATCCAGTTTCCTCCTGATGACATCTTACCACTTCAAGAAGACAAGAAAACTCAGAGACTTTATATGAACTGTTTTGCTTTATTAGCTTTTACTATCTCCTTTCTGTTATATACTATCTGTAACATGTACTCTCTGCAGAGGCTCTCCCTTTGCAAGACTAATGTCAAAGCGTCGGTTCATGAGAAAAAAAAAAAAATCGCCCCTCTGGACAAAACTTTCCTCTCTTCCTTTTCTGTATTGTTGTTCGCATATTATTAGTCAGCAAAAGTTATTATATTCTTTTTACTGTTCCATCAAGGAAACATTCCGTTTCTTGAGGAAGCAAAGGGGGGAAATGTGGTAAAATATGAAAGTTTTTAACAGTCGGTTAGGATAAGTGAAAGACGCCAGTTTTTCAAGGACCACCCTTTTGGGGAGGAGATGAACAGTCTGCCTGCTGCGCATGTCAGACTGCCTGCCGGGTACAGTCCGCCTGCTGCGCATGTCAGACTGCCTGCCAGGTACAGTGCGCCTGCTGCGCATGTCAGACTGCCTGCCGGGTTTTTTTGACTTCCGGGGTGGAGAGAACGGGAGTAGCCTTTTTTGCCGGCTTGGCGGGACTCCGGGCGGCGCGGCACAGACGGTCTGACTCACTCCAAAGGTGGCCTAAATCGGTTTGGTGAGTTTTTATAAGGAATATAGACAGCCTAGATTTAAGACGATTTGTACTGTATTTCTGTTTTCCTATCCTTCTAATCAACAACACCTTATATACAATAAAGGCTCTATCTAGAAAACCAGAAGCTTCTTCCATTTACTAGTCTGGGAGATGAATTAAGGGAAGGGTTAAGTAGGGGAGATTTATGATCTAATATCCAATTTTAAATCTCACAAGAGAGGGAAGAAAGGGTGGGAGAAAAATTTGGAACTCAAAATCTTACAAAAGTGAATATTGAAAGTATATTTAGATGTAATTGGAAAAAAATAAAGGTCTGGGAGGAAAAAATCAGTCAGTAGACATGATTGACTCAAAGCAAAGAAAGTCGCTAAAATGGCATAGCAGGAGTAGTAAAATAAACATTAGTATGCTTCAATTCAGACTCCATCAGTTCTTTCTCTGGAGATGGATAGCATTTTTCATCAAAAGTTCTTCACAGTTGTCTTGGACCATTGTACTGCTAAGAATAGCTAAGTCATTCACAGTTGATCATCATACAATATTGCTATTACTGTGTACAATGTTCTCCTGGTTCTACTCATTTCACTTTTCATCAGTTCATGTAAGTCTTTCCTGGTTTTTCTGAGAGCATGCTGCTCATCATTTCTTATAGCACAACAGAACTCCATTACAATTTGTACAGCCATTCCCCAATCTATGGGCATCACCTCAGTTTTCAACTCTTTGCCACCAGAAAAAGAGCTGCTATAAATATTTTTGTTTGTTTGTTTGTTTTTTGGTGAGGCCATTGGGGTTAAGTGACTTGCCTAGGGTCACACAGCTAGTACTTGTTAAGTGTCTGAGGTCGGATTTGAACTCAGGTCCTCCTGAATCCAGGGCCGGTGCTCTATCCACTGTGCCATTTAGCTGCCCCCTATAAATATTTTTGTACATAAATCCTTTTACTTTTTTAAAAAATCAATTTGGGGATACAGACCTAGTAGTGGTATTGCTAGGACAAAGGATATGTATGGTTTTTATGCCTTTGGGGATAGTTCTAAATTGTTTTATATAATGGTTGAATCAGTTCACAGCTCCAACAACAATGCATTTTTGTGTCTCAGTTTTCCCACATCCCCTCCAACATTTGTCATTTTTCATTTGTGTCCTATTAGCCAGTCTAGGAGGTATGAAGTAGTACCTAAGAATTGTTTTAATTTGCATTTCTCCAGTCAATAGTGATTTAGAGCATTTTTTTTCGTATGGTTATAGACAACTTTGATTGCTTTATCTGAAAACTAATTATTCACATTTTTGTTCATTTATTAATTGGGGAATAGCTGTTATTTTTTATAAATTTGACTCAGTTCTCTATATATTAGAAAAATGAGGTCTTCATCAGAGAAACTTACTTTTTTTTCATGGCTATGGTTACTAACTATATTTCCCTCCATCCTATTTCCCCCTCTGTTTATTCTATTCCCTCTTGCCTTTCACCCTGTCTCTCCTCAAAAGTGTTTTGCCTCTGACTGCTGCCTTCCCCAATCCACCCTCCCTTCTATGAGCAACCCCCTTCTCTTATCCCCTTGCCCTCTTACTTTCCTGTAGGGTAAGATAGATTTCTATACTCAATTGAATGTGTATTGTTATTCCCTCTTTGAGCCAATTCTGATTAAAATAAGGTTCAAGCATCCCCCACACACACACCACCCCCATGTTTCTCTCCACTACAAAAGCTCTTTTTTACCTTTTTTATATGAGATAATTTGCCCCCATTCTACCTGTCCTATCCCTTTCTCCCAGTGTATTCCTTTCTCACCCCTTAATTTCATTTTTCTATATCATTATAGTCATCTCATACTCTCACCCTCTATGTTTATTCCTTCTAATTGCTCTTATAGTGATAAAGTTCTTAAGAGTTACAAATATCAGGGTCAGCTAGGTGACACAGTGGATAAAGCACTGGCTCTGGATTCAGGAGGACCTGAGTTCAAATCTGGCCTCTGACACTTAACACTCACTAGCTGTGTGACCCTGGGCAAATCACTTAACCCTCATTGCCCACCAAAAAAAAAGTTACAAATATCATCTTACCATGTAGGAATATATACAGTTTAACCTTATTGAATCTCTTATGTTTTCTCTTTCTTTTATGTTTCTCTTGAGTCTTGAATTTGAAAAACATAATTTTTATTCCTCAGAGAGGAATAAAAATTTTTCATCAGGAATTCTTGAAATTTTTTTCAAAAGTTGTGTGTGTGTGTGTGTGTGTGTGTGTGTATGTGCCTCCTTTACCAATACCAAGCTATTGACTCTATTTTCATGACTTTCTTGCATCACTCTCATTTCTCTTCCCAATTTTTCCTCTACTTTTCTTACTTGATTTTCAGTCTTTTTTAAGCTTTACCATGGCCTGAAACCAATTCATATTTTTCTTGGAGGCTTTAGATATAGGAACTTTGACTTTGGTTTCTTTTGAATATGTGTTTTGATCTTCCTTTTTACCATAGTAACTTTCTATGGTCAGAAATTTTTTCTGTTGTTTGCTTGTTTTTCTAGTCTATTTCTTGCCATGCTAAAGTGGGGTTCTGCTTCTGGGGCTGAAGTCCCAAGCTCCAAGGATTTTGTGCAGCTGCTTTCAAGAATATTTCTAGGGACCTGTAAGTTGTCCATTCTTCCAAGGTAGTATAATCTAAGGAGAGATATATTTACTACTATCCTGGCCTGTGCTCTGGTCAGTGACCACAAGCACTCTCTTCTGCCCTGGAACTGTGACTAGGGTCCCTGCTCCCCTGCAGTCATAAGCTTTGGTGTGCTACTGATTTTTACCCTATGACTGCCACCCAGGGCTGTGACCTGAATCTGAGTATGAACATAGCAACAGAGTCCTGCTCCCAGTGCCAGTGAAGAGACCCCATATTCTCCTTCTGACCAGTTGTTCAACACCCCCTTGCCCAGATGGCAAGATGGGCTGAGAACTCTGGAAGCAGCCATTGTTCCTGCTGGTTCAGTCACTCCCTTGGACTGCTCCTGGTTTTCTTGGGCTTGGTCTGCACTGGACTGGGCCTGCAATGGACTGTACTCCACTCTCACCTTGGTGTGAGAGACTTTTTCTTCCAACCTTCTAAGTTTTCTTGGGTGGGAAAATTGTTTCTCCCTGTCCTTTTGTGGGTTCTGCCACTCTAGAATTTGTTTTATCATATTATTTAAAGGTTTAAAGAGGAGGCTTGGGGAGAGCTCCAGAGAGTCCCTGCCTCTTCTCTGTCATTTTGGCTCTACCCTCTCCTATAGATCTTTCCATGCTTCTATGTAGTCATCACATTCTCATTGCTTACAACATTCCCCAATTGATAGGCATCTCCTTTGTTTCCATTTTTTAGCTATCACAAAAAGTGCTGCAATACATGTTTTGTAGTATATGGGAACTTTATTCTTTGTGGTATAAGCTCAGTAATTATAATAACTTTATTTGCATAATTCAAAATTGCTTTCTAAAATGGTTGTACCATTTCACAGCTCCACCAACTAGGGTCCCTGCTAGGGTCCCAGTGTGTTTATCCTTCTACAACCTCTCCAACATTGATTGTTGCCATTTTTGTCATCATTGTTAATTTTCAAGATGTGAGGTAAAGCCTCTGGATTATTTCAATTTGTATTTCTCTTTTTTTTAAGTGACTTGCCTAGGGTCACACAGCTAGTAAGTGTTAAGTGTCTGAGGCCAGATTTGAACTTAGGTCCTCCTGACTCCAGGGCCGGTGCTCTATCCACTGTGCCACCTAACTGCCCCTGTATTTCTCTTATTATCAGTGATTTGAGGCATTTTTATGTGGTTGTCAATACTTTGCAGTTCTTCTTTTGAGCACTGTTTATTTCTATCCTTTGACCATTTATTGCTTGGGAAATGGTTATTAGCATGTATATACATACACACACATGTACATATATATGCTTATAAGTCATACACTATATGTCTATATATTTAATATATGTGTGCATATGTGCATATGTTTATATCTTGGATGCCAACCCTTATCAAAGAAATTTGATTAAAATTTTTTTCCCATTTGAATGTGAAAAATATTGTCTGTGCAGAAGCTTTTCAGTTTCAAGTTCCCTTTTCTGCTGTAAACACAGTACTTTAGTTCCTTGACTTAGATTTTTTTTAAGGTGGCCCTGTTCCCACTGTTTCTCTTCCTGATCTCCTGATCCCCAATTCTTATTTACTATTCTCCCTTCCTCTCCTTCCCTTTAGCTAGTCCTATTTCTTAGATTTTCTATTTCTTGTGTGTGTGTGTGTGTGTGTGTGTGTGTGTCCCTTTCCAAAAAGGATTTCTCTCAGTCCATTAACTATCTTCCCTTTCTTCCCTTTCCTCTCTGATTCATGACTCCTGTAATTATTTGGTCTCTCTTTTCTCTGTATCCCTTACACCTAGGCCCTTTCTGCCACTGCCTTATAGGGCTCACAGCATGAATTCTTCTTTTCCTTTGTGCAATGGTTATACAAAGCTCCTGTCTCTGATTTAAGGCAATCATTTTGACAGCTGAGTATTGGACAGATTGGAGTGGCAGGGATACTGATTATATTATTTCAATAGTTTAGGTGAGAGGAAATGAGGGCTTGAACTATGATGGTATCTGTATGAATGGAGAAAAGAGACCTATATAAGAGATGTTTTTGGAGAAGAAAATAACAAATTTTGGAGCATGTTGGATGTATGTAGTAAGTAAATGCAAGGAACCAAAAAATGAACCAAAATTGAGAGCCTGGTAGGTAGTAAGGTGGTAGTTTCCTAAATAATAATAGGAAAGTTGGGGGCAGCTAGGTGGCACAGTGGATAAAGTACTGGCCCTGGATTCAGGAGGACCTGAGTCCAAATCTGGCCTTGGACACCTGACACTTACTAGCTATGTGACCCTGGGCAAGTCACTTAACCCTCATTGCCCCAATATAATCAATAATAATAATAGGAAAGTTGGAAACAACAGATTATTTCAGTAGAAAGAAAATGTGTTACATTTTGTGTGTGCTCAGTTTGAGATGCCTACAGGACCTCCAGTTCAAGGCATTTGTTGATGTGATACTGTAGCTGAAAAGAAATTTAAGCTGAGGTCCATTAATTCCAAATCTAATGTTCTTTTCACTGCATTACATCACTATTTTTATCAGTGTCTTAGATAAGGGTATTGATGACTTCATGTCAATACAACTATCCCTATAATCAAAGCTAAAAATAGTAACTGTGTTGTTTAAAAATCTAAATGTGGGTTCTAATCTGCACCCCTCCCCCCAAGTTCTTTTGGGGAAGCTGGCTAACATCACTGATAAATTCAGCAAGAGTTTAGGCTTTTAAGGATTTATTAAAATATATTATAAGTTAGTGAAGAGAGAGAGAGATTGAGAACAGATTCTTTATAGCATGGAAAATCCTAGCTTAGACCTATGTGGGATAGCCCTAGTAGCCCACGTGAAGTTCTTCTGCCAAGCTGATGTCCCAAACGACAAGGGGGACCCTCCTGTTCTCCATCTCTGCCACCACTCTGGTTCCTCCATGAAAAGGGAGACAGAGGCAAGCCTCTAGCCTCCACTTCCTACTTCCTCTCTCTGTCCCTGAAAGGGGAGGTCCTTCCAGCTGATTGGTTGAGCGTGGTCTCTTGCTGATGTCAGTAGTACACTGCCTCTGAGAACAACATGTCACTCAGGGCCAGCCAGGTGTGGTCTCCACTCAATCACCCTTAAGTAGGTACTTAGTTTCTCAGTCTCACCCAATTCAAACAATACTAAATCAATGCTCAGGTGGGACCCCTGGGAGTCTGCCAAATCCCATTATTTTATAACATAAGTTGCAGTTCCAGGAATTTTCACCTTAAATAGCGAAATTTCAGTTATCTTTTTTTGAGTTTGTGTTTTGATTTTCCCTGTCCCTGTATTAACTTTCTATAGTCAGCATATTTTCCCACTGTTTCCTCATTTTCCAACCTATTTCTTGAGTTTTAAGTCTATGTTAAAGTGGAGCTCTGCTTCTGGAGTATATGGGGCACCCTCCCAAGATTTACAGGCTTGGTTTTGTGCAACTGTTTTTAGAAGTAATTCTAAGGACCTGTAAGCTTTTGGTTCTTTAAAGATGGTATGATCTAGGGAGATTTCTTCTCTTGTACAACCACAAGCATTCTTTTCCACTCTGGAACTGTGTTGAGGGTCCCCTGCTCCATTGTGTGCTAGTGCTCTTCCTCACCCTGGGACTGAGACCCAGGACTATGACCCAGATGACTAATGCAATAGAGACCTTACCTCTGATTCCAGCAAAGGGACTCCTGTATTCTCCTTCTGACCAATAGTTGTCTGACCCCCTTACCACCTATGGGCTGAGAGGTCCAGAAGTTGCCAAAGCTGCTACTCATGCAGTCTATCCTAATTCCTGTTCCTGGCTTGCTGGGGCCCAGTCTGTGCTGGCACAGCCTGTAATGGACTTCTCTTCACTCTCACCCTATTGCAACAGACCTTTCCTACCAATCTTGTAAATTGTCTTGGATTGGAAAATTGTTTCACTCCATATTTTTGTGGGATCTGACAGTCTAGAATTTGTTTTGAGCCATTATTTAATGGTATTATGGGGGGCTTGGGGGATAGTTCAGGTGAGTCCCTACCTGTTTCTCTGCTATTTTAGCTCTTTTAATTATCTTTTTTGGGGGGGCTTATGCTTTGTCTGAGATATGATTACTACCCCTGCTTTTTTTTATAAAAAAATTTCACCTGAAGCATAATAGATTTGGTTCCACCCCCTTACCTTTATTCTATTTGTGTATCTGCTTCAACTATGATTCTTTAAACTGCATATTGTAGGATTCTGGCTTTTAATCTATTTTGCTATCCATTTTTTTTATACTTGAGTTCATCCCATCCACATTTACAATTATGATAACTGTATTTCCCTCCATCCTTTTCTTCTTCTTCTTCTTCTTCTTCTTCTTCTTCTTCTTCTTCTTCTTCTTCTTCTTCTTCTTCTTCTTCTTCTTCTTCCTCCTGAGGCAATTGGGGTTAAGTGATTTGCCCAGGGTCACACAGCTAGTAAGTATTAAGTGTCTGAGACTGTATTTGAACTCAGGTCCTCCTGAATCCAGGGCCGGTGCTCTATCCATTGCACCACCTAGTTGTCCCCATCCTATTCTTCTTATGTTTATCCTTTTCTCTCTCTCACCTTTCACCCCATTCCTCTTCATAAGTGTTTTATTTCTGACCATTGCTTCACCTAATCTTCCTGGCCCTCTACCAATAGCCCCCCCCCCGCCCCCGCCCCAGTCTCTTATTTCTTCTTACTTTTTCTCTTATCCTTTCTCACTTCTCTATTGGGTAAGATACATTTCTATATCCATCTGACTGTATTTGAGCCAATACTTATGAGAGTAAGGTTCAAGTGTTGCCTGCCACACCCCTCCTCCTTCCCCATATTGTAACTGCTCTTCTATGCTTCTTTTATGTGAGCTAATTCACTTCATTCTATCTCTTCCTTCCATCTTCTCATAGTACAATACTCTTTCTTACTCCTTCATTTCTTTTTTGGATATCATCCTATCATAGTCAACTCACACCTGTACCCTGGTTTATATATACTCCTTCCTAATAATAATTAAGTTCTTAAGAGTTATAATTTTCATCTTCCCATGTAATATATATATATATGTATGTATGTGCATGTAGTTTAATCTTATTGAATTATTTTGTTTTCTCTTTCCTGTTTTTATGTTTGAGTCGTATTTGAAGATCAAAATTTTTTGTTCAGCTTTTTTTTTCATTAGAATTGCTTGAAAGCTCTCAATTTCATGAAATATCTATTGTTTTACAACAAAGGATTAGCATAACCAATTGATTGTTATCCTAGCTCCTTTGCCTTCTGGAATGTCATATTCCATATCTTCTGGTCTGTTAGTATATATTATTATAGCTGCCAAATCCTGTGCATTCCTGACTATGACTCCATGACGTTTGAGTTGTTTCTGGCTGTTTGTATTATTTTCTCCTTGGCCTGGGAGTTCTGGAATTTCTCTATAATATTTCTTGGGAGTTTTCATTTTGGGATCTCTTTCAGGAGGTAATTGATGGATTCTTCTAATTTCTATTTTAGTATTTGGTTTTAGGATATAAGCACAGTTTTCTTATTGCTTGCTTGCACTGTAGGTGGGGCCTTGTTGCTGGCCTGTACCAAGGGTGAAGCCTTGCTGCTGGCACCCTGTTGTGAGGTCTGCTCTTTGCTTGCTTGGGTGCCACCTGTACCATACTGTGCTCCCACTCTATGCCAGTGAGATAGACCTTTCCTACTGATCATCCAAGCTGTTCTAGGCTGGAAAACTACTTAATGGCTTAAACATTGGTTTTGAGGTATTATCCCATGTTTGTCTGGAGGGGAAATTGAGAGAGTTCAGGTGTGTTTCTGTTTCAGCCGACCTTCTTGACTCTGGAAGTCTGTTTTTTAATATCTTTGAAGTCAATATCTCTGTAAAAGCTACCACATGTTGAGTGATTAAATGAGACTGGGGTTCTTTTCACTTGCCCCTAACTAGGGGAACTCAGACCTTTGGGGTTCAGACTCTTAGAAGCAGAGATGGGATATACAATCTAAACCCTCAGGTATGTATATTTGAGAGGGACAATGTAGCTTTCCAGGCTGTTGGCTGGGGGAGGGGGAAGGCAGGGCAAATTTTTGCTAACCCTCTCCTTCTCCCCTAACTTTCCCCACAAAAATCAAATGAAAGGTCTTTCTTTTAACAGATGAGTATAATCATGCAAAATAAAACCACACATTAATTCTGTTGGAAAATGTATGTCTTAAGTCCACCACATCTCTGTCAAGAAAGAATTCTCAGTTTTCTGGGATCACAATTTGCCATTGCATTGATCTTGTCTTTCATAATTATTTTCAGTGTTATAGTCAATTTCTAAAAAGATCTGGTTCTGCTCATTTCACTTTATTTCTATTCATAAAATTCCTCCTAAGTTTTTCTAAAACTGCTCCTTTCTTACATAGCAATAATGTTCCCTTACATTACATACCACAATTTGTTCAACCATTCTCCCAAATGATGAGCATACTTTTGATTACTAGTTCTTGGCTAATATAAATGTCTTTGGACATATTAGTATTTTCCCCTTTTCTTTGATCTCTTCAGGATATAAGTAAAGTAGTAAGTGGTATCTTTGGATCAAAGGATGTATACTGTTCAATGACTTGCTAAGTATAGGTTCAAACTACTTTCCAGAATAGTTAAATCATTTGGTAGCTCCTCTAAGAGTACAAAAGTGTGCCTGTCCCTCAATGGCCCTTCAGCAATGATTATTTTACCCTTTTTTAAAAGTATTTTTCCAATCTTATGGATGTGAGGCAGAATCTCATAGTTCTTTTCATTTTCATTTATCTTACTATGAGTAATTTTTTCACTCTTTTTCACATGGTAACATGCATCTTTTTTGGAGATGTGATTATTGGTATCCTTTCATTATTTATTTATCAGATAATCATTTATATATACCAATTCCATTAAATAATAAATACTTAGCAAAGATCAAAGATTCCTCCCTCCAACTAATTGTTTCACTTCTAATTCTAATTTCAATGATTTTTCAAACCTTTTCCAATTTTATGTAATCCTCATGAAGTCTTGGTGAGCCTGCTTATGGAATGCAGGAATTCTCTCACTGTATTTGGTTCACTTACTGCATGAATTGTGTTCACACTCAAAGAACTTGCCTTCATTGGCTATTTCCTCTCCCAGGGTAATGGTAAATTCAATATTCTGTGATCTTTGGTATTCCTTGCTTAGTAAATAAATTTTCCATTATTTTTCCTCTCTCTTCTAATTTTTTTTATAATAAGACATTAAATTTAGGTCATGTAGCCATTAGGTACCTATTGTGGTATATGTTATGAAATGTTCAACTGTTAGGGGCTCTTAACCTTTTTGAGAGTCTGGTGAAGCCTATAGATTTTTTTCCCCCTGAGAATAATGCTTTAAAATGCTAAACAGTTAAAGGTCAGTGAAAATAAAGAGATTTTTGTTTGTTTGTTTGTTTTTTTACCATACAAGTTTCCTGTGACTGCCTGATATCTATTCATGGGAGTTAGTGGATTCCAGGTTAAGAATTCCTTGTTCTAAACCTAATTTCTATCGGACTGCTTTCCAATTTTCCTAGTGGTTTTGTTAAATAATGAATCCCAATTTCAGTAGTTGGAATCCTTTGGCTGATCAAATCTTATGCTATTATGTTGTAGTTTCTGGGTCTGATTACCAACCAAAATTTAAATTTTTTAATCAATATCAAATATTTTTTGCGGCTATGGCTTTATAGCATAAAGTACTACTAGGGTACTACTAGACCCCATTACCCTCCCACCCTTTTCCTATCATTTACCTTACTAGATTGTTAAATTTTTGTTTAAAATTATGTTTATATCTTTTAGGTTTTAAGAACTTATGTTTTGTGCTTGATTTGGGATTTTAATATTTGTTGCTTGTTTTAGTTTTTTCTTTAGTGGCATACTGAATTCACTGCTTTGTTCCTTCTCTCTTTTGTGAAAATGTGTAGAGATATACATTTTCTCTTAATGACTTCTTTAGCTTCATTCCCAGAAGCTTCATCCCAAAGTTTTTGGATATGTTATCTTTTTGTTACTATTTTCTTTGATGAAATTATTGATTTTTTATGATTTTTAAGTTTGAATCATTTCTCCAAATTTTTTTATTAAAGATTTTATTACATTGTAATTTGTTAAGAATTTGTTTTGTATTTCTTACTTTCTTTTTCTTTTGCATTTATCAGGTTTTTAATGCCTCAGCATATAGTCTATTTTTGTATAGGTGTTATGAAAACTGAGAAATGTATATGTTCCTTTCTATTACTATATAGTAATTACCAGAAATCTATCATTTCTAAATTTTCTAAAATTTTATTCATGTCTGTGATTTCTTTTTTATCTTTTTGTTAGATTTTCCATATCTGAAAATAGTACAGGTAGCTCCCCAAATATCATAGCTTCGCTGTCTTTTTATTCCAGTAATATGTTAAGATTATTCAAAGAATTTCTGTGTATCAGGGCAAGTCCAGTTGAGACTAGGAAGAAAGATTTAATTATTTCCTCTAGTAGTGACCAGTGACTGAGAAGTATGAGGAAGTATGGTCCATCCCTGAAGTGAGGAACAATATAGACTCAAATCCATTTATATAATGAATGACAACTTTCCTTAGCCTCCTCCCTGTTCCCCTGATTAGGGGACAACCCTAACCACAAACATCACTACCCCTTTCTTGTTCAGTTAATAAATATTATAGATGTTCTTAATATTTTTAGAAAAAGACCAGAGCACAGACA
Organism: Dromiciops gliroides; assembly: GCF_019393635.1. Lineage (NCBI taxonomy): Eukaryota > Metazoa > Chordata > Mammalia > Microbiotheria > Microbiotheriidae > Dromiciops > Dromiciops gliroides. Next base: position 230,876,214 of record NC_057864.1, read on the forward strand.
TTCCCCATTAGGATTCCAAAACACATTCTTTTACTTGGAGTCTTTTAATGTAGAAATGGAATATGTAATGAACTGTCCACCCAGTGGACTTTTCAACTGAGGACTTTGGACTTGTAATGATTGGAATGATGCCACCTACTGGAGACTTGCTGTGGGAAAGCTCCACCATGAGGAAAATGCCTCAGAGGCATTGTGGCTTTTCCTTGGCATCAGGAAATGATGTTTGCTCATGGGGGCTGTCTATCAAGGCTACCAGCCAATCAACTTGAGGAGCCTCCTATGGTCTGGGAGGAGACAGGAAGGAGGAAAGGGAGCCTGCGCGGAGAGCTCTGGGGCTTTTTGGGTTCCTGACTGGATGGTGGTGGTGGCAGAGGACTTCACAGGAAATTTGAGGAAAGATAGGAATGCCAGGCTGTTGGAATTCTGTTCTCAATCTTTTTCTTTCTATTTTCCAATAAACCCTTAAAAACCTAAACTCGTTTTATCAGTTATTTTAGTCAGTTTCCCCCAAAACTGGGGCAACAGATTAGAATCCACATTTAGAATCTTAAATTACACAGTTTGGCTGTGTAAGATTTCCCTCCCCTGTCCCTTTAAATTGGAAAGTACTATCAAGTATAGGCTGTTTTAAATTTCAAATGGATCTTTTAAACATCCTAAGTACCCCTTTTCTAGCTTTACCTTCACTAATCAGAGATATTGGCCAGTTTGAATTTGAATATATTTTTATTACTTTTTTTGGTTTTGTGGGGCTTTGTGGTGTGGTATGGAGAATTTGGCATGCCCTAGATAATATTAGAATAAAGATGATTCCCCAGGATTCCCCATTAGGAAAGCTACTTATGGATTGAAATGAGGAAAAACTTAGACTAAATAGAACCATGACTAGAGGAGAGCTTATCAGACTGCGTTTTATGTGGCATGAGGAATTACAGGAAGAATGGCCCAAATATGGGTCATTTGATCCCCAAACATTGAGGCATTTGCAAAGAACCCTAAGTAGATGTCCACCTGAACATTTACGTTATTGGAAAATCTGGGCCAGAGCAAGTGAAAATGATCATACTAAAAATATAAGACGAAGAAAATCCAGGCCCCAGTTTACATCTGAGTCTGCCTCCCAAACTGAAACAATAAACTGGCAGAAAGACATAGCCTCCCAAACCGAAACGCCCAATAATACAACTCAATCCAAGGCCATTCAGACTGAAATTCCAAATGACCCAATTCTTATTCCCTCGCCCTCTACTTCCTCCATGCGAAAGAAAGAAAGAAAGAAAGAAAGGAAGAAAGAAAGAAAGAAAGAAAGAAAGAAAGAAAGAAAGAAAGAAAGAAAGAAATGATTCCCCTGTAGAGGAGACAGAGAAAGTAAAAATTTTTCCCCTTCAAGAGATCCTCGCCCATGGTCAAAAAGGTACTATACGTAAGCTCAGACAATACACACCTTTTACACCCAAGGATTTGGCTTTACAGGGACAAAGCACTCCTAAATTTGATGAAGATCCCACAGCAGTTATCAGGCAGTTTAGAGCAATTTTTAGAGCATATCAGCCCACTTGGAATGATGTTACTGACCTTATGGAAACAATATTGTCCCCAGGAGAAAGAGCAGATATAGTAGCTGCAGCAAACAGCCTGGAAGCCACGGGAAAGGTTGATATTGGGTGGCCTATTCAAGACCCTGACTGGGACCCCAATAACCCTAAGCATTTTGATATGTTGAAAGATGCAAGGGAAACATTGCTGAAGTCAATGGAATCCTGTATTACAAAGACTGATAACTGGCAAAAATTTATAGATACAGTTCAGGGACCTGATGAGAGACCTAATAGATTTTATGACAGGCTGTGTAAGTATGCCAGGCAATATGCTAGACTAGACCCATTAGACAGTAGAGACGCCCATATTATCTGCTCTCATTTTGTAAACCAGTCCTTACCAGTAATTCGGAAATATTTTAAAAAGCAATGTCCTGGGTGGAATAGTTTGAGTCCTGACAGACTTAAAGAAATAGCAACATATATTTACGAAGGAAATGAGAGAGAAGAAAGGAACAGACAGGACATTTTAGCTCCAGTACAGGAAACAACAGGGCAAAGAAACTGGAAAATTGAAAATCGTTATCAACCCCCTAAATTTTGCGAGTACTGCAAAAAACAAGGACACTTCTTGAGGGAATGTAGAACTAGAAAACAAGACCTTAAGAGGACAATGACCGAGAGCCTTAAAGAATTCTTTGGGGGAAATCGAAATAATTTTGGAAACTTTTATCAGAAAGGAAACAACTGGAGTAATTATAGGCCTTATTACAGGCAGAATCAAAATGGATATAAATCTTTTCAGGGGGATACAAAGAGACAGTATCAGAATAACCGTAAACCCTATCAGGGAGGAACAGAAGGACAGAACCAGAATCAGGGTAACCGTGGACTCCCTCAAAGGGGGGCACAGGATTGACAAGAGGAAGGGGAGGAATGGAACATAGATAATGAAAGCAACATATTCCCAGATCCGGATTTTTTGAATACACTTGTGCCAGTCCATTCACCTCCCCAGAGTAATGAACCTCATGTGACCCTCAAAGTAGGGGACACGTATTATGACTGTTTGCTAGACACAGGAGCTTCTAAATCAGTTTTAGTAAGCAAACCAGATGCTGGGTGTAGACCTGTAGGATTTTTGAATGTAGTAGGAGTCTCAGGAAAGAGCCAGAGAGTGGCAAAATTGAATCCTCGCATGGTATCTATGGGGCCCTTAACAGTGGAACATTCGTTCTTACTCATGCCTGATGCCCCTGTAAATTCATTAGGTCGTGATCTCCTTTACAAGCTTAGAGCAACCATATCTTGTGCTCTAGATGGGGCTGTCTCCCTACAATTGCCAGAGGATACTGTTCATTTATTACCAATTTTACTTACAGAAGCTCAAGGAACAGTAGAGGAAGTATCTAAAATTCCCTCTGACATTCCTGAGTCTTTATGGGCCTCATCCCCTAATGAGGTGGGGCTCCTTAAGTCTGCCATGCCTGTTACCTTTAAAGTTAAAGGGGGACGACCCCCCTCCATTCCACAGTATCCATTGTCTAGGGAAGCAATAGAAGGGATCACCCCTATAATTGAGGCTTTGAAAAGCCAGGGTATTATTATTCCATGTCATCACTCTCCATGCAATACTCCCATTTTGCCAGTTAAAAAACCCAAGCCTGGGCCAGATGGTAAACCTGTTTATCGTTTTGTGCAAGATCTTAGAGCAATTAATAATTATGTTATCCCTAGACATGCTATAGTGGCTTCCCCTTCTACCATAATTTCTTCCATTCCCTATGAATCTACATGTTTCACAGCGGTAGACCTCTGCTCTGCCTTTTTCTCCATACCAGTACATGAGGACTTCCAATATTTATTTGCTTTTACCTGGAAAAATAGACAGTGGACCTGGACTAGACTCCCACAGGGATTTGTAGACAGTCCCACATTATTTTCCCAAATTTTATAGCAGGATCTGGCCTCCATTACCTTTAAAGGCTCCACACTAGTACAATATGTTGATGACTTACTTTTAGCCTCTCCTAATGCTGAAATTTGTCAGGAAGATAGCCGTCACTTACTGTTGGAGCTGCACAAGAGAGGACACAAGGTTTCCAAGTCAAAGGTACAATGGTGTTTGCCCCAGGTAGAATATTTAGGATTTATTTTGGCTGCTGGAACTCGCTCTGTCTCTTCTAAGTGAGTCCAGGCCATTCAATAACTCTCTGCCCCCACTACTAAGAGGCAGTTGAGAGCCATTCTGGGAGCAGCCGGGTACTGTAGACAATGGATACCCTCTTTTGGTGAAATTACTAAACCTCTCATAGCTCTAACAAAAAGTTCTGTCCCAGACATTTTACAGTTGGATCCCCAGCATCTCTCAGCCATAAAAGAATTAAAACAGGCCTTGTTATCAGCACCTGCCCTAGGACTACCAGATTATAGTAAGCCTTTCACTCTCTTTGTGCATGAACAAAGGGGGGTGGCTTCTGGAGTTCTGACTCAATCACTGGGGCCTAACCAACACCCTATAGCCTACTATTCAACTCAGCTGGACCCTGTAGCGGCTGGAGAGCCACCTTGCCTTAGGGCAGTGGCGGCCACAGCCCTTTTGGTAGAAAAAGCCTCTGATTTGGTCCTAGGTAACCCTCTAACGGTGCAATGCCCTCACGAAGTAGGGGCTCTCTTACTACGTCACAGGACACAAGCCTTTTCAGATCAAAGGCTGGCTAAGTATGAAATAACCGTGTTAGGTAATGAGAATATCACTTTAAAACGCTGCACAGTTGCAAAAAAAAAAAAACAAAAACAAAAACAAAACGCTGCACAGTTCTCAATCCAGCAACGTTACTCCCTAACTTACCATTCTTGGGGGAACCATTGCTTCTTTAGTTGATATGGCTGAAAAACCCCGTGATGATCTTTTTGATACACCTTTAGAAAATCCTGATCTTGTCCTCTATACAGATGGTTCCTCATTTATGAGAGAGGGAACCCGTTTTACTGGAGCTGCTATAGTTTCTGATTATGACACCCTCTGGGAAGCTTCTCTGCCTTCCCATTTTAGTGCACAGGCTGCTGAACTTGTGGCTCTTACACAGGCCTGTAATATAGCCAAAGGTAAGAGTGCCACTATTTTTACTGACTCGAAATATGGCTTTGGCATATGCCACTTTATTGGTATGATTTGGCGTCAACGAAGCTTCCTAATATCCTCGGGCAAGGCTATTGCCAATGGGGACCTTATCAAGGACCTCTTAGATGCCCTGAAACTGCCTTCTTCCCTAGCCGTTGTACATTGCCCTGCCCACACAGGGAATAGTGATCCTGTTTCAAAGGGAAATGCACGAGCTGATTCTGCAGCCAAGCTTGATGCATGAGAAGCTCCTGAACATGTATTTAACTTTTCACCTTCTGAGGATATTCCTTCCAACCTAACCTATGATGTTTCTGAAGTAGAAAAGTGGAAAAAGAAATTTAAGGCGAAACAGATCAATGGCATCTGGGTGTCTCCGAAAGGTAAGCCACTTCTTCCCCAGAAATTCTACCACTAGGTATGCCTCTCTGTTCACAGAAAAGGCCATTTTGGTACACAAGGCATTGTAGACTCTATTAAAAGAACCTGGATAGCACCAGGTGTGACTAATACAGCATCTCGAATCTGCTCGGGCTGCTCCACATGTCAATCTTATAATCAGTATGCTTTTAAGGCCAAAGCTTATGGAGGGCGTCCTCTAGCATATACACCTTTTGAGCACTTACAAATTGATTATATTACTATGCCAAAAGCAGGACATTATAAATTTTGCCTTGTTATAGTTGATCAGCTCACTCGGTGGGTGGAGGCATTTCCCAGCCCCCGAGCTACAGCTGCCTTTGTTGCTAAAATTCTTCTTAAAAAGATAGTACCTCTTTGGCCCACCAGCCCACATTGATTCTGACAAAGGCACACATTTCACTGATTCGATTTTATCCCTAATCTACTCTTTCTTGGGAGTGACTCCAAAATTCCACATGCCCTACCATCCACAAAGTTCAGGCCAAGTTGAACGTATGAATAAAGAGCTTAAGAGTATGATTGGCAAATTATGTACTGAAACCCATTTGAAATGGCCTGATGTTCTACCATTGGTATTATTCTATATCTCCTTATGAAATGCTTTTTGGTCACCCTCCTATCCAAGCTAAAACTTTTTCCCCAGTTTATACATCACTGGTGGGAGGTGATACTTCTGTTGCCTCCTATATACAGGAATTACAAACCAGGCTACGTGAACTCCATGAGGCAGGAGCTGTGGTCCAGGCAGGACCCTTAGACTTTTCATTGCATAACTTCAACCCAGGAGATAAAATATATGTAAAGAATTTTCAGAGAACCAGTGGAACCCAACCTGCCTGGGAAGGACCTTTTCAGGTATTATTGACAACTCCTACTGCCATTAAAATTGGTGAAAAAGACTCATGGATTCATTGCTCTCATGTAAAGCCTGCACCATTCATAGGTGAAGAGATTTCAGATAGACCTGAGGTAGACGCTAAAGAGCTAAAAACCCTAATGATAGCAACTGTTAAAGAGCAAAGAGAGTCCAGAGGAAATAGGCAGTTCCCATTTGATAATCCCACTGATCAGTTAAATGCTTTGGGACTCAGTCTTCGTAAAGTATCAGGAGATGGAAATTGCCTTTTTAGGGCTTTAGCAGACCAGCTAGAAGGTCACTGTAGAAATCATCTCAGACACAGACAAGAAGCTGCTTCTTACATGATTAACCATAGACAAGAGTTTGAGTCTTTTAGAGTAAATGATTCCCCTTTTGAAGAATATGTTGATGAATTAAAGAAATTTGGAAAGTGGGGAGGAAATGATACAATTGTAGCATTTGCTAAGCAGCATCAGCTGAATGTGGTAGTTCATCAGTTAAATCAGCCTTTATTGAAAATCAGTGGCAGAGACAAAACTGATGCTAGAGAACTCCACATTTTCTACCATAAAGAACATTATGACAGCATTAGAAAGATCAATGACAATTCAGAAACCCCTGCCACTTTGGCATGCAGAGAATTGGGGAACCAGTTAAAACAATGTGGCATACCCCAAACTCTAGCAGCTTAAATACCTTAAAATTTAACAAGCATTTCCTTCTACAGGCAAAGCACTGAAGCACATGGCCTAGTTTTCTGGCCCACCTCAATTTCCCCCACCCTTTCCCTACCCTAAACCTATTTTTTTTTAATCCTTTTTTTTTGTTTTGTTTTGACTTTTGAAAAGCACTGAAAAGACCTGGAATTCACCACACTTTCAAGTTCTTTAAGAGCAAAAAAGAGTGCTTAGCGAATCTTTTGCTTTTTATTTTTGGTTTTGGGTTTTGCTTTGGTTTTTGACTTAACTAAATTTTGTAAACTAAGTGACTTTTCAAAGACATTTTAAGTATATGCTGTGGGTGAGGCCATCGGGCCTCAGAAGCTACCAGAATTCTTTTTTTTTACTCTTTCTTTTTGAGAGAACCATGAGTTCTAATGAGTTTTTTTTTCTTCTTTTCTCTTTTATGTTGTTCTGTTTAACTAAAAAAGACCAGAAAGGGTTATTGAACCCTTTGATACCTCACTGAAAACATTGAATATTGAATCTTTCTAATTGAAGTCTTATTTCTTTTTGATGAATTAATCACCACTTTAAGTATCTGCTACTGTTATACTAGTGAATTCATGTATAAGATGATGTGGTTTACTTGCTAAAAGATTATGTAATAATGTCTAATATAATCAGCTATTTACATTCGTTTAGTATTTATATATCATTATACTCTGGGTATGGTTTGGAATTATTGTATATATCACTAATATGTTCTCAGTTATGCAGCATAGCATGCATTTTTACCATCATACTGTCTTTGGTGAAATTAATATGAGATTTTGGAAGTATGGAAACTTATCATTTCAGAGACTAACTTGCTGTGAACTCTGATGCAGGCCCTGGAGAGAATATATGTGCAACAAAAGGAGAGACAGGTATATGTAAGTCCATGGTTTGCTTATGATGGTGACTATGTAGAGCACATTTACTAGGCACAGTCCAGTATTCATCCTCTCTCCCTCCTAATTTAACTGAACTTATTTATCTTTTTTATCTCACTCAGTTGAACTCACCTGTGGCCTAGCACAATCACTGGTTGTCTCGGAACCATGAGATATGGTATGATAACCTTTCTATAACATTTTCAGGTGTCATGAACACATACTAAATTTGACTTTGATCCAGACACATGGTGGTAAAAAGTGTTACCGATTGCATAACTACCTCAACCCTTTATTAAAAGTCTAAGGATATAAAGGAGGAAATGTAATGGAATTTATTAATTTGATCATTGACAATGCTATGCTAAGGTTTAGTAAAAATACAGCAATTCAAACAGTTAAAGAAGATAATCCAGCTTTCCAGACCAGAGTCCAGAATCCAGTTTTCCAGACCAGAATCCAGCTTCCTCCTGATGACATCTTACCACTTCAAGAAGACAAGAGAAATCAGAGCCTCTATATGAACTGTTTTGTTTTGTTAGTTTTTACTATCTCCTTTCTGTTATAATATACATCATCTGTAACATGTACCCTCTGCAGAGGCTCTCCCTTTGCAAGACTAATGTCAAAGCGTCGGTTCATGAGGACAAAAAAAAAAAAATGCCCCTCTGTACAAAACTTTCCTCTCTTCCTTTTCTATATTGTTGTTCACATATTATTAATTAGCAATAGTTATTATATTCTTTTTACTGCTCCGTCAAGGAAACATTTTGTTTCTTGAGGAACAAAAGGGGGGACTGTAATGATTGGAATGATGCCACCTACTGGAGACTTGCTGTGGGAAAGCTCCACCATGAGAAAATGCCTCAGAGGCATTGTGGCTTTTCCTTGGCATCAGGAAATAATGTTTGCTCATGGGGGCTGTCTATTAAGGCTACCAGCCAATCAACTTGAGGAGCCTCCTATGGTCTGGGAGGAGACAGGAAGGAGGAAAGGGAGCCTGCGCGGAGAGCTCTGGGGCTTTTTGGGTTCCTGACTGGATGGTGGTGGTGGCAGAGGACTTCACAGGAAATTTGAGGAAAGATAGGAATGCCAGGCTGTTGGAATTCTGTTCTCAATCTTTTTCTATTTTCCAATAAACCCTTAAAAACCTAAACTCGTTTTATCAGTTATTTTAGTCAGTTTCCCCCAAAACTGGGGCAACAGATTAGAATCCACATTTAGAATCTTAAATTACACAGACTGGATTTTTGCAGGTTACCCTAGGTGCCTGGGAGTCAGCACTGGGCAACATGAAAGGACAAAGAACAGGGTAACAAGCATTTAACACAGAACCAATGCTACCCAACACTATATTTTTCTTATGAGAAAAAGTTAAATATATTGTGAGGCAACAGCCAATCCAGTAAAATATAACATAAAAGCCCACCAATAACAGGATGTTTTTTGTAGCCCTGGTCTCATAGGAAGGCCTAGAGGAGAGACTCATGTTACGAATGTACTGAATATTCTTTTTATGTCTGTAGAGAAACACCACCATGTAACCACTGGCCAGACTCATTAAGGTGAGAAAGAAGAAATCTCGGGCAGTTGTGGCCACAAGAAATAAAGTTTCAGCTAGGTAATAAGTATTTGGTTTAGTGGTGCAGTATTTCATAGAATAACCTTGTTTGTACTTAGTGAAATTTTCACTAGCTTGTAGAGAATCAATTACATGGATATAGATCACCATGTTGATGATCCAGATAAAAAAGAAAAAAGGAAGTATATATTTGTTTATCCTGGGTTTTAGCCATGCCCATCTCGAATTGATGGGGCTGATGGTAATGGCTTGGAATATACTCAGGAGACAGGTTGTACCAATAGAAAGCCCCCGCCCCAACCTGTAGACATACATGATCATCTTACACCCAACATCATCCAGAATATTATTCACCCCAAAGTAGACCATAGTATCAGGAATTCCTCGAGTGATAAGTGTTATAATATTAGCTAGTGTTAGATGGGAGATAATCATATCCATGGGTTTCTTATGGTGGGGCTGAATAAGTAAGATATAGATGCAAATCATGAATACTCGGGAATTGCCCAGGACCCCAATAACAGTTTGAAAGAAGGTGCATATCCCCAAGATCAGATCACTTAAAAGCATTTTGTTGGTTTCTTTTGAAGCATGGGAAAAGGACCCAAACCATCATGCAACAGCATTTCATGGAAGTTTCATGCTGATGAATCTGAGGACATAAACAAAGGGTAGATGAATGTGATCCAGAGAAGTGAACAAATTTCCGTAGTACTGATTAAGTAGAAAGAAGTTGTGTTTTCTTATTGTTATTCAAATCCCTTAGTCTATTTTGTGATGCAATATGGTAAACTTTTCAGTATTTAACCCATACTCCCGTGACATTGCTAACCTCATCAACTTGAAATCATTTATTATGCCTCCCTGACATCTCCAACCCTGCTTTCTGTAATATTATGTAGTTTGTCTTTTGAAAGCACCCTGTGGTAGGGGAATAGTACTATTTCTTTTTAGTTCACAAAATATGATCTGACAAAATAAACCATCATACCTGTGTGGATTTGGCATCAGGGTTGAAGATGATAGGTTGCCATACAGCCTGATTTTTTCATCAATGAGTAGACTTTTCAGATGATGAGCTTTATGTAAATATAAAATATGGTTTAGCATATGCACTGTGAATCAAAGAATCACAGAATTGCAGATTTGAAAAGGACCTCATAATCATCTAGTCCAAATCATACCTGAAAAAAAATTTTCCCCGGTTCTATACCTTTTTCAGGTATATCATATATATATATATGTGTGTGTGTGTGTGTGTGTGTGTGTGTGTGTGTGTGTGTGTCTGTATCTGTGTGTGTATATGTATGTATATATGTATATATGTGTATATATATATACACACATATGTGTGTGTGTGTGTGTGTGTGTGTGTATACTATAGTTTTTTTTCTGGAAGACTTCTACTGAGGTCATCAGACCGCGCAAATAAGACTATTCTACTCCTGGAGATTTCATGGGCAGGGTCAAGGAAAAGCCTTTCTTCCTTTTAGCAGTGAGTTATTGTTCTTGAAAGGCATAAAGTAAAAAAAGCAGCTTGTGTCTACAGAAAGACATAAAGGGAGAAAATCTGGCTTAGGCCAGCCTTTCTAAGAGTTAATAACTTCCCCCAGAAACTTTCGAATCATCTCTAGGTCATTAAGGAATACCATTCCAGAGCTCCCTGGGATGATGTGTGATATAGGTTATAAGAAATTACTAATGTGTCTCCACACATTACATTATATTAATTACATTAGTAATTACTAATTACTAATCTTAATTACATTAGTAATTAAGTGGGATGATTGTAGTAGAACACACATCTTGGAGTACAAAGATCTAGGTCTAAATCTCTCATTTAGTGGTCATGTGACTGCAGAGTTCATATAATCTAATTGGTTTTTTTATTAAGTACCCATTAAATATAATACACTGTGCTAGGCTCTTAAATTATCCTCAGTTACCACATTTGTAAAATGGTGTAATAATATTTGTATTGCCTACCTCCAAGTGTTGTTGTGAGGGAAGTTTGAAAGATGAAAAATTCTTTTTCACAGTTGTATGGCGTTTATCATTCCAAACTCCTGTACTAATTTAGCTTGCTTTTCATTGACTTGATTGGGATTTTAGAGATAGATCCATTCTAAAAAAAAACAAAAAACAAAAACAGAACAGCACCATGACATGAAACCTGTCCTAACTATACCTTAGCATTAGCCTCTCTTTGATTTCACTTCAATCAGAACTTAAGTATGTCTTCTATACTACACTATCATGTACTTTTTAATATTTTTGCTTCATAATATTTCCTAGCTGTAAAAGTTGAACTTTATTAATATCTTCCCCATTTAGTCACAGACACAAGCATATTTCTAGAAAGGACCTTAAAAGTGATATAGTTAAATATTTCCATTCTAAAGATTAAGGTTCACTAAGATTAATATCCATTGTGCTACCTAGCTGCCCTGGGAATTTAAATCAGGCCTTTAAATGCAGTTGTTATTCTACTAACACCATATTGCCTCATGAAGAAAAACCATTTTAATTTTCACCACTACCCTATAGGAAATACTAGGAGGTAATATAAAGGAATACAAAATATTTTGTATAGGAAAAGTACTGCAACCCAATTTTTTCCTGGGAGTCAAAGGCCTTGGGTTATTGTTCTGATTTATGATTTGAAGCAGCTATGTGACCTTGAGTAAGTTATTAATGGGCATGGCAGTACAATATTAATAGACAATGGGCCTGGAATCAGGAAGACCTGAGTTCAAACTTGGCTTGAAACACTTATTAGCTGTGTGATCCTGGAAAAACCACTTACCCTTGTTTGTCTTAGTTTCCTCATCTGTAAAATGAGTTGGAGAAGGAAATGGCAAATAACTTCAGTATACTTGCCAAAAAAAACCCCAAATAGGGTTGAGAAGAGTCAGACACAATTGAAATAATTGAAAAGATCTCTCAATAACCCCCAGATTTGTTCCAGCATGAAAATATTTTGTGTCTAGTTGGTCTCAACCACTAGCTTTTCTCATTTTTGTTTTCTTTAGTAGCACTTTCTCAGGCAACACCCCACTGTCCTTGGAGACAAAAAGGTTGTTGTAAACATCTTTATACACTTCACTGCTTAATAATGTTTTGTGAGTTGAAGTGTCTCCTCATAGTCTTCCATAGTCTTCATAGTCTTCCATCATTCTTTTCCACAAGATTGGAAAAATATGTATATTTTAATATGTATATTTTAAATTAGTATTACCCTTGGCTTCCAGGTAGCTCCGCTTGGTGAGGAAATCAAAAGTTTGCTGGCAGAGGCAAGCTTCTGGTCACGTTTTATCTTTTGATTTCTATTTTTTGAACTTCCTTAGAAAATGATGATAGTGTATGTGTTCTTTTCCCATTTCTCATTTTTTTCATCAATAGTTTGTTTTGATAGGTTACATTGTAGTTGCCCTAGTTGTACACCCTCTTGTCTCATTTTTATTCATTCTTTTATTTTGGCATTAATTTTTATTTCTGCACTAACAAATTAGTAATCTGACTGTACACAAATGATTCCCAAATCAATAACTTTATCTTTTAGATGATGTGATCTTTTGTATGTATGTATGTATGTATGTATATTGTTATATTATTTTGTCTAGTTCCTCCTCTTTTTGATAAAAGTATTCATAACATATAGCATAGGAATGAGGCTTTTGTCTTATTTTAAAAACTTTGGAACCTCTCTTCATTCTAAAATATATACACATAGATATGTATATATTCATGCATTTATGTATATCTAAATGTATTTTTCATTATCAGTCTTCCCAACTTTCTGTGAAAGACTCTCAAATATTAAGGTATATGTTGAATAGGCTTGCAGGATCTTATGGAGTTCTTTATAGAGTTTCTCTGTTAAAAGTTAGATGGGGGGGTGAGGGTAGAGTCAAGATGGTGGAAGAAAGGCAGTAAATGCTCAGAGCTCCTGACAGAATCACTCCAAAAAACTCCAAATAATACCATAAGACAATTCCTGGAGAAGCAGAACCTACAAAAGGATGAGCTAAGACCATTTTCCAGCTGAAGATGGCTTAGTTCAGCAGGAGGGGTCTGCTATACCGGGATGGGAGTAGAGCCCAACCCCACAGTCACAATGACAGATCAAGCCCCAGGCTTGCACTAAAGAGACTTCTGAAGCCTCTGAATCAGCTGCAGCTGCAGCTAACTCAGCTCACCAGAGTGAGAGGGTGGAGTTGGCCAGGGGGTGATTATAGGGGTCTCTGCTGGCACTGAGGTAAAACTCTGATGTTTTGCCCAGGCTTGTATACAGGACACAGTCTTGGGTAATGGTCCCAGGTTGGAGAGGGACACAGGCATGCCTGAGCTTGCAACCAAAGTTAACCAGATTTGTTTCCGGATTAAAGAGCAAGCAGGCTGTGGTTACTTAAAGACCAGAACACAGGCCAAGTGAGCTAAGAACATGCCTCTCCTTAAATCTTACCACCTGGAATCCCCTGAAGCTTAGGATAGTGCCCCACTTTAAGATGGAATTGTACCACCTTGGACCTTATGAAGCTTGGAACAGTGCATCCAAGAAACAGTGCCCCACTTTAAGAAGGAGCCAAAAGTCAAGAAATACACTGGCAAAATGAGCTGGCAGAAAAAGGTGCAGGCCATAGAAAGTTTCTTTGGTGACTCCTTGTCACCATCAGAAGAGGATAACAACATCAGGCTCCTACATCCAAAGCTTCCAAGAAAAATATGAATTGGTCTCAAGCCATAGAAGTACTCAAAACGGACTTTGAAGATAAAGTAAGAGAAGTAGAGGGAAAAATGAGAGTGATGTAGGAAAGTCATAAAAAAGGCAACAGCTTGAAAAGCCAAATGGAAAAGCTCTCTGAAGAAAATAATTGCCTAAGAATTAGTATTGAACAAAGGGAAGTTAGTGATTTTATGAGAAACCAAGACACAATAAAACAAATCCAAATGAATTTTAAAAATAGGGGGCAATGTGAAATATCTTCTTGGAAAAATAGCTGACCTGGAAAATAGATCCAGGAGAGATGATTTGAAAATTATTGGACTACCTGAAAACCATGATGAGAAAAAGAGCTCAGACATAATCATCCAAGAGATTGTTATGGAAAATTGCCCTGATATTCTAGAAATAGAAGGTAAAACAGAAAGTAGAAGAATCTAATCTCTGGAAAGAGATCCCCAAATTAAAACTTCCAGGAATATTATAGCCAAATTCCAGAGCTCCCACATCAAAGAGAAAATACTGCAGCAAGCCTCCAAGCCTGGGGCAATCACTGGTGGTGGTGAGGCCCTACCCTTTGCAAACTAGCAGCCCATGATGCAAATAAGAAGTCTGTACAGTTAGACAAGGCCCTCACCTCAGGAACCCCACCACCAGCACAAGTCACTAGCAAGGCCTTGACCCTGTTGCTGACCAGTAGTGAAGCCCTGTCCTAAGGCTGGCCAACAATGAGACCCCATCCTCTAGTGAGACCCTATTTCCATAGCAACCCAGCAATAGGGCCCTATCCCTCAGGTAGATCAGCACCAAAATTACTCCTCCAGTGCCTACTAGCAGAGAGGCCCTGTTTACATAGCAATCAAGCAGCAGAGCCCCACCACTAGGGCAGACCAGCAACAAGATCCATCATCCAGGGCCAGTAACCAGAAAGACTGTTGCCATAGGAACCTAGCAGCAAGGCTGCATCCTTGGAACAGCTAAACTCTATACACAGCAGAGGCCAAAAGGGAGACCAGAAGGGAAGCCTACCCTCCAGAGAAAACAAGCAGCTAGGCCTTGAAGCCCAATGAAAGCTAGCACAAAAGGTTTGGGACAGTGCAGAACCAAAGACCAACTCTCACAACAAGTCACAAAAAAATGAGCAAAACCCTAAATAAACACAAAAAAGAGTTTGACTATAGAAATTTACTATGGTGATAGGGAAGATCAAGGCATAAACTTAGAAGAAGAGAATAGTATAAAAATGGGTATATATGAAGCCTCAAAGAAAAATATAATTTGGTCTCAGGTGCCCAAATAATTCCTGAATGAGCTTTAAAAATTTGTAAAAGCAAGTTAGATCAGTAGAAGAAAAATTAGGAAATTAAATTAGAGTAATGCAAGAGAATAATGAAAAAAGAATCAATAGAATGGGAAATTATGTACAAAAATTTACCAAAGAAAGTAACTCCATGAAAATAGAATTGGTCAAATGATCATGAAGAAAATAATTCCTTAAAAATTAGAATTGAACAAGAAATTAAGATACCATAAAACAAAAAAATATTAAAAACTAGAAGAAAATGTTAAATTTCTCATTTTTCTCAAAAGTAAAGTAAAGTAAAATAGAAAGTAGATCCAATCTGACCTCAGATACTTACATTTCCTAGCTGTGTGACCCTGGGCAAGTCACTTAGTCCTCATCGCTCTGCAAAAAAAGAAAGAAAGAAAGAAAGGAAGGAAGGAAGGAAGGAAGGAAGGAAGGAAGGAAGGAAGGAAGAAGGAAGGAAGGAAGGAAGGAAGGAAGGAAGGAAGGAAGGAAGGAAGGAAGGAAGGAAGGAAGGAAGGAAGGAAGGAAGGAAGGAAGGAAGGAAGGAAGGAAGGAAGGAAGGAAGGAAGGAAGGAAGGAAGGAAGGAAGGAAGGAAGGAAGGAAGGAAGGAAGGAAGGAAGGAAGGAAGGAAGGAAGGAAGGAAGGAAGGAAGGAAGGAAGGAAGGAAGGAAGGAAGGAAGAAGAAAGAAAGAAAGAAAGAAAGGAAGGAAGGAAGGAAGGAAGGAAGGAAGGAAGGAAGGAAGGAAGGAAGGAAGGAAGGAAGGAAGGAAGGAAAGAAAATAGATCCAGGAGAGATAATATAAGAATTATTGGACTACCCAAAAACCATGATCCAAAAAAAAAAAGGCCTGGAGAGCATCTTTCAAGAAATTATCAAAGAAAACTGCTCTGGCACATTAGAACCAGAGGGAAAAATAGAAATTGAAAGAAGCCACTGATCACCACCTGAAAGAGATCCCCAAATGGAAACTCCCAGGAGCCAAATTCCAGAGCTCACAGATCAAGGAGGAAAGTATTGCAAATAACCAGAGTGAAACAATTCAAATATTATCGAACTACACACAGGATTACACAGGATTCTACATTAAAGAATTGGAGAGCTTGGAATATGATATAATGGAAGTCTAAGAAGTCTGGATTACAACACAACAAAACTGAATCTTTCAGGGGGAAAAATGGACATTTAATGAGATAGAGGACTTTCAAGCATTTTTTTTTTTGGTGGGGCAGTGAGGGTTAAGTGACTTGCCCAAAGTCACACAACTAGTGTCAAGTGTCTGAGGCTGGATTTGAACTCAGGTCCTCCTGAATCCAAGGCCAGTGCTTTATCCACTGCACCACCTAGCTGCCCCCTTTCAAGCATTTCTAATTAAAAGAAATTAAAAACAATCGGACCTCCAAATACAAGACTCAAGGCAAAAAAGAACAAGGAAGAGAAAACAAGAAATTAAATAAGTTTGAACTATTTATATTTCTATCTTATAAGATAATATTTGTGACTCTTAATTTTATTTCTATAAAAGCAATTAGAGTATATGTAAACAGAGGGTTTGGCTATAAAGTGACTGACGGGGTACAAAATAAAGGAGTAAAAAGGAAAATTGCAAAAATAGATCTAATTAAAAGAGATAAAGAAGGAAACTATATTTTTCTGAAAGGCATCATCCATAATAAAGTCATATCAATACTTAATATATATGCCCCAAATGGTATAGCATTTGACAAAGTCAAATGAGTCACAGGAAGAAATAGAAAATAAACTATACTAGTAGGGGACCTTAATATTCCCCTCTCACAACTGGATAGCCAAAAATAAACAAGAAAGAAGTGAAGGAAGTAACTAAAAACCTGGAAAAGTTAGATATGATAGATCTCTGGAGAAAAATTGAATGGGAATAGAAAGGAACGTATTTTCTTCTCATCAATACATAGAATCTACACAAAAATTGACTATGTATTAGGTCATAAAAACCTCACAACCAAATGCAGAAAAGCAGAAATAGTAAACATGTCCTTTTCAGATCATAATGCAATAAAAATTACATTCAATTATGGACAATGGAAAGAAAAATAAAAATTAATTGGAAATTAAATAATCTAATCCTAAAAAGAAGTCAGTCAAAAAATCATAGAAACAATTTCATTAAAGAGAATGACAACAATAGGGACAACATACAAAAATTTGTGAGATGCAGTCAAAGCAGGGGAAATTTATATCTCTAATTGCTTACATCAATAAAATAGCAAAAAAAAAAAAAGCAGATAAATTAATTGGGCATACAATTTAAAAAACTAGAAAGAGAACAAATTTAAAATTCCCAAACCAAATTGGAAATCCTGAAAAATCAAAAGAGAGATTAACAAAATTGAAAGTAAAAAACACTATTGAATTACTAAATAAATCTAAAACCTAGTTTTATGAAAAATCCAGTAAAATAGATAAACCATTTGACTAAAAGAAAGAAAAGAATACCAAATTACTAGTATCAAAAATGAGGGGGGAGCCAGGTGATGCACCAGCCCTGGATTCAGGAGGACCTAAATTCAAATCCAACCTCAGACACTTAACACTTATTAGCTGTGTGACTCTTAGCCCCAACTGCCTCACACAAAAAAAAGAAAAAGAAAAAGAAAAAGAAAGGGGTGAATTCACCACCAATGAAGAAGAAATTAAGACAATTGTTAGGAGCTATTTTTCCCAATTATATGCCAACAAATTTGACAATCTAAATTAAATGGATGAATATCTACAAAAATATAAATTGCCTAGATTAACACAAGAAATAAGATACCTAAATAACCCAATGTTAGAAAAAGAAATTGAAAAAGTTATCAATGAACTTTCTAAGAAAAAATCCCAGGACCAGATGGATTCACAAAGGAATTCTAACCAAATTCTACCAAAAAACAATTAATCTCAATTCTATATAAACTATTTGGACATATAGGTGGAGTCCTACCAAATTCCTTTTATGACCCAAATAGGTTCCTGATACCCAAACCAGGAAGACCCAAAACAGAGAAAAACAATTATAAACCAATTTCCTTAATAAATATTGATGCAAAAATTATAAGTAAAATATATTTAAAGAGATTACAGCAATATATCACAAGGATCATAGACTATGATCAGGTGGTATTTATGTGAGAAATGCAGTGCTGATTCAATCTTAAACTATAAATATAAATATATAAAGCTATAAATATGTAGTTAAAATACATAACTATCATCATTTAACCATATCAATAACAAACTAACAGAAATCATATGATGATCTCAATAGATGCAGAAAAGGCCTTTGACAAAATGCAGCACCCATTCCTATTAAAAACACTGGAGGGGCAGCTAGGTGGTTCAGTGGATAAAGCACTGGTCCTGGATTCAAGAGGACATGAGTTCAAATCTGGCCTCAGACACTTGACACTTACTAGCTGTGTGACCCTGGGCAAGTCACTTAACCCTCATTGCCCTGCCTCCCCCCCCGGAAAAAAAAAACAAAAAACACTAGAGAACATAGGAATAAATGTAGGTTACCTTAAAATAATAAGTAATATTTATGTAAAACCATCAGCAAACATCTGTAATGGAGATAAACTAAAAGCCTTCCCAATATAATCAGGGGTGAAGCAAGGATGCCATTTATCACCCCTATTATTTAATATTATACTAGAAATGTTAGCTGGAAAAGAAACTGAAACAAAACTATCAGATTTTGCAGATAGGATATTACATTTAGAAAATCCTAGAGAATCTGTTAAAAAACAAAGTTCAGCAGCAAGAGATAGAAAGAGAAATTCCATTTAAATGACTTTATTGACAAAGTAAAATTTAGACTCCTGTTTCTAGAGCTAAGGCCCAGCAAGCCAGCTGAGCCCTGAGCTTCACAGGACAACAATTCTTTGTGATCACCCTCTGGATGATCTCACCCTCTGGGCTAGTCGCACAATTCTGACAAAGTCAGAACATCCTGCAGTGAATCAAACTTGTCACATGCTTACTGCTCCCTCGTTGTTAAGGCTCCAATTCACTAAGCAGTCATTAGTTTAAGTATTAAGATCCCTCCACACTGCCTGATCTGACCCCACCCCCCCCCACTAGGGGTGGGGCCCCAGCACATGTGTCTATAGCTCTAACTTTCTTACAAGCCTTTTTCCTCACTTAGAAAATAAACTTTCTAATTCCTGTTTTACCTGTCTCTGGTCCAGTCTGTGTGGCTTCAGTCATGCATAGGCTAGAGACTGGTTCTGGAAAAATCCAGTTGACATTTTGGTGGTAGTGGTGGGATTGGACACAGGCACCTTTTTTTCCATTTGGCCAGATGAATTTTTTAAGGAATTGTTTTCTGCAGTCAATCTTTGTGCTTCCTTTTCCAAGCTGCTGGTTCTTTTTTTCATAGTTTTCTTGTTTTTCTTTCATTTCTCTCCCCATTTTTTCTTCTACCTCTCTCAATTGATTTTTCTTTTTTCTTTTTCTTTTTCTTTTTCTTTCTTTTTTTTGTGGGGCAATAGGGGTTAAGTGACTTGCCCAGGGTCACACAGCTAGTAAGTGTCAAGTGTCTGAGGCTGGATTTGAACTCAGTTACTCCTGAATCCAGGGCCGGTGGTTATCCACGGCACCACCTAGCCACCCCTCAATTGATTTTTAAAATCCTTTTTGAGCTCTTCCAGGAAGGCATACAATTGTATGCTTCAATCTGCATTCTGACTCCATAGTTCTTTTTCTGAATATGGAGAGCATTTTCCATCATAAGTCTTTTGGATCAGTGTATTGCTGAGAAGAGTTAAATTCATTATAAAATGTTGGTGATACTCTTGGTTCTGCTCATTTCCCTCAGCATCAATTCATGTCTTTCCTGGTTTTTCTGAAATCCCCAACAGACACTTTTAAGGCACATTGACTATTTTGCAAAGTATGTTTGTGGGCTGCCCCTGAAGGATGGCTGGGCAGGTGATTGACAATAGATGCATGACCTTAATCAAAATCAATTCACTAGAGAGCTTAATTAGCTACCTTCTTTTATATGATTGAGGACCTTCATTGAAGCTTACGTTATAAGTGAATTTAATGCAAAACACTTCACTAGAAAACTTTATGAGGTTCCTTAGTTCACCTGACTGATCACCTTGAGTAAAGTCAAGAGATAAATAACCATAGTTAATAACACTTCACTGGAGACCTTAATTGCCTCATTGAGACCATGTTATAATTGAACTTAATCAAAAATACTTCAATGGAAAAGTTAATGAGGTTCCTTAGTTCACCTTATGGAACACCTTAACTAAAGTCAAAAGATACATGACCTTAATAAAAGGAGAGCTTAGTTAGCTACCTCTGTTAACCTGATTAAGGACATTCATTGAGACCATGTTATAAGTGAACTTAATAAAAACACAACCTTCATTGCCCTGAAAAAAAATTCATTCAATCCAATCCCTATTTTATTGATGAGGAAATTGGATACCAGAGGGGTGGAACATCTTGTTCAAAGTCACACAAATAGTAAATGACAATCAAGATTATAACTCAGATCCTCTAACAAATCCATGGCACTTCCTGTGTGGTCTTAGGCCCTCTGGGCCTTAGTTTCCTAATCTAAAAAATGAGGAAATTAGATTAAACACTCTAAGATCTCTTTTAGTTCTAAATGTAGACCCCATGAACTATAGGAGTGTCTTTTAGACCAGCACCATGTGGAAGTGGAATAAGCATTTATTAAGTACTTACTTATAAACTAGGTGCTTTATAAATTGAGTGAGGAAACTGAGGCAGACAGGTTAAGGGACTTGCCTAGGGTCATAGTGCCATTAGGTGTCTGAAGTCAGATGTCAACATAAGTAAGTCTTCCTGACTCCAGAAATCCACGGTGATCAATGATCTAAGTGTAAAATGTTATATATAGAAACAATATAGGAGTTTGACAAGCTATAACATTTACAAATGTGGATAAAGAAAATTTTCTTAGCTGAGTATGCTTAACTAGATACAAAATAGAGATGATCAAGGCAAAAAATAGCACAATGTAGAGAAAAGTGAAGTGAGTGAAAAAAAGAGAGAATAGAAGAAAAATGAGTAGAAAAAAATTGAGAAGAGAGTTTAGAGAAATGAGTAAAGAAAAATATATACATGACACATATAGCACAAATGACAAGATCTAGAACAAAGAAAATGAGAGGACATAAAGGTGAACAAAGAAGAAAACCAAGCAAATGAAGCATTCTATCACTAGCTCAGGAGTCTATTAGTAACTCCAGTAATTCTAACTAATTGGCTTCACATTTCTGAAAAACTCCTCTGAGGCTCAGGTTCCTCATTTATAATGTGAAGGACTTGGCCTGTGTCAATTTTTGGTGCTTTCTATGGTTGTAAGAAAAGACAAGAAAGTGGGCATTACAAATTGAAAAGAGAGAAATGCATGATACAGTAGAGTGAAGAAAGAAGGAAAGAGATGATAAAAGAAATAAAGGGGGCAGCTAAGTGGCTCAGTGGATAAAGCCACTTAACCCTCATTGCCCCACAAAAAAAAAAAAGAAAAAAGAAAAAAAGAAAGGGGAAAAAGTAAAAGACACTCCTATAGTTCATAGGGTCTACCTTTAGAACTAAAAGGGATCTTAGAGTTTGTTTAATCTAATTTCTTCATTTTTTAGATTGAGGAAACTGAGGCCCAGAGGGCCTAAGGCCACACAGGAAGTGCCACAGACTTGTTAGAGGATCTGAGTTATAATCTTGATTGTCATTTATTATCTGTGTGACTTTGAGCAAAGACATTCCACCCCTCTGGTACCCAATTTCCTCATCAATAAAATAGGGATTGGATTGAATGAATTCTTTTTTTTTTTCGCCAGGGCAATAAGGGTTAAGTGACTTGCTGTGCCACCTAGCTGCCCTGGACTGAATGAATTCTAAAGTCCCTTCCAATTTTAAATCTAGGTTCATATGTTCTAAATCAGGACTTCTTAAACTTTTTCCACTTGCATCCCCTTTTTAAGCTGAGAAATTTTTACATGACCCATAGGTATATGAAATACATAACCTTTTACTGTTGCCAAATTTTTTGCAACCTCCACATTCAGTTATGTGACCCCATATGGAGTTGAGACCCAGAGTTTAGATGGATTCAAACCTGGGTCCTTTGTCTTCCAATCCAGTGTTCTTTCCATTAAGGGGAATGAATGAAAAATAAAATGAATAAATGAATAAAAGGGAAACAGTCAGCAGAATAAAGGAAAAGCAAGAGAAAGGGAGATGAAAGGAGAAGAAAGGGGAAAAAGAGAGAAGAAAAAGCAATAAAAAGAAAAAACATCACAAAGGAGAGAAACAACACTGTTTCAAAACAACTGTTTTGAAGAAAAGCAAATTTGTTCTTTTGAAACATTGCTTCAAAAAAAAAAGCAATGATTTAAAGAAAAAAAAAGGACTTCAGTCCTTTTACTAAGAAGCTAAAGAATAATCTCCCTTACCCAAATTAGTTTATGCTTTCACTGATGAGAGGTTTTTGACAAAGTGTTTGTGGAGGACAGTGAAAGCTGGAGATATAGGAAAGTCATAGCATGACTTCATCTCCTAAATGGATTGTAATTACCATATCATCTAAAATTGCTTTGACATTCTCTTCAGTGGGAGTTTCTGACATCCCAAAGAACAAAAAAACATGTCTCAGCTGCATTTTTCTCCCCATCTATTTCTTAGACTTATTAATTATAAATGCAAAGTTGTAATATTAGTTAAAACTTTTTGAAGTCTGACATTTGTAATTCTAGAATAGTGGGCAATAATTCTATCCAGCTTTTGATTTAATTTTATCCAGCCTGATGCTTACACAGCAGAATTTCAACTTTCTTCAATTGTTCAATATTTTATTCAGTAGATTTTATATTAAGAGCAAGCAGAAAGTTTTTTAAGAGCTGAGGCTTTGGTAACACATTTGGAAAACTATGAAAAGTATTTAAAATGACTTGTTCTGGAACGCTTCTCCACAGAAGTGTTTTATTTTGTTTTGCTTTGATTTTTCTTTCCTACTTTGTTACTGTTGGTTTTTGTTGGTAGTTAATATTGGTTTTTTCCCTTTTTGATGTTAAAAATTAGTTTTATTTCAGGAATTATCTTGGGGTCATTGAAAGAATTCCATAGTTTTGCAAATGCAACTCAATTGTCTCCCTACAACCCACTCCATTTTAGGACCCATATCCAAATAATTGTTGGACAAACCCTATATCAGGAGTTCTTTTTATTTCCATTCTTTTATGACATAAAAAATGATACCAAATTCTCTCCCTACTGCACTTTCCCCACCCATTGAAAAGGAAAGAAATATGATATTAATTATACATGTGAAATAATGTAAAATATATTTCCATATGTAATGATTGGAGTGATGTCACCTGCTGGAGAGTTACTGTAGGAAAGCTCTGCCATAAGGAGAAGGCATCTGAGCACAAGCCATGTGGTCAGTTCCTTGGCATCAGGAAGTGACATTTGCTTGTGGGTACTGTCTATCAAAGCTACCAGCCAATTTGCTTAGAGCTGTGTGTGCGTGTGGATGGGATGTTCCCAGTTTCACAGAAGGCTTCTGGGAGGAAGAAGAAAGTGTTGGGGTTTTTTTGTTCCTGACCTCTCCATGGAAGGTCAGATGATGGAGGCTCTTAGAAATAGTCAGATTTTTCTCTTTCTCTCTGATCATTAGATCCTAATGCTCTTTAATAAATATTTAAAAGTCTAAACTCTTGCTAAAGCTCCTAATTTATTGGTGACCACTCATTAGATATTTTTAGACAGTATAGCTAGATAGCAACCTTACACATTAGTCATATCGCAAAAAAGCAAAAATAAAACAAAATGGGAAAATTATTCTTCAATTTGTTCGAGAGTTTATCAGTTCTCTCTCTAGAGGTGGATAATATTTTTCATCATTGGCCCTTTGGAATCATTGTCTTAGATCATTGTATTGATCAAAGTAAGTCTTTCACAGTTGATCATTACAATATTGCTGTTACTATGTGCAATGATCTTCCAGTTCTCACTTCACTTTGCATCAATTTTGATAGGTCTTAACATATTTTTCTGAAAACCTTGTCAATTGTTTTAGCACAATCAAAATTGTATGCAATTAACAATTCTTGCCCAGCACAAAAAGTTGCTATTTTTGTTCACACAAATCCTTTCCCTTTTTATTTTATCTTATAGACCTAGTAGTGGTTTTGTAGTTATGTCAACTTTCTAGACCCTTTGGGTCTAGTTTCAACTAGTTCTCCAGAATGGTTGAAACAATTTATGACTACCAACAGTTCATTAGTGTACCTATTTATACCTTCAAGTATTTGCGATTTCTGAGAGATGTGAGAGTAGCACCTCAGAGTTGTTTCAACTTGTTTCTCTAATGAATAGTGATTTAGAGTATTTTTTCTTCTTCTGAAAGTGCTTTGACCATTTATCAATTGGATGAATGGCAATTATTTTTATAAATTTGACTTAGGTCCCTACATATTTGAAAAAAGGTCTTTATCAGAAAAATGCTGTAAAATTTTTGTTATTACTTCATTGTCTACGGTACCTTTAAGCAAATTGTGCCTTCCCTGATTATGTCTTTAATTAGGTATATTTTTCAAATAACCGAATTAAAGCTGTTCCTTCTATTTGCTATGGAAGAGTTGGCCTTCAATGGTCCTTAAACCAATGATCTTAGAATAAAGCAATTTCCAACAATGCTTTTGGGGCTTCTCCTTTGCTGAACTGCTTCTATGTCTCCATCTGATGCTCTGGGTGCAAAACTTGATGTAAGGAAATTATTTAGTATACCTTTGGATTCCCTTTCTAGAACTTTCCATAAAACAATCTTACTGTGAAAAAACTGAAAATAAAGAAAGAAACTCTATAGGCCAGTCCTGTTGAAAGGGATGTTCTCAATTTTTGATATAATCAAGTTAGTCCTATGGTTCAGTGTTATGGTAAACATGTCTGACTGTTTCTGAAAGAGAGGGAATAAGAAAACCGAATTGAAGAAGTTCCTTCTATTCCCTATGGAAGAGTTGGCCTTCAAAGATACTTAAACCAATGTTCTTAGAACAAAGCAATTTCCAACAAAGCTTCGGTGTCTTCTCCTTTGCTGGACTGCTTCTATGTCTCAATCTGAGATCTGAGTGCAAAACTGGACCTAAGATGGATATTAAGTTGACCTTTGGATTCCCTTTCTAGAACTTTCCATAAAACAATCTTACTGTGTAGAAACTGAAAAAAAAGAAAGAAGCTCTACAGGCCAGTCCTGGTGAAAGGGATGTTCTCAATTTTTGATCTAATCAAGTCGGTACAATGGTTCGGTGTTATCCTAAACATCTCTGACTCTTTGTGAAAGAGAGGGAGTTCAAAAAACCGAATTAAAGAAGTTCCTTCTATTCCCTATGGAGAGTTGGCCTTCAATGGTACTTAAACCAATGTTCTTAGAATAAAGCAGTTTCCAACAAATCTTCCCTGTCTTCTCCTTTGCTGGACTGCTTCCCTATCTTCATCCGATGCTCTGGGTGCAAAACTTGATGTACGGAGTTTATTTAGTATACCTTTGGATTCCCTTTCTAGAACTTTCCTACCACTTTCTGAGTAGAAACTGAAACTAAAGAAAGAAGGCCTCTAGGCCAGCCCTGGTGAATGGGATGTTCTCAATTTTGTTCTAATCAAGTTGTTCCCATGGTTTGGTATTATCCTAAACATGTCTAACTGTTTGTGAAAGCGAGGAGTTCACAAAACCGAATTAAAGAAGTTCCTTCTATTCCCTATGGAAGAGTTGGCCTTCAATGATACTTAACCAATGATCTTGTAATAGAGCAATTTCCAACAAAGCTTCGGGGGCCTTCTCCTTTGCTGGTCTGCTTCTATGTCTCCATCTGATGCTCTAGGTGCAAAACTGGATATAAGGAGATTATTTAGTATACCTTTGGATACCCTTTTTAGAACTTTCCATCACATACTCTGAAAATAAAGAAGGAAGCACTCTAGCCCTGTCCTGTTGAATGGGATGTTCTCAATTTTTTATCTAATCAAGTTGTTCCCATGGTTTGGTGTTATCCTAAATATGTCTGACTCTTTGTGAAAGCCAGGGAGTTCACAAAACCGAATTAAAGAAGTTCCTTCTATTCCCTATGGAAGAGTTGGCCTTCAATGGTACTTAAACCAAAGTTCTTAGAATAAAGCAATTTCCAACAAAGCCTCTGTGTCTTCTCCTTTGCTGGACTGCTTCTATGTCTCCATCTGATGCTCTGAGTACAAAACTGGACCTAAGATGGATATTAAGTGGACCTTTGGATTCCCTTTCTAGAACCTTCCAGAAAACGATCTTATTGTGAAGAAACTGAAAATAAAGAAAGAAACTCTATAGGCCAGTCCTGTTGAAAGGGATGTTCTCATTTTTTGATCTAATCAAGTTGGTCCTATGGTTCGGTGTTATCCTAAACGTGTCTGCCTCTATGTGAAAGAGAGGGAGTTCAAAAAACCGAATTAAAGAAGTTCCTTCTATTCCCTTTGGAAGAGATGGCCTTCAATGGTACTTAAACCAATGTTCTTAGAATAAAACAATTTCCAACAATGCTTCAGGGTCTTCTCCTTTGCTGGACTGCTTCTATGTCTCCATCTGATGTTCTGGGTGCAAAACTGGATGTAAGGAGATTATTTAGTATACCTTTGGATACCCTTTCTAGAACTTTCCATCACATGCTCTTACCGAGTAGAAACTGAAAATAAAGGAAGAAGGACACTAGCCCTGTGCTGTTGAATGGGATGTTCTTCATTTTTGATCCTACTCAAGTTGTTCCCATGGTTGGGGGTTATCCTACATCGGGTCTGACTTGTGAAAGCAGAGGGAGTTAAGAAAACCGAACTTGAAGATGTTCCTTCTATTCCCTATGGAAGAGTTGGCCGTTCAAGTGGGACTTAAACCAATGTTCTTAGAATAAAGCAATTTCCAACAACGCTTCGGTGGCTTCTCCTTTGCTGACTGCTTCTAGTGTCTCCATCTGATGCTCTGGGTACAAAACTTGATGTAAGGAGATTATTTAGTATACCTTTGGATTCCCTTTCTAGAACTTTCCATAAAACGATCTCACTGCCAAGAAACTGAAAACAAAGAAAGAAACTCTATAGGCCAGTCCTGTTGAAAGGGATGTTCTCAATGATTGATCTAATCAAGTTAGTTCTATGGATCAGGGTTGTCATAAATGTGTCTGCCTCTTTGTGAAAGAGACGGAGTTCACAAAACTGAATTAAAGAAGTTCCTTCTATTCCCTATGGAAGAGTTGGCCGTCAATGGTACTTAAACCAATGTTCTTAGAATAAAGCAATTTCCAACAAAGCTTCGGGGTCTTCTCCTTTGCTGGACTGCTTCTATGTCTCCATCTGATGTTCTGGGTGCAAAACTGGATGTAAGGAGATTATTTAGTATACCTTTGGATACCCTTTCTAGAACTTTCCATCACATGCTCTTACGGAGTAGAAACTGAAAATAAAGAAAGTAGCACTCCACCCTGTCATGTTGAAGGGGATGTTCTCAATTTTTGATCTACTCAAGTTGTTCCCATGGTTTGGTGTTATCCTAAATGTGTCTGACTCTGTGAAAGTGAGGGAGTTCACAAAACCGAATTGAAGAAGTTACTTCTATTCCCTATGGAAGAGTTGGCCTTCAATGGTACTTAAACCAATGTTCTTGTAATAAAGCAATTTCCAACAAAGCTTCAGTGTCTTCTCCTTTACTGGACTGCATCTATGTCTACATCTGATACTCTGAGTGCAAACTGGACCTAAGGTGGATATTAAGTGTACCTTTGGGTTCCCTTTCTAGACCTTTCCATGAAACGATCTTACTGTGTAGAAACTGAAAATAAAGAAAGAATCCCTATAAGCTAGTGCTATTGAAAGGGATGTTCCCAATTTTTGATCTAATCAAGTTGTTCCCATGTTTTGGTGTTATCCTAAAAGTGTTTGACTGTTTGTGAAAGAGAGGGAGGAAGAAAACCAAATTGAAGAAGTTCCTTCTATTCCCTAAGGAAGAGTTGGCGTTCAAAGGGACTTAAACCAATGTTCTTGTAAGAAAGCAATTTCCAACAAAGCTTCGGTGTCTTCTCCTTTACTGGACTGCTTCAGTGTCTCCAGCTGATGCTCTGAGTGCAAAACTGGACCTAAGGAGAATATTTAGTATATCTCTGGATAAGCTTTCTAGAACGTTCCAGCACATGCTCTTACCGAGTAGAAACACTAGCCCTGTGTTGAATTGGATGTTCTTAATTTTTCATCCAATCAAGTTGTTCCCATGGTTGCGGGTTATCCTAAACGGGTCTGACTGTTTGTGAAAGAGATGGTGTAAGAAAACCGAACTGAAGAAGTTCCTTCTATTCCCTAAGGAAGAGTTGGAGTTCAATGGGACTTAAACCAATGTTCTTGTAATAAAGCAATTTCCAACAAAGCTTCGGAGTCTTCTCCTTTACGGGGCTGCTTGTATGTCTCCATCTGAGGCTCTGAGTGCAAAATTGGATGTAAGGAGAATATTTAGTATACCTCTGGAAAACCTTTCTAGAACGTTCCAGCACATGCTCTTACCGATTAGAAACTGAAAATAAAGGAAGAAGGACACTTGCCCTGTACTGTTGAAATGGATGTTCTCAATTTTTCATCCAATCAAGTTGTTCCCATGGTTGGGTGTTATCCTAAACATGTGTGACTGTTTGTGAAAGAGAGGGAGTAAGAAAACCGAATTGAAGTAGTTCCTTCTATTCCCTAAGGAAGAGTTGGCGTTCAATGGGACTTAAACCAATGTTCTTGGAATAAAGCAATTTCCAACAAAGCTTGGGTGTCTTATCCTTTTAGTGGATTGCTTCAGTGTCTCCACCTGTTGCTCTGAGTGCAAAACTGGATCTAAGGAGTATATTTAGTATACCTCTGGATAACGTTTCTAGAACTTTCCACCACGTGCTCTTACCGAGTAGAAACTGAAAATAAAGAAAGAAGCACTCTAGCCATTTGTTCTTGAATTGGATGTTCTCAATATTTGATCCAATTAAGTTGCTGCCATGGTTGGGTGTTATCCTAAACATGTCTGACTGTTTCTGAAAGAGATGGTGTAAGAAAACTGAACTCAAGAAGTTCCTTCTATTCCCTAAGGAAGAGAAGGCGTTCAAAGGGACTTAGACGAATGTTCTTAGAATAAAGTAAGTTCCAACAAAGCTTCGGAGTCTTCTCCTTTACGGGACTACTTCTATGTCTCCATCCGAGGCTCTGAGTGCAAAACTGGATGTAAGGAGAATATTTAGTATACCTTTGGATACCCTTTCTAAAACGTTCCAGCACATGCTCTTACCGACTAGAAACTGAAAATAAAGGAAGAAGGACACTAGCCCTGTACTTTTGAACTGGATGTTCTCAATTTTTCATCCAATCAAGTTGTTCCCATGGTTGGGTGTTTTCCTAAACATGTGTGATTGTTTGTGAAAGAGACGGAGTAAGAAAACCGAATTGAAGTAGTTCCTTCTATTCCCTAAGGAACAGTTGGCTTTCAATGGGAACAACTTGATTGAATGAAAAATTGTTAACATTGGTTTAAGTCCCATTGAACGCCAACTCTTCCTTAGGGAATAGAAGGAACTTCTTCAGTTCGGTTTTCTTACTCCCTCTCTTTCACAAACAGTCAGACCCGTTTAGGATAACACCCAATCATGGGAACAACTTGATTGGATCATAAATTAAGAACATCCAATTCAACAGCACAGGGCTAGTGTCTTTCTTCCTTTATTTTCAGTTTCTCCTCGGTAAGAGCATGTGGTGGAAATTTCTAGACAGGTTTTCCAGAGGTATACTAAATATTCTCCTTAGGTCCAGTTTTGCACTCAGAGCATCAGATGGAGACAATGAAGCCGTCCAGTTAAGGAGAAGACACCGAAGCTGTGTTGGAAATTGCTTTATTCCAAGAACATTGGTTTAAGTCCCATTGAACGCCAACTCTTCCTTAGGGAATAGAAGGAACTTCTTCAGTTCGGTTTTCTTACTCCCTCTCTTTCACAGTCAGACCCGTTTAGGATAACCCCAACCATGGGAACAACTTGATTGGATCATAAATTAAGAACATCCAATTCAACAGCACAGGGCTAGTGTCCTTCTTCCTTTATTTTCAGTTTCTACTCGGTAAGAGCATGTGGTGGAAATTTCTAGACAGGTTTTCCAGAGGTATACTAAATATTCTCCTTAGGTCCAGTTTTGCACTCAGAGCATCAGGTGGAGACACTGAAGCCGTCCAGTTAAGGAGAAGACACCGAAGCTGTGTTGGAAATTGCTTTATTCCAAGAACATTGGTTTAAGTCCCATTGAACGCCAACTCTTCCTTAGGGAATAGAAGGAACTTCTTCAGTTCGGTTTTCTTACTCCCTCTCTTTCACAAACAGTCAGACCCGTTTAGGATAACCCCAACCATGGGAACAACTTGATTGGATCAAAAATTAAGAACATCCAATTCAACAGTACAGGGCTAGTGTCCTTCTTCCTTTATTTTCAGTTTCTACTCGGTAAGAGCATGTGGTGGAAATTTCTAGACAGGTTTTCCAGAGGTATACTAAATATTCTCCTTAGGTCCAGTTTTGCACTCAGAGCATCAGGTGGAGACCCTGAAGCCGTCCAGTTAAGGAGAAGACACCGAAGCTGTGTTGGAAATTGCTTTATTCCAAGAACATTGGTTTAAGTCCCATTGAACGCCAACTCTTCCTTAGGGAATAGAAGGAACTTCTTCAGTTCGGTTTTCTTACTCCCTCTCTTTCACAAACAGTCAGACCCGTTTAGGATAACCCCAACCATGGGAACAACTTGATTGGATCATAAATTAAGAACATCCAATTCAACAGCACAGGGCTAGTGTCTTTCTTCCTTTATTTTCAGTTTCTCCTCGGTAAGAGCATGTGGTGGAAATTTCTAGACAGGTTTTCCAGAGGTATACTAAATATTCTCCTTAGGTCCAGTTTTGCACTCAGAGCATCAGGTGGAGACCCTGAAGCCGTCCAGTTAAGGAGAAGACACCGAAGCTGTGTTGGAAATTGCTTTATTCCAAGAACATTGGTTTAAGTCCCATTGAACGCCAACTCTTCCTTAGGGAATAGAAGGAACTTCTTCAGTTCGGTTTTCTTACTCCCTCTCTTTCACAAACAGTCAGACCCGTTTAGGATAACACCCAATCATGGGAACAACTTGATTGGATCATAAATTAAGAACATCCAATTCAACAGCACAGGGCTAGTGTCTTCTTCCTTTATTTTCAGTTTCTACTCGGTAAGAGCATGTGGTGGAAATTTCTAGACAGGTTTTCCAGAGGTATACTAAATATTCTCCTTAGGTCCAGTTTTGCACTCAGAGCATCAGATGGAGACCATGAAGCCGTCCAGTTAAGGAGAAGACACCGAAGCTGTGTTGGAAATTGCTTTATTCCAAGAACATTGGTTTAAGTCCCATTGAACGCCAACTCTTCCTTAGGGAATAGAAGGAACTTCTTCAGTTCGGTTTTCTTACTCCCTCTCTTTCACAAACAGTCAGACCCGTTTAGGATAACCCCAACCATGGGAACAACTTGATTGGATCATAAATTAAGAACATCCAATTCAACAGCACAGGGCTAGTGTCTTTCTTCCTTTATTTTCAGTTTCTCCTCGGTAAGAGCATGTGGTGGAAATTTCTAGACAGGTTTTCCAGAGGTATACTAAATATTCTCCTTAGGTCCAGTTTTGCACTCAGAGCATCAGGTGGAGACCCTGAAGCCGTCCAGTTAAGGAGAAGACACCGAAGCTGTGTTGGAAATTGCTTTATTCCAAGAACATTGGTTTAAGTCCCATTGAACGCCAACTCTTCCTTAGGGAATAGAAGGAACTTCTTCAGTTCGGTTTTCTTACTCCCTCTCTTTCACAAACAGTCAGACCCGTTTAGGATAACCCCAACCATGGGAACAACTTGATTGGATCATAAATTAAGAACATCCAATTCAACAGCACAGGGCTAGTGTCCTTCTTCCTTTATTTTCAGTTTCTACTCGGTAAGAGCATGTGGTGGAAATTTCTAGACAGGTTTTCCAGAGGTATACTAAATATTCTCCTTAGGTCCAGTTTTGCACTCAGAGCATCAGGTGGAGACACTGAAGCCGTCCAGTTAAGGAGAAGACACCGAAGCTGTGTTGGAAATTGCTTTATTCCAAGAACATTGGTTTAAGTCCCATTGAACGCCAACTCTTCCTT
Source organism: Dromiciops gliroides (assembly GCF_019393635.1). Classification (NCBI taxonomy): domain Eukaryota; kingdom Metazoa; phylum Chordata; class Mammalia; order Microbiotheria; family Microbiotheriidae; genus Dromiciops; species Dromiciops gliroides. Next base: position 230,908,602 of record NC_057864.1, read on the forward strand.
AGGGAATAGAAGGAACTTCTTCAGTTCGGTTTTCTTACTCCCTCTCTTTCACAAACAGTCAGACCCGTTTAGGATAACACCCAATCATGGGAACAACTTGATTGGATCATAAATTAAGAACATCCAATTCAACAGCACAGGGCTAGTGTCCTTCCTTTATTTTCAGTTTCTCCTCGGTAAGAGCATGTGGTGGAAATTTCTAGACAGGTTTTCCAGAGGTATACTAAATATTCTCCTTAGGTCCAGTTTTGCACTCAGAGCATCAGGTGGAGACCCTGAAGCCGTCCAGTTAAGGAGAAGACACCGAAGCTGTGTTGGAAATTGCTTTATTCCAAGAACATTGGTTTAAGTCCCATTGAACGCCAACTCTTCCTTAGGGAATAGAAGGAACTTCTTCAGTTCGGTTTTCTTACTCCCTCTCTTTCACAAACAGTCAGACCCGTTTAGGATAACCCCAATCATGGGAACAACTTGATTGGATCATAAATTAAGAACATCCAATTCAACAGCACAGGGCTAGTGTCCTTCTTCCTTTATTTTCAGTTTCTACTCGGTAAGAGCATGTGGTGGAAATTTCTAGACAGGTTTTCCAGAGGTATACTAAATATTCTCCTTAGGTCCAGTTTTGCACTCAGAGCATCAGGTGGAGACCATGAAGCCGTCCAGTTAAGGAGAAGACACCGAAGCTGTGTTGGAAATTGCTTTATTCCAAGAACATTGGTTTAAGTCCCATTGAACGCCAACTCTTCCTTAGGGAATAGAAGGAACTTCTTCAGTTCGGTTTTCTTACTCCCTCTCTTTCACAAACAGTCAGACCCGTTTAGGATAACACCCAATCATGGGAACAACTTGATTGGATCATAAATTAAGAACATCCAATTCAACAGCACAGGGCTAGTGTCCTTCCTTTATTTTCAGTTTCTACTCGGTAAGAGCATGTGGTGGAAATTTCTAGACAGGTTTTCCAGAGGTATACTAAATATTCTCCTTAGGTCCAGTTTTGCACTCAGAGCATCAGGTGGAGACCCTGAAGCCGTCCAGTTAAGGAGAAGACACCGAAGCTGTGTTGGAAATTGCTTTATTCCAAGAACATTGGTTTAAGTCCCATTGAACGCCAACTCTTCCTTAGGGAATAGAAGGAACTTCTTCAGTTCGGTTTTCTTACTCCCTCTCTTTCACAAACAGTCAGACCCGTTTAGGATAACCCCAACCATGGGAACAACTTGATTGGATCATAAATTAAGAACATCCAATTCAACAGCACAGGGCTAGTGTCCTTCCTTTATTTTCAGTTTCTACTCGGTAAGAGCATGTGGTGGAAATTTCTAGACAGGTTTTCCAGAGGTATACTAAATATTCTCCTTAGGTCCAGTTTTGCACTCAGAGCATCAGGTGGAGACCCTGAAGCCGTCCAGTTAAGGAGAAGACACCGAAGCTGTGTTGGAAATTGCTTTATTCCAAGAACATTGGTTTAAGTCCCATTGAACGCCAACTCTTCCTTAGGGAATAGAAGGAACTTCTTCAGTTCGGTTTTCTTACTCCCTCTCTTTCACAAACAGTCAGACCCGTTTAGGATAACCCCAACCATGGGAACAACTTGATTGGATCATAAATTAAGAACATCCAATTCAACAGCACAGGGCTAGTGTCCTTCCTTTATTTTCAGTTTCTACTCGGTAAGAGCATGTGGTGGAAATTTCTAGACAGGTTTTCCAGAGGTATACTAAATATTCTCCTTAGGTCCAGTTTTGCACTCAGAGCATCAGGTGGAGACCCTGAAGCCGTCCAGTTAAGGAGAAGACACCGAAGCTGTGTTGGAAATTGCTTTATTCCAAGAACATTGGTTTAAGTCCCATTGAACGCCAACTCTTCCTTAGGGAATAGAAGGAACTTCTTCAGTTCGGTTTTCTTACTCCCTCTCTTTCACAAACAGTCAGACCCGTTTAGGATAACCCCAACCATGGGAACAACTTGATTGGATCATAAATTAAGAACATCCAATTCAACAGCACAGGGCTAGTGTCCTTCTTCCTTTATTTTCAGTTTCTACTCGGTAAGAGCATGTGGTGGAAATTTCTAGACAGGTTTTCCAGAGGTATACTAAATATTCTCCTTAGGTCCAGTTTTGCACTCAGAGCATCAGGTGGAGACAATGAAGCCGTCCAGTTAAGGAGAAGACACCGAAGCTGTGTTGGAAATTGCTTTATTCCAAGAACATTGGTTTAAGTCCCATTGAACGCCAACTCTTCCTTAGGGAATAGAAGGAACTTCTTCAGTTCGGTTTTCTTACTCCCTCTCTTTCACAAACAGTCAGACCCGTTTAGGATAACACCCAACCATGGGAACAACTTGATTGGATCATAAATTAAGAACATCCAATTCAACAGCACAGGGCTAGTGTCTTCTTCCTTTATTTTCAGTTTCTCCTCGGTAAGAGCATGTGGTGGAAATTTCTAGACAGGTTTTCCAGAGGTATACTAAATATTCTCCTTAGGTCCAGTTTTGCACTCAGAGCATCAGGTGGAGACCCTGAAGCCGTCCAGTTAAGGAGAAGACACCGAAGCTGTGTTGGAAATTGCTTTATTCCAAGAACATTGGTTTAAGTCCCATTGAACGCCAACTCTTCCTTAGGGAATAGAAGGAACTTCTTCAGTTCGGTTTTCTTACTCCCTCTCTTTCACAAACAGTCAGACCCGTTTAGGATAACCCCAACCATGGGAACAACTTGATTGGATCATAAATTAAGAACATCCAATTCAACAGCACAGGGCTAGTGTCCTTCCTTTATTTTCAGTTTCTACTCGGTAAGAGCATGTGTTGGAAATTTCTAGACAGGTTTTCCAGAGGTATACTAAATATTCTCCTTAGGTCCAGTTTTGCACTCAGAGCATCAGGTGGAGACCCTGAAGCCGTCCAGTTAAGGAGAAGACACCGAAGCTGTGTTGGAAATTGCTTTATTCCAAGAACATTGGTTTAAGTCCCATTGAACGCCAACTCTTCCTTAGGGAATAGAAGGAACTTCTTCAGTTCGGTTTTCTTACTCCCTCTCTTTCACAAACAGTCAGACCCGTTTAGGATAACCCCAACCATGGGAACAACTTGATTGGATCATAAATTAAGAACATCCAATTCAACAGCACAGGGCTAGTGTCCTTCTTCCTTTATTTTCAGTTTCTACTCGGTAAGAGCATGTGGTGGAAATTTCTAGACAGGTTTTCCAGAGATATACGAAATATTCTCCTTAGGTCCAGTTTTGCACTCAGAGCATCAGGTGGAGACCCTGGATCCGTCCAGTTAAGGAGAAGACACCGAAGCTGTGTTGGAAATTGCTTTATTCCAAGAACATTGGTTTAAGTCCCATTGAACGCCAACTCTTCCTTAGGGAATAGAAGGAACTTCTTCAGTTCGGTTTTCTTACTCCCTCTCTTTCACAAACAGTCAGACCCGTTTAGGATAACCCCAACCATGGGAACAACTTGATTGGATCATAAATTAAGAACATCCAATTCAACAGCACAGGGCTAGTGTCTTTCTCCTTTATTTTCAGTTTCTACTCGGTAAGAGCATGTGGTGGAAATTTCTAGACAGGTTTTCCAGAGGTATACTAAATATTCTCCTTAGGTCCAGTTTTGCACTCAGAGCATCAGGTGGAGACCCTGGATCCGTCCAGTTAAGGAGAAGACACCGAAGCTGTGTTGGAAATTGCTTTATTCCAAGAACATTGGTTTAAGTCCCATTGAACGCCAACTCTTCCTTAGGGAATAGAAGGAACTTCTTCAGTTCGGTTTTCTTACTCCCTCTCTTTCACAAACAGTCAGACCCGTTTAGGATAACACCCAATCATGGGAACAACTTGATTGGATCATAAATTAAGAACATCCAATTCAACAGCACAGGGCTAGTGTCTCTTCCTTTATTTTCAGTTTCTACTCGGTAAGAGCATGTGGTGGAAATTTCTAGACAGGTTTTCCAGAGGTATACTAAATATTCTCCTTAGGTCCAGTTTTGCACTCAGAGCATCAGGTGGAGACCCTGAAGCCGTCCAGTTAAGGAGAAGACACCGAAGCTGTGTTGGAAATTGCTTTATTCCAAGAACATTGGTTTAAGTCCCATTGAACGCCAACTCTTCCTTAGGGAATAGAAGGAACTTCTTCAGTTCGGTTTTCTTACTCCCTCTCTTTCACAAACAGTCAGACCCGTTTAGGATAACCCCAACCATGGGAACAACTTGATTGGATCATAAATTAAGAACATCCAATTCAACAGCACAGGGCTAGTGTCCTTCTTCCTTTATTTTCAGTTTCTACTCGGTAAGAGCATGTGGTGGAAATTTCTAGACAGGTTTTCCAGAGGTATACTAAATATTCTCCTTAGGTCCAGTTTTGCACTCAGAGCATCAGGTGGAGACCCTGAAGCCGTCCAGTTAAGGAGAAGACACCGAAGCTGTGTTGGAAATTGCTTTATTCCAAGAACATTGGTTTAAGTCCCATTGAACGCCAACTCTTCCTTAGGGAATAGAAGGAACTTCTTCAGTTCGGTTTTCTTACTCCCTCTCTTTCACAAACAGTCAGACCCGTTTAGGATAACCCCAACCATGGGAACAACTTGATTGGATCATAAATTAAGAACATCCAATTCAACAGCACAGGGCTAGTGTCTTCTCCTTTATTTTCAGTTTCTACTCGGTAAGAGCATGTGGTGGAAATTTCTAGACAGGTTTTCCAGAGGTATACTAAATATTCTCCTTAGGTCCAGTTTTGCACTCAGAGCATCAGGTGGAGACAATGAAGCCGTCCAGTTAAGGAGAAGACACCGAAGCTGTGTTGGAAATTGCTTTATTCCAAGAACATTGGTTTAAGTCCCATTGAACGCCAACTCTTCCTTAGGGAATAGAAGGAACTTCTTCAGTTCGGTTTTCTTACTCCCTCTCTTTCACAAACAGTCAGACCCGTTTAGGATAACACCCAACCATGGGAACAACTTGATTGGATCATAAATTAAGAACATCCAATTCAACAGCACAGGGCTAGTGTCTTCTTCCTTTATTTTCAGTTTCTACTCGGTAAGAGCATGTGGTGGAAATTTCTAGACAGGTTTTCCAGAGGTATACTAAATATTCTCCTTAGGTCCAGTTTTGCACTCAGAGCATCAGGTGGAGACCCTGAAGCCGTCCAGTTAAGGAGAAGACACCGAAGCTGTGTTGGAAATTGCTTTATTCCAAGAACATTGGTTTAAGTCCCATTGAACGCCAACTCTTCCTTAGGGAATAGAAGGAACTTCTTCAGTTCGGTTTTCTTACTCCCTCTCTTTCACAAACAGTCAGACCCGTTTAGGATAACACCCAACCATGGGAACAACTTGATTGGATCATAAATTAAGAACATCCAATTCAACAGCACAGGGCTAGTGTCTTTCTTCCTTTATTTTCAGTTTCTACTCGGTAAGAGCATGTGGTGGAAATTTCTAGACAGGTTTTCCAGAGGTATACTAAATATTCTCCTTAGGTCCAGTTTTGCACTCAGAGCATCAGGTGGAGACCCTGAAGCCGTCCAGTTAAGGAGAAGACACCGAAGCTGTGTTGGAAATTGCTTTATTCCAAGAACATTGGTTTAAGTCCCATTGAACGCCAACTCTTCCTTAGGGAATAGAAGGAACTTCTTCAGTTCGGTTTTCTTACTCCCTCTCTTTCACAAACAGTCAGACCCGTTTAGGATAACCCCAACCATGGGAACAACTTGATTGGATCATAAATTAAGAACATCCAATTCAACAGCACAGGGCTAGTGTCCTTCCTTTATTTTCAGTTTCTACTCGGTAAGAGCATGTGGTGGAAATTTCTAGACAGGTTTTCCAGAGGTATACTAAATATTCTCCTTAGGTCCAGTTTTGCACTCAGAGCATCAGGTGGAGACCCTGGATCCGTCCAGTTAAGGAGAAGACACCGAAGCTGTGTTGGAAATTGCTTTATTCCAAGAACATTGGTTTAAGTCCCATTGAACGCCAACTCTTCCTTAGGGAATAGAAGGAACTTCTTCAGTTCGGTTTTCTTACTCCCTCTCTTTCACAAACAGTCAGACCCGTTTAGGATAACCCCAACCATGGGAACAACTTGATTGGATCATAAATTAAGAACATCCAATTCAACAGCACAGGGCTAGTGTCTTTCTTCCTTTATTTTCAGTTTCTCCTCGGTAAGAGCATGTGGTGGAAATTTCTAGACAGGTTTTCCAGAGGTATACTAAATATTCTCCTTAGGTCCAGTTTTGCACTCAGAGCATCAGGTGGAGACCCTGAAGCCGTCCAGTTAAGGAGAAGACACCGAAGCTGTGTTGGAAATTGCTTTATTCCAAGAACATTGGTTTAAGTCCCATTGAACGCCAACTCTTCCTTAGGGAATAGAAGGAACTTCTTCAGTTCGGTTTTCTTACTCCCTCTCTTTCACAAACAGTCAGACCCGTTTAGGATAACCCCAACCATGGGAACAACTTGATTGGATCATAAATTAAGAACATCCAATTCAACAGCACAGGGCTAGTGTCCTTCCTTTATTTTCAGTTTCTACTCGGTAAGAGCATGTGGTGGAAATTTCTAGACAGGTTTTCCAGAGGTATACTAAATATTCTCCTTAGGTCCAGTTTTGCACTCAGAGCATCAGGTGGAGACCCTGAAGCCGTCCAGTTAAGGAGAAGACACCGAAGCTGTGTTGGAAATTGCTTTATTCCAAGAACATTGGTTTAAGTCCCATTGAACGCCAACTCTTCCTTAGGGAATAGAAGGAACTTCTCCAGTTCGGTTTTCTTACTCCCTCTCTTTCACAAACAGTCAGACCCGTTTAGGATAACACCCAATCATGGGAACAAAATGATACAAAATGAGAGTATTATAATGCAATGTGCTATGTAAATATGGTTATAATAATAACAATAATAGTAAAGCAAAGTGCATTCCATTGATAAGTTTACATAAAGCTAACGTTTATAGAACATTTAACATATACTATATCTCTTTTGAGTGCTTTACAATTATTATCTCATTTGCTCCTCACAACAACTCTGTGAGGTATGTGCTATTAGTATCTCCATTTTACAAATGAAGAAACTGAGGCAAACAGAGGTTAAGTGACTTGCCCAGGGTCATATAGCTAGTAAGTGTTGAATGCCATTTTTTAACTCAGGTCTTGTCCAGTGCTCTAGGCATTGCACCATCCAGCTATTTTTTCCTAAAACTCAATATTCTGAACAAAGAGCAGCATTGGCGCTCTTAATTGCTCTCTTAAGAACTTGGCTGTGTCTTTCCAAAAGAAGCATTAGTTATAACTCAAGAAAAGTGGATATACCTGCCTTCACTTCTCCCTTCCGATGGAACTGGCGTTTGTAATTTTTTCTGGATCTGCAGCTGTTTCTCTGTTCTAAGGCAAAACTCAAAAGTAGGAGGAATAGTAAGAGAAACTCTTCTCTCAACATGAGGTTGAATTGGGCATTAGTGGAAACATTCACAAGACTTTCTATTGAATCTATAATTGAGAGGCTAGAGGCAAAGAAATGAGACATACAACACCCTATCTACAGCCCTAATTGTTGGAGACACTTTCAGTGCTTGTTCCATATCTACTGACTTTCATTCCAAACCAGTCAGAAACCTTGTGGATATTTGGTTCCTTCTCCCTTTTAGTAGTCAAATTTTCTGCAGGAGTCCAAATCTATGTAGAAGAGACTTAGGTTACTGTGGACAGAAACAATTGGTGCTTTGGCACAGAAAACACAAGGGGATGACAAACAGGACTATACCAGAGTAGTCCCCAATTAGTTCTATGGAATTGGGGATTAGGAGATTTTTTCTTCTCCCCAGTGCACTGAGTAGCTGGCAGACTCTGGGGGATTTGAAGGAAAATAAGCTGTTTGTTTACTCCCTTGAGGCTTCAAAAACCTTTCTTCTGGTTCAACAACTGGCTCACAGGGGGAATTTCATCAGGAGACAATTAAACAGAAGCCTATCTACCCTATGCAATGTAGGAAGGTGTTCTTTACACCTAATAGAGCCAGGATTGGAAAAGTTAGTGAAAATCATTGCTGACAATTTCTCCATTGATTTGAAATGTTGACCTTACTACCTCTGTGACCTTGGTGAAGTTATTTAATCCCTCAGTACTTTAGTATCCTTACTTGTAAAATGAATGGGTTGTACTAGATGACTCTTAAACTATGTTCCAGCTCTAAATATATGATCCAGGATTTAGAAATGGAAGCAATCTTAAGAATAAATTAATGCAGGGGCAGCTAGGTAGCACAGTGGATAAGGCACTAGCCCTGGATTCAGGAGGACCCGAGTTCAAATCCAGCCTCAGACCCTTGACACTTAATAGCTGTGTGACCCTGGGGAAGTCACTTAACCCCAATTGCCTCACCAAAAAAAGAATAAATTAATCCACCTACCTCATTTTACAAATCAAAAAAGTGAGGTTCAAAACTTTTACAAGGTGACAAAGCAAGGTAAAGGCAGTGATGAGGTCAGAATCCAGGACCTGATCTTCAGTTAAGATCCTCTTTCTGCTCCACTATGTTTCCTCAGTTAAGAACACAATAGAATCTCTTAGGTCTACATAATAACAAAGAGCTGAATATTTTCATTTAACAAGCTATTCAGCATCCTGTACATGTCAGAATACTTGCACTTTTTCACTTTTAACAAAAAATGCTTTGGTTTCATTAAAAATTATTTCCACACCCAGAACTAACCCAGGCATTGCTTAGGCTTCTTAAAAGATGACCATGGAAACAAGTTGAACTTCACTCTACCCCTCTCTGATATTGTACTTCTTGCAGGGGTTCAGGTGGTAGATATAGACATTAAACCTGAGAAGGCAGAGACAATGTCACAAGAATAAAACAGAATCAGAAATTACTTACCAATTTGACCTGTGTTCACTCAAATGTAAATAGTACAAGAAGTCTCAAGTCTTAGAGGAGTTTTAAGCTTTACAAAGCTTTGATAAATTTAAAACTGCATTAAGATTTTGAAGACAGTGTATTTGAAGGTAAGAGGATTGTTCTTTATACATGGTGCCCTCAGTGTCTACACTCATAGATCCCCATTCTTTTAAAGTAAGAGTACTTCCAGACAAATAGCTGAGTGAGTGACTGTCAAAGTTCAGCTCCCAACAGAGTCAAGAAAGTTGAAAGTTACCAACTTTGCCTGAACTCCCCCTAAACCTCTTCAATAATGACCACAGAAAATGGGCCAAACTAAATTCTTAGAAGGAAAGTCAAGAAAACAATCACAATGAGTTATTTTTCCAGGCCAGAGCAGCATAGAAAGATAGAAAAAGTCTGTGGGTACTGGGGTATACCATAATCAGGAGCACATTGCAGTGGAAGTAGCAATGGACTGTGGTGGCAGTACTGAGTTGTAGTGGTAGCAGAAGTGGCAAGGTGCAGCTCAACTCCCAGAGATAGTAAGAGGATGGAATACTTGGGCACAAAGGAACCCAAGGGGAGCTTGGAGCTCCCTAGGAGCAGGAACCAGTGCTATCTAGAATCTCTATCATGAATGACCCAGATAATTCCAGTTCCAGGGCAGAGCCAAGATGGTGAAGGAAAAGGCTTTTGAACTCACAACACAATTACTCCAAAAAAACTCCAAATAATGCCTTAGGACAATTCCTAGAGCAGCAAAACCCACAGAAGAATGTGCTGAGATCATTTTTCCAACCAAAGATGGTTTAGAAGGTCAGAAAGTAGGGTCCCAAAACAGGAGTGGAGCCCAACCTCACAGTCATGCTGACACACATCTAGTCCCAGGCAGGCAGAGCCTCTGAATCAGCTGCAGTGCCAGTTTCATCTGGAACTAAGCTCACAGTCTGGTGAGAGGGCTGAGCCCTTGGCAGGGTAGAGATTATAGGGATCTCTGCTGGTGCTGAGGCAAAACTTGGGTTTTTCACCCCTGCTGGGAACCAGGAAGTAGGCTTGAGTAGCAGTGGCCCAGGTGAGGGAGGGGTACAGGCTCGTGAGAGCTAATAACCATAGCACACAAAGTTTTGCTGTCTGGTTAATTAGCAAGTTGGCCTAGGGTTATCTATGGACCAGGGAACAGGCCAGATGAGTGAAGAACCTGCCGCTCCTTAAATCATACCACCTGGGACCCCCTGGAGCTTGGGACAGTACAGCCTGGAAACAGTGCCCCACTCTAAGGACCTAAAAGTCAAGTAAAAGACAGGTGAGATGAGCAGACAGAGAAAGGTGAGGACCATAGAAAGCTTCTTCAGTAACAAGGAAGATCAAGGTGCACCCTCAGAAGAGGATAGCAATGTCAGGACAACTACATCCAAAGCTTCCAAGAAAAATATGAATTGGTCTCAGTCCATGGAGGCACTCAAAAAGGAGTTTGAAGATAAAGTCAGGGAGGTAGAGGGAAAAATGGAAAGAGAAATGAGTGTGATTCAGGAAAGACATGAAAAAAGTCAACAGCTTGAAAAGCCAAATGGAAAAGCTCCCTGACAAAAATAATTGCCTAAGAATTAGGATTGAACAAATGGAAGCTAGTGACTATAAGAAACCAAGACACAATAAATCAAATGCAAATGAATAAACAAAATAAAGAGCAATGTGAAATATCTTCTTGGAAAAACTGCTGACCTGGAAAATAGATCCAGGAGAGATAATTTGAAAATTATTGGATGAATGATCCAGTTCCAGGTCACAGTTTCAGAGAAGAGGGTAACAGTCTTTATCACCTGAGTAAGGAGCAGAGTATAGACTAGGAAGGCAATGAAGAAACCTCTTTTTGGATAATACCACACTAGAAGCAGAGAAACTTACAGACTGATCTGTGAAAGTAGCATGACAAAACACCCCCTTTCATCCTTAGAGTGAGCAAAGCCCAACTCTAATATGAAGTTCAAAGTAAAAAAGTAGACTTAAAAATGATCATATAGCCAAAAAAACTGTCTATAAAAAGATAATATAGTGACAGGGAAGCTCAAGACACAAAGAAACAATGGAAAAAGGTAAAAAGGCTGAAAATAGAAGAAAATATGAAATATGTCATGGAAAAAACAGCTGACCTGGAAACCTGACTGAAGAGAGATAATTTCAGAAGGATTAGAATACCTGAAAGTAAAAAAAAAAAAAGAGCCTGGACATATTTTTTAAATTTTTATTTAAGTTTTGAGTTCCAAATATTATCCCTCCTAACCTCCCCCACCCCAAAGCAGTAAGCAATCAGATACAGGTTATATATGTTCAATTATGTAAAAAAAAACTTGGATAGAAGGAAAAAATGAAAGAAAGTGAAAATAGCATGCCTTCAGTCTGTGTTCAATCATTATCAGTTCTCTTTCTTTGGAGGTAGATAGCATGCTTCATTATTACTCCTTTGAGACTGTCTTGAATCATTGTATTGCTGACCACAGTTGTCATTCATAGTTCTTCATCAATCAATATTGCTGTCACTGTGCACAACATTTTCCTGCTTCTGTTCACTTCACTATACACCAGTTCACACAAGTCTTTCCATGCCTTTATGAAATCATCCTACTTGTCACTTTTTATAGAATAATAATATTCCATCACCACCTTATACTTGTTTAGCCCCACCCCAATTGATGGGCATTCCCTTGATTTCCAATTCTTAACCACCACAAAAAGAGCTGCTATAAATATTTCTATACAAATAAGTCTTTTGCTCTTTTTTGGGATGTTTTTGGGATATAAACCTAGCAATGGTATTGCTGGATCAAAGGGTATGCCCTCTGGAAATAGTTCCAAATTGCTCTCCTGAATGGTTGCATCCACTCACAACTCCACCAACAGTGGATTAGAATCCCAGTTCTCCCACATCCCCTTCAACATCCAACATTTTCCTTTTTTGTTATATTTGACACTCTGATAGGTGTGAAGTGATACCTCAGTTGTTTAATCTGCATTTCTCTGATCAATAACATTTTTTCATATGACTATAGATAGCTTTGATATCTTTCTCTGAAAACTGCATGTTTTGACCATTCTGTTTGACTATTTATCAATTGGGGAATGACTTGTGTTTTTTATAAATTGTACTCAGTTCTCTATGTCTTTGAGAAATGAGGTCTTTATCAGAGATACTTGTTTCAAAAATTCTTTCCCAGTTTTCTGCTTCTCATATAATCTTGGTTACATTAGTTTAGTTTGTGCAAAAACTTTTAAATTTTATATAATTAAAATTATCTTTTTTATTGCTCTCTATACTTCTTTGGTCCTAAATTTTTCTGTCCATAAATTTAATGGATAAACTATTCCATGCTCTCTTAATTTGCTTATGGTATCACCCTTTTACCCATTTTGACCTCACACCTATACAGCTAGTTTCTGCCATACTGTTTTCTAGTTTTCCCAGCAGTTTTTGTCAAATAATGAGTCTTTTATTATAGTGTAATTTGTCTAGATATCTTGTTTCAAGAAATTATGAAGGAAAACTATTTAGATATCTTAGGGGGCAAAATAGAAATTGAAAGAATAAATTTTACAACTCCTAAAAGAAATCCAAAAATGAAAACTCCCAGGAATATTATAGTGAAAATCCAGAACTCTCAGGTAAAGGAGAAAATACTACAAGAAAGAGCCAAAATTAATCACAACTCAACCAAATTGAACAAACCTGCCTTCACTCCTCCCCACTGTTATAACTTTTGTTTGCAGTCTTTTCCATATCTTCTTCTGTTTATCTGTTCTAAGGTGGAACTCAAAAGTAGTTGAAATAGTAAAAGAAACTCCTCTTTCTAGTGGCCCAAGTGAAGTTGTCTTAGGCCAGAAAGAAATAATTCAAATACTGTAGAGTCATAGTCAGGATAACAAAAGATTTAGCACCTATCATAAAGATATGGAGGTCTGATGAGTGTAAAATTCATTTACTGAAATAAATAAATAAATAAAGCTATGGAGGGCTTGGAATATGGTAAGGAGCAAAAGAGCTAGGATTACAACCTAGAATAACCTACCCAGTAAAACAAAGTATAATCTAAGAGAGAAAAAGGGACACAATGAAATTGAGTATTTTCAAGTATTACTGATGAAAAGACTAAAACTGAATAGAAGTTTGATATTCAAACCCAGCAATCAAGGAAAGAATAAAAAGGCAAATGAACAAATAACCATAAAGGACTAAATAAGGTTAAACTATTTACATTCTATGTGGGGAGATGATACATGTATTCACTAAGAACCTTATCATGACTAGAGAAATTAGAGGAAATCTACTTAGCCAGAAGACATAGGTGTGAGTTATTATACTGGCATAATCTCAAAATAAGAATAGAAGGAGAAAGAGTGATGCTTTGGGAGAAGGGAAAAGGAAAGGGGAAATTATCTCACATTAATGAGGCATACAATGAAGATTTTATACAATGGAGGGGAAACGAACAATGCTTTAACATCATTTTCATCTAAACTTTAGATTTAAGGAGAGAAGAACATATGTACACACAAAGTAATGCAAGAAATTCATCAACTAACAGGAGGGAAAGGGGATAAGAGAAAAGGGAAATGGATAAGACAGAACTCAATTAAGGGAGACAGCAATCAGAAGCAAAATGACTTTTGAAAAGAGGGTAATGTTAAAAAATCAAATAATAAATTTTAAAAATAGGATGAAGGGAAACACACAGTCAACAATCATAACTCTAAATGTGAATGAGATTAATTCATCCATCAAAAAAAGAGAGAGAATAACAGAATAGATTAGAAACCATAATCCAACAATATATTGTTTAGAAGAAGCAGAAAGACACACACAGGGTGTTGAGCAGAATCTATTTTGCTTCAGCTGAAGTTAAAAAAAAAAAGGCAGGAATGGGAAACATGATCTCAGACATGCTAACACAGATCTAACTAAAAGAAACAACCAGGAAAATTACATTTTGCTCAAACAAATACATATAATAAAAATACTGAACATATATCCTCAAATAGCATAGCATCCAAATTCTTGAGGAAAAGTTAAATGAGTTGCATGATAAAATAAACAATAAAACTATAAGTGGGAGATCTAAATTTACCCCCCTCCAACCTAGATAAATCTCAATATAAAATAAAGAAGAAAGATGTTAAAGAGATGAATATATTTTTTAAAAAGTTAGATATAATAGACCTCTGGAGAATATTGAATTGGAATAACTTCTCAGTTATAAAATAAAACCTTCACAAAAACTAACAATATATTAAAGCATAAAAACCTCACAAAGGCAAAAAAGCAAAAATATTGGATGCATTTTTCTTTGTTTCTTTTTTTGTTGTTGTTTGGTTTTGGTGAGGCAATTGGGGTTAAGTGACTTGCCCAGGGTCACACAGCTAGCAAGTGTGAAGTGTCGGAGGCCGGATTTGAACTCAGGTACTCCTGACTCCAGGGCCGGTGCTCTATACACTGTGCCACCTAGCTGCCCCTGGATGCATTTTTTCTAACCATAATGCATTGAAAATTATATTTGATAAAGGGCCTTTGAAGCATACATTTTTTTTAAGTGAGGAAATTGGGGTTAAGTGACTTGCCCAGGGTCACACAGCTAGTAAGCGTTAAATGTCTGACGCCGGATTTGAACTCAGGTACTGCGCCACCTAGCTGCCCCCTTTGAAGCATAAATTAAAAATTAATCAGAAGGTAAATAACCTAATTTTAAAGAATGAGTGAGTCAAAGAAGAAATCTTAGAAACAATAAATGTTTCATTAAATGTCATGACAGTCATAAGATAGTATACCAAAATTTGTGTGATATTCCCAAAGCAGTACCAGGGGAAATTTAATGGCACTAAATGCTTATATCAATAAAAGAGAAAAAGAGCAACTCAACAAATTAGTCAACTAAAAAAACACACACCTAGAAAAACAACAAATTAAAAATTCCCAATTAAACACCAAAATAATCCTAAAACTCAAATGAGATATTAATAAAATTAAAAGTTAAAAAACTCTATTGAACTAATAAATAAAATTACAAGCAGGTTTATGAAGAAAAAAATATTCTGGTTGGCTAATTTGATTTTTTTAAATAAAGAAGAAAAACAAATTACTAGTATCAAAGATGAGGGGGCAGCTAGATAGCACAGTGGATAAAGCACCGGCCCTGGATTCAGGAGTACCTGAGTTGAAATCTGGCCTCAGACACTTGACACTTACTAGCTGTGTGACCCTGGGCAAGTCACTTAACCCCCATTGGCCTGCAAAAAAAAAAAAAAATTTTTTAAATAATCCTAAAGAATGAGTGGGTCAGAGAACCAAACAACAATTTGATTGAGACATACTAAATTTTATGGGATATAGTCAAAACAATACTTAGTATCTCTAAACACATCAATAAAATAGAGAAAGAACAGATAAATGAATTTAAAAAGTAGAAAAGAACAAATTTTAAATTCCCAAATAAACACTATTAGAAATCCTGAAAACCAAATGAGAGATGAACAAAATTGAAAGAAAACCATTGAACTAATAAATGAAACTAAGAAATGGTTTTATGAAAAATAAAATAAAATATAAACCATTGGTTAATTTTATTTTAAAAAGAAAGAAAACAACTGAAAATGGTGAATTTACCACCAAAGAAGAGGAAATTAAAGAAATTATTAAGAGCTCAATATTTATATGCCAATAAGTCTCACAATCTAAGTGAAATGGATGAATATTTACTAATATTTAATACATTGCCAATTTTATAAAAAGAAATTGTAGTCATCAGTAAACTCACTAAGGGAAAAAATCCCCACAGTGTGAGATTAAAATTGGATTTTAGATCATAAATCTACCCTACTTAACCTTTCCCTTAATTTATCTCCCAGACTAGTAAATGGAAGAAGCTTCTGGTTTTCTAGATAGACCTTTTATTGTATGGTAGTCAGGATAGGAAAGTAGAAATACAATACAAATCGTCTTAAGTCTAGGCTTAGTCTATATTCTGTATAAAACTCACCAAAAGCGGAAGGCCACCTTTGGGGCGAGAGACCGAGTCAAGCGCGCTGTTAAACAAGAGCTGGGCCGAGTCAAACTCCAGTCCGCGTCTGTCTGTGCAGCACAGCCAGGAGATCAGCAGAGCAGGAAAAAAGGCCCCACTTCCGTTCTCTCCTTGCCTTTTAAGCTCGCACCCCGGAAGTTGAGTGCTCAGCAGGCAATGTGGCCTGCGTTGCAGGGGGACTGGTGTGCGTAGCTCATGCTGTTGGTCTCCTCCCCAAAAGGGTGGTCCTAAAAAAAAAATGGCGTCTCTCCATTATCTAACCAACTGTTAAAACTTTTTACCACAACAGTCACATGGATTCACAAGTGAAGTCTACCATTTAAAGAACAATAATTCCAGTACCATATAAACTATTGAGGAAAAAGTAGACAAAGGAGTCCTACCAAATTCCTTTTATGGCATAAATGTGGTGTTGAGAGGGAAAACAGAAGAAAACTATAGACCAAGTTCCCTAATGAATATAGATGTACATTTATAAATAAAATACTACAAAAGAGATTATAGCAATACATCACAAATAGCTTACACTATGAACAAGTGCGATTTATACTAGGAATGCAAGGTTACTTGCAAGGTTACAGATGAAGGTATATTTTGTTATTGTTATTTTTTTGTTTTTATTTGTTTTTACATTACAGACAGAGTTAAGCAAATGGAAAGATGGGTAGAGCACTTCAGAAATTCTATCACAGAATCAGCTTTAAACATCATGGAGTCCTTCCCTGTACTACAGGAAAGTGTACCCACACTTGAGGAACTTGAGAATGCAATTAGCTCCCTAGAATTACAAAACACTTCACACAGATAAAAATGAATCTAAACAATTGGGAAAATAATTATTTCATAGTTATTATTAATTCATGGTAAGAACAAATCAATGTAATAAAAATGATCATTCTAATGTTAAGGGTTAAAATTATAGCTAGTCTGTCTAAAATATCTAATGAGTGGTCGCCAATAAATTATAAGCTTTAGCAAGAGTTAGACTTTTAAGCATTTATTAAGGAGAATAAGAATTTGGTAAAGAGAGAGAGAAAGGCCTAGATTCCTATCTATTAAAGGGAGAGCACATTTCTAGCTCCGCTCTCCACCAGCGTCCTCAGGAAAAAGCCCCAGAGTCAGCGCCAGTCTCTTCCTTCCTCCTCCCACTAGTCCGCGTCACTTCCTCCCGCCAAAGGAAAGACTCCTGGTCTTGCCCTCAAAGACCTTCGCTTCATGGGCAGAACTCTTCTACAGTAAGAATCCAGCAGGTGGCGTCATTCCAATCGTTACAGTCCCCCCTGTTGTTCCTCAAGAAACAAAATGTTTCCTTGACGGAACAGTAAAAACAATATAATAACTATTGCTAACTAATAATATGTGAACAACAATATAGAAAAGGAAGAGAGGAAAGTTTTGTCCAGAGGGGCGATTTTTTTTTGTCCTCATGAACCGACGCTTTGACATTAGTCTTGCAAAGGGAGGGCCTCTGCAGAGAATACATGTTACAGATGGTGTATATTATAACAGAAAGAGAAAAAAAAACAACAAAAACAACAAATCAAAACTGTTCATTTAAAGTCTCTGAAAGTCTTTTCTCAGATGTCCTCTAGGTGTAGTCGTAGAATGGAAGTCTTTTCAGGGGTTGAGGTGTAGATGCTGGTAATCAGCCAGGAAAACTTCCTACAAAATTGAGCTTAACACAACTTTAAAATAGCTTTGTCACTAATCAAATCAAACAATGAAAGTTCTCAAAAACATGTCTAAGGGAATACAGAATCTTAGTTGTTAACACGTGAAACATATAATAAAACAAAAATTGAAACATTCGTTAAAATTATAATATTACTATAGTCCCCCCCCTTATGGAGGGTAATTGAGAAGACAATTGCTGCGATATTAATTATTAAAAATAATTTTTTATCTTTGTTTCATCACTTTTTGCATCATCTGCCTAATTATCCTCATGCCATTATGAGAAATTAAAAAATCTAATATAATTGGTAACAGGTGTCAAGGCCAAATTCAACACTGTATTTATCATGACACCTGAGATAATTATGGGGGTTACCATAAAAGAACAGAGAAATGATGGGATATGAGCATTCCCACACTTGAGCAATATATACTGCCCATGCAGTATGTCAGGTTTAAAATAGGTGGATGGAATATATGTCCATGCCACCGAACATATTGGAGGAAACTGAGTCAGACTTAATCAGATGCATGGGATTGAGATGTCCATGGCATCAGGCATATAGGAGGGAGCATAGAAGCCAGGTGTAGAAGTGAGATGGGTGGGATGAATACTTCCAGCCATCTGTACAATATTGTGGGGAAAAATAAAATAAAATATTAAACCAAGAGAATCCAACCTCAACATTAGTCAAAAGCCGTTCCCTCGGCCATACCTTGACTTCATGCATGTCTCCCCTCATGTGACAGTTCAGTGTCTGCTCTTGCATGTATTCCTCTTGTGATTGGATGGCATCTTGGCCAACTGGCATCTGATAACTCAGAATAAAGGCAATTAATGTCTTAAATGATAAGTTCCCATAATCCAAGTCTCATATGGATTTAAAAATTGAGGATAATAAATGATTGCAAAAAATGTGAATACATCTTGACTTGACACATCTTGACTTGACTTGACACAATATATATTTATGCAACAATTTCAAATAATACCCCTTTTTTTTACTTAGTATACAATTACTTTTGTGAAAAATCAGAACATACTTAAATACAAGTTAAAGCACAACAGAATCTCAAAGAACTTTTTTTTTTTTGAAAAAAGAAAACTTTTACAAATGTTCCCCTCTTTTTTTTTTTTTTGGAATATGCTTATCAAAAATAATACTTCTAGAATCAATTTACACTTGCCATGGCAACCAATTTGCCAGGGAAATGCTTTAAAGAGTTTGATCAAATAATCAGTTGAGGAAAAAAAATAACAAAAACAAACAACTCAGAATATGGGAGCACAATACTCCTAGAATTAACATTGTATTATGAAATCAAAACCATGTTTCAAAATTAGATAGATGAATGAATAGAAGAAAATACACGTGAAATAATAAAAGACAATGAAATTCAAACTAGGGAAATCTAAATGAATATGAATTTAATATTAATAAGAGTACTATAAAATATAAACTTGATCACATGACTATAAAAAGCTTTTACAAATACTCTCCTTGTTTTAAAAACTAAGTATAAAACACAATCTCAAAAGCATGAAAATCTCTATGAAAATAAACCCATACCATTAATTTCAAAATGTATATGTAATAGCATAGAAATCCTATGTAACCTCTGAACTGATATTAATACTCTGAGTGAATTCAGAACACCTTTGATTCCGATATCTAAAATCCCCAATACTCATATCAATACCTTGCTGCTTACTTCTACATTTCTGTAAAATATATACCCTTCCATGGCAAAAGAGGCAGAGTCTTGAACTATGTTGATTGTCATTCTTATTCAGCTTAAGTTTTTCTTCTTTAACCCCTCTATATTGTCTGTCAGTCTTTCCACCATACAAATGCTTTATAAGATTACTAATTAAAGACAAAAGCAGGTTAGCAAAATTATGAACAAAACGAGCATATCTGGAATTTAAAGGGTTTTCTAAAGTTGTCTCAGAAGCACAGCCAGGCCGGGGAAGGGCTGAGCCTGAAGCTGCAAATGTAGTTAGAGAAAGTTGTGCATGAGCATTAGATCTCTGGACTTCCCAGGCAGGGGAAGCAATGGGCTTAGCCATGGGAGGAGTAGAGGGTGGGGTCTGGAGAGGAGGGGAGGGACCAGCACAATTTGAATCAGACTTGATTTTGAACTCAGGCCTGGATTCCTCTTCCCCCACTTTGCCTCTAGGTGCTAGGGGATTAAAAGCTTCTAGAGGGTGGATCATTGCCTCCAGGCATGCAAAATTAAAGCAACAATTAGTGTTAGAACTGGGAAAAGCTGCGGGAATCTCTTCAGGTTTCTCTGAAAAAGCATGGTTGGGAGAGGGAGAGATATTTCCTTGTGTGAGTAAGTTGCTGGCTCTTTTAACAAAAATAAAAAGAAAAATAGAAAATCCACAAAAACAAAGCATTAACATGATCTTATCTCCCATTTGTCTGGTTAAACAGACTAAAATCAAAAATAGGATAATTAGGGAGTTTAAAAGGTCCATTCGAAAAAATTTAAAGGAAAACACAGCCAGTACACCAGTACTTAGCAATTTAAAGGGTAGGGGAAATTTCTTACCCAACCGGAAGATCAGAAGTGAGGTTCAGCTTTCCTCTTCGTGGTCAGCCATCTGTTAAGGGTTAAAATTATAGCTAGTCTGTCTAAAATATCTAATGAGTGGTCGCCAATAAATTATAAGCTTTAGCAAGAGTTAGACTTTTAAGCATTTATTAAGGAGAATAAGAATTTGGTAAAGAGAGAGAGAAAGGCCTAGATTCCTATCTATTAAAGGGAGAGCACATTTCTAGCTCCGCTCTCCACCAGCGTCCTCAGGAAAAAGCCCCAGAGTCAGCGCCAGTCTCTTCCTTCCTCCTCCCACTAGTCCGCGTCACTTCCTCCCGCCAAAGGAAAGACTCCTGGTCTTGCCCTCAAAGACCTTCGCTTCATGGGCAGAACTCTTCTACAGTAAGAATCCAGCAGGTGGCGTCATTCCAATCGTTACACTAACTAAATTAATTGGTGTGTTCAGTGTCATATTAATCAAACTACCAAAGAATTATTTTAGAACTATTTTCTAGAACTAGAAAAAAATGGCAAAATTCATAGGGAAGAAAAAATGGTTAAGAATATCAAGGCAAGACAGCTAGGTGGCACAGTGGATAGAGCACCAGCCCTGGAGTCAGGAGTACCTGAGTTCAAATCTGGCCTTAGACACTTAACACTTACTAGCTGTGTGACCCTGGGCAAGTCACTTAACCCCAATTGCCTCACTAAAAAAAAAAAAAAAAAAAAAGAATATCAAGGGAATTAATATGGCCAAGCCATACCAAATCTCAAACTATCTAGCTAGAATGCCCAATTCTCCTCCCCCAATCCCAGAAAAACCCCACACAGCCCCAGCCAATGGGATGGCTGCTCTGACAGTCACATGACTGCCCTCACTAGGCTTCCAATCATTATAATTTTGCCAGGCTCATGTAGGCCTAGGCAAGTGGTGATGAAGTCAGGTGCCGGCACCATGGCAATGGCTACAAACAGTGGGTGGAGCACCATGCGGTTTGCGGAGCCCCAGGCCAGTCCATGCTGAGGCATAAAAACCTCAAATAACAATTAATTCTTTACATGCAATTGCCTCAACAGAAAAAAGGTCAACAGCTTGAAAAGCAAAATGGAAAAGCTCCCTGACAAAAATAATTGCCTAAGAACTAGGATTGAACAAATGCAATTACTTTATGAGACGTCAATACACAATAAAGCAAATCCAAATGAATAAAAAAAATAGAAGGCAAGGTGAAATATCTCCTTGGAAAAACAGCACTCTACTGATGTCCTTTTAAATAATATCCTCTGAATTACTGATCTAATGAAGTTGTTCATATGTGTTTTATTAAACTTATCTCATTCTTTCTGTGAGAGAAACAGTTTCATAAACCTAACAGTAAGATTGTTTTAAGTAAAGTTCACTAAAGGCAATCAACTGGAGTACTTAATATGTTCCTTACTTCCAGTATTTCACCAGAAGCATCAGATGTAGACCTGGAAACACTCCACCAAAGAAGCTTTGTTGGAAATTGCTTTACTCTAAGTACAGTAGTTAAAGTACCACTGTAAGTCAAACTTTTCATTAGGGAATAGAATGAGCTACCTTAATTTGGTTTTTTTGAAGTCCCTCTCTTTCACAGAGAGTGAGACACATTTAAGAATACACAAATCCATATTAACAACTTCATTAGATCAAAAATTCAGAGCATCTCATTGAAAAGAACACCCCTAGAGTGCTTCTTTCTTTATTCTCAGTTTCTTCACGATGAGAGGGTTTTAAGTAAAGATTACTAAAGGCAATTAATTAATTGGACTACTTAAGTAAAGTTCACTAAAGGCAATTAACTGGACTACATAATATGTTCCTTAGTCCAGTGTTGCAACCAGACGGAGTTCAAAAAACCGAATTAAGTTAGCTAATTCAATTCCCTATTGAACAGTTTGACTTACCATGGTACTTAAACCTATGTACTTAGAGTAAAGGAATTTCTAACAAAGTTTCTGCATCTTATACTTGGGTGGAGTATTTCCAGGTCTGGTTGCAAGCTTTGTTGGAAATTGCTTTACTCTAAGTACATTAATTTAAGTATCAACGTAAGACAAACTTTTCGTTAGGGAATAGAAGGAGCTACGTTAATTCGGGTTTTTTTTTCCTTTTTTTTTTTAAGGGAGGCAATTGGGGTTAAGTGACTTGCCCAGGGTCACACAGCTAGTAATTCTCAAGTGTTTGAGGCTGGATTTGAACTCAGGTCTTCCTGAATCCAAGGCCAGTGCTTTATCCACTGCGCCACCTAGCTGCCCCTTGTTTTTTTTTCTTAATTCGGTTTTATGAAGTCCCTCTCTTTCACAAAAAGTGAGACATGTTTAAGAATACAAAAATCCATATGAACAACTACATTATTCCTTAGGGAATAGAAGCAACTTCTTCAATTCGGTTTTCTTACTCACTCTATTTCATAACCAGTCAGGCCCGTTTAGGATAACCCCCAACCTTGGGAACAACTTGTTTGGATGAAAAGTCTTCTCCTTTACGGGGCTGCTTGTATGTCTCCACCTGATACTCTGAGGGCAAAACTGGACATAAGGAGAATATTTCGTTTACCTTTGGATACCCTTTCTAGAAATTTCCACCACATGCTCTTACCGAGTAGAAACTGAAAATAAAGGAAGAACACTACCCTGTGCTGTTGAATTGGATGTTCTTAATTTTTGATCCAATCAAGTTGTTCCCATGATTTGGTGTTTGTTATCCTAAACGGGTCTGACTGTTTGTGAAAGAGAGGGAGTAAGAAAACCGAACTGAAGAAGATCCTTCTATTCCCTAAGGAAGAGTTGGCGTTCAATGGGACTTAAACCAGTGTTCTTGAAATAAAGCAATTTCCAACACAGCTTCGGTGTCTTCTTAACTGGACGGCTTCAGTGTCTCCACCTGATGCTCTGAGTGCAAAACTGGACCTAAGGAGAATATTTAGTATACTTCTGGAAAACCTGTCTAGAAATTTCCACCACATGCTCTTACCGAGGAGAAACTGAAAATAAAGGAAGAAGGACACTAGCCCTGTACTGTTGCATTGGATGTTATCAATTTTTCATCCAATCAAGTTTTTCCCATGATTGGGTGTTATCCTAAACGGGTCTGACTGTTTGTGAAAGAGAGGGAGTAAGAAAACCGAACTGAAGATGTTCCTTCTATTCCCTAAGGATGAGTTGGCGTTCAATGGGACTTAAACCAATGTTCTTGGAATAAAGCAATTTCCAACACAGCTTCGGTGTCTTCTCCTTTACTGGACTGCTTCATTGTCTCCATCTGATGCTCTGAGTGCAAAACTGGACCTAAGGAGAATATTTAGTATACCTCTGGAAAACCTGTCTAGAAATTTCCACCACATGCTCTTACCGAGTAGAAACTGAAAAAAAAGGAAGACAGTAGCTCTGTGCTGTTGAATTGGATGTTCTTAATTTTTGATCCAATCAAGTTGTTCCCATGGTTGGGGGTTATCCTAAACGGGTCTGACTGTGATAGAGGGAGTAAGAAAACCGAACTGAAGATGTTCCTTCTATTCCCTAAGGAAGAGTTGGCGTTCAATGGGACTTAAACCAATGTTCTTGGAATAAAGCAATTTCCAACAAAACTTCGGTGTCTACTCCCTAACTGGACTGCTTCAGTGTCTCAACCTGATGCTCTGAGGGCAAAACTGGACCTAAGGAGAATAGTATACCTTTGGATACCCTTCTAGAAATTTCCACCACATGCTCTTACCGAGGAGAAACTGAAAATAAAGGAAGAAAGACACTAGCCCTGTGCTGTTGAATTGGATGTTCTTAATTTTGGATCCAATCAAGTTGTTCCCATGGTTGGGGGTTATCCTAAACGGGTCTGACTGTTTGTGAAAGAGAGGGAGTAAGTAAACCGAACTGAAGAAGTTCCTTCTATTCCCTAAGGAAGAGTTGGCGTTCAATGGGACTTAAACCAATGTTCTTGGAATAAAGCAATTTCCAACACAGCTTCGGTGTCTTCTCCTTTACTGGACTGCTTCATTGTCTCCATCTCATGCTCTGACTGCAAAACTGGACCTAAGGAGAATATTTAATATACCTTTGGATACCATTTCTAGAAATTTCCACCACATGCTCTTACTGAGTAGAAACTGAAAACAAAGGAAGAAGGTCACTAGCCCCCTGCTGTAGAATTGGATGTTCTTAATTTTTGATCCAATCAAGTTGTTCCCATGATGGGGTATTATCCTAAAAGGGTCTGACTGTTTGTGAAAAAGAGGGAGTAAGAAAACCGAACTGAAGATGTTCCTTCTATTCCCTAAGGAAGAGTTGGCGTTCAATGGGACTTAAACCAATGTTCTTGGAATAAAGCAATTTCCAACAAAACTTCGGTGTCTACTCCCTAATTGGACTGCTTCAGTGTCTCCACCTGATGCTCTGAGTGCAAAACTGGACCTAAGGAGACTATTTAGTATACCTCTGGAAAACCTTTCTACAAATTTCCACCACATGTTCTTACCGAGTAGAAACTGAAAATAAAGGAAGAAGGACACTAGCCCTGTGCTGTTGAATTGGATGTTAATTTTTGATCCATTCAAGTTGTTCCCATGGTTGGGGGTTATCCTAAACGGGTCTGGCTGTGAAAGAGAGGGAGTAAGAAAACCGAACTGAAGATGTTCCTTCTATTCCCTAAGGAAGAGTTGGCGTTCAATGGGACTTAAACCAATGTTCTTGGAATAAAGCAATTTCCAACAAAACTTCGGTGTCTACTCCCTAACTGGACTGCTTCCGTGTCTCCACCTGATGCTCTGAGTGCAAAACTGGACCTAAGGAGAATATTTAGTATACCTCTGGAAAACCTGTCTACAAATTTCCACCACATGCTCTTACTGAGTAGAAACTGAAAATAAAGGAAGGACACTAGCCCTGTTCTGTTGAATTGGATGTTCTTAATTTTTGATCCAATCAAGTTGTTCCCATGGTTGGGGGTTATCCTAAACGGGTCTGACTGTGAAAGAGGGAGTGAGAAAACCGAACTGAAGATGTTCCTTCTATTCCCTAAGGAAGAGTTGGCGTTCAATGGGACTTAAACCAATGTTCTTGGAATAAAGCAATTTCCAACACTGCTTCGGTGTCTTCTCCTTTACTGGACTGCTTCAGGGTTTCCACCTCATGCTCTGAATGCAAAACTGGACCTAAGGAGAATATTTCGTATGTCTCTGGAAAACCTGTCTAGAAATTTCCACCACATGCTCTTACCGAGGAGAAACTGAAAATAAAGGAAGACAGACAGTAGCCCTGTGCTGTAGAATTGGATGTTCTTAATTTTTGATTCAATCAAGTTGTTCCCATGGTTGGGGGTTATCCTAAACGGGTCTGACTGTGAAAGAGAGGGAGTAAGAAAACCGAACTGAAGATGTTCCTTTTATTCCCTAAGGAAGAGTTGGCGTTCAATGGGACTTAAACCAATGTTCTTGGAATAAAGCAATTTCCAACACAGCTTCGGTGTCTTCTCCTTTACTGGACTGCTTCAGGGTTTCCACCTCATGCTCTGAGTGCAAAACTGGATCTAAGGAGAATATTTAGTATACCTCTGGAAAACCTGTGTATAAATTTCCACCACATGCTCTTACCGAGTAGAAACTGAAAATAAAGGAAGAAGGACACTAGCCCTGTGCTGTTGAATTGGATGTTCTTAATTTTTGATCCAATCAAGTTGTTCCCATGGTTGGGGGTTATCCTAAACGGGTCTGACTGTGAAAGAGAGGGAGTAAGAAAACTGAACTGAAGAAGTCCCTTCTATTCCCTAAGGAAGAGTTGGCGTTCAGTGGGACTTAAACCAATGTTCTTGGAATAAAGCAATATCCTACAAAGCTTCGGTTTCTTCTCCTTTACTGGACTGCTTCAGGGTCTCCACCTCATGCTCTGAGTGCAAAACTGGACCTAAGGAGAATATTTAGTATACCTTTGGATACCCTTTCTAGAAATTTCCACCACATGCTCTTACCGAGTAGAAACTGAAAATAAAGGAAGGACACTAGCCCTGTGTTATTGAATTGGATGTTCTTAATTTTTGATCCAATCAAGTTGTTCCTATGATTGGGTGTTATCCTAAATGGGTCTGACTGTTTGTGAAAAAGAGGGAGTAAGAAAACCGAACTAAAGAAGTTCCTTCTATTCCCTAAGGAAGAGTAGCCGTTAAATGGGACTTAAACCAATGTTCTTGGAATAAAGCAATTTCCAACACAGCTTCGGTGTCTTCTCCTTAACTTGATGGCTTCAGTGTCTCCACCTGATACTCTGAGAGCAAAACTGGACCTAAGGAGAATATTAAGTATACATCTGGAAAACCTGTCTAGAAATTTCCACCACATGCTCTTACCGAGTAGAAACTGAAAATAAAGGAAGAAGGACACTAGCCCTGTGTTATGGATGTTCTTAATTTTTGATCCAATCAAGTTGTTCCCATGATTGGGTGTTATCCTGAACAGGTCTGACTGTTTGTGAAAAAGAGGGAATAAGAAAACCGAACTAAAGAATTTCCTTCTATTCCCTAAGGAAGAGTTGGCGTTAAATGGGACTTAAACCAATGTTCTTGGAATAAAGCAATATCCTACAAAGCTTCGGTGTCTTCTCCTTTACTGGACTGCTTCAGGGTCTCCACCTCATGCTCTGAGTTCAAAACTGGACCTAAGGAGAACATTTAGTATACCTTTGGATACCCTTTCTAGAAATTTCCACCACATGCTCTTACCGAGTAAAAACTGAAAATAAAGGAAGAAGGTCACTAGCTCTGTGCTGTTGAATTGGATGTTCTTAATTTTTGATCCAATCAAGTTGTTCCCATGGTTGGCGGTTATCCTAAACGGGTCTGACTGTGAAAGAGAGGGAGTCAGAAAACCGAAATGAAGATGTTCCTTCTATTCCTTAAGGTAGAGTTGGCGTTCAATGGGACTTAAACCAATGTTCTTGGAATAAAGCAATTTCCAACACAGCTTCGGTGTCTTCTCCTTTACTGGACTGCTTCATTGTCTCCATCTGATGCTCTGAGTGCAAAACTGGACCTAAGGAGAATATTTAGTATACCTCTGGAAAACCTGTCTAGAAATTTCCACCACATGCTCTTACCGAGTAGAAACTGAAAATAAAGGAAGAAGGACACTAGCCCTGTGCTGTTGAATTGGATGTTCTTAATTTTTGATCCAATCAAGTTGTTCCCATGGTTGGGGGTTATCCTAAACGGGTCTGACTGTGAAAGAGAGGGAGTAAGAAAACTGAACTGAAGATGTCCCTTCTATTCCCTAAGGAAGAGTTGGCGTTCAGTGGGACTTAAACCAATGTTCTTGGAATAAAGCAATTTCCAACACAGCTTCGGTGTCTTCTCCTTTACTGGACTGCTTCAGGGTTTCCACCTCATGCTCTGAGTGCAAAACTGGACCTAAGGAGAATATTTAGTATACCTCTGGAAAACCTGTCTAGAAATTTCCACCACATGCTCTTACCGAGTAGAAACTGAAAATAAAGGAAGAAGGACACTAGCCCTGTGTTATTGAATTGGATGTTCTTAATTTTTGATCCAATCAAGTTGTTCCCATGATTGGGTGTTATCCTGAACAGGTCTGACTGTTTGTGAAAAAGAGGGAATAAGAAAACCGAACTAAAGAAGTTCCTTCTATTCCTTAAGGTAGAGTTAGCGTTCAATGGGACTTAAACCAATGTTCTTGGAATAAAGCAATTTCCAACACAGCTTTGGTGTCTTCTCCTTTACTGGACTGCTTCAGGGTCTCCACCTCATGCTCTGAGTTCAAAACTGGACCTAAGGAGAACATTTAGTATACCTTTGGATACCCTTTCTAGAAATTTCCACCACATGCTCTTACCGAGTAAAAACTGAAAATAAAGGAAGAAGGTCACTAGCTCTGTGCTGTTGAATTGGATGTTCTTAATTTTTGATCCAATCAAGTTGTTCCCATGGTTGGGGGTTATCCTAAACGGGTCTGACTGTGAAAGAGAGGGAGTAAGAAAACCGAACTGAAGATGTTCCTTCTATTCCCTAAGGAAGAGTTGGCGTTCAATGGGACTTAAACCAATGTTCTTGGAATAAAGCAATTTCCAACACAGCTTCGGTGTCTTCTCCTTTACTGGACTGCTTCAGTGTATCCATCTGATGCTCTGAGTGCAAAACTGGACCTAAGGAGAATAGTATACCTTTGGATACCCTTTCTAGAAATTTCCACCACATGCTCTTACTGAGTAGAAACTGAAAATAAAGGAAGGACACTAGCCCTTTGTTATTGAATTGGATGTTCTTAATTTTTGATCCAATCAAGTTGTTCCCATGATTGGGTGTTACCCTGACCGGGTCTGACTGTTTGTGAAAAAGAGGGAGTAAGAAAACCGAACTAAAGAAGTTCCTTCTATTCCTTAAGGTAGAGTTGGCGTTCAATGGGACTTAAACCAATGTTCTTGGAATAAAGCAATTTCCAACACAGCTTCGGTGTCTTCTCCTTTACTGGACTGCTTCAGGGTCTCCACCTCATGCTCTGAGTTCAAAACTGGACCTAAGGAGAACATTTAGTATACCTTTGGATACCCTTTCTAGAAATTTCCACCACATGCTCTTACCGAGTAGAAACTGAAAATAAAGGAAGGACACTAGCCCTGTGTTATTGAATTGGATGTTCTTAATTTTTGATCCAATCAAGTTGTTCCCATGATTGGGTGTTATCCTAAATGGGTCTGACTGTGAAAGAGAGGGAGTAAGAAAACTGAACTGAAGATGTTCCTTCTATTCCCTAAGGAAGAGTTGGCGTTCAATGGGACTTAAACCAATGTTCTTGGAATAAAGCAATTTCCAACACAGCTTCGGTGTCTTCTCCTTTACTGGACTGCTTCAGGGTTTCCACCTCATGCTCTGAGTGCAAAACTGGATCTAAGGAGAATATTTAGTATACCTCTGGAAAACCTGTGTATAAATTTCCACCACATGCTCTTACCGAGTAGAAACTGAAAATAAAGGAAGAAGGACACTAGCCCTGTGCTGTTGAATTGGATGTTCTTAATTTTTGATCCAATCAAGTTGTTCCCATGGTTGGGGGTTATCCTAAACGGGTCTGACTGTGAAAGAGAGGGAGTATGAAAACCGAACTGAAGATGTTCCTTCTATTTCCTAAGGAAGAGTTGGCATTCAATGGGACTTAAACCAATGTTCTTGGAATAAAGCAATTTCCAACAGAACTTCGGCGTCTTCTCCTTTACTGGACTGCTTCATTGTCTCCATCTGAAATGAGA